>NC_056725.1:1688552207-1689289707 GCF_019279795.1 Protopterus annectens | reverse complement strand
GAAAATTACTTCAAAAATTAATTTTTTAAGTAATTAATTCCTGTCAGTGTAATGAAATTGGTGGAGCTGAAGAAATCTGCTGCTATCCTGTGTTCATCCTTGGCCACGCCCCCAAGTCATCAGCTTCTGACAGATATCATTGTTTGCTCACAGTTGTTTACCAGGAAAATACAAGAGCAATGCAGCAGAGACCAATACTGTGAGGAGAAGACTAGACACTGTGACACAATCCTGCCATTGTGGAGGGGTGGCTACAGACAACTGAGTGATGGGTCTGTGTAAATGATCAAGCACCTTGGTGCTAAGCTGGTTGGGGGTCCCCTTCTCGTACATTTCTCAACTTAAATGAATGGCCATATCCTGCTGAGGGCATACCTCTAAGCTGTACAGAATTGGTCAGGTTAACCAAATGCAGGACTCATATATCTGGTGTATTTCCCTTCACATTGTGGTTTACAAGCAGGTTTGTGGTTATGCATTCATGGGTTTGCAGTCAGGGGAAAGTATGAGCAGACTTTTGAGTTTCAGACTTCACACACTCCATGATATCCATGCATTTATGCCCCCCCTTTAATTCTATCCTTTTCCCAACAGTATAGTAGCAACAGCTCAGAGGTATTTCCATAGTTTGACCTTTATCACAGCAGTATTTATGCCTTGGTCCACAATTCTTGCACTAGGACACAGAGAGGCATGTTACTGACATTTGTTTTCTGCTTAATGTGTTATGTTTTTAGTTAGGACCCTATGACATTCTGTATGATGGCACTATGGGTGAAGCATATGATGTCACTATGGGTAAGCCATGGGAATTTTCCAGAGGCCTGTAGGCCACATGAGAGTGATGCAGGCGACTGCATTTTGTCACTCATACATTACCAGGCAGCAAGCCAGTGGACTTCCCTGGGGTGACATAGGCAAGTGGGTGAGGTGTTCCTGGCAATCCTTCTAGTTCGTTGTGATGCATCATTCGCTGGATGTGTGCAGGGTGCTGCCTATGGCTAGGGACACACCTGCAAGGGACGCCATGTCAGCATGCTGCATCCTGTGTGTATTCAATACCTGTGGCTGTTGTGGGGGGGGGGTGGACTGAGTGCATGTGTGATATGGAAGCTTATGGCACCTGACTCACAGATATGACTGGGACGTTCTCCTTCTCCTGCCTTGTATGTGGACATCACCAGTGTGTCATTACTTTATAACTGTGGTTTATGTGGGCTGCCAGTGATTGTGCAGATAACCAGTATTCCACATTAGACAGACAACTAATGTGATGCTAACCTCTATATTTAATTCCAAAGGTGTGTGCAGTTCATAGTTACTTTCTAGGCACTGCGTAGAGTTCTTCCACCTGTGTACTGTTTCTATACATGGACTCCTGTTTATAGCCTGTCAGGCTTTCTGACAGTAAGACATATTGACAGCTGGACAGTGAGTGTGTACAACTAGTAACACAGGTGTAACTGAGAAGCAGATTGGTTGGCACTGCAGTTGTTGGAACATGGCCCTGTCAAACACAGCACTGTACCCAGGCCACTGAGACACAACATCCAGGCATACATGCTGTCCACTTCCAGACAATATTAAACACTCACAAAAGATTGGCACAGTGACCCCTGCATATAGTGGACATGCATCAATTATCATGTTGATTGGGACAGTTTAGGCAATGTGTGCTCCACTGATATTACTCTACAAATTTACATGTAACTGCCATTTATACATGGGGTTGGGGGAGCACACCTGACAACTTTCCACATTTGCACTGACTGCACTGGTATTTCATTTATAACACTGTTTGCTTCCATTTAGTATTGCATTTTGCCTTACCTTGCTGATTGGAGGCATATCAGTGGAGTACTCAGATAATAATGGCATACATTTCAGTTGTAGACATCTTACTCTTCAGAACTATACTGCAACTGCCAGACCTGTTGTGGTATGTCTGTGGAGGTCTGTAGGGGGGCTGTTCACCATTGCTAGCATTTGTGGAGCTTTGCCCAACCTTTATTTCCGGTCATCTACACATGTCCTGCTGGGTGAGGCTGGGGGTGGGAATGGGAATGCTCATTGACATCCATGTGTGTGACCTGTGGACACCAACAGTTAGTCAAGCCATCACATGGACTGCAGTGAGGGTTGTCACCCTGAGTACTACTGCCAAGTATGGGGACACAAGTCTTGGCTATGGATTTCATGCTGTCCCATATAGCTGTCAGCGATCTGCTGCTATCCCATTTGGATGACCGATTCCCTTGCATGCTTGCATCCATAGCATAGATATGACTATCAGAATATAGAACTCCATTCAGTAACTGATAGTAAGGGTGACATACCTTGTGCCTGGGGTGGTAATGCGGATGGTGCTGGAGGGCTGACTATGTAGGATGCATGCAGTACACTCCTTATACATGGTAAAATACAGGTAGTGTCATGTTTGGCATCCCTTCTACTGTATGTGCAAGTCAGAGAGAGGTATCAGTCACTGGGTCCCTACAGTGTCAGTGTATGTGCTATGTGTTGCCTCTTTGCCAAGGCATAGGCATACTAGGCATGCCTCTGTCTGCCTCTTGGGGCAGGCTCAGGAAGTTCCTCCTCCAAGTCCCTCTGTACCTGTGGTGACCTTGGCAATGGTGGTGGGCTGTGTGTCCCCTCCCCGTGTTGTTCCTGCTGCGGCTGTTTCCACAGGATCATACTGTGTAGTATGGCACATACTGTGAACATTTGTCCACATGTAACTGGAGAGTATTGCAAGGCTCCACTGGATATGTCAAGGCAGTGGAACCGTGACTTGTGCATCCCAAACACACACTCTATAATGACCCTGGTTTGTGCATGTGCCTCAGTATGTCATTCTTGTTCAGGGGTGTGTGCATTTCTGATGGGTGTCATCAGCCACAGCTCCAGTGCATAGCCAGTATCCCCCATCAGATGGCCAATTGGGATGTGCCCCCTGGCAAAACCCTTATACAGCTGTGAGGAATTTCACATGTGGAGTCATGATAGCTTCCAGGGCTGCCAGCACACACTTGCATGATAATGCCCTGGGCATCGCACACAACCTGGCAGTTGATGGAAGGCAAGTACTTGCAGTTGATGTAGACCCTACCCCACTCACCGAGTGGTGCTTTGATGTGGATGTGCGTGTGGTCTATGGCACCCAGTACCTGCGGGTATTCAGCTACACAGTGGAGGAGACACATATTGCTGGTGTTAGGGAAGTGGATGTGTTCACGAACATGTGGTAGCATGGCATCCAGGAACTGATGGAGTACTCTGGATGCAGATGCCTGTGACACCCCCATGATATTCCCAGTAGGTGTTTGGACAGTACCTGTAGCTAGGATTCTTAAGGGTACACATACCTTAGTATCCACTAGGATGGGTTCCCCTCTGTTTGTTCTTGATGTGAGGCGATGCTGGCACAGCTCCACTACTTGCTGACATATGTCCCTGTCCACTCTGTAACACTCTACAATCTCTAGGTCATGTAGCCCGATAGGTCACCCTGGGTCTGAACACTCTCCTCCTCCTATTCCTGGGTCTGCAGCAGTTGGCAGCTTTATCCTCCTCACCACTGTCAGCTTCTAGTGCATGGCGATGTACCCAAGCAATGGTAGCCCCTAGCATTTTGTCAGTTTAAATTCCCAGGTTTACTCTGAAGGTGCAGAGTTTGTGGGGAAATGCAGACTGAGGGGTGTTTCCATACTTTCTAGTGGTGTGATGCCACTGCTGCCTGTCACATTCACTGTTTCTGATTCATTCCAGATGCCAGCTTACTTGCTCATGGCTTGGATTTAGCCACTGTAAGTGTTAGACACATTACTGGTGATTTGTGGATGGTTGCCTTTATTCTGTTGTTGTCTTTTTTTGTAATTGATTTTTACTTGCATCTCCTCATATTTACAGCTCTGCAGCTACCTGACAGCTGTATTACATTTGCAGGGCCCATTCTGAGTTGCAAGACTCCCATAGTACTGATTTCTACATCAGTTCACCTTTATTTTGTGCTGTTGCTCTTTAATTCTATTTAACATGTCCTCCCATCTTCAGCTCTGCAGCCAGCTGTCAGCTGTATTATTCAAGTGCTTTCATTGGCCAATTATGGGCTGCATACTCCCATATTGTTGGTTTGTTCTGGTACTTCCTTTGCCTTTTCCTACTAACCTTCCTCTTCCAGCCTGTTGGTAGTGTACACAGCAAGATTTGTCCCTCCCCTGCACGTGCACACTCTCTTTAGTTCATGGAGTACGAGTACACAGCCTCAGACACACCCACTCTGCTAGCTGTGCTTAGCTAAGCAGACACCAGACAACAGGGCTCCAATGTACTTCCAGCAAGCATGACACACCCTCTTTTCTTGTTCCTTGCTCCTCCTGTCTACACAATGGTGTTAGAGCACCTACACGGTTAGGTGCAGTCTGACGCTTAGAAATTTTCCCCTCTAACCTGTGATTCAGTATAACTCCCCTCATTTGCATAGGACTGACTACTATTCCTGGTAACTACACTCACACTGAGCCTTCCCCCTTAGCAACCACTATTCCCTAGTATTGCTTATATATGCCTGCCATTGACTATATAATGGCAAAATCATGAATTGTGTGATAAAGGCCTATTTCACCTTTTTTTTTGGTATTTTCAGCCCGATCCCATTGGCGTGCCGCTGCCCTATGCTTAAACATCTGGAATTGGCCACAAAAAAAGTTATAATTTTATAATATTACTTCTATTTTTCATGCCAATGGCCATATATTTGGCCATTGGCATGCCTAACCCTTATAATACATGCTTTTGTATGAGCTGTCATGCCTCCATTTTGTAGTTTGCAGAAATGTATTCAACTACTAGCTGAATATATTTCTGCAGTCTGCACTATTCCTGCACAGACGTCTGCCTGCTTCCTGGATCACTAATTCACCTCATTGCATGGTTTTCACCAGCAGATGGGGTAATTAGCATATAGGAGCTGTGTCTGTGCAAGAATAGTGTAGGAATGCTCATGCACATGACGGGAGCTCTTGCCTTGATCACTCGGTGGCCATATTGAGTGCAGCAGCTCTTGCACTATTCCTGCACATCGTGCAGAGCTTGCTGAATCCTGGGGATGGAGTTTTTCTGGTTAAACACCTAATTGAAGAAGTCTGCATTCTTTACCTTTTTTTAGATTTATAAGGGTCTAATTAAGGTCCATATGGGTAAACTTAGAATGATTTACTAGTTTCATAAAATTTGATTTTCTGTGCTCTAAAATTGCCAGTACACACTTCCTTTCCACTTTTTTCTCATACAGTACTTGAAGAATCGAAAGCACAGCAACCTAGTCCATCCCAGCCTCCATTCTTTTGGCTCCATCCTAAGCATCTGAATTTAAAGCCTTTCAGACCTTCTTATATTTGGTAGGACAGAGTGTGTTTCCAGGTTCTACTAAAAGATTGCAAGCAGTTCATATCATAAACATCAAAGTTCTACTACATTTTTCTTGAAGTTCTTATGCTGTAGCAGCCTATCTGCTTTTTTCAATAATTGTCTCAGATAGGCAACAGTTAAGATTCCACTCTTGTCCATCTCAGTTTTATAGTTGTTTCAGGTAATTAGTACTTGTGTTCAACTTTAATTCATATTATTTCTGCATGAAGCAATAAAGGGGAACAAAAGATCCACTGGATATGGCCTACACCTTTTAATGGATATTTCATACCACAAACCACAGATACCTAGCACTTGAAATTAATTTCATTTTTGCAGCAGCCTGAGACAGCGGATAGGGGAGCATAAAAAGTGTGGCCACTAATGCTCTTAGTAAGCATATTTCTGAGAATAATAGCAATCATACGTTTAAATTTAGAGGAATAGATACAGTGATCATGGGAAGTAGGGGAGGCAATATGAATAACACATTAAAGTTAAAGGAATATGAATGGATTATTAGACTTCAGGCAGATATTGAACCAGGTTTAAATAATGCTGTTAGCCTGAAACCTGTGCTGGTAAAAAGACAAAGAGAAAGTATATAGTATTTATAACACCCTTAATGCACTGCACAAAGATTTGCTTAAACATCTAAATGTCTTTTTTTATATATTTTTTATACATTTTTTTGTATATATCTTTTATATTTTTAGGTACTGTTGTCTTAAATGCAATAGTTGCTATTTAATGATGATAGGCTGGCTGTGACATGTGGTTTTATTTGTTCCTATTTAAAAGTGAAGATGGAAATGTAATATTTTATGTACTGATGAAGGGTGGCTAGCCCAAAAGCTTTGCATTAAATTTTATTTTATTGGCATGGTTTGAGTATTTATAATCACAGCAGGTAACACAGCTCAAATTACCATTAGCACTTTGACAGCTAGGGAAGTTAGGTGTGAAGGGGGATGGGAGATGAGTCAAAGTAGTACAATTCAGGCTTCTCAAAGGACTGCAATTTAGCCATTCTTAAAAAAAGCAGCAGTGAAAAGCACTTTGAAAGTCTTTTCTGTGGCATTTGCAGTGTTTGTGTTTTAAGTAGTCATTGAACGGCATGAAATGTTACTTAAAACTGACTGAAAGACAGCAGTGTATGCATGTAAAATCAATGCAGTGACAGGATCTTTAGGCAGAAAGAGGGCCTGAGTGATGTAACTTTTTACAGACAAGCACTGCATTGTGGGATACTTAGAGGCAGACTAAACATCAGGATAATTTCAAGATGGTAGACCCCATGTGGTCAGACTCAGAAATTACATATAAAATATTTATAAAACCTGTACATAGTTCCAAAGTGGTGTTAAAATGTAGGAAACACCAAACCATTATGAAATAAACATGTTTTTTGAGTCTGTGGCTGTGGTTCTCCTTTAATATGATATCAAAATATGTTCTTAATCAGGATATTTGCCTGTCAGTCATTTCTCCTAAGTACTCCAACTCCAGCAGAATGTAATGTTTTTAGAGCCTGAACAGCCAAAAGAACTGTTTCACTCCATCACCCAAAGCATGGCATGAAAAGCAATTGTCAGGCATACAGTATCAGCTTACCTCAATTTCAGCATTAGCATCTGCTATAGGAAGGTGGGCATATACCTCCATGAACTTCTCAGACAACAGCCAGGCAGATGTGAGGGTAGTGGCGACTGTTTACTTATGTCTATATCACCATGCTTTCATTAAACACTACAGCCTAGATGTAGCACCTGGATCTTGAGTAGGACTTGCATGAACCAGTAAGTAAGGACTGACTTATTGAAACCCTTTATTCTGTTTAAGAAAGCATTACTGCTTATAACATAGCCTGCTGAATGAAGTTGCCTCAAAGAATCAGTTAAGTCATGTAGGTATGCACAGTTGGCATCTCTGAGACAACTGTATTCAGCAGGTATGAAATCTTCGACTCCATCCATTAGATGGACCTAAGCTTGCAGAATTATGACTGGGCCCAGATACTTAATTTTCACACAACTGTACTTCTTCTAGATCATGAACTTTTCTGTGTAAGAGATCTTCCACTTAAATCCTCTTTGTTAGAGCTACTTTGCTGCCTGGTAAGAAAGCACTGAGAAAGGACTACCTCTCACTTTATGGGCATGCTTACAGTGATTCTGAAATAACCCTCACGTAATCAAAATGGTGGAGTGGTTCTCTCATGATACGACTGAAGAATTCTCCAGTGAGCTGTCAGATGATAAAGGGAGGTTTCTGTGAAAGTGTGGCTTGCTGAAAGAGATAATCTTGAAGACCTAGTACTAAAAAAGATATCTACATAAATAATAGTACCTGGGTATTCAGCATATCCACAGATCAATCAGAACTTTTGAAATGAGACCACTACTGGGATATCTGTGTTCTGTATTTGTGACAGCCAGTGTTAGGCATGTTCCGTGCTGGGATCCACTATGTCCGGGTTAAGGGTTTGCTCACCATCATTTTCCCCAGCACTTGACCTCTACATGAAACAACTAACCTTTCTGGGAAAACACCATTCCAGAAAAAATGTTATTATGGTGTAAATCTTGTCTAGTTTTCTTTACTGTCCATCTACACATAATAAATGCAAAATCTGTGTAGGGGAGTAAAGGAAGATAAATAAGGAACTTATTACGTAATCCCCTTTTGAAGATCCACAGATATGGGAGTACTCACTTATCAGTATTATTTTCTGGATGAGCTCTGCAGCATACCCACCAAAAGCAGAAATTACCAGTCAATTAATAATGCTAAGCTCTGAATAAAGCAAGCAAGTAGATGGAAGGAAAAGTCCAAGATGGGATGCCCAGCTCCCCAGTAGAGCAACCTTGCCAAAGGAAGCTTTGCTATTACATTACAAATAAGTTACAATATTTACTGAATGTCAGCAGTAAAAAGCTTGTGACAGATACATTTCTAAATCCCATACAAATAGGTATATATTGCACTACTGCTCTCATCCAACCAGTTAGATATTCCTGATTGAATCCACATTTCCAATGCAGACTCACAGCAAGGGAAACTAATAACTGATCTGCAGTATGCAAGTTCTTTAGTGTATTAAGATAGAACTGATACTGTTAATGGAGAGGTAGGATATAAAATAAACATCTTTCTCCACTGTAAGAATTCCTAAAGACCAGCAGAGGCAGCTGAATATACATGCTTAATAAACCCTGAGAAAGACATTTGTTATGGAATGAGGATATGTCTGCAATAAACACCTAATCCTTATGAAACATCAGACTGGACTAAATATTTATCAGCCTGGAATTCTGAAATAATTCTGGTCAATGCAATAATCAAAGGCAAAAGTCTTCTAAAACAAATATTTGTTGAGAGAGAGAAGATGCTGGCTCAAAAGAAAGACACCATCTTGATCACAAATGTCAGATCCCAAGAAATGTTAAGTCTTATGTAAGGACACAGATGGAAAATATCATATAAAATCTGTCTGCTCAGTCTATAGTAAGCTAGACAGCTATGCTCTACAAATTCATGAATGGCTGACTTAACTGCAGAAAGTACCTTAAGGATGGAATGGCTTAGAATGAGATCAAGTGGATGTTTGTAATAGGCTGGAAAATAAGGGATCTTAGCAAAAGGTGAAAGAATTCTGCAACCCACTTATTGAGAAAAAAGGATCCCTTGGGGATGAGTATCAGAGTGAAATCAAACTGAGACCTCCACTTCTAGTACTGAATACTGTGTCCTTTGAAGCTAACATGACATGACCAAAATGAGTAGTAGGTGTGGTAGAAGGAGAAGAGACAGAAAGTGATAAGGAAAAAGAACCTTCCATAGCACAGAGAAAGCGGCCATCACCAATTTTCATATCTTACTAAACTAAGAAGGTCAAAGTGAAGATCATATACTTTTGATCTACAAATAACATGTGAAATGCTAATGACTGAAAGGAATGAATGCATGTTCTGAATGAAGCCTCAAATGTAAACACATGATGAGCTTTTGGTTTATAATGTATACTAAGTAATTTTGTTCCTTGGCTGGCTATAACACTGAAGCCAACTGTTCAAACCCAGGATTTTTGTACTGCAGTCAGGACTTCATCACTCTGTGCCAAGAAGTCAGATTTCAGCCAGCCATCCAAAAAAAGCATCTGCTTTATATGAAGTTGAAGGCACTTAGCCCCAGGATCACTGTGGACTCACTTTTCTGCTTGGAACAGATAGGAAAAGAATCCTAGGCTCTCTTCTACATCTGGACTGGGGCAATCCTTTCAGGTGAAAAGGGTAGTCTTGTGGAGGACTCATATGAGCCTTCAATCACTGCTAGCAACATTCTTTACAACAAAGTGTAGAGGGTGATGTTAGCTGTAACTTCTGTCTTTGTGTCACCTTTTGCAGTGTAGAAAATCTGGCACACATAAACCCAATAAATTATATGTCACTAGAAGAACAGGTGCCCCATGACAAGGTAAAAGGTGTGTTGCTGAAGCAATGGACTTTGAGGAGGAGGTAGACCTAAAAGAATTAGAAATGGACTGCTGATCCATAAACATGTATCTCTCTGCTTATTGCCAGCTACACTTATGAATGTTTCTTTCAGTAATACTAATATTTCTGGTCAACCCATCCACCTTACCAGCCTGGTTTCATATCTGCTAGTTGATGGATGGCAAGAAAAACCTCAAATTCTGAAAGGTTTCATCAGAAAATTATATTGTTGGAGTACTGGTACATGTGGTGGTTGGAAAAAATTCAGAAGTTAAAGGTAAAAGAGGCCAAATAGTTGATGTTCCTGCTTTGGTATCTTAAAAGCAAAGAAGCGCTTAGACAGTTTCGGTAGCTTAAATCTAAAGTTTAATTTACTGTTTAACATAGGCTCTTTCTTGAGATCACTACTAGAAGGAAATATGTATAATGCAAATGGAGAAAGGGAGACACAGAGAAAAATAGAGAGAACTGCAGACTGAAGTGATGAGCATTTATGAAAAGGATGCCAACAAGTGCCAAGGGGACATGGTTCCTTAAAGACACAGTTAGTATTTTTTTCTACCCAGTGTGAGCATATAATAAGGATTGGTGGACTCACTTTAGAGGTCCTCTCAGAGAGACTGGTAGTCTTTCTTAACTGCTTTATTGTTGTTTACATAACACTGGGAGGCTTGTTTTAAAGATCTTAATGTGTGTGTGTGTGTGTGATTTTTTTTATTTTGAAGGCATTAACTGTTATAAATTTTAACTAATATTAAACCACATATCTTATGCATTCAGTGTGTCAGTCAAGTTTGTTAAGTAAACATTTTAAGTATAACAAATAGTTTGAAACAGACAGAAATATAATAGAAACTACAGATTATTGCCCAATACAAAGTCTGACTCCACTTCCCAGATCTTGACCCTATTTCCTGGCAATTTGCTCCTGGTTGCCCACTGTTGACAATCCACTGTGTGTTACTACCATTTTATTGTAACTACCAATTCCTTTACTTATAACATGGTACTCTGTCTCTGTAACTGTTTCTGACCTACTGGTATTGCTATGGCTATTACACAATTATTTTGTATTATTTTAATGTTTTGTTGTTACAAAATATTTGCTTATTTGTACTATGGAGCTTTTCTCCCTGGGCCTCCTTTGAAAAAGGGCTATAGCTCAATCGGACTATCACAGTCAAAAAACGTCAAATAAATAAATTATGTATATATATATATATATATATATATATATATATATATATATATCATGCAGAATATGTATATAATGTTAAAGAATGCTACATTTCATTCAACAGAAATGAGAACACATTAATGAGTGAACATTTACTTACCAAAGTGTCTACTCTCAAAGGAAAATCAGGTATTGGGATATTTATCCAACATACACTACAGGCTACTAATATTCCCAATATTAAATTCTAAGTTAGTTCCCAAGAGCTATTCACCAACTGTAAACATAATTTATAATGTACCTCAGCATTGCTTTTACTTGATTGAAGATCAAGCAAATAAAACTGAATTTTACAATTAATTAACCAAATCTTTATTGGCACCTAAAAGAATGTCTTTATTATACACAATCTATTAAAACATACAATTTTCAAATGTATCTTTTTGGCAACTACTGAGAAAAACATGAACCATCTTTAAGAAATAATGAAGTTAAAAAACATAACACAAACTGAAATATATTCATTTTAAGAAATTATATCACACTCAGTTTAATTAAAAATGTCTACCTAACATCAGTCAAAAATCACTATATAATCAGACCTTTTCGAACAAATGTACAGCTTGTGGTTTACCAAACTTGGATACTCCCCACAAATACTGGAACTGCAGATATACCAGAAACTATGGATTATTGCCCAACACAAAGTCTGACTCCACTTCCCAGATCTTGTCCCTATTTTGTGGCAATTTGCTCATCTACATTTAAAACCAAAAAAAAAAAAATCTAAAGTCTTCATCTATTATTCTCTGCATTATGATTATGTTTTAAATAACCAAAATTGGCACACCCTAACAGCTATGAGTTGGTCTGAATTTGCAGAGTTAACTATCAAATATTACATACCTTTTAAAATTATTCCTAGACAAAAATCTACAATCCATAATATCCTTGAAGCAGGGGATCTTGTCTTAAATATCCTACTCTGGCGATATTTCATTCCACACATATTTTATCTGTGTTTATCTTTTCTACTTTATCTTCTCACTCAAATTAGGTTATGAAGTCATATTATCAAATTATTTGAGAGAGTTGCATGATCTTGATACTGCTTACTATATTATACTGGGACTCTTTAAATATTAATAATGTAAGTATTGTAAACATTTTCTTATATAAAGATGTAGTCACCTTTGTTCCTTATATATATATATATATATATATATATATATATATATATATATACATATACATATATAAAGCACATATATATATATATATATATATATATATATATATATATATATATAAAATACACTGAACTGTGTAAGAACATTACCAATAAAAAGTGCTTTGGAAAAAATCCCCCCTTGGATTTACCCTGAAAATAGGCCATATTCATAGTGGGACCAATTTAATCAACAAAATATGATTAAATAAATAAATAAAATATTTGAATCAACTTTTAAATTTAGTATTTGTCTTGGCAATAATGCTAACCTGCCTGTGGCTTACAGTTTACTTGTGTAAGATATTGGCAGATTACAATCCTTTGACTCAAGCTGACTTGCCTTTGTAAAAAAGCAGATCCTGTCTGCTTAACCTGTTTGGCTTTTTTTGAGAAAGTCACAGAAATGCTTGATGTATGTAAAACAGTACATGCAGGCTACCTGGACTTGGCTAAGGCCTTCAACGCTACCCTACAGTCTGATACCATCACTAAACTGACCCAGCTAGATATAAATCCCTATCTAATTCATTGGGTATAAAACTAGGTACTACTTAATAAAAGTAACTGGCACACTCTCACCCAGAAGACAGTTTCCCAGTGGCATCTTTCAGGGATCCATCCTTGCATGAACTCTTCAGCTTGTACTCTGTCAACATCAAGGCTGATGTCAAGGGTGTATGGCTGATCAAGTTTGTTGATGATGGTGAACATGGAGCTGGTATCAATGTTCCAGAGGCCACACATATCCTCCAAGAGGGCCATACCCATACAGATCTTAGGTGTTTGAACCATGGACTAAAGTTCAATGCAAAAATATGTAGCATTGTACTTTCTGTAAAACAAGAATACCTTCCAACTATCTCATAAATGATACTCCCTCAAAGTGGATGGTGTCATTAGGGACCTTGGTACATTCATAGTCAATGAAAATTTCTTTGACAATCATTTATTAACTATAGTCAGACATCCTCCAGGATCTAGGAGGTGACACTCCCACCCTACTCCACTCTTATCAAGTCCAAAATAGAATATAATGTCCCTTTTGCATATTTCTTTCAAAGTACATGATCCATTTAGGAAGACCACACGTCTCAAGTGACCCTGATTTGGTATTACATCTCTGACTTTGCCTCATACTTTTGCCTCGTCCATTGTAGAACTTTTGATTTTTTGCTGAGGACTACAGTTAGTCAATGATGCCAGACATTAGAGTTTCATACTTTGTACTGTTCAAAAAATGCAAAATGATGCAAAACCTGTTGTTCTAGTAATGCTTTAAGTAAATTATAGTAGTATTTAAAAACTGTTCCAGCTTTTAGTCCTTTGTCGCCTCATTATTTTTGGCTTTGTCCAGAATTCTTGAGCAGAGAAGTTGATAGGTATGAGGAAGACCACAAAGCTGTCTCTCCACAAGAATTTCAAACATGACTTCTCTAAGCTACACAGCACATCTGAAGGCTTCATCACTGTATTCCTTTTCTAATTCTCTGTGGTGATTTTCATCTGCCCTACAATGCTGTAAATGATTCTGTGCTACTTTACCTTCTAGATATATGTAAAGTTACAGCAGCACAAATAAGAGTTCAAAAGATTTTAACTTGCATAGTAATATAAACAGAACCTGCTGCAGAGACAGAGTTCTCATACAAAGGATTCCTCACCTCTGGAATAAGTACCATGTCAAAAAAAAAAAAAAAAAAAACGAAAGAAAGAAAGAAAGAAAAGAAAAAAAAGAGTCTCCCTTACTCTATTCAACTCTAAGATGGATGCTTAGTGGGTTAACCATGAATTCACCATGGGACTGTTCCTGCTATCTCTTACAGACATCGATAGTAAGTAACTACACTAGCCAGGCTTCAAATGATCCTAGTTATAAACTACCTTTTACAAACCAAGAACCTATAAACCTAAAGAATGCATAATGTTATTGTCTGGTATTAGCTCAGTGTAAAGTGAAAAAATAAATTACTATTTATAAGTAGAATAATTATGACATGAAAATGAAATAAAGTGCCATAAATGTAGAACCATTAAAAGAAAACTATTACATGATTATTTGTGGCGACCCCTAACCGGGAAAAGCTGAAAGACACAGCAACAACATGATTATTTACACTATAGTCATTTTGTCATGATCGATGACTGCATGACATTATAAGTTAACAGTTAAAAGTCTAAGTGAAAAACAAACCATATACATACACAGATGCACATGTGCGTGCACACACACACACACACACACACACACACACACACACACACACACACACACACACACACAGTCACTGGCCCATGGGGGTGCTAACCACAGTCTTCACAAACACTTGGTTTCTGGGACAGGATGTACGGGGGAAAAATACTCCATCCACCTTCCCACCATCACTGTCATCCTGGAAAGGAAACACTGATGACACTTTATTACAGGTCAGGGAAGTTTTCTGTCAAAAAGCACTCGTGCACATGAAGTTACACACCAGGTCACCAGAAATGAATTTGCATGGAGAACAAGTACTTTACTATGTTTTTTTCCCCTCTAGAGAAGATCATTTTCATTTTTTTAAAGCAAGGTTACTGGCCATCTTCTATCCTGTTTGTCTAGTCACTGTCATATTTATGAACCTACAAAAACAAAGTAAGAATGTGACTTGACAGTTGATCCATGCAACAGAATCTGCACACAAATTAGAAACCAGCAGGAATACTCAAAGTGCTGTGAAAACTGTTGGCATGCTGATACTTTACTTTATTCCAAGTGATGTTACAGAAAAATACTCTTGAGTCTTAGCAGATACAAAGCTTCATTCTCTTAACATGAAGTGATGGGGATAACCATAAATCTGACCATGAAATTTATTTCTATTCAAAGTAAAAAATGAACTCTTGCTGTACTTGAGAAGTATTTCTTCAGTATTTACCAATACCTAAAGCTGTCCTTTAATGTTGTAAAGGACAGACTTTCATATATTCATAAACTAGCAAATGTTTTTCTTTTTTTTTTCTTTTTCTGAGTAGCACATCCTATATATGAAGACATCTGTAGCAGCAGTAATACAGGGTAGAAATGTAAGGCAGGTGGTTGCTTTTTATCAATGCCATACAGTTAAATTCAGGAAACTGCATCTGAATGAAACTGGTTCAAATGGGCAGTTTAGTTTCACATATGTGCAAGAAGAAATAATGCCTACAGCATCTGCATACCTTTTTGCATAAAGAAAATTATTTGTACTTTATCTTATATTTTGTAGTAGCCATCAATGTCTCAAATGACCATACCACCCTACTGCCAGCTTTTATTTTATTATCAGGATATAAAGTCTAAGTAAAGCCCTCTCATCAGCCAAACTATCTGTGGTTGCTTCTTAAAAAATTCAGTATGACGTGACTGTCCCCTCTAGGATTAACAAGATTTTACTTATCTTGCATTTGCATTTAATCTGCTACATCTTTTACCATTACAATCATTTTAGAGAATGTTTACTAAACTATATATGACTAGAAAACCCCTGCTGTCCTTAGTGATTTTTACATTCCCTTTTTAAACACTTTTGGGTAGAGTCTATATTATGTAAAATCTAGCTCCATTCTACGCTTGCTCATCAAAATGCTTAGAGGCAGTTCAGCTACAATTTCGAAAACCACGTTCTGTTTTTTAGCATCTTAAACAAAAATCAAAATCTTGTTACAAAGTTTGGATGTCACATCACAGTTGTTCAATGCCTACAGTGCAAATGTCAGTTACTACATAATTACTTAATACATAAACATCATTTCTTACTATGGTATGATAATAACCACTGCAAAATGAAACTCATTTGTACAGCAAGATATTAAACCAATATGATGCATTGAACTAAAAGCTAATGTATTCTCAGTAACTAAACACTTTACTAGTATAAATACATTACAGCATAATTGAAAAACAGCCTGAATGCGTTTCTCGTTGTGGAAATCACCATACCTTACTTGTAACTGCTATATAATGCCCCAGCTATGAATCACTCATTGCACATCAGACTGAAAAAGATATCTTTGAAACAACATGCAAGAAAATAAATGGTAATACCTGCAAAGAAGTAAGACATTTGACTTACTTATTACTTTGCTACATTTGAAATCCCTGAACACAACAACGAAGGGAAGGGATACTTGAGTTATTTTGCACTCTCATCTCATTAAGAGCAATATCGTATGTGAAGTAAGGGCCAGACTAAGTTCTTCAAGCAACCTCAAGAGCTCATCTACTATGCAAGTGAATATACAACTGCTTTTATTTATACATCCTTCTTAGTGATACATGCTCACAAACATACATGAAAATGTACACAAAAACACACTCATGGCGTGCCCGTCCACACACACAAACACACTCACACACTTACCGCTGATTGTCCTTTCCTCTGGGCCTGGCACATTACATTAAATGCTACATTCCCGCTGTTTTACTATACACGCATACCAATACTTTTACAACAAAGTGTTGAGCAGCCATTATCAAACTGCTGTGCACTGATGTATATGATTTTCCCACATTATCACTGATGTTTTCACTAGGGACTGCAATGATATGCTGTTCTTTGTGTATTTATGGCTATTAAGAATACCATCACACTGGCTGAATGCAATTACGCTGTACTTGAAAACAATTGTCTACCTCTTGTACCTACCTCTTCAACAAACATATTCAGACTCTAACACCTGGTGACAGTAAGAAGCCTGTAATGGGTGCTGCCAGTAAAGTTATCCTGCACAGTGGCTACACTGAAAGAAGCAACAGAAACTGGCACACCCTGCATGGAATGTGGCTTCACAGAAACAGGAAGGGACTTAAGTATCTTCCTGTAACACAGAGGTAAACAATAAGACAACCAAGTGGCTACAGCCTGTATATTAGTACTTACACCACAATGAGAAAAGAAGAGAAGAGAAGAGATTGCTCAGACTGTCTTAAAGTATCAGTTCTATAAAAGTAAAGCATGAATGCTCCTTTGTGTTCAATTTGTCACAGACACTCTACGGATGTGACATTCTAGAAAATGTAACACTAAGCAGATGGCTGGATTAATAATGAACTCAAATGTTACCTTTCATCAGAAGTTTGCCTGGGATTGAAATGTGCTGCACTTCTGCAGAGGGCTTGCCCATGTGGTGTAGTGTACGATGATGCAAGCAGTAATTACAGGTGAGACAGACAACTCTTCCATAAAGGTAGCTAAAGTTCATGGCTACATGAATGGGTGGGTAGAGCAGCAAATACACAACAGACACATCTGTATATTGAAATATGTACACAGAAACACAAGATACAGCCCACAGTGCAGATGTGTGTCACTTTGCTCGAAACTCACGAAAACTGAAAATGTAAACTCACTGTCTGCTGCATCTCAAAATGTATTTATTTATGTGTATTTGTTTACTGGGAAAGTCCAATTGGGTAATACCCATTTTCAGCGGAGGCCAGGGGAGAAATGCTCCATTTGCTTATATTGCATTATACTAGTTAAACACAGAGTAGTTACGTTTCTGTTTACATTTATACACAAACAGAAGTTACATTTAAACATTCTAAGATTTTACAGAGGTGGACGTTACTAAAGATAAAGCCCATGTGCAACTCAATGGATTGTACAGGCAGCAGTTATGTATAAAAATTGTTTTGTCATTTCAGTGATAGGTTCAAAGAGGAAGAAGAAGTGAAAGGTTGAGTGTATTCTGTTTAAGAAGAGTATTTGATGAGTATCATACTGTGAACACAAAGTCTCAACCCTGTGATGAGCATATGCAGGACCAGGATTGGTTAATATGTTATTTAAGCAGTGGTTTAAAACTAGTGAGTTTGTCAGAGAGTTTTATTTGTGTGGGGATACTATTCCAAAGTTTAGCAATGTACTGGGAGTAGAGTGAGTCTCTTGCAACATTATTTGACTTATTTATGAGTAGTAAGTATTTGTTACTAGAATGGAGGTCCCTTGCTGGACAATAGGGCAGGAATATGTTATTTAGTGCAGGGCATTTTTCTGGATGATGAATGTGTTTGTGTGCTGCAGTTAGTTGTGAATATGTTAAGTAGTTGTGTAGTTCAAGCCACTTTAATTGCTTAAAGCTATGACAATGGTTGGTCCTATGTGGGAGACTGCTGGCAGATTTAGCTATTTTATTGTAGCAGGAGACAAGTTTCTTTTTTTGACTATCGTTTAAGTTTGTTAGGATAGCAGCGGCGTATAAAACAGAATTGGAAAAAAGAAAGTGGTGGCTAGAGTTTCTCTTGCAGTACCTTTAAGGAATCCATTGATCCTATAACGGAAGCCTTGTTTCTGGTGTGTAGATTTAATGGTGTGCAGTATATTCTGGTCATATTTGAGAATATCTATTATAATGCCTAGACATTTACTGTGAGTTACAGTTTCAATGACAGTATTGTTTGCTGACTTTATGGTAAAAAATGCCTTTAATTTTGGCAACATTTTGAGGTAAAAAGCATTAACTTAGTTCTTTTGGGGTTGAATAGGAGGTTTGATTCTTTGAGCCAGGTTTCTACAGAGGAGAAAGATTTTTGGGTAATGTCTTGGAGCTTATTTATTGTTGAGGCTGCACAAATTCATTTTGAGTCATCTGCATACTGAATTAAACTAGGATGGTGAGTGGAGGTCTGGAGGTCATTAATAAATATATTAAATAGGACAGGATCCAGGATAGAGCCCTGAGGGACACCTGTAGTGACTGGTTGAAAGGATGAGTAGGTTTGTTACCACTTAACAACTTGCTGCCTTCTAGACAGATAACTAAGAAAGCACAACAAGGTGTACTGTGAAAGTCCTACTGAGGACAGTCGATTGAGCAGTTGCTGGTATGAGACATTATCAGATACCTTTGACAAGTCTAAGAACATGGTGCACACAAGCAGAACATCATTTCTATGTCAGTTTATTATATAGGTAAAATGTGGTAGAGCAGTAGTGGTGCTGTGCTGTGCTGGGGCCTAAAGCCATGCTGTGTTTCTGAGAGCAAGCTATTTAAGGTTAGGCATTGCATCAGCTGCATATGGATGCATTTCTCTTAATATTTTGGACAGGGGAGACAGAACTTCTATTGGCCTGTAGTTACTCTGTAGATGTGCTGCCTTTCTAAAATGCAGGATTTTTTCCACAGTGATGGGACATATCTTTCTGCTATGGACCTATTAATTAGTATGAACACAAGGAAGGCTATGACTTGTGTGGCCATTATTAGGTAGTCTGATAGTAGCTGGTCTACAGCTATGGATAATAAAACAAATCAGTACATAATACAGAGGTTATGATGTACATAGCAGTGCATCCCTTGGTACGGCATCATAAAGTACTGCATAAAACTATATATAGTCATACAGTATTTGCAACTGTAGTATAATGGTGCCCATGTACATGTATACCTGTCAGATGCTAAAAGGGGAATAAAGGAGAGTATAGAGAAGTAGGAAAAAGGAAAAGGCAGCATGTAGAGAAAAACTCAGAAATACAACATGTAGGAGTGTGCAGAGTGGCATCAGGGAATCATTTTTTTCTGGGGATAGGACTCCATTTTTTATTTATATGGAGGGAAGGGAAGATAGGAAAGAAGGGGAAGGAAGGCAGGAAAAGGTGGGGGGAATAGATCAGTGTGCAGGGCCAGACAGACATACTCAGAGTAACATAGACAAATGGGGTGGAAGCATACCTCTCAACCTGAAAATATCAAAAATCTGAACAAAGGCCCATGAAAAATAGGTACAGATCTGTACGCTGATTTAACATAAAATTTGCATACATAATTATGTAATCTAATCCACTTCAATGGAATTGTGGGATACCAACTTTCTAACGCAAACTGAAGAACAGACAACCAAAATATGGCCCCAGAGTCCCCCTGCAGCCACTGCAATATCCCATTACTTGGCTATTTTGCCCTATTTACCATAAACACTGTAATGTGCATACTGCTTTACTTCTACAATGATTATCTGAATTTCATTTAAAATTTTATTTTACATTTTATAGCACAAACACTAATTGTCATCTGCTAAACAAAGCAATACAGTCTCATAATGAAAACAGACATAGCATTAAAACTTCTCTGCCCTTTAAACTCACATTAATTGAAACAGCATTGAAACCCACATTCAAAGAAAATGCATCTGGCCAGTGGTGGATAAAGATTGCCTTTGGGCTGTTTTCAAATCATAAGCCCCTTGCACCCGAAACATACATGTGTTCTTTGATACACCTTCCTGACTTTATTAAATGATATTCCTTGTATAATACAGCACACTTGTTAGAGCACATTTTAAATGTATGGTTTTGAACATTTTTCCAGTAAGCAATGAAACAAAATGCATGAACCAGTAATGACAAAACGGACCAATTCAGAACATTTCCTTCATAAAAATCTACTCAAACTTCTACAATCTACCATTATCAGTAACTATGCACAATCTCTGCAGAAGTAAAAGTCATCTAAATAATTCGACATTAAAGAAATCTGTAACTAATTAAGAGGTTGCTGCTAGCAAACAACTTTATATTTCATTGTTTCACTACAAGTAAAGTGCCTGCTGCCCTTGAAAAATAAATTATCTATATTATATTAAAAAAATGATAAGCTAGTAATATTTCAATAGGAAATGAATGGCAAACTGATAACAGGTTCATAGTTATTAGGTATCTTCGTCAAAGGAGGACATTCTCAGGACTGCAGCATCCACCCCCTTTAAAAGTACAACACAGTACAGTATCAGCAATCCATCTACATACTGTGGGAGTAGAACCCACAGCCTTCTGCAGCAAAAGCAAATATACTACCTGTTGTGCTACTAACAATGCAAGCAGGCTTTGCATAAGCAGCACTAAACTTCTCTTTCTCTGAAGAACTGTACAGCACAAGAAATCAGGAAAAAAAAATGTATTGGAGGGAGGGGAGACAAAGGCCCAAAACCGGGGACACATTTTTAACATTGCTTATATAATCTTAGAAAGTTGTTAGAATAAAATATCGTGTTACCATGTGTTTCCTGAAAGACAGGAAGACTGAAACTTAAATGGCTATCATTATTTAGTGAATTCACTTCTCACTGATTTGCCAGAAAACCACACATTTTATTTTTATTTAACATTTGTTTACAGGGAAAGTCCAACTTGGAACAAAGCCAATTTTCAGCAGAGGCTCCAGACACATGTCTTTGTATCATAGAAAGAAACAAGACCACCCAGAAGAAACCCACACAGACACTAGGAGGATAAGCAGACTCCACACAGAAGGCACTTCACCTGAGAATCAAACCAGAGAAAGTACAGTTGTGTACATTTACCATAAATGTAGATGTTTGAGTGTATTCACTGTTGCAATCATCACATTTGGGTTATCTGCTTGCAGGCAGCCCTCAGCTGGCCTGAATACCAGAGTCTTCGGATTTCTGCATTGGATGCTGTCGCTTCTTCCATGATGTCAGGTCATCAGGGGTATAAAACATGAAGCTGATGCTATTACATCAGTTTTTCTTGCCCCAGATGTCAGGTGCCCTCACAATAGGAAACAATTATATGGTATGGCACACCCCCATCAAAAAGCAAATACACATGAAAAAATATATACCAAACAAGAAGCAAAGGTAGAGCCAAGAGAAGTCAGGGGGCTGGAGGGAGGGTAACCAGGACTGCAACAGTGAATACACTTGAACATCTACATTTATGGTAAGTGTACCCAACTGTACTATGTTCTTCATGTTTCACTGTTGCAGTCATCACATTTGGGTTGATTCCAAAAGCTAAGTAAGGGAGGAGGTAATTAAAGAGCATTAGGGCCAGCTATTAAGACCTGCAAGACTGTTGTGGCAAATCCAGCTCTGGATTTAGAAAGGATAGGCAGGTGGTAATGCTTGGTGAAGGTATGTACAGAGCTCCAGGTAGCAGCTTCCAGGATGTCCCTGGTAGGGACTCCTCTGAGAAATGCCATAGAGGTAGATGCAGCCCTGGTGGAATGTGATCTTATCCCCTGTGGGGTAGGTTTTCCAAGGCGCTTGTAGCAGAAATTAATGCAATGGGCTATCCATTTGGAAATGGTTTGCTTTGAAATGGCCTTCCCCTCTGCCCCTGCAGCAAAGCCAACTAGCAGCTGGTCAGATTTTCTGAGAAGCTTAGTCCTGTCCAAAGAGAATCTAAGTTGTCTGTGCACGTCCAGAGAGTGCAGTATCCATTCCCTTTTGTTCTGTGGATTAGAGAAAAAAGTAGGCAAATGAATGGACTGGTTTAGGGCCATGCTAGACACCACTTTGGGCATAAAGAAAGGATTAGTCCTGAGGGAAACCCTATCTGCATGGAAGATAATGAAGGATTCCACTGCCATGAGGGCCTGTAATTCAGACACTCTTCTTGCTGAAGTGATGGCTAGAAGTAAGGCTGTGTTCCAAGAAAGGAATTTCAACTCTGCTGTTGCAGCTGGCTTAAAGGGGGGAAGAGTGAGCTTTTCCAATACAAAGTTAAGGTCCCAGGCTGAAGTGGGAGCTCTCCTGGGGGGGTTCTTAAATTTTTGGCCCCTCTAAGGAATTGTTTTAGCAAGGGGTGAGAGAAGAGGGGTGGCTCAGTATTATAATGTGCTGAAATGGCAGAGGCATGAATCTTAATTGACAAGAAGGATAGGCCCTTGTGGAGCATTTCTGTTAAGTACTCTAGAATATGAGGTAAGCTGGGCACTGCTGTGCCCATCCCCTGAGCCTGGCTCCAGGAACAGTATCTTTTCCACTTTTCAGCATAGGAATTTCTGGTAGTAGGCCTCCTTGCCTCCAGAATGACACCCAGCACCTGCTTACTGAGGGATCTTAGAGGAAAGCTCATGAAATTAGCCAGGCTGCAATGTTCAGGGTTTGAAGTTGAGAGTGCAGAATCTGGCCCGCCTGCTGGGACAGCAGGGAAGGGGTCTAAGGCAGGTGCCATGGTTGTAGCAGTGTCATACTGTGCAAGAGGGGGTACCAGTGCTGGCGTGGCCAGTCTGGTGCAATCAGTATTGTCCTTGGCTTGTCCTGTTTGATCTTTAGTAGAACCTTCGAGAGGAGAGGCAGAGGGGGAAAGGCATAAACCGAGAGGCTTTCCCAGATAAAGGACAGGGCATCCACTATCCAAGCTTGACTGTGGGGAGTTCTGGTGCAGAATTTATTCAATTGGTAGTTCTGAGGGGTGGCAAACAGGTCTACCTCTGGAGTCCCCCATTTGTTCTAGTTTTCATTTGTGTGGGTCCATGAGATTTCTGCTTAAGTCGCCTGCCAGTGAATTTAGTTTGCCTGGCAGGAATTGAGCTTGTAGGTGTGCTTGGTAGCTCAAGGCTGTGTTCCACAGAGCCATGGCTAGTCTGCAGAGAGGATAGGAGTGGGTTCCCCCCCTGCTTGTTTATGTACCACATAACTGTGGTATTGTCTGTCTTTACCAATAGTTGTCCTGGAAGAATAAGGTCTTTGAAGGATGTCAGAGCATTCTGTACAGTTAACACTTCTTTTTGATTGATATGCAGGTGTATCTGTCTCAGGTTCCATTTGCCCTGAATGCACTGCCCTGCCATGTGAGCCCTCCATGCATAGTCTGATGTATCTGTTGTTAGGGTTTGGGCGGCAGGGGGTAGAGTGAAAGGGAGTCCCTTGTTGTGGTAGCAGGCCTCTGCCCACCAAAGGAACTCTGTCCTTAGACAAGGAATGATAGGAATCATTGTTTCCAGGTCCTGAGAATGTTAACACCATAGACCTTTTAGATACCATTGGAGTTTCCTCATATGCAGTCTTGCACATGGAATTAGCAGAATGCAAGAGGCCATGGACCCCAGAGCTTGCAGTATTTTCCTTGCAGATAGCTGCGTTTTTGTGGCCAATAGTTTGAAGTAGGTTGTCAAATAAACTTGTTTCTCTGGAGTGAGGAATGCCATCTGGGAAGTTGTGTTCAAACTTGATCCCAGGAATACAATCTGTTGGCAGGGTACTAGGTGAGATTTATTTTCGTTGATGGTGTACCCCAGTGAGGTTAGAAGTTTCTTTACAAATGCCAGGTGTTGTAATAGGAAGTCCTGGTTTTCTGCCTGAATCAGACAATCGTCCAAGTATGGGCAAATTTGAATATTTCTCTGCCTGCAAAATGCAATGGCTGGAGCTAGACACTTTGTGAATACCCTGGGCAGAGTAGATAAGCCAAAGGGAAGTGCAGAGAACTGAAAGTGCATGGAGCCTGCCCTGAAACATAGGTATTGTCTGCAGGATTCTCTTATTGAGATGTGCAGGTAAGCTTCCTTTAAGTATAGGGTTGCCAGCTAGGCATCCTTGGCTAGCAAAGGAGAAACTGTTGAAGAGTTAGCGTTTTGAATTTTGGAACCACCAGAAAGGTGTTGAGAATAGAGGGGTCCAGGATAGGATGCCAGGAGTTTTTTTTTCTGGGTACCAGAAAAATTCTTGAATAAAAACCTTGTCCCCTTTGTTCTGCTGGGACAGGTTGAATAACCTTGATACTGAGAAGAGAGGGAACCTGCTGTTGGGCCTTCGCCGATTGATTTGTGGGGAGGTCTGGCCAACCATTTGGGGTTGGTACAATGTGGAAGTGGAATCTGTAACCTCGGGTAACTATCTTCAAAACCCATTTGTCCTGGGTAATGAGTTCCCAGTTTTTTGCATGCAAGGCGAGCTTTCCTCCTAAGGGAGAAAGTAGTTGAGCAGGGCTTGGAAGGGTTAAGGTTAAGTCATTGTGCCATTTTTCCATAGGGGGTGGCTTACTACTCCCTGCTTTGGAAGTGGGAGCCCCCCACTGCTTAGATCTGTGCGTAGCCTGAGACTGAAGTCTTGGTGGTCTGCTGTCCCTGGGTTTGGACTGAGAATGCCTGGAAGGGACTGGAAAGGACCAGTTCTTTGAAGGCCAATACCTACTGAATCTGGGAGGCTGTACTTGTAGGAAATCTTTAACAGTTTGCATAGATTTAGCATTTTCCTCCGTCTTTTTGAGGACTTCTTCTGCTTTGTTGCCAAAAAGGCGGTCTTGGTTTAAGGGTGCATTGAATAATTTAGCTTTAACATCATCTGGCAAGTTTTGTTCCTTAAGTCAAGCATGCCTTCTAAGTACAGACCCAGTGACAACAGCCCTGCAAGATGCTTCTAAAGCATCAAAACCACATTGCAAAGTATGTTTACCAACTTGTTCTGCAGAATGCATTAAATCTTGCAAGTCTTTGTGTTCAGCACAGTCAGGAATCAACATAATTTTCTGTTTAAGTAGTCCTATAAAATGCTGCTGATACTTCAACATATGAAACTAGCAATTTAAAGCCCTAATGGCCAAAGTAGCAGAAGTGTATACCTTCTTACCCCATCTGTCTAAGGCTCTAGAATCTCTATCAGATGGGGTAGGATTTTTGGCAGCAGTAGCCTTAATGCCTTTTGGTCCTTGGGAAATGGTCTCTGGATCCGCAGTAGGACTCTGTAGTACCTGTCAGGTTTTCTGGGAGCTGGAGGTAAAGTGTCTGGGGTAAGGCTAGATTCCAAGAAAACATCTACAATAGCCAGAACAAGAGGGATAGCTAGAGGCCTGTGTTGAGGCAGGAGTACGAATTCCCTAATTCTATTTTTGGACTTAGAATAGTCCTGGCTTTCCCAGCGGAAATGCTCCCTAAGGGTATGCAAGGTTTCACCAAAAGAAACATTTTCTGGAGGGGAAGCAGAGTGAATGGAATTCTCTGCATCAGAATCCTCATAAGTAGATAAGGGCAAATCCTGGTAATCAGAAGGAGCAGAGCTATCAGATTCCTGATCATTAGAATCAGAAAGAAAATTGGTTCTAGGTCTCTTAGAGGAGGAAGGTTGGCTTCCCCTAATTAAGGTAATAAGGTCTTCAGTCATTCTAAGCATTTGTTTTTGAGGCATATGGGCCTGAGTCTGCAGTTTGGTTGTCGGTTTTCTGGGCATAGTGCGAGCTTTAGGCCTATGGAATTTGGTACTTCTAGTTGGAAATGATGCTGTCAGTTTAATATGAAAGTCGGTAGGCCTGAATACACTCTCAGAAGCCGGTGCCTGCACAGCGGCTCCAGACTCATCCAAGGAAGAGACATCTGCAGGTTCCGTAGTTGAAGAAGCATCTCGCGGCATACCGGACTCCGAATGGGTCTCAGTAGAGGCCTGCAAATCTGTAGTAGCGGGTATCAGGGGCTGCAAAAGAGCCTCACTGAGTACTGGCAGACTGGTGACTAGCTTAACGGAAGTGTCGTCGGCAGTTTTGGACCTATGCGGTCTGTCTCTGTCTTTATCCTTACATTTTTTTGGAAGATTAGTAGTCGGATGGCTTAATGAAGCCATTTCGGAGTATGGAGATCGAGATTGAAAGTATTTGGCTACAAAAATAGCCAGACGATGAATAGTTTGGGCGTTGAACAAGGCACAAAACTGACAGCGAGGGACGTCGTGGTGTGGGCCTAAACAGGTGATGCAGTAAGAATGAAAATCTCTATGAGGTATTTGCTTTCCACAGTCAAGGCAATTGTTAATTTTTCTGACATTGGTTAGAGTAAGAAAAAAGGATCCCCAATGGGGTACTTATCTTTTTTGATGACTTTGGGTCTGAAACTCGAAAATGAAAATTTCAGTAGACAGCCGACCGGCACTTGCGAACTGCTTATGCTTCGGGCACCGCACGGCAAGAAAGACTGATGTAATGGTGTCGGCTGCATCTTTTATATCCCTGACAACCTGACATCATGGAAGAAGCGACAGCATCTGACGCAGAAATCCGAATACTCTGGTATTCAGGCAGGCTGAGGGCTACCTGCAGGCAGATAACCCAAATGTGAAGACTGCAACAGTGACACACGAAGGACATCCTCTTGCTGTGAGACACATACACACATACACACATACACACACACACACACACACACACACACACACACACACACACACACACACACACACACACACACACACACTTCAACTATATGCAATTTGAAAGAATCATCATCAATAAAAGTGAAAATCACTTCAGCTTGTGTGACCAGTATGCTTGCACCAGGAAAGAAATAACCATACCAAATGGAGTGCACACAACCAGTAATTCAAATGATCATGGCACAAAAGATCACACTTAAGCAAATGCTCAACTAGCTTGACCATCAATAAATGAGAGAAAGAAGTCAAATGCTCAACTAGTATAAATGAAACGCTCAACTAGTGTGACCATCACCTTCTGGGCTAAAGTGTTTTTTTACTTTACTTGTCCTCCTTATCTGTTGCAGCTGGGGAAAAGGACACATGGCTCGCACGCTTTTACTGTTGCTGGCTGAAACAAAGTACAGTGAATCCTCGAGCCCTCAGCCAATTCTGACAGGCTGGCACGGTCATGAATTAGTCATTTCTTCTTGAACATTTCTCTTTATAGCATTTACTATTTTCTGTCCTTACTATGTTTTCATCAGGTGTTGCTCACAACCCATGCTGAGCCTGTGAGTGATCATTTTTGATCAGAGCTCTACCTTAGTAAACAATTTGTACAACAAGAATGACAATCAGCTCAATATGTAAACACAACCAGAAACTGTATTATAAAAAGTTACTGACAACCAGTAAAACAAAATAAATCCACTAAGTAGGGTAACCAGAAAAGGAAGTCTCCCCCAAGTGAATGTTGTTCAAAGAACTGCCAAACATACATTTTTTATACAAAGCACAAGTGCGTCACCAGTCATTTGACTTATTTATCCTTTTTCAAATGTCTTCAGAACTTATTTCCCTTATACTACAGTTTACAAAATGATAATTATTAAGTATGCAAAAAAAGTACTCCTTTTACTTAAACTGTGTTAAAGTCTGGTCTTATTTTCTCAGTCCTTTCATACTAGGTGTATCCACTTACTAGTTCCACCTCTGTTAAAACATACGTGTCAATCATCCTGCATTAAAATGACTCCCAAATATTACAATCTTTGACGTTATTTCTGCATTAATGAACTGGCTCATTGACAACATTAAGCAACCATGTCAACTTGACAAAAATGTCAGCTTGTCAACCACATAGCATTTATACATTTTACACAACACACACCTTCGTCACAATATATTCTTCTCACTGCACAGCCTGTCCAAACAGACCACCCAGAAGAGCGTGGGACTTGAGAAATGTTCTGTAAATCATTAGCTTTCATATTCCTTTCCTCCTCTATAAAGAGAAATTAGTCATTATACATGTATGAGCAATAGGTGCCGCGGTGGTGCAGCGGTTAGCGTTGTCGCATCACAGCAAAAGCTTCTCCAGTTCGATTCTCGGCTGGAGCACTTTCTGTGTGGAGTCTGCACGTCCTCCCCACGGTCAAGTGACGTTAAAGAAATGCAGGTAGGTGCAAGCGTGAATGGGCCTGCCTTCTTTGAAGGTTGGGCATCGGGCTGGCAACTCGGCACCATAAAAATTCACTGCCAATCATTAGTGGACTGGAGTTCCACTGTGGCAACCCCTAACTGGGAAAAGCTGAAAGACATTACTATAGATATATATATATATATATATATATATATATATATATATATATATATATATATATACACACACACACACACACACACACACACACACACACACACACACACACACACGTGTGTGCGTGTGTGTGTGTGTGTGTGCTTATGTGTGTGTGTGTGTGTGCTTATGTGTGTACCTGCTGGTCTCACTCACAAATGCCTTCTAATGTTCCATACACTAACATCGATTGTTTCCACTGACACTGAGTAAGTTTTGTAATTGAAACAGGTCTGTCCATTTGTCAGTGGGTTTTGGTTTGTCAGCCTATTAAAATTACATAAAAAAAACTTTATTGGACTGCTAGCTTTTTGGTATTTACATATATGTTTTAGACACACATCCAGTTGGAATCATGCACCAAACCAGTGTATATATATATATATATATATATATATATATATATATATATATATATATATATATATATATATATCTGTATAAAGACATCAGTTGGTATCACTCATAAATACCTTAACACCCTTTATACTACCATAGATTGTTTCCAAAATCTCTTCTACGTCTAAACCCACAAAGAAGTTATGCAACACCTTGATTACTGCTGTATAATGTGAAGCACCCCAGGTGATACCCAGGCTGAGAGATTTTTAAATTCTCAGTCTTACATCGACTTGTTGTAGGCATAATAATAAAGACTGTGTTGCCCTCAGCACTTTTTCATGGGTCTATATCTGCTTGACAAATTCTAATTACAGCGAATGGCAGTTCATCATACAGAAATTACCGAATGGCCATTCATCGAACATTGACATCAGTGAAAGTTTTTCCCAGAGAAGGAAATTACTTGGTCAGCATATGGAAATTTGCCCTTTTCCCCACTGCAGTGCAAGGTTGGAGTTGGTATATATAAGTGGGGGTGGGGGGGGGGGGGGTGCATGTTCTGTGGTTTGTGTGTCAGTTGGCCTGTTGGTGCAGCACTCTTTCTGCACAACTTTCCAGAAAAATGTCCATACTACCCAATACCTGCTGGAATGGTTAAATATGTGAGAAAAAAAGTAAATGGGACAAATACACCTCACAGAAAATAAACATTCCTGGCACACAAATTCTAACCATCAGCCTTACTAAGTCTATTTTAATAAAGTAGACCCATTTGTCCACCACAGGTGTAACATCTAAAGTGCATAACAATCAGCTCCTCGGTGAAATTCAGAAGCCCCTAAACATTTGAGTTTGTGAGGATCAAGTCAGTTCACCTAAACAAATCAAAATAGCATGTTCATAATACAAGCTGAAATGGATTTTTATTCCTGGAATAATAATTTGTCCTTTACCATGGCTTAACTGCAAAGCGGTTTGCCACTGTTTCATGGTCGCTGTGATGTCATTTATCAGCGTGGGGTGTATCATACATTTTTAAGCACTCTTTTATCAACAAATGTGGGATACTGTCAAATGCAGTCAATCTATGTCATACTTACATTCTTCCCCTTTTTACAGATCTCCACTATGACTTTATTTAACAACAAATTATCCTTTGTTCCATATGACTTTCTTTTATTGTCCTTTTGTTCTGTTGCCATAATTGAGTTTTCTTCTAAATGACTATAAACTCTGTCGGCATCAATTCCAGTGTACAGTTTATAAGTTATTGGAAGCCAAGTTACTGTTCTATAATTTTTAGGGTAGCTTGCGGGTTCACTCTTAAGTAGGAGCATTGTTTTTTCTGCTGCTAGCCAGGTTGTTGTCTGTTCAGGGTATGTATATAAATAGTTCTTACACAGTTTACTATCAAATGCTCAAAAATCGCAATCGCAAATGGTGATTTCCAAGACTCATATCCTCGGCTCATGAATATTAATTAGGTCGCAAGGTCAACTCAGCAAGATCGACAACGTTCTGTCGATATTAATGTTGGCAGCTGCCATTGCCAACCATGATTCATGTCCCTGCCTTGTGTACGTCCTTCTGAACGGAAGCACACATGAACGTTTACATTCCGACTGTCTCTCCTACCATGTTCGAGGAGGAGCCTGTCGTGTAACTGAATGTCAATGTTTTGATTGTAAACCGTTCTTACACATGGTTAAATCTTCATACAAAGATGTTAATACTTTTAACCAGAAGTTAGATGCTTCATCTGGGCCAGAAGTTTTCCAGTTAGAGGCTTTTCTTAACTTTGTTTCAATCTCTCTGGCTGTTACTTCATCCCATTTCATATCCTGTACCTTTAAACTTCTTATTCTTTCTTTTACTTCTTCTATCCATTTAGGATATTTGTTATGTTCCACAGGGTCTTCATAAATACTTCTCCAAAATGCATCTATTTCTTCTTTTTTTGGTGGTCTTTCAATTCCTTTTACCTGGTTTCTCAATTAGCTATAAAACTTTTTTGGGGTCATCAGTAAATTTCTTATTTTGTACTTTTCCTTTATATTTATCTGTGTATCTTCTACATTTTCTGCCTGTGCTGACATTTTTAGTTTATTATTTGGAATAGTGATACATCCTGATCTGTTATAATACTGCACATTGCTATTATCAGTTCTATCTTTCTGAGTATTTTTGTTGATCTGTTCCCTTTTCTATACTCTTCTAACTGTGATAACTCTTGTCTTAATTGCTTTATAGTTTTCTCAAGTCGATACTTCCATGGTGGTATTCAATTGTTCCCCTTCCTTTCCTTTATTACCCTGTGTTCTTGTGGTAGAATTTTATCTGTTATTAATTTAGGTGCACAGCAACATATCTTGTTTATTTCTGTTATATTGCATGGATTTCTATGGACAGTCCTAATTACTGTGTTCATTAGTTATATCAATCTTCTATCAATTTTCTGACGTTTTGGGTTTTATTGACATTCTGCAATCTATTTCTTTCACTGATCTTAATATATCTGTCTGTCTCTATTTAATCAAGCAGCTCTTCTCTTAGCTCATTTTCTTCTAAACTGAGGGCACATTTTTTGTTTTCTATTTAGTGTGGGCATTCAATCAAACGTTCTATAGCATCTTCCTGTGGCACATTCTCTTCAATTTCATCCTGTCATCTGTTGCTCTGTCATATTGGAACTCACTGGCCTATCACTCCTCAACATTGACTGCGTCAGAGTTGCCACAGTTTGCTGTTCCTTTCCTTGCTATCCAGTTTCAAGTGAACATTTATACTGGTTTCCTGTGGAAGGCTCCAAAATATCTTCATATGGCAAATGACCAGTTGCTTCCCGTTCCACTGGTTTCTCCTTAATTTGGATGTCCATTGCTCTATCCTACTGTGGTGCTTTCTGAGTTAGATATTCTACACTGAATCCTTCACTTCACAGGTACTCCATAACCTCAGTTTTGATTTCTTTAACTTTTCCATTGCTAATCTCCTTTTCTGCTTTTCCTCTTTGTCTTCTTATTTTTTGTACTGTAAAGTTTTCCATGTCTGGATTCCTTTGCCTGTATTTCTCTTTAAATATCTTTGGTGCTGCTCTTTTTGTACTGATTAGTTTTGCTTTTGCCTTTGCATAAATATTATACCATATTAAATCTCTTTTTCTTTCTCATGTCCATATTTCTTCTTCAGATGTCTCCTGATCTTCCTGTCTCTCCTTACTTTGGGGACCCGTTCCATTATGCTATGATGTAACCTGTGTTAGAGCTTCTACACCAAATCCTTCACTTCGCAGGCATTCCGTAAAGTACAGTTTTGTACCTACCATAAATGTAGATGTTCGAGTGTTCACACTGCTGCAGTCATTACACTTGTGTTATCCTGCCATCAGGTGGTCCCGCAGTCGGCCAGAGTTCCAAAGTCTTGGTCCGGTGTCAGTTGCTGTCACTTCTTCCCTGATGTCAGTGCACCAGGGGTATATAAGATGCATCTGACACCATTTTCTTTAGTTTTTCTTGCCCCAGATGTCAGGTGCCCTCAAGTAGGTAGGCAATACATATTGCTAATAAAAAAAAAAAAAAAAAAATATATATATATATATATATATATATATATATATATATATATAAAATAAAAACAATGCCTTCAGTTACAAGCAAATACACCACAAAGGTTGTATAGGATAGAAAGGTATAGATAAGACCAGCTAGGACAGTGGGGATGGAGGGAGGATAACCTGGACTGCAGCAGTGTGAACACTCGAACATCTACATTTATGGTAGGTACAAAACCGTACTATGTTCATCGTGTTACACTGCTGCAGTCATTACACTTGGGTAGAATCCCAAAGGTAAGGTTGGGTGGCTGGTCTATAAAGAGTTAGGATTGGCTATGAGGCCCTGCATAATTGCAGTGGCAAATCCTGCTCTGGATTTTGAGTAAAGAGGCAAGTGGTAATGCCTGGTAAAGGTGTGCACTGAACTCCAAGTTGCAGCCTCCAAAATTTCCTTGGTAGGTACTCCTCTGAGAGAGGCTGTTGAAGTGGCTGTTGCCCTGGTGGAATGTGGCCTAATGTTATTAGGGACTGATTTTCCATGCTGTGTGTAGCAGTAACAAATACAGTGTCCTATCCATTTGGAGATAGTCTGCTTTGAGATAGCCTTGCCCTGTGATCCTGCAGCATATGCTACAAACAGTTGCTCAGTTTTCCTGAAAGCTTTTGTTTTGCCCAAGTAGAAGCATAGTTGCCTGTGTATGTCCAAAGAGTGCAGAAGTTTCTCCCCTTTATTCTGGGGGTTTGGATAAAAGATTGGCAAATGGATGGTTTGGTTAAGAGCCACACTAGATACCACCTTTGGCATAAAGGTAGGGTTTGTCCTTAAAGAAACCCTGTCCTGATGAAATATTATAAAAGGTTCCACTGCCATTAATGCCTGTAGCTCTGAGACTCTTTGTGTTGAAGTTACGGCCATGAGCAAAGCTGTTTTCCATGATAAAAATTTTAGATCGGCTGTATTGGCTGGCTCAAAAGGTGGCAGGGTCAGTTTTTCCAAAACGAAATTTAGGTCCCAAGTTGGTGTTGGTGCTCTCCGGTGCGGTCTTATGTTTTCAGCCCCTCTGAGGTACTGCTTTAGCAAGGGATGAGAGAATAAAGGAGGATATGTGTTGTAATGTGCTGAAATAGCAGAGGCGTGGATCTTAATTGATGAGAATGATAGGCCTTTGTCCAGCATCTCAGTTAAGTATTGTAAAATCTGAGGAATGTTTGGGACAAGAGGGTCAAGGCTTTGAGCCTGGTTCCAGGTGCAGAATCTCTTCCATTTTTCTGAGTAAGCTTTCCTGGTGCAAGGACTCCTGGCATCCAAAATGACATCCATAACAGCTTTAGAGAGAGGTGTTGCCTGTTTGACTAATGAATCTGCCATGCAGTCAGGTTTAGGGTTTTGAGCTGACCGTGCAGGATCTGATTGTTTTGTTGAGTCAGAAGATGTGGAATTTGAGGTAAAATCCTTGGCGGGCCTTGAGTTAAGTTCTTTAAGATTGGGTACCTGTGCTGGCGTGGCCAGTCTGGAGCAATCAGGATCATCTGTGGTTTTTCTTGTCTGGCTTTTAGGAGTACCTTTGAAAGGAGAGGCAGTGGTGGGAAGGCATAAACTTTTAGATTTTTCCAGCTGAACAAGAGAGCATCCACTTTCCATGCTTGTGTGTGATAAGTCCTTGTGCAGAATTTTTGTAGCTGGCAATTCAGTGGGGAGGCAAAAAGATCTATGTCTGGGCATCCCCATTTTTGCATTACCATGCTGAAGATTTGTGGATTCAATTTCCACTCGTGAAGGTCCATGATATTTCTGCTTAGATCATCTGCCAGAGTATTTTTCTTTCCTGGCAGGAATCGTGCTTGCAGATGAACTTGATACGTTAGAGCTGTGTTTCACAAGGACATGGCTTGCCTGCATAGGGGATAAGAATGAGTGACCCCTTGCTTGTTTATGTACCACATTACTGTGGTGTTGTCTGTCTTTAATAATAATTGTTCTGGATGTAGAAGGTCCTCAAAAGGCATTTTGAACAGCCAACATCTCTTTTTGATTGATGTGAAGATGCATTTGGTCTGTGGTCCACTTGCTCTGAATGCATTTTCCTGCCATGTGAGCTCCACAGGCGTAATCCGAAGCATCTGTTGTTAGAGTCTGCCTGGCTGTGGGTAGAGTAAAAGGCTGACCCTTGTTTAGGTGACATGCCTGTGCCCACCATCGAAACTCCTGTTGTAGGCAGGGAATCATTGGTATTACTGCTTCTAGACTGTGAGAGTGTCGAGTCCAAACACTTTTTAGGTACCATTGTAATTTCCTCATATGCAGTCTGGCATATGGTATTAGTAGTATGCAGGATGCCATGAATCCCAGGGCCTGCAGAATTTTTCTTGCAGGGAGATGGGACTTTTTTGCCAGTAATTGAAAATATTGAGTTAGTTGAACTTGTTTGTCTGGCGTGAGATAAGCCATCTGGGCTGTTGTATTTAAGCTGGCACCCAGGAATATAATCTGTTGTGAGGGCACTAGTTTTGACTTCTTTTCATTTACTGTGTACCATAGAGAAATTAGCAACCTTTTTACGAATGCCAGATGCTTTACAAGAATGTCCTTTGTCTCTGCTTGAATGAGGCAGTCATCCAGGTATGGATATATTTGAATTCCTTTTTGTCTGCAAAATGCAATTACTAGTGCCAGGCACTTTGTAAAGACCCTGGGCGCAGTAGATAAGCCAAAGGGCAGTGCAGAGAATTAGTAGTGCATTGTACCAGCTTTGAATCTGAGGTATCTTCTGCAATTTTGTCTGATAAGGACATGCAGGTATTCCTCTTTGAGGTCCAGAGTAACAAGCCAAGCCTTCTTGCCCAGCATGGGTAGAAGCTGCTGTAATGTCAACATTTTGAATTTTGGAATATCCAGGTAAGTATTTAGAGCTGAGAGGTCTAGCATGGGTCTCCAGGCCTTGTCCTTTCTGGGGACCAGGAAGAGTCTTGAGTAAAATCCTTGTCCTTGTTCCTGTTGTGGTACTTTTTGAACAGCTCTCATACCCATGATGGCTGAAATTTGTTTTTGTGCCTCTGCCCATTGATTTGTGGCAGGTCTGGCATTCCTTTTAGCCTTGGTAAAGTGTGAAAGTGGAACCTGTAACCTTGAGACACAGCATTCAGAACCCATTTGTCTTGGGTGATTGTTTGCCAGTTTTGAGAAAAAAAGTGCTAGTTTTCCCCCTAAGAGGGCTGCCAAAAGGGAAGTGCTTGGCATACGATGGGGGAAGTCATTGGGGCTGTTTCTTGTAAGGTTGAGACTTGTCCTCACCTCCTTTTTTTTTCTAGCACAAAACCAACAACTAGTGACATCGTGATCAGGGCCTAGGCATGGAATACAGTAAGAGTGGAAGTCCTTATGAGGTATTTGCTTCTCACAAGAAATACAATTATTAACTTTTTCTGACATCGGTCTGAGGCAAGAAAAAAGTTTCCCCAACGGGGTACTTAGCTTTAGTGAAGACTTCCGATCTGAAATTCGACTTCAAAAATCTCAGGAGTCGGCCGACCGACACTTGCGAACTGCTTCTGCTTCGGGCACCACGCGGCAAGAAAGACTAAAGAAAATGGCATCGGATACATCTTATATACCCCTGGTGCACTGACGTCAGGGAAGAAGCGACAACAACCGACGCCGGACCAAGACTTTGGAACTCTGGCCGACTGCGGGACCGCCTGATGGCAGGATAACCCAAGTGTAATGACTGCAGCAGTGTAACATGATTGAACATCTTCAACTTCTACTTTTTTAACTTCTACTTTACTAATCTTCTTTTCTACATTCCTTCTTTGTGATACTATTTTTTTATTGTGAAATTTTCCATATCTGGATGCCTTTGCCTGTATTTCTTTTTGCATATCTTTGGGGCTGCCTTTTTTGTATTGATTAATTTGGCTTTCGACTTTGTATAAATATTGCACCATATCAAATCTCTCTTTCCCATGTCTATATTTCATTTTATACTTTTCAAAAATCTCTAGGTTTTGTTCTTTATATTTTTGCACTTCCTCAGATGCTTCTTTTCCCAAACAGATCAATGTTACTTGGTCCATATAATGTTTTTCACAAATCTGTTGTATTAGTGAACAATTTTTATTTGAAGCTTCTGACAGTTTTTCTTGTGGAAATATTTTTCTTTCCTCTAATTTCTCTCTTAATTTTTTTGTATAACTTGTGTCTGGAAATTCTGGGCTTTTTGCATAATAGTAACAATACATAACTTATTTTTTATCCTCAACAGTCCACTCTGTCTTCTTTATGGCTCTTCTTTGGCCTATCATTTCTTGTGATTTTTGTGGACTGATACTTTGTTCTACAACAGGGGGGCCATCCTCCCCCTGGGTCTGACCTGGCCCCATTGTAGGAATATTTCCATATTTTGAGGATTCTATACTGCCACTTTTTCCAGTCTTGGCAACAGTGCACCTACCAGGATTGGGCACTATTTTATCCTGGGCTTGTGCACCCAGCTATCTTTTTAAATTTTTGACCTACATCTGTCCATGATACGTGCTATATAAAATACAGTCTATATATCAGTGTCATCTTGGTGAGATTTTGTGAAAACCAGGGTCCGCCTTGTGAAGGTATACACCAAGACTTGAGGATGAATTCAATTTCAGCAATACTACTCTCCTTTGCTTGCTGACTTATCATTGCACCATTTGGACCCTCATTGCCACAGAGAATGCTTCAGTTATCAGAAATGATTTCTTCAATTGTACAAGAGTCAAAGGAATAGGGCCATAGGCGGCTACTAAGATAATGGCTGTAGAGCTCTTTTAAGCCTAGCCATTCATGCCCCAATTTTCCTATTTGTCACTGCTCACAAGCTGAAATGGATTTGGTATATGCCTGTGCCATTTATCCACCCCATCTCTACCACTGGTACAATCATATCAAGTTGTTAAATCCTAAAGAGTAATAAGGTCAAATTTGTCCACCCTTCTCAACAAGAACCTCCTTAAAGGCTTCATTGATGAGGTTCAGGGGTTACACCATCTCAAGTAACCTCTGTCTGAACTCAATAGCCTTGGATAAAAAAGGAAGTCTTTTCAGAAGTGAGGTGGGAGCAGCCTGTCATTTGCCCCTTGACAATGTTTTCTTAATGAAGAAAGGATGCATACTATTGAATGTCAGGGATCTTCCACTTAAATGGAAGGAAAACAAGTGTTCTTCACAATGAAAACAGCTAAAAAATCTCCAAGAATAACAGTCTCTATAAGGACACAGACTGCTTGGGTAAAAAAACATGTATTTTCCGGGTTAACTGCGGATATTTATATGCTAAGAAAATTTGGGAATGAAAGGCCTGCAACTTCTAAGAAAAAAAATCTATGTAGCATAGACCAGTTAAGGCACAGATCACCAAGATGTAAAGTAGAAAAGTTGAACAGCATAAAGAGCCTCACAATAACTCAAACAAACCAAAGGAAGAAGAGACCCTTAAGAAAAAAGATCGAGACGGGATGGAACTCGCTGCATTTTCATTCAATTCATTTATTCACTCATTCTCTAGTTAAGCACTTAGTCTAGTTCAGAGCTGTGGAGCTGGATCAGCTGGTATCAGTCCTGGCAACCAGTGGGTAGAAGAAAGAAACAAATCCTGTGTGGGGCTCACACTTGGCATGCACACCTATGGGAATTTACAGGGACAGCAATTCACATACTGCATGGCTGTGGGATATGGAAGGAAACCTCAAAGCCTAGCAAAAAAAAAAACATGCAGACACAAGATAGGTATGCAGAATCTGCACAGAAGGTTCCCCAGCTCAGAACCAGACAAGATAATCAAATGCTAACGCTAACAGCTGAGAAAACTGCAAAAAAAAGCATGGGAATATAGTTGGGAAAGACAACCACTTTGAAAACAGTGACATTTCCTAAGGAAAGCAGCTGAAATGGAGATGCTTCAAAGGGCATTTATCATAGTACTTAATGGGGTACCTGAAAACATATCCACAACATAAAATGTGGAACAGGGCTGTTGTGCGACACTCACATGAAGTAAAACAAAAAACATTAAAGGTGATAATAAATGGTACTCTGGTTTTGTATTGTAGGAGCACAACACTAGTCACAATGTTGATTTATAATAACCCAGAAGTTGAGGAAAAAGACATCAGACAAAATGTCACTGAAGGTGGTTGTGAAGAAGAAATGCTCTAAAGCATTGGTCATGGAGGGGCATCAGATATGCCCTTGCTTGGAAAAATGTCATTATTCCAGACCCATTCTGCCTTTTCAAGTAAAAGTACTACCATCAAAGCATCAGTAATCTCTGAAGCCCTCTACAAAGTTTCGGTGCATCAAATACAGGTAGAGAGGCATGGCCAACGTATTTCAAAAGGAAAAATACTTTCCTGAACACAATAACATCTGCCACCATATTCAAAGTGTTATTCCCAATTCATGCTCATTGTACAGCAAATTAGCAAACACTGAACAAGTACCAGGAAATGCAATAGCAAGTAGAAATGACATCTGTAACCATGTGGCCCTGAAAAGAATGGGCTGGCATTAGCAAACATACATCCAAGAGCTGAGGGTCCATACATTTGATTATTCTAGCTACACAAAGAAAGTGAAATGGAAACTAGGCCAAAGAAATAAAGCATTAAGAGAAAAGGGCTAAAAGTAGTGGAAGCCGTAACAGAAATGAAAGACAAGTGATAAAAACTCCCACAGAAGGGCCTCAAATAGCTGAGGTGACATGGATGTGAAACAAAAATAAAATAACATTAAAATACCAAAAACAGAAGGGCTGAATTACTTGTGAAGAAGATTTCACTTGGTTCCTCTGTCATTCATCAGTTCAACTAGCAGAAGAACAGTAGCATTATATTATCGGTTACAGGTTTTGGAATCACTGCATACGCAGCCCTGGAAAGAACACACATTAGTTTGTTTTTCTAGATGTTTTTATTCTGGAACGTTGGACAAACTAGACTACCCAGCCATTGATGATGCCACGTCTCCTCCCCTGCATGCTGCACCCAGACTGGGGGGGGGGGGGGGGGGGCTCTCTTTTCAGTAACATTAGCATTCTGGCAACTCAACTTATTTGGGGATCCTAGACAGGAACAAGGCACAGTGATTGGTTGAACATCATCAGTGAAGGCCAACATTTACATATTTTTGTGGCCTCTTCCACTCACTCTCTAGTAGTTAACATATGCATAAATATATTTATAATCTGCCAAGCTGAAGCCCAGGTGAATGTTCTCAGCCATATATATCCCCAACCAGAACTATATGCACTCCTTGTCAGGCTGCACCTCCCATGATCCTTTGTCTGGGCTTGTCTGCCAGTATCTACCTGGCAGCTGTCGAGCTGCAGACTTAGACTACTACTCTCCTCCAGGATGGATGAGCCAGTACTGGCCCCTCTTTCCAACCCTGCCTTTGCTGGCTTTTCCAGCATGTGAGTCAGCTAAATGTACCTTGTAAGTCAGACTGCAGTCATGGTTTTATTTCTGTCTGTGCTGGTCTGGCTGGCTTGCATTATTACTGGCAGGGAGAAAAATAGTGAGAAATATTAGTTGTCTGAAATCACATGAAATGTCAGAGCTGCCAGATACTGAGACTACCATGGTGCCATTAGTATGTCAGTATAAGTCAAAGTGGAAGAAATGCCTAATGCGGAGTACCAGTGCTTCTGGCATTGTATCCCAAATTTAGAAAAGGGTAAAGGAGTGCATCCAGCAGCACTCAACTAAAATTACACAAATCACCATGACAGACCCGCACTCAGAATAACCAAAAAGAACAACTGAGTTATGCATTTCCATTTCACGCATGGCAATGTTTTAAAAGTAAAATAACTCGTCAACATTAGAAATAAAAAGCAGCCCATCATTTTAAAACTGATTCCTAAAAGGGTTCAGAGTGGGATTTAGATTACAAAATGAAGTTTTTTTATTTGTTTTTGTATGTCTCTGTGCTAATTATCAATTTAAAAGGCTGTAAGTATGGTTCAACTGGATATGAACAGTTCACATATCAATAGTTGTTGGAAGTTTGCTGAGTTTAGACTCCATGCATAAATGTTTTACATAGAATATTTCAATGGGACAACCAATTTCCCTAAAGTTATACTTGGTTCATTAAGTCGACCTAGTGAATTGCTACACATCATACACATATGGAGGTTGTCTACTTATTTATTTAAACTTTTGTTTACAAGGATAGTATGACTGGGCCATTAAAAACAAACCCCTTTTCAACAGAGGCCAAGAGAGAAAAGCTTCATACATGAATATGAAAAAGTGAAGTACACAAAACAAAAAAATGCTGCAATCATTTTCCTAGCAGGATAACATAAAACAGAGTAAGCTTTACTAACAAAAAGTAGCAAAAGCAGGAGGAATCCATCTCAAATAACATTCTGCAGAAATTATTAAATAATGTTAACCATAATTTTCTGTTTTCAGATCATAACAATAAAGATTTGAAAAAGCAGAGAGTAATAACTGCATCGACTGTCTTGATCAAATCTTTATTTCCTGGATATTAATTAGCATATGATGCTACTTGGCTGAAAAAATTTTGGTGAATAAAGACACCCCCAATCCTAAATACCCTAATGGATGGAATTACTGTCAGTATATTTAGTAAGCAGAATGGTGTGGAAATGCACAGCACACATACACATTTCAAAAGACTTTTGAACTTGCTTAACTATGAGTTTGAATACAGCAGTGAATGGGGAGGGTGAACAAAAGTCAGCTGGCACAAATGACTATGACAGGATCTTGGTTCTTTAAATTTAACAAACCTCCAAATGAATAATCAAAAACAGCAGCAAAATAAGGAAGTCATTATTTACTTATTACACCATCAAATTCAGCACTGTTAATAATTCTCAAAAGTATACTTTCTTAAGTTATAGTTCCAAAGAGGTAACAGTTTCCTGAAATGCTGTGTGTATTTAGGTGTATGGATAGAGACAAATGTTTGTGCTTTCACAAGCTTTTGGCACTAGTACTTCTTCTGGGAGAGGGCCTAATGTTGCTTAGGCACCATTTCATTTCAGCAAATGTACTTACCTTTTGCTGTTTGACTTGCCTCTCAGGGGATGGGCTCCGAGAACGTGAGTGTTCCAAGTGTCTCGTCTTTTTTGGCTCTTCCTAAACATTAGAAACACGAGAATAACTTACTCCATCAAGAAACAGTTGTTTCTCTGATAATGTCTATTTCATGAAATGACAACAATTTTTTGAACAGACACAAGTACCACAGAAAAGGCAGAAGCTTGACTTGTCTTTTACCTGCACAAGTATGACGACTTCAATAACTACTTAACAGTGAAGGCTATGGCACACAAGAAAAATTATGGCCAGTTTTAGGATTTTATCCTTTTATGACTTGTTGGGGATTTATATAACTTAGTTCCCTTTTCATCAAATCTGACACCTATTGCCTGTAAGGCTAAGTTCAGAATAGTCTTCTTCAGAAAATTTATTATGATTTGGCCTAAAAAATGTTAGATATTCATAACAAGTCTTGATGTTTATTACAGTGCTTATTCAGTGAGACGACACCTACATGCCATCTGCTCCTGTCCTAAAACTCCATGTATTGTTTTCTGGTCTTTAACTAAAAGAGTCTGCATGTAATAACGCATCCAAGCAGCACAGTTATGTTAAAGAATGGTGGTATCCATGACTCTCAACCTCTGAACAGTAACAATCATAGCAGCTGAGAGATATGGTAGTTAGCTTTCCCTATTCTAGTGCAGTGACTGCATTTTACATCATCATTCTGCTCTTGTGTTAGCTCTGTTACTATGCTTTACTGGGATAATTACCACAACCCTCCTCAGATGGTCTAATCCATCACCGGTCTTGACAAATCATCCCTTAAGACTGAACTTCATGCTGCCAGACAAGTTCTAACTTCTAACATGGATAGGGACCTTTGACCTTATTGTGAAAGACACAGTATTTGGGGTCATGCTGCTGTACAGAAGCTTTAGCTTGCTCTTAAAACCATTCAGGAATGTGCTTCAGAGAAGCAATGCCTGAAAATGAATACAAAATCTGAGGGTCTTACAAAGTCATGTGAATCTAAAATGGCAAACGGTGCCTGAAACACTTACAACCATGTAGATGCAACCTTGTAGGGTAAATGTCTTTGCCTTATAGTTTTGTGAATATACTATAAGACTGTAAATTAAGATATGCTGTCAAAACAGTACAGAAACTTTAAATTGTTTAAAGTCATGTAACTTTTGAAAACTAACATATGGCTTTGGAATGTACACGTTTATTATTTATTTATTTATTTGACATTTGTTGACCAGGAAAGTCTGACTAGTACAGAGCCTATTTTCAGGGTCTATATTAGATGAACGAAAGTTCATCTTAGCGAACGCTCACATGAGCGAATATTGCAGAACTCGAAACCGCAATTGAGAGATCGTGATACAGTGAAGATGGGAATATTTGCCCTTTCCTCACTGTAGTGCGATCTCGGAGTTGGAATATATGTTTAGGGGGGGCTGTGGGGGGCGCAGCCCCCCACAATTGCAGTTTCGAGTACCTGGATATTCGCTCATGTGAGCGTTCGCTAAGATGAACTTTCGTTCATCTAATATAGTCCCTATTTTCAGCGGAGGCCCGGGGAGAAATGCTTCAGATGCATGTCTTTGGAATATCTTTGGCATGTCTTTTAGGAACACAAGGACATAGGAACATACTAGTCAAGTGATCATGGGGACCATAATATATCTAGTCATATACAAAATGTCATGCAGCTTTGGCCAGAAAAAACAGGGCCTCCAGTATAACAGGTAAAAAGTCTGAACCACCAATGTTTTGGGAATGTACAGTCATTAACTGCATTGACAATTTATGAACCATTGTTGGCATATGATTATTTATATAACTAATGTGGAACTTTACATTTGAAGCTTGTAAAGCTTCTAACAAATAATTCCTATTTCTGTGTATATGCAAAATTGTAAGCATTATGTAACATGTGGGCCATTCTCCTTTGTTCTACACCTGTGTCTGTGTGCTTAACCTCTACTAACTTAGCAGCACATAACAACTAATATAACCGCACATAAAGGACAATTGTTAAGGTCATGTGAAATAGCTATAACTATTATAAATAAGAAACTTTATGCCAGCAATGTAATTTTTGTTCATTGGTTACCTTGTTGCTTGACAGTCTATTAAACACAGTAAAGGTGATGATATTTAATTAATTTACTGTCTTGTTATAAGGGTAATTTAATTCAACATTAACATAATGTACTAGTTATATAATTAGGATTTAATAGCAATTTTAACTTTCTAATCTGTGCTTCCCATGATATTTGTGTAAAATGCCTGAAGCCTCCCCATCCCTATGGCAGTTAAGGCTGGTGTCAGTCTGCCTTACAAACATATTATGGAATCTACATTTTACAGGTTCATAGACTGGTACTAGGCTATCGGCCCTAAGGCCTATACAAGCCTAGCCATAACAATTCCCTGGATATTTCTTCCCACAAAGTTTACTTCCGTGGACCCCTGTCTAACGACTGACATGATCCCCGAGGTGAATTTCCTATCTCCCATCCAATCGTCAAGGTTCCTTTTAAAGAAGGCCAAGGAGGCGTTCTGCTTGACATGTATGGGCAGTCTATTCCAGAGTATGGGGAGTCTCTGGGTCAGAAACCTATCCCTCCAGCATGTTTTGCTCATTGTGATGACAAGGTTTAGATCCCTGGAGCATGTGGCTCTGAGGGATTGGGATTTCTTTAAGTGGAGCATGTCCAACAGCTCAGGGTTTGACATGGCCTTGTATGTTAAGCAGAGATCGCCTCTGAGTAGTCGATATGCCACAGAGTATAGCTGGAGTTTTTTTAGACGGTCAGAATTGGGCATCTGCTTTAGGCCTATCATTCTTTTAGTAAGGTATTTCTGAGGCCTTTCCAGCTGTTGCAGATGTCTTGTGAGGTACATACCAAATGGGGCATTGTACTCTATAATGGGTCTAATGAGGGATGAGTACAGTGGGAAAATGACCTCCTTTTTTCTGGATGAAAAGCACTTAGTGATGAGGTGTGCCACATAGAAGGATTTCCTGATTGTTGTGGCAATGTGGTTATCGAAGGTGAGACCACTGTCCACCTGTGCCCCTAAGTCTCTTATCACACTTTCGGTGTTTAGTGTACTGCCACCTATGTGGTAATTCATGGGTACATGTTTTTTTCCAAAGGGGATACTATGCATTTCTTGGCATTAAGCTTGAGCCCATGGCTCTGGCACCAAGCATATGTTTCTGTAAGGCCCTTTTGTAGAATATCCACATAATTTGGGGATTCAATAATGGGTCCCAGTTTGCAGTCATCTGCAAACTTTGTTAGGCAGAGTCCCTTAGTGTTGGCCCATACTTCAGAGAAGTAGATGCCAAACAATACCAGTCCCAGGATTGAACCCTGAGGTACTCCACTTGTCACTTGTCTGGAGCTGGATTTGGAGTCTGCTACTTTTACAGTCTGGGTTTTGTCAGTAAGCCAGTTGGCAACCCATCGAGTGATGTAGGGACTTATGCCCAGCTTAGTAAGTTTATCTATGATTCCAGAGTGGGGGATAGTGTCAAAGGCCTTGGCGAGGTCCAGATAGGATGTGTGGACCGCCTTACCCTCATCCACAGCTCCAGAGACTGATTCAAAGAAGTCAATCAGGTTCAGGAGACAAGATCGGCTCTTCACGAACCCAAACTGGGTGGGGTCCAGTGTTTGAAGGTTGCCAATGTCTTTGTTTATAAGTTCCATGATAATGCGTTCCATGCCCTTGCAGATCAGGCTCGTCTGACTGATGGGACGGTAGATCCTGGGATCTAAGGTGGATCCCCCCCTTGTGGAGTGGGATAACTGTAGCTGTGTGCCACTCAGTGAGCATGAAGCCTGAGGTGAGGCTATGATTAAATATGGCACTTAGGTTAGGTGCCAGCTCATTTTGTAGTTCATGTAGTACACAGCCCGGGATGTCATCTGGTCCCATGGATGCTGTATTCTTAGCTTTGGAGAGGGTGGTTTCTACCTGTGTGGCCATGATAACTGGAATTTGGCAATCTTTTGGTATTGAGATGGGTCCTTTAGGGGGTGAGAGGGGAGTTAGCACTGAATCGATCTGCCAGGATGTTGGCAATATCCTTGGGATCAGTATATTTAATGCCATTCTGTTGTAGCTCAGAGTATATCTGAGCATTGCCATTTAGATTCTTGACATAACTATAGAATGCCTTGTGGTTGTCTTTGGAATCTTTGGCAATTTTATTTTCATAACTAGCTTTGGAGGATTTTATGAGTGATCTCAGCTTCTTAGTGAGGCTGGCAAAGGAGTTTTTTTACATACTGGGATTTTCCTCTTTTCTGCAACAGTTTATTTCTTCTATTGTATAGTTTGTTTATGGCAGGGGGACACCAGATTGGCTTCCTTTTTTTGGAGGGGAGCATCTTGGTTCTATTTGGGATGGCATGATTCATGCCCAAGTGGATGTGCTCGTACAGTGCCTTAGTGTAGGATTCAGCAGTCAACTTTCAGCTCCCATCTGCATGGATGTCATGAAGTTTGTCACTTCAGACTTGAGTAGCATGAAGTTGGCTTTGGAGAAGTTTTTTATGGAGGTTTCCTTACTGGGGGTGGGGTGGGGATGGGATGTGAATGTCAAGGGTGATTTGCTTATGGTCAGACCTGACCAATGAGGGGGTGACCACTGGTATGGAGCATCTATCTCCCATGTTGGTAATGACCAGGTCTAGGATATTGGAGCCCCTGGTGGGACAATGGATTAGTTGACCCAGGATGTTGGAATTTATGAATTCCAAGAACCGTTAAGAAAAGGTGTTGGTACCCGAGTAGTTTTCCCAGTTAATGTCAGGGTAGTTGAAATCACCCAGTATTAGGATGTTTGGTTGTAGCTTAATATTTTCCAGTATGTTTAGAAAGGTGTAGTGAGAATCTTGGGGCATGGTGGAGGATCTGTAGCAAACTACAATTTGGATTGCAGTCTTACCTGGTGTTAGTTGCACCTGGAGAATTTCAAATGCATTGTGTTGGGCATCTAGATTGGAGGTGTGAATATCCTTGGTGAATATGGACACTCCTCCACCTTTAGTGTTTCGGTCTTGGTTTGATGGCCGAAAAGTGTGATAACAGTTGTAGCCTGGTATTGCAGGGGTGCTCTCTGGAGCCTTGAACCAGGTCTCAGTTACTGCACAGATATCGATGTTCTCCATTTTTAGGAGTGCCTCGAGAGAGTGCATTTTGAGGTTTAGACTTCTAGCATTGAGTAGCATTACCTTCAGATTTTGCATACTTGTATCTGTTATGGTGGTGGTTTTGTCCTTTGAACCTTGCCTAAAAAAGGCACTATAGGGCTGGCTCCCCTTTGAACGACATATTTTACTGATTAGGGTTGTGTTTACACTGGGATGCATTTAACACTTGTGCATATGCCATATTTATAAAGTTCAGTATGCATAGTCCAGTATTCCTAACAACTGCCATTAAATTACTAGTGATGGTGTGTTAACAGCTATGCCTAACAATAGATGGGATGTAACCACAGAATAAGTAATGGCAAAGTTTAACCATTATAGATGAGGAAACTGTACAAAACTTACAGGACCTAAGGTTTCTTCTATATGATCAAATATGTGTTAGCAAAATTCAGATGAGATTCTAGGACGGGTGTTTAACTAATGTCAAATACTTAGATAGTGCTCTCAATTTTTACTAATACTAAAGCAATGTAGTAAGACAATCTTCCTCAGTGAAACAAAAGGAATCCTTATTCCCAATGCCAGTGGCTATCAAAGCAGGAATTCCTTTCTTATAACTACTCAAACAAAAGGGAGGTCAGAGGTGTGGCCATGATACTTGCTAGTTAATTTTAGAAAAGATTTATAGCTTCATGTTCTTCAAAAGCAATATTTTTTCTATCAGAATTTCAACTGTTTAGTTAAAAGAGAAAATACTTCAAAAAGAGTCACTCAAGAAATTGTACTCCGGATTTTTGTGCTAAAAAAGACATTCAGTCAATTTTATCCAGAAAACAGAATATATTACTTAAAATAGACAAAACAGATACAAAACTAGAATGTTTCAAAGAACAGACCAGAAAGAGGATGGAACATTTTGAAGCTATTATAAAACAACAAGAGACACAAATCAGCAGTATGGAAGAGACTTTGAATGATCATGAAAGTGGAATATCTCAAGGTGAGTCTCAGACTGAATTTCTTTTAAAATAAAATAAATGGCACATAGAAAAGCTTGATTATTTAAAAATTAGACTGAGACAAAATAACATCAGAATTTATGGTATACCTGAAAAGTATGAGAGAGACAATATAATAGACTTCTTAACTACCTGGCTATATAAAATATTAAATTTACCTGAAACTTTATCTTTTGGAATTGAAAAAGCACATAAGTCCCTGAAAGCACCTTCTAAAAAGGAAAATTCACTACCATGCTTAATTATAGTTAAGTTTATGTCTAGCTTAGAAAAAGATTAAATATTAAAAGCAGCATGGTCCAGCCCACCTATTAAAATAGGTCAACATGTAATCAGATTTGACAATGAGTATTCTAGTAAAGTAATGAATAAAATAAAATCCTGTTTACCACTGATTAAGGAACTTAAAAAGAACAATATTAAAGCCACTTTGGTATTTCCTGCAAAGATCAAATTATTCCTTTCTGAAGAAACCAAAATATTTAACATGCTGGAGGAGGCATCCACTTTTGTTAATGGCAATACAATCCTTAATACTGAAGAAATGGAGTGGAACAATACATCTCTGAAGAGAAAGAGTGAGCTGAATTCTTGGAAAATTGCTTCCAAAACTAAAAAGCCTAAAACAAATTATTCTTATTCACTGATTGCTGGACTATTATTTTTTGAACTAATAGATTTGCCTTTTAAGTAAAAAGTTTGTACTGGACTTTAAACCTCAAAACATATGTAAATATAAATATTTGGTACTTTTCCATTAACCCCCTACCACGTCTTTGCACTGCTGGTGCTGCTGTGTTTTGCTAGTATTTACTCATTGATAAAGGACGGACAAATGTTGAATGTTTGCCCCCAGTTTTGTCAGGCTTTGTCCAGATTTCATGCACTAAGAGGTTGAGTGGTATGAAGTAAGACTCATGTGTAAGCATGCCAGAAGCACTTGATAGTCAAAATAAACAGGTTTACGAATAGAAACTGCGGAATACGGAGGAGAATGGAAAGCGAAACTTAACCCTAGAATAGAAGGCAGAAGATGAAAGACTGCAAGGCTGCTCTTCACTTGAGGCAGGTCCAAGATTAATGACTGTGACAATAATCAAGCCAGGCTTTTTATAACCACTATGTTGACAGAAAGGGTTGATAATGCACCCATTTCCCTGCCATGCACTGTAGTATAATTCCGCCAGTGTCTGTTGCGGGAAGTAATTGAGAACTGCTGGAATTATCAGCAAGAAAAGATCAGCTTCCTCAAAACTCCGTTAAGTGAATCAAAACTGAGTTAATACTGCCAAAAAAAAAAAAAAAAAAATGAAAGAAGGGCACACAGAAGAAGTACCTCTGGCAGTATGATAGCTTAGCATTTTAATGGAGTAGGAGGCCATCTGTTTAAAGAGAAAAAATAGCAAGAATAATTTACTGAAATTACCTGGTGTATGGGAGTTAGTTGATCTGATTTGTCAGTTGCTTTGTTTGTTACATTTTCTTAGCATTTCTGTGAAGCCACTGCTGGGACCGTATGCTAACTCCCAACTGTGCTCTAAAGGTGGCAAATGACAGCTTTGGGTTCACATTTTCAAATGTTTTATACATTTTGAAGAGCTTTTATAAAGATGAAAAGGCAGCATGACTTATATGATCAGTCACGGCGCTTGTAGTGTGGAAATGCATAAAAAGTTTGCTGTTATACAAGTTATTTTTTAACATTACAACACGCGAAGACGTGGTAGGGGTTTAATTGAAAAGTATCAAATATTTACATTTTAACCTAAAACATTTTTTCATGATGAGGAATATAAAGGGTTAATTTTAGTGTTTTACTATACAGTGAAAGACTTAATACATTTTCATTTGACTAAACCTATAAGTGTGTTTCTAAATGTTAAACAAATATCTTCTGTAAGAAAATGTCATTATAAGCAATAGAACTGCTACCTTTAAAGCTATATAAGTTAAGAATTTTATTTTATTTATTGAAGTGATGAGTTAACTGAATGTCAGATCTAAGTCTAATGCTAATTGGAAATGCTGGTGATTTTGTTTTCTTTGTTCCTGTGTAACAAATTCCTTTCACAGGTCATTTATGAAACAAGAGACACACTGAAAAAGCCTGAGAACAAAAGAAAGTTCCTTATATTAAGAATGCTACAATTTTCCCTCCTTGAGTTGTCCTGAAGAAAATCTAGGTGAAAGTTCATCACTGATGTCTCTGAAAAGAAGAAAAAGAGCATTCTATTTTTTTCTCAAGTATATATGTGAAAAATCTACTCAAAATAACACCCCTTTTCTTTCTTAGAAGTGAAGAATTGGTAAGACAAAAGGTATAGTAATGTTATAACGTAATATACATACATATATATATATATATATATATATATATATATCTATATATATATATATATACAGCAAAGTTGCAACATATAATTTGCTAACATTTTATATGTTAACAGCTTACGCTGCAGTGTTATTTACTTTGACTATACATATTAACTGTACATATTAATTGAAGGAAGTAAAGTTATGTTTGTTACTAGTCAGGACAGCTTAAAAGAACTAAACAAAAAATGAGAAACTTAGAGGAATTTAGCAGCTGCTCTGTGCTGTGAGTTGTCATTTTCACATGTTGTAGCCAGATTCTGATGTCAGCATTTAAAACGTAGATCAGAACCACAGTTCACAATGACCAAACACACATATTCAAATTAAATAAACGGGAATTATTTTACACATAGTCGAGATTGCTTGTGATATTAAAATTAATAAGAGTAAACATCTTATGAATATACATATACATAAGGAATGCAATATCTTTTATGTAAGATTAATAAAAGAGCAGTATTAGTAAATTATGAAATATATATATATATATATATATATATATATATATATATATACATACATATTATAATATTTAATAGAAAACTGATGATTAAATATCACTTTGATGGGGGATTTTAGAAATACAAGATATACAGAATAAGGTAGAATGCTAGTGGGAAAATAAGACAAAATATATTTAAATAAACTGCTTTTAAGAAAGATGTCTACTGCATATACCTGAACATGACATAAATGTGAATGTACAAGACTGCATATACTTTACATAGAAAATCATATTAAATATTTCAAAATAATATGAAAGCTGAAATTTGAAGGTTGATCATACGAACTTTAAATCTTTTTACATGTTGAATGTTATTACATTCACTAAGACTACTTGAAATAACTCATTTCATAAGTCAAAGTTGAAATGTGAGTGTTTTATTGCTGAATTAGTACATTCAGTTTGACAGAAAGCAAAACAGAGTTTTCAATATATCTGAATCTGGGACAGGAGACTCGGATTTTAATTGAACACGTTCTAACTTCTGAATACAATATAGACAGCAATTCTTTTTTTTTACTCCATAGAGATACTATGACATTCTCTTCAACCTCGGGAATGTGCATCTTTTTATAAAGTAGTTTAATAAGCTAATGCTTTTTGAAATATGTTGATATCTGATGTGTCAAGAGTATTACAGAAATATGAAATATAGACACCTGTACTTTAAAAACTAATTCTGAGCCTTTTGTTAGAGCTATAAAATATGAGTGTCTTTTGATATGATAAATATGTATGTACATTGCTCTCTCTTTGTATTATAGCTTAGTATGACAGGATTACCTGTGACTTGTAAGTTTAAAAATGTCTTTATCTCTTCAGGTCCCACTCTGTTATACTTATTTATTTACAGATCTAATTATAATAATGCTGAATGAGCAAATGATTTAGGAATATTAAATAGGTAAGGAGTATTAAATAGATAATTTGCTATTATACAAATAGGTACGTAGTATACTATTTGTTAGATTATTTAATGTCTATGATTAATAGAAGAGGATTATTAAACTTGTATGTAATAATGGAGGATAGTATTAAATGGCAACATATATAACTAAATTAAGAGTCTATTATTATTTTGACCTATATATAATATATTAACTATCTGTAAGTCACGGTAGCTTTTGGCTACTTTTTTGGATGAATTTTTTGATGTTGATAAACAGAGCAATAATTTAGTAGTTGGAGTATTCAATAGGCAGACTAGGAACTTTGGTATCCATGGCAAGTTGTGTTTTATTAGTATTACATACAGTTATAGTTGCAGACTTGCCTTTCTTTTTATTTTTCAATTTTAGTAGTTTAGTTTGTAGAAAGGAAGAATAAAAAAATGTGGAATGTTAAGATAGTGTCAAAGGAATATATTACAGTCTAATATATACTTAAATTAATATAGTGGATAAATGTGTCATATTATCTTTTAAAAGAAATATTTTTAAATTCACAGTATGGATAGTTTTAATCTATTATCTGTTAATTTAAATGGACTAAATAATGGCCACAAAAGGAAATCATTAACAAAATGTCTAAAATTAAATACAGGAGACATATTCTTGCAAGACACACACATGATAGATAAATATATACAATATTTAAGATGGGTTATAAAATGTTATCATCTGCTTCTTTTAACAAAAAAGAGGAGAGGAACTGCTCTACTTTGGAGAAAATCCACTATAATGTCTAAAGTCATGGAATCCTTTAATGATCCTAAAGGAATGTATACATTTGTAATACTCAAATATATTGGCAAACTCTATACATTAGCTAATTTTTATTGGATACCCAGAATAGGTGCAAGAGTGGCTAAAGGTCACTTAAACTTACTACAAAGTCACTGGAAGGGTAGTTTAATTTTAGCAGAGGAGTTTAACTGTGTATCTAGTACAGAAGATACAAGTAAACAGAAGAATCAGATAAAACACTAAATAGATGGATTAGTAATAATTGTTTAGCTGGTTTACTAGTAAAAGCAGAAGATAAGTCATTGTTCTTCACTCATTATTCTTATGTGTGTGAGACACAAATTTGAATTGATAGGATTTTGCCTCTATTTACTTAATAAAGTGAATTATTTTAAAACTATTCCTTCTCCTCTATCTGATCATAATACACTAAGTATTAATATAGTAATGGACATAAGGAAATGTCATATTATTTATAGAATCCCAGTATATATGATGAAATTAAAAGAATTTAAGAGTTAGCTTAAGGAAGAAATTGAGGATTTTTTATGTTTAAATGATAATGGTCAGGTTTGTAAAGTCATACTATGGGACTCCTTAAAATGCATATCAAAGAGAGAATTTGAAGATGGGCTAGTAATAACATGAAAGAATGGGGTAAAGAGTTGTTAAAATACAAAATGAAATACACAAAGTGAGGTCTGAACAACAAACAATGAAATTAGATAATACTGAAATCATTAAAAAAATAATGACAAAATATCAAACAGTTTTAACACATAAAGTAGAGTTAACTTTAGAAAAAATAAAATTGCATAGTTATATGATGACTTCAAAAAATCTACATAGATTAGCCAATAGAAATAAGATATTAAGCAAAAAGGTACAAATCAAAGTATCCAAAATCCTCACACTAATAAGCTTATTTCAGATATAGAAGAAATGCTTAATACTTTTTAGAAATGTCCATGAGGATCTTAATAAATATAAAAATAATAATCCTGATGATTACAAAATCAACAATCATTTAAAGAAATATGCTACTTGTAAACTAAATGACCAACAAATATTTCAGTTGAATAAGCCTATTACCCTGATAGAAGTCAAAGAAGATTTAAAAAAGGTAAAAAATGGTAAATTTCTAGGGTTAGATATGTTAAGTATGGAATTATATAGTCTGTTTCCATTAAATATTTTAGAATTACTGAGTGACATTTTTCAGGATAATTCAGGGTGACAAAATAATTCCTTCCTCATGGAAATTTTCTGTAATATCACCTATACTTAAGGAAATGATAATAACTTAGTCTGCTCATATAGACCCATTTCATTACTAAATGTAGACTATAAAATATTTACTTCAATTTTCACAAGATTAAGAGATATAGTATGTTAATTAATAAAGATCAAACAGGATTTATAGTCAATGGACTCAATAGACTGGTGTACAATAATATAAAAAGAGTAGCAGCTATCTTAGATTTAGCAAATGGATTGAACAAGAAATTGTCCCCATTTAGCTTAGATATCGAGAGAGCTTTTGATTCTGTAGATTGTAACTACTTGTTAAAACTTTATAAGAGTTTGCACTTACAGAACACTTTATTGGAACATTAAAGAAGTGTACAGAGACTCAAAAGCAGATGTTAAAATTGGATCTTACATTTCTCAAGGATTCACTTTACACAAAGGCACAAAACAAAGGTGTCCCTTGTCTCCTGTATTATATGCATTAGTTATCAAACCCTTAGCTAATAGTATAAGAAGCAATAGGGAAATTGATGGATTCTCAATTAATAAGAGATTGTCAGTCTAAAATACAGCTTTTTGCAGATGATAGTTTACTAACTGTAGGAGATTTAAATTATTTGATCGAAGAAATAGATGAGGAAATTGAAAAGTTTCAAGAAGTATCACTGCTGAAATTTAATAAAACTGAAACTTAGTACGTTTAAGGATAAATATAAATATAATTGGGAAGGGAAATAATTAAAATATTTAGGAATAAAAAATCTATCCAGATGTGAGTAAGATTAATAATTTTGAAAAAGTAATTGAAGAAGTGTTACTTTTCATTAAAAAAAATTTAATGATTTTTTTTTCACTTTTGAGGATAGTTTAGTGTTAATTAAAATGATTATATTACCCTGGATTACATATATCTCTATATAGCTACATACCTTTTTACACAAAAAGGAAACAATGTTAACTTCATTCTTATTGTATCCTAAAAAAGCAGAGAATTACTTATAGACATGATATAAAATTATGGGAGTATGGTGGTATTAGCTTCCCAGATGTAGAATCTTATTCTGTTGCTGCAAAATTTAACTCTATTAGACTCTGCATAGATTCAACCTACACTAGTCAATGGAAAACCATCCAGGAGTAGATTATACTAAATTCTTTAAGTGTATTAAAGATGATAATTTAGAAATATGTAATAATCCTTTTATCTGGTTAACAGAATTTAGCTTAGAAGGAAATTCATTTCAATCTTTAGACTCTGCATATATGAAATCAATTCTTAAATCAGTTAAGAAATATGTTTTTAAAACTTCATTAATATCAAAATGCAAATTGTTGTGTTTTCCTGTTGCACATACTTCTAGATTTAAGGAAACTCAGAACAATGTTAAATTAATGTACTAAAAAGGAATGGATTAGCATTATGGTCTGCTTATTTTGAAAAAGGAAAAGATAGTCCCCACAATATCTCATGAACGAATTATAAGTTGGATGAATCTGCTAAGCAGTTAATATTATCCATCAGTAAGAAATTAAATTAATTTGTGGACAATATGAGTGAAGAGGAACAGAGCATTATTCCACATTATATAAATATATGAATGCTGTTATTGAAGATCAGCTGACATACAAAGGAAGCTTGTCCAAACTATTTACGTTAATTATAACTAGTAATAATAATAATAATAATAATAACAATAATAATAACAACAACAACACATTTGATGCAAAAGTCTGGAACTTTTTAGATAGTGGTGGATTCAGTAACTCAATAGATGGTAACAATGAAGCTTTCATACTTAAATCAGTTAGTCAAACTTCTTAAAGTTTATACTGGAAAGTTTTTTTATGTGGAAATATATATATATATAATGTTTGTTACTCCATATAAAATCTCTAAGTTTAGTAAAATGACTTCTTCAGTTTGTTGGAGATTTAGTAAAAATGTATAAGATGACTGGGCACACGTATATGGATTGTGAAAAATTAAACGTATACTGGGAAGAGATAAGTACATTTTTGAGGGGTATAGCCTGATAATTGTTCTTTAACCAGATCAGTAATACTAATGAATGTTTCACTTCTTGTACCTGTAAAAGCCAAAAAGACGAAAGCTCTTTTGTGGTCTCTTAGCAATTGCTAGAAAAATTATTACAAAAAAAAAATGGAAATTGAACGCTGAGAGAAGAAAGGAGCCACTTTTGAGATTTTAAGTATTTTCTTCTGATTTTTTGTTTAAAATTTCTGCTTTGCCGCCTACTTTTTGGCGTTTTCTGGCTTGCTAAAGTTGATATCTGTATTAGAAACAGTATTTAGAACACATCTAGAGCCTGTTTACTGCATTTCCTGTGTTGCACTTAATTTAAAATCGTTTTTTTCTTAAAATTGCATTTTACCAGACTCTGGCCTAGCACTCAAGTGTGGGGTCATTTATTGCACTGTTCTGACTATTTTGCTACTTGTGTATCTCTGCTACCTTTAAACTAAAAAAAAAAAAAAAAAAAATTCTTGCTTTTTTCCCACTTTCTGAAATTTAAAAAGTTCAGTTACAGATTTGCTGTTCTGAACTGTTTGTAAGTTTCTTGGAGGCCAGTACTTGCTTGGGCTAAAGGGAAGTCTCTGTGTTCATCAGTGGCAGTGATTAACACTGAACAGCCTGCCTGCCCCTGTAGGAGTGGTTACTGCCTAGAAACATTTTTGGGCTAATTCCCAGCTCTTTCAAGTTCCCTGCCTTAAAACCCACTTTGCGCAATTTTGCGCAGAGCGCAGCATCGGGCAGCACCACTTAAACGGGTTCAAACTATTCCCGGCTCCACAAAGTCTGCTCTTCACTTTTTCCCTTAGAACTGTTCTAAATCTCAAAGTAAGCACTCTATTTTCATTCTAAAGCCCTGCACTTGATCTTATAAGTAATCTTCTAAGTAAACACTAATTAAAGCACTACACCCACTTATACTCCTTATAAATACTTGGTTCCCTATTGGTCCTTTCTGATCAGTCAAAAAACTGTTCCTTATACTGTTCTGGCATGTCCAATAGTCAGTTTCGGGTTTACTCTCCAGTCCAGCTGGTGAATCTGGGTATCTTGAGGCAATGTTACAACTGCCTTATGTACACAGACCACCCTCTCCTCCTCCCATCAAACTCAAATATATGTGAGAGATGCAACTATATAGCCAAACTGGAGGCTGAGCTCTCTCAACCCAGCACTGGCACAGTCAGTCAGGAGGAGAAGGTAACCACACACACCACTATTCCAGTCTCACATAGACCTATGACATCAGCAAACCAAACACATAAACACACAAAAACATACTCGGAGGCTCTAAATAAAAATCTGCCAAAGCAGCAGAGATCTCCAAAGCAGACATCCAAGCAACCGCTACCCCGCAACAATACCCACGTATCACATATTTCACAAAGTCAGTGTGCCACACAGCCACAGCCCTTAAGGCTAAACAACACACCTAACACAATTGTAATAGGGGACTCTATTGTCAGACACACTGACGTCCCTCTCACCAGACTGAACAAGGAGAAGGTCACTGCAAGCTGCTTGTTGGCTGCCAGGATCCGCCACATAACACAAGCACTCAGGTCACTTCAAAGCAAGTACAAATATGACTCCATCATTGTCCATGCTGGTGTGAATGACCTGAGACGTACCTCCCTGGACTACATGAAAAGAGACATAGAGGAGCTCTCTGATCATGTAGCCCAGACCGGTATGACCCTGACCTTGAGTAGCATCTTGCCCTCACCAAGAATGATGCAACAGTATAAAGACAAAATGATCAATTTTAACAACTGGCTAAAGTATTGGTGTCATTCTAAGGGGATTCAGTGTCTGTCAGCCTGGAACGACATGTTTGACAAGCCACATTGCTTCACTAGGGACGGCTTGCACCTGTCACCCCTGAGCTTTTGAATACTTGCTAAGGCTCTTGCCACCCCCATAGTGCCTTTTTTAGGCAAGGCTCAAAAGACAAACCCACCTCCATAGACAACACAAGAAAAAAAAAAACTAAGGGTAATGCTGCTCAATGCCAGAAGTCTAAACCTCAAGATGCATGTACTCGAGGCTCTCCTAAGTATGGAAAATATTGATATCTGTGCAGTGACAGAGACCTGGTTCAAGGCCCCAGAGAGCACCCCAGCACTACCAGGTTATACCTCATACCATGCTTTTCGGCCCCAAAACTCAGACCGAACCACAAAAGGAAGGAGAGTGTCCATATTCATCAAAGATACCCATACCTCCAGGTTAGTGGCACTACACGAAGCATTGGAGACCATCCATGTACAGTTAACAGTAGGCAAAACTGCCTTTCAGTTTGTAGCCTGCTACAGACCACCCTCCCAAACTCAGACCCCACTCGGCCTTCCTGAGAACACTGGAGAATATGAAGGTCTCTCCAAACACAATAATATTGGGTGACTTCAACTACCCAAACATCGACTGGGAAAACTACTCAAGCCCCAACACCCTTGCCCAACGGTTCCTAGAATTTATAAACTCAAATGCTATGGAACAACTGGTCACCACTCCCACAAGAGGGGATAACATATTGGACCTGGTCATCACCAACATGGGGACTCTATGTTCCACACCAGAGGTATGTCCCTCATTGGTAAGATCAGACCATAAATTAATCTCACTGGACATCCATATCCCATCCCCACCCCCAGCCAAGGAAATCACTGTGAAAAACTTCTCAAAAGCAAATTTCACACTTCTCAAAACCGAGGTGGAATTTTTCAAAGCCACCGGGCCAGTGGAACATACTGCCCAAACAGCAGAATCCTTTACAAATGCATTCTATGGACACCTACAGGAATGCATGGATCGTGTTATCCCAAATAAAACCAAGACTCACTCCACCAAAGGCAGGAGACCAGTCTGGTGGACCCTGGCCATAAATAAGCTATACAACAGAAGGAGGAAGTTACTACATGATAGAGCAAAATCCCAAAAAGGGAAGGCATCTCTGATCAGTACCAGCAAGAAACTACGATCCCTCATAAAATTATCTAAGGCCAGCTTCGAAAGAAAAATTGCACAAGACACCAAAGATAATCACAAGGCCTTCTTTAGTTATGTCAGGAATCTGGGGGGCAACTCCCAGATATGCTCTGAGTTAGTACAAAATGACAGAAAATACACTGATCCCACAGACATTGCCAACATCCTGGCAGACAGGTTCAGTGCAACCCCCCCCCAAAAGACCAAATGTCTATCCCAACAGAATGTAGCTTCCCTGACATCACAAATGCACAGGTGAGAGCTGCCCTCTCCAAAGCAAAAAACACAGCATCAATGGGACCAGACAATGTCCCGGGCTGCATCTTACACTAGCTCCAAGAAGAACTAAACCCTCACATAAAGTCACTGTTCAATCTCAGCCTTGCTACAGGACATGTACCCAAGGAATGGCGTACAGCAACAGTGGTCCCGCTCCACAAAGGTGGTGCCACAACGGACCCAGGAAACTATCTGGCCTGCAAAGCTATGGAGCATATCATCATGGAACTCATAAACAAGGACATTGGTAACCTCCAGACACTGGATCCCACCTAATTCGGCTTTGTTAAGGGCAGATCTTGCCTCTTGAACCTGGTTGACTTCTTTGAAACAGTTACCAAGGCCATAGATGAAGGGAAGGCAGTCCACATGGCCTACCTGGACCTCACAAAAGCTTTTGACACAATACCCCACTCGGGCATCATAAATAAGCTCACCAGCTTAAATATCAACCCCTATGTCACAAAATGGGTTGCAAACTGGCTCAGGGATAGAACCCACATGGTCAGTATTGCAGGTGCCATGTTAGACTCCAAGCCAGTTACAAGTGGCGTCCCACAACACTCAGTCCTGGGACCTCTCTTGTTCGGTATATACTTCTCTGAGGTGCAGGCTAATACAGGAGGACTATGGCTGACCAAGTTCGCAGATGGCTGCAAGCTGGGTGCCATAATCGACTCTCCAGCTGACACAAGCATCCTCCAAAAGGGTCTCACAGAGATGGATAACTGGTGCCAGAGCCATGGCCTTAAGCTAAATGCCAAAAAGTGCATAGTCATCCCCTTTGGGAAAAACAAAGTGCCCACAAATTACCACATAGGTGGTAATCCATTAAGTACGGAAGAAGTAATTAGGGATTTGGGGACCCAAGTAGATAGAAACCTCTCTTTTGACAATCACGTTGCCAGAGTGGTTAGAAAGACCTTCTATATAGCCCACCTTATCATGAAAGGGTTCACATCTAGAACAAGAGAGGTCATTGTGCCCCTCTACTCATCCCTCCTCAGGCCCATAATTGAATACAATACCCCATTTGGGATGTACCTTACCCGACACCTGCAGCAACTGGAGAGGACCCAAAAGTACCTCACCAAGAGGATCATGGGACTCAAACAGATGCCCTATGCAGTTTGGCTAAAGAAACTCCAGCTCTACTCAGTTGCTTACCGCCTACTCAGAGGTGATCTATGCCTGACGTATAAAGCCATGTCCAACCCAGAATTAATGGACATGCTCCACCTCAGGAAATCCAAATCCCTTAGAGCTACATGCTCCAGGGACTTAAACATCAGCACAGAAATAAATAGGACATGCTGGAGGGACAGATTCATATCCCAGAGGCTGCCCTCACTCTGGAACAGAATCCCAGTCCATGTTAGGCAGAGCCCCTCACTGACCCTCTTCAAGAGAAATCTTGACGAGTGGATGGGAGATTGTAAGTTCACCCCTGGGATCTCTTCTGTGTCCCTATTAGACAGGGGCACAGTAAACTAACCTTAAAAGGGCTATCTTCTGTGACCTACTCTACAGAGGCACAGTAAACCAATCTAAAAGGGTGGTGAAACCCAAACACACTTTGGCTAGGCTTGTAAATGCCCCAGGGCAGATGGCCTAGTATAAACCTATGAACATATGAACCTATGAACCAAGGTAGAAAATTAAGTACCTGTCACAGTTTCAAATTGTCTTGAGAATTTTCACCCTTCATCATTCATGGAAGAAACCTGGATGGTTGGGGCTGCACAGTGGTGCAGCAGATAGCATTCTCACCTCATAGCAAGAGGTTCCCTGGTTCAATTCTTGGCTGGGATGCCTTCTGTACAGAGTCTGCATGTGTTTGCTGGGTTTCCGTGGGTTTCCTCCGGGTGCTCTGGTTTGCTCCCACATTCCAAAGACATGCAGTAGATGGATTGGATACTCTAAATTGGCCATAAGTGTGAGTGTGCATGTGAGTGTGGTGTGGCAATATGAGAGTTGAAGGAAACACTAACCACCAGGGAAAACTCTGTACATTCTATGTCTTAATAGTATTTACAAGTAATGTGGTAGATAACAGGGATACGTGATAACTTAGCTTACAGGGACTTAATGAAGTATGTAAAAAAATGAAACATGGTTTGAGAAACCCCTAGACACCAAGGATGCTATCATGTAGCATGCCTCAAAGACACTAAGAGGGAGTCAATCCCTGAACCTTTGCAATAGCAAACCTTACAACTAATCCACTGCACTAACTGAGAAGTAAGGGTTTGTTGTGCGTACACACACACACACACACACACACACACACACACACACACATATGTATCAGGCATTATTCACTGCCTGAAAGTGTGTAATGCATGAGGGGGAAGGACAAGGAACAGTAGCCATATTTCTCAACCTTGTAGCGCAAGACAAAATCAGAGCTGGCTGTTACATGAACCTTTAAACACTTGGAATGTTGCTAGTCCTTCAGCTTTTGAACTATCTGAAGGATTTGAAATGCAAACCTGTAATGTCTGGCATTAAAGACTGACTATAATCCTATCTGAATTATGAGGACAAGGCAAAAGGGGCATTCTAGAAATTTTGACAACAAAGACACAGGTATGGGATACATGGTGCATGTATGTGTGTGTGCATTTGAATGTGTGTATTGTGTGTAAGAGAGTGAATGTGGGGTGCCTTTGCTACCAAGAAGTGGCCACTGCCACTGTTAACTACCACATGAACTGGTGGTCTGCATTAGTGGTACTTAATAATGATTCAAATACATGAAAATTAGCCATTAATGAGGTCTTTCATCACTGCAGCTAATGTATCTCTGAATTGCAAAATACATCATCATGTTAAAGTCTTAAAACAAGCAGCATAGTTCTTTTTGAATCATCAAGATTGATTGTTAAATAACAGTAAAATAAATAAAATCAGAGATAGCAAACCAAGTACCAACGATAAATTCAACAATGAGTCCAGCATATACACAGTCTATACGTATTCACCAGGCACAGTCTCCAATAATCCAACAGGTTAAAATATTTATTCAACAGACCTGTTTTGAATTGGTCTTGAATAAATATTTTAACCTGTTGGATTATTGGAGACTGTGCCTGGTGAATACGTATAGACTGTCCCCGGGATTCATGAAGCTCGGCGCAAGGCCGGTGTAAGGCCTGCGCCGGCGGTGCAGTGAATAGTCGGCGTAGTAGCGCCATATGCATAGTAATGAGAGCGCGCCGCAACCACAGACACGTGCGTAGTGTATGTGAGCGAGCCCAAGTAGGATGCGTCCGGAGGCGTGGCTAAGCCGGCAGGCGATGAGCAACCTAATGTGCTGACTGCCACGGTCCGCCCATAATAGTAATGGCAGCAGCCAGGGCCCGTGCAGAATGAAACGCACGTAGAGTATGCAACATAGTACCCGTCCCAACAAAACGGAGAAGCAAATACAACCCACGAAGCCCTAAGTGTACCCGTCCAAGGAACAAAGGATACGCGTAACACCGTGTTTGTCCCGCAAAGCACCGTCAGCGGGCATACCCAGAGAAGGTGTACCGCAGCATGTCAGCACGCTGCACCGACATAGGAGTAGCGACTAAGGTTACCACCTGTCCCACTTTGCGAGGGGCAGTCCCTCCATGGGCAGTTGTGTGCCGATAAAAAATATTAAAAACGGCAAATGTGCTAAGATTGTAGGACATAATGATATCCCGTATTTAATGTAATGGTTGCATGAAATGGTTATTTCCGTAACTGAAATACCTAAATGTCACAAGAAACAGAATAAGCAACCAAACTGCTACAACAATAAGCTTTTATTTAGGCAAACAAGTGAAGTTATATGCTATATAGTGACCGTGGGTATGTGTCGGCCTGTAAAATCTGATGTGAGTCCCGAAAATGTCCCACCTTGGCCACTGGAAAAGGTGGCAACCCCAGTAGCGACATGGGCATGGTCACCAGGGTTACCAGCTGTCCCACTTTGCTATGGACAGTCCCTCATTGGACAGTTGTGTCCCGCCAAAACTCGAAAGAATGGCAAATGACCTGAGATTTCCTGCCAAAAATATTCCCGCAATATACCTGTAATAGTAGCATAAAACATATATTTTGTATATGAAACACATACATGGCATAAGAAACTGAATAAGGAACCCAAATGCTAACAGAATAAGCATATATTATGGCAAACAAGTGAAGTTCTGTCAACTCCACTTGCTGTGGGTATGTGTTGTCCTGCAAAATCCGATGTTTCCACAAAAGATGTCCCACTATGGGCATTGGAAAAGGTGTCAACCATAATGGTCACAAGCAGTAGTGAGAGTACACAGCCGTAGCTGTGTCGACATAACAACAGGAAGGAACCAAGATACCCTAAACACAGGCAAACATGTGCATAGCAACATGTCCCACACCCAGCAACGTGTTTGTCGATACACAGGACGGCGATGTCTAAGTGTAATATCCAGAAGCAGAACCCATGCATGCAGATGTAAGACACAATAGCCCCATTGTAGCATGTAAGTCCCACCCATGTACGCCTGTGCACCCAAACCAGCTAGCATCCTTGTGCAGCTACACACCTACACACAATGGGCATACCTGAAATGTGGTAAGAAGTATTGTGTTAGGCAGTGCCACGCGGGCAAATATGTACCCCACATGTCACCAACCCACCTCAGGTACAGATATGGAAATGGCTGCATGTGAATGTGTCTGCAGAATGTGTACATCCCGCATGTGGTATGTATCCGTCCAAACCATATAGGTTTGCACACGCCACGGTGCACATAACTGTACACATGTGGACAAGTCGGGTTGTTGAACCACCGCATCGATGATTAGCTATGCAGAGAAGTCAAACACATATAGCGGAACATGTGCCTACCAAACAGGACGTCCTAACAGGGTGCCACAGGCACAGAAGGGGAAGGTGGGACATCACATGTGGAGAGTAGCGTTTCCGACGGCCAAATACACACGGTCAAGGTAAAGGACGGAACAACATGCATATGGCCGGATGGATGTTGTTAGAAAAATATATATAGAAACACATATGAAGTGCCAGTTTAGAAGCAAAATACTATATAATGCATTGAATTGTACCGCATAATATGGCAGTAGAAATGATCATGCATGTAATTGGTGAAGCATTGCTGCAGTGTGATCGAACTCTGACACTGGCAGTAACCAGTACAGCAGGCCCATGTCTCTCAGCATTAATTATCTGCTGGGTTACAGAAAATAAATGTATGTACATGCATAACATCCTCCCTTCCCTGAGGAGGATGGTTTTGTGAGCTCTATCGAAGATAGAGTACAACTCCTTACCAGAGAGACAAAGGAACGATTAAGAAATGAACTGAGTATTGTATCGAACAGTCCAGGGTCCTTGAAACACCTACAATCACAGAAGGACACTGTAATTGACCAGGTGCCTTGCAAGGCTGTGTTATTCTCATGGGAAAACATTTTAAAAGCATGACCGCAGCACCCACGTATGTATAGAACATTGCGGACCATAGTGATGGAAATGCCCCGTGACCGACCACGTCAGTAAGGTGGGCAAAAGCTGATTGTAAACACTATATAAAGAAATTGCTTACTGTATAGAGTCAGACAAAACTCTCATACTTGGACTGTATATTATTTTGCCTACCTGTGTACACTACTAAAACGCTAGAACCCGAGCTTCCTGTGTTATTGACTGTCACTTAGAAAAGCCTACTGATTACTACAGTCTGGTTTCAACAACTTATTTGACATTGTGGTCTTTCTTAGCCGGAATTCCCTTGGTAAGCTACAGGTCAGAGTGCATGGGTGGTTAGACATCTGCGCAGGAGAATTTGCCTAAATGGTTCTTCTGGAGTGAAAAGACCTCCGACTGAATTGTTGTGTGTAAAGAGGCTGTCCACTGTCTGATCTGTGGCTGAAAAGCGGAAAACTGGATCCCAAGAAGAAAACGTGCAGTCATAAACAGGAGGCTCAGGTAAGGAGGGTTTGCCTCTTTGTCTCTATTGTAGATCAGGGACCAGACTACATTGTGTTTCTGTTAACAGTTGTGATAGCAGGTCAAGACCAATCCAAGTAGTTTTAAATCTGGACATAGATCAGGGGAACACAGAGTAGAGTAAATAGTCATTGTAGACACTACAGTGGATACAGGGAAGGAGATACCACGTGGTACGAGAGAAGGGTTACGAACAGTCGGTAGAGCATATGGGAGATTAGTGCACAAACAGATCATGTGATCCGCTTGACGGGTGACGTGGAGTATATGCAATTGCAGAGGGCACATAATGTGAGATATTCTGCAAAATGGGGTAATAAATATGACATTGATGGTATATTAGACAAAATATCGTTACTGAAACATTGGAATCACTGAAAATGTGATGCAGATGTTCTAGGGTAACCACCTGTCCCACTTTGTGAGGGACAGTCCTCTTGGCCAGTTGTGTCCTGCAAACAAACTGAACAAATGGCAAATGTCCTGATATCTTAGGACAAAGATTTCTCAGATATCTTCTTAAATGGTAGCATAAAACAGTAATTTCGTATCTGAAACACCAAAATATCATAATAAACAGAATAAGCAACTCAAATGCTACAAGAATAGGTTGCTCTCCTGGCAAAAAGTGAATTGCTGTCCTTTGTACTGGCCGTGGGTATGTTTTGCCCTGCCAAATTACACGTTCCTAACACTAATGTCCCACCTTGTGCATTTGAAAAGGTGGCAACCCTAAGATGTGCAGGCGGAAAAACAGCGACAATTGGGTATCCGCAAGCACATAGGTGGATTGAGGTAGTGAACCGAAGGAACAGAACACTAGAAATGCGAAAGCATCATACGACACAAAGAAGATAATATACAGTAGTAGCGACAGCCCCCCACCCCTACCACCTCCGATACCACATCCAGGATATGAAGCGGAGGGCAGGCTAGTCCCCCACGCTATCCTGTGGCAACAGAGGTATCACAACGACCAAATGTAAGAGAAGCTATTGAAACCACATCCCTAACTCGTAACATACCTAGGGACACTCAAGTAAGAAGACAGTCACTAGAACAGAGTGAGGATATCTGTCAATTAATTGAAGTACCGAACCCTCATGCAGGACAGGAAGGCCAGGACCCAACTCCCTTAGTGTATAGACCGTGGACACCAGAAGATATCTGTAAAGTCACAGAGGGAATTCCCATCTACAAAGTAATCACTATTCACCATGCAATACCCCTGTATCTTCTGATAGAAAAGCAAAGGGGAATGGCGGATGGTACAGGATTTACAAGCTGTAAATCATGTAATAATACCTAGGGTACCGATGGTGCCAGACCCACACACTATATTGAATGCTATGAACCCGCCACAGAAGTATCTTACCGTGGTACATATAAGCTATGCTTCCTCTCAATACCTATACATCCAGATAGTCCGTATTGTTTTGCATGTACATTCAGGGTAACAGATACAGCCATACCCGCTATCGCAGGGATACTGTGAAAGTACAACGATATTCGCACAGGAGATGGCTAGCAACATTCCGGTGTTTACTCCACCGGGCCAGTCAAGTTCTGCTTTATGTGGATGATATTCTGCTTGCGGCCCCTACCCAGCAGCAATGTAGGGAAGATACAATAGCATTATTGAAATATTCAGCAGAACAGGGACATAAATTAAGCAAGCATAAATTGCAACTACAGAGAATACAGGTCAAGTACCCCGGATATGTGGTATCCAAGGAGGGTAGAACATTACATGACGATAGGAAGGCAGCAATTTCACAAGCACCCAAGCCAACTACCAAGAAGGGAATGATGTCCTTCCTGGGCCGACTAACATTTGTCAAAGCTGGTTACCAAACAATGCTTTGGAATCTGCTCTATTGTCTGCTTTAATCTTTAATACACCTATGGCAGCACAACATATACTACACTGGATTCCAGTAGCAGAAACAGCTTTCTGCAGACTAAAACGATTGATAGCTTCAACATCTGTATTAGGTCTCCCGAATAATCATGACAGATGTTGTCAGACTGTAGAATGTAAGCAGGGATATATGACGCCAGTCTTGATGCAACAGCATGGAAGTAAGCAACGCCCATAGCTTACTACTCATCGCAGTTGGACACTGTGGCATGGTCAGTGCCACATTGTGTACAGGCAGTTGTTGCAGCACCCATGGCAGTACAGGCCCCGGCCTTAATGTTATTATTCCACCCTCTCACTGTGAGAGTGTCTCATGCAGTTGCGATCATTCTGCTGCAAGAGAAAATAGCATTCCTGACCCGTGCTAGACATCTGTCTTGTTTGACCATACCCTGAGTCAATCTCATATGGTGATTGAACGCTGTACAACATTAAACCTATCAACGCCACGTCCGACACCTGTGTATGGCACACCACACAGTTGCCTATATGAAATGGAGGAAATAACTCCACACAGACAGGATATCACCGATATACTCTTAGATGATGCAGAGGTGACAGTTTATGTGTACGGATCATGTAGAAAGAGTCCTACAGGAAAGAATCAAGTAGGTTATGCAGTAGTTATTGATAATGAGATTGTAGAAGCCCAACCCTTGCAGCATAAGGTGTCTGCTCAAGCAGCAGAATCGATAGCTTTAACACGTGCTTGTACTCTAGCGAAAAACTGATGTGTGGACATTTATACCGATAGTCAGTATGTTGTCTGTACAGTGCATGTTTATGAGCAGCAGTGGAAGAATAGGGAAATGATAACATCCACCTGTAAACCGATCAATCATGCGCAATTGATCTTGAATGCGTCAGATTCCAGTCAGTTACCCACTAAAGTAGCTAAATGTAAATGTGCAGCTCATACAAAGCAACAGGATAACAGTAGGAAAGGTAAGGCACGAGCTGATGCAGCTGCAAAACAAGCAGCCTCACAGTTGGAAAGTGTCTTTTTGAATGAGGAATGACAATCCTCAGACATTCTAGATGTAGAAATGTTACAAACAATGCAAACATCAACTACGAAAGCAGAAAAGCAGACGGTATGACGAGGAGCAATCCTTAAAGACGGACTGTACATATCCACAGTGAGAAAGCCAATATGAACGTCTAATGTATTCAGATATGCGGCTGTGTTGAGCCATGGGTAGAGCCATGTCTCAACAGGGGGGATGGTACAGTTGGTTAACAGAATATCCCTAACATACGGAATTAGGAACCACATACAAACATCATGAGCAGCGTGTCATATTTGCAGTAAACATCATGCACAGGGAGCATTTAAACTGAAGGGAGTGGGTTTACCTACACCACCATAACCGCTCTGTACTATTTGTTTGGAGTGTATACAGCTGAATAAATGTGAAGGGAAGAAATACTGTTTAGTGATTATAGATATATTATCAAAATGGGTAGAAGCATTCCCAACCAGGAATCCGGATGCAGCAGCAGTGGCAAAGGTCCCAGTAAAATAAAGTATCCCTAGATCTGGCATACTGTAAACAAGCTACAGTGACAATAGAACACATTTTGTGAACCAGACAATCCAGCAACCTGGGGGATTATTTGGCATTTCCATGAATATAAATTGCATGTACAACCCACAGTCAGCATGACTGGTGGCGCGTACAATGGGATCCCGAGAAATAAGTTGAGGAGGTTGGTGGGTGACACCCAGACGAGTTGCATTTGCTGTCTACCTCTAGCATTGCTGAGCATGACAACAGTTCCAAATGTAAAGTGTTTGACCCCTTCAAGTAGTATTTGGAATGGCATATCATGTGCCAGAGTGGAAAGCTGTCATGCCTGCAGAGCTGGAGGTCGATGGCTCATTAGCAGGTGACATGAGAGGATTGTTAACCAATAACACTGTTTTGCAGTTAAAGTCTTTACAGATAAAGAGCAAGCGGCCGGACGATAGCTGACTCCAGTATCCTGTGTGTATTTCACTGTTATCCAAATAAGATAATCTCCGAGTCCAACGTGTGAAGGTCTGTACCAGGTACTGTTGGCAACGCCTACTGCAGTAAAGTTTATGGAGAGGTCGCCCTGGGTTCACCTCACAGTTTTTCAAACCGTAAAGGATATCAAGTCTGATTTACATCTTGTAGCTGATATACCATAGAGACTGAATCACCCGGCCAGACTGTATAACAATACAAAGCAACCCCAAAGACATTTGGTTTACTGTCCTACTGATCATACACCTATTAACCATGTTTGTGTTGACTTTACATTTGCTGGGACCTTACCTGCATATAACTACACAGATACAAATAGTGATACGTGATGAACTGGCCACAGAGTGGCATCCAAACTTCAACACATACCTAGGCATGACGCGGGTGCATGTACAGACTATGAACATTTTAAATTGCTGTGTTTGTACTGCCATACCTACATCATATGGAGGACTTCCGATGTATGTTGTCCCCTTGGGGATAGATTGAGACTTGTGAATATTTACACTTTGATACAGGTTCTGTGAGATCACAGGACAAAGTGGCACTGTACTTACCTGTTACACAAAAAGGAATTGTTTGTTTTCATAAACATGATACAGTTCAAGTTGGTGGGAGTATTTGTAACATAACTGTGTCTTACAAATGTCATATAACAGCCAAAGATCACAGTAGTAGTTGTAGCACCATTCATGATTTGTATTGAAGCTTCATGAGAACAACGTGGAAAGATGTGCAGAAACATCCTGAATTGTATAAACAGTCCTCTGTTATAGACAGGAAAATGTTACATGCAGAGTTAACCCGCATCAGTAGTAAAGTAGAATATTGTTATTTTGTTTGTGGGAAAAAAGCATATCAATGGTTACCTGAGAATTGGTCCTTCAGTTGTTTTTTGGGTTATCTGGCTCCAGTCACATGACATACTGCACAATTGCCTCTGGGTACGAAACGAACTATAAGACATATAGCTCAAAGAACTGGGAACACAGTCGAGAAACCCACTAATCCAGTGGCTGAAATGGAAGCTGTTCTGAAAATCCATTCTTCTGCAAGAGATAAAGGAATATTGACTCATATGGACTTGAGTGACAGCGTTATATCCTGGCCTGGAACACTCCCAGCTTGTGGAGTAGTGAAATCAATCAGGTAACAGAGGAAGTTGTCAAAACCTGTCGGAGGAATGAGCAATGTGACATTTCGCTTCTGAACTTGTGACTGATGAACTGGATGCAATGAGAACTGTTGTGTCACAAAATGTAATAGCGCATCGACTGCACCCTGGCGGCAGAATTGGTACGCGCGCGCTTATCAAAGAAGACCGCTGTGTCTAAGTACCACATAACATGAACAATATCAACGCCCACCTAGAGGTAATACAGCAGGTGTCATCCATGGCGGAACCAGGCCCAAACCCACTGACGAACCATTTCCACAAACCATTTGGTGGATGGGGTTCAGTCATACTGAATATCTTGATTGCCATTTGTGTTGTTCTGCTCATATTGGGAGCATGTGTCTGTTGCGGATACTTTGCATGTAAGTATTAGTCAGGACTCTGTCGACGATCTGTAACCGAGACTATGTATCAAGACCTGTAGTGGTATTTGTTAATACAAAATGAAATCCTCTCTGAAATGTACAACAAATGACTTGCCTAGTTAAACGCTCCAGAGAGGAAGAGGCTAGGAATGAAATAATGTTGTATATGTTTCTGGATAGAATAGAAGCAATCAAAGGAGGGAGAATGTTAGCAAAATATATATTTAAACATACATATGACGTGCTAGTTTAGCAGCAAATAGTGTATAATGCATATAATTCTATTTTACAATATGGCAGTAGAGCTTATCATGCATGTAATAGCCTGTAGTGTAGCTGCAGTGTGATTGAACCCTGACCCTGGCAGTAACCAGTGCAGCAGGTGTATGTCATTCAGCATTAGTCATCCGCTGGGTTAGAGAATAATAAATGTATGTACAGGTATATCTGTCATCCTTCCACTGAGGAGGATGGCCTTGTGAGCTCTATCTAAGACAGAGTACAGCTGCTCACCAGAGAGACAAAGGAACCTAGTAGGAAAGGAAGTGACGACCGGATCTGAACAGTCTTGGAACCTTGACAGAGCATAATTTACCAAGGACATTATAATTGACTATGTGGCTCGCAAGGCTGTGCTATCCTCATGGGAAAACATTTAATAAGCATTACCTTAGCACTGTTGTAGGAATACAATATTGTGGACTATAGTGATGTAAATGCCCTGTGACTGACCACATCATTAAGGTGTGCAAAAGATGATTGCAAACACAATACTTATACAGCTGTTACCTGTATAGAGTAAAACAAAACTCTAAACCTGTACTGCATAGTTATTTGCCTCCTGGTGCACAGTAGTAAAACGTTGTTAATCTGAGCTTCCTGTGTTATTGACTGTCATTTTGAAAAGACGAATGAGTGTTACAGTTTGATTTAAACAACGTAATTGACAGATGTGTATGTTCTAGCATGGGAATAGGTCAAGCCAAACACCACAATCACCATGTGTACCACATACAAACAGCCAGTAACACGCAGTAGTAGTGCATGAAGGCATACACGACTGTGGGAATAGTACAGGACATATGGCACGTGCCAAGTGCAGATGCATGACACAAACCCCAGGATGGGTGTCCCTGCAAAGAGGAACATGTGCCAACCACACCTCCCACAGATGTACCGCAATAAAACACATGCCAAACACACAGAAACACTACCGTCCAACACACGACTGCAATGGAGGCTGGTCAAACACCAACATGAAGCATGCACAAACAGGGACTTGTGTAATTGTTGCCTTAACACCCCCATAGGCCAAAGAAGAATAGAATGGACATATGCATGTAATGTTGTGAAGGATGTGTGGTAGTCCTCAGTATCACAGTGTTAGGGACACAGATACACTGTCATCAACTGTGACGATGTGCACTGTAGACAGCATACCTGCAAGTAATACACAGGGCAATCATGTGCCACAGAAATATACACATGAGAAAGAGGATAGGGATAGACAAGTGTAAATGGGACAAACTATGAATATAGGTTCATACGTCCATAGGTACAGGGTAGGCCATCGACCCAGGTTCAGCCATAACCCTACACCATAGTTAGGATTACTTTGCCAACCTTCTGTGCCGGAGATAAAATACTTATGATATTGCTGTACCTCTGTCAAGCAGTGATAATGATGTAATCCCGGCCTATATCTGCAATTCCCCATCCAATGGACAACATACCCCCGAACAAGGCTAGGAAGGATCTCTGTCTCACATGTACTGCGATGTAGATCCACAGCATTGTGAGTGTCCGGGTGACATATGTGTCACTCGAACACATCCCATTAATGACCGTGACAAGGTTCATGTCACCTGCCCTTGTGGTTCTGAGGGATACAGATACAGTAGGTGAAGCATAGACATGACATATGGGTTGACATGGCCTCGTATGTCAGGCACAGGTCAACACTAAACAACAGGTATGTGACTGAATGGGGCAGGGGTCCTACAAGTGGGGCAGCATTACACAAATCCATGTCACCCTGCATCTGTATGACAATTAACCTATGAGGCCTTCCCAGCTGCTGTAGGTGTTGGGTCAGATACCCTCCGAATGGGGCAATGTAGTAAATCATAGGTGTAACACGAAATGGGTACAAGGAGATAATGACCTACCCTGATGTAGATGTGAATCCCTGCACAAACAGGTGGGCAATGTAGAAGTCCCACCGAACCACGATAGCAACGCGTGTCTTGAAGGACTGGTGACCGACAAACTCTGTCCCCTGATCCCTGCTAAACACCCCTGCGCTCAGTGGACAGCCACCTATATGCTGGACAGGGGTGACCTAGTACTCCTCGACAGGTATGATGTTGCATTACTTAGCATTTAGCTGTGGGACATGTCCCTGACAGCAGATATGCATATCTGGGAGGCCCCTTTGAAGGATAACTGTGTCAGATGTCCGTCCCACTATGGCACCTGTTTCGCAGTCATCTACAAACAATGTTGCCCATAACACCCCTGTGTGTGCCTGTACTGTGGAAATGTAGATGTATGAGAGGAGTGGACCCAGGAAGGGCCCCATGGGACACCGCTATGACAGGCAGTAGGTCTGACATGCTGCCAGCAACTATGACCGCGGGTTGTGTTACATAGACAGTTTACAACACATCCTGTGATGTACGTGTTCACATCCCAGCCAATGGGTTTATCAACGATACCTGAGGGGGGTAATGTGTTGAAGGCCTTTGCCAGGTCGAGGTAGGCTGTATGCACTGCAAGACCCCCATCAATGGCCTCAGTGACTGTCCCGAAAATGTCAACCATGCTTGAAAGGCATGAACCGCCCCTGAACAAGCCAAACCGTGTTGGATGCAAAGTATGCATGTCCCCTATGCCTTCATCTACGAGCCGCAGTATGATCCCTCCCCATGTCTTTGCAGATAGGTCTCCTCATGGTAATGGGACAGTAATAACCAGGGTCAGAGGAGGCATTGGCCCTGTGACGTGGGACTACAGTTGCCGTGCGACACAACCTGGGTACGCTACCTGAGGTGAGGCTACAAAGAAATAGCTGTCCTAACTGTGGGTCTAATTCCTCAATGAGATAGTGGAGTACACAGTCGGGTCACCAGCTGGTCTCATGGATGCTATGTCCACTACCCTGGAGAGAGCATGTCCCACCCGTGTGTCACAGAACATTTGGGGACCACAAACCGCTGGTACAGACATCTCCTCATGTGGGGGGGGGTGGAGATGTCCTCACCGAACTTGTCAGGCCGTATTTTGGCAATGTGTGTATGTTGAGTAAACTCCACATCTTCGTGAACCCAGTCAGAGCATATGTGGGAGTGACCTCCCAGGTGTCGAGCATAGCAAATGAAGGTGGTATGATTGTCAGCCAGGTCCATGTAGGTATATCTGTGGAACGTGCCCTGACCATGTCATGACAGCGCAGTAGCTCTACACATATGATGACCAAGGGTGTCATACCTCACAAGGTGTCTGCTCGCCTTGTAGTAGCCACCTCCTCTTGTTGTACAGCCTGTGTATGGCTGGGGTACACCACACTGGATGCTTGGCATTGGTACAATGAACCACAGTTGGGTAAGGGAATGCCTGGTTCATGCAGTCCTGTAGGTACTGGTAGACGGCATATGTGAGTGATGCAGTGGCTGCAGTACTGTCGACCACTGGCTCAGGGTCCTTAAAGGAGACCACAGTAGTGTGCAGAATTGGGAAGTCTGCCTCTGAGCAAGCAATGTGTATGGTAACCGCAACACTCACAGCAACGGATGCCAATAGTCAAGCCATTGTCCAAATAACATAGATTACCTTCGCATGACAATATGTATTATTATACATGTATTGACACGGTCTGCTAATTACAATTGCAAATGGCCGGTAAGACCGGCTAAAGTTCCCGTGATGTACCTAGTCTGGAGGTGTTGTTCCGACAATAAAGTGGCGATACCTCCCAACCGTGCCCTCTGGGATTAATTAAAGCGTTGTTAACCTGCAACAGTGGATGTACACCATTGGGTTCTGGTCTCGGAAAACATGGTTCCTGTAGCACTACACAGTATGGGTAGTCAAGCAGACATCCGCGATTGTTGAACACACAGCATCAGTCAAACCCACTGGCCACAAGGACACAGTCCGACAAGCTCTACACTTCACATATGCACAGTGGTGTCCATTGTAGGACCCAAAACTTCTACTTCATGGAATGCCTGCCAGCCACCACCATCACCCACGTGAGCCCATTGCCATGACCTCGCCACACCTACACATATGCAACGCAAGCGCCTTCAATGTTGATGATAGCTGTCCATGAAATGCAGCACATATGCACAGAAATACCCAGGGTACCGGGTCCAGAGAAGTGCGACCACATCACAGTCCCGCACACATGAAGGATGTGTAATGGGTACTGTCGACTGTTGCAGTCAAGGGATCCTGGGTATGTAGAAACTGGGCTCGGTGTTGTTTCGCAGGTAATCCTTTGTCCCGCCTGCGGGAGGGATGTGTAGCACCTGCCTTACTCTCCACTAATAATGCAAACCATCCACCGGAGAATGCTAAATGCAGGTGTGAAATGTGTACAGCCCTATACTAGTGTCCAGTAGGCAATTCTCATGGATGGACAAGCGACGCCAAGATGGCACCCACAACTGCAAACCCAGGGAAATTACACAGCCGCTGTAAGGCATAACACAGGAAATATACATAGGGAGTACAGTTGACATTCCACATACAAAGTTGGACCGCCGTACAACACCGTCATACACAGCACTCAATCTGCCAGCAACAGAATGAGGAGCACCCGCCACCATACAGCGGAACAGATGTGCGACCTGTGGAACACATACTAATGGCACACCCACAACGCCAAGTAGGATATGTAAACTATGCATGCTCCCACCTATGAAGACAACATGGTTAAATGAATACATAGGTGATCAACATGTTCCGATGGTGTTATGTTGAAAATACACTGACGGATGTGTCCTATTGGGATGTCTGAGGTTTATTTGAAGCAGTTGCTAACCAGCATCTTTGGATGTATAACATTTGTTCACAGTACTAAATCACCTGGTTACGTAGCACCACGTAGAATGGGTAGTCAAGCAGACATCCGCGATTGTTGAACACACAGCATCAGTCAAACCCACTGGCCACAAGGACACAGTCCGACAAGCTCTACACTTTACATATGCACAGTGGTGTCCATTGTAGGACCCAAAAATTTACTAAAGGAAGGTGTGCCCGCTTCCATCATCACCTACGTGAACTCATTGTCGTGACCACGTCACAGCCACACATATGCACCGCAAGCGTGTTTAATGTTGATGATAGCTGTCCATGAAATGCAGCACATATGCACAGAAATACCCAGGGTACCGGGTCCATAGAAGTGCGCCCACATCACAGTCCCGCACACATGAAGGATGTGTAATGGGTACTGTCGACTGTTGCAGTCAAGGGATCCTGGGTATGTAGAAACTGGGCTCGGTGTTGTTTCGCAGGTAATCCTTTGTCCCGCCTCATGGGAGGGATGTCTGCGTAGCACCTGCCTTACTCTCCACTAATAATGCAAACCATCCACCGGAGAATGCTAAATGCAGGTGTGAAATGTGTACAGCCCTATACTAGTGTCCAGTAGGCAATTCTCATGGATGGACAAGCGCACGCCAAGATGGCACCCACAACTGCAAACCCAGGGAAATTACACAGCCGCTGTAAGGCATAACACAGGAAATATACATAGGGAGTACAGTTGACATTCCACATACAAAGTTGGACCGCCGTGCCAACACCGGGCGCATACAGCACTCAATCTGCCAGCAACAGAATGAGGAGCACCCGCTACCATACAGCGGAACAGATGTGCGACCTGTGGAACACATACTAATGGCACACCCACAACGCCAAGTAGGATATGTAAAGTATGGCGTTCCCACCTATGAAGACAACATGGTTAAATGAATACATAGGTGACCAACATGTTCCGATGGTGTTATGTTGAAAATACAGTGACGGATATGTCCTATTGGGATGTCTGAGGTTTATTTGAAGCAGTTGCTAACCAGCATCTTTGGATGTATAACATTTGTTCACAGTACTAAATCACCTGGTTACGTAGCACCACGTAGAATGGGTAGTCAAACAGACATCCGCGATTGGGGAACATACAGCAGCAGTGAAAAGCACTGGCCAGTTGGACATAGTCCAGCAACATCTAACTTGACATATGCACATTGGTGTCCATTGAAGGACCCAAACATAGATTCTCACAGAACCCACTCCAGCCGTGTCCGAACAACAGACGATGATATAGCCGTGACTACCAGTTAGACATATGCACCACCAGCGTGTTTAAGGTTGCTGACAAGAGTCCATGAAATGCAGGACATATGAACAGAAATACCCAGATCGACGTGTCCATACATGTAAGGCCCACATCCCAGTCCCGCACGCATGAAGGATGTGTAATGGGTACTGTCGAGGGTTGCAGCCATGGGATTTTGGGTATGCAGAAATGGGGCTCTGTGTTGTCTGGCCGATTATCCGCTGTCCCGCCTCGGTGAGGGATGTGGGCGAGTACCTGCCTTACTCCCTACTAATAATGCAAAGCATCCACCGGAGAATGCTAAATGCAGGCGTGAAATGTGTACAGCCCTATACCACTGTCCAGTAGGCAATTCACATGGATGGACAAGCCAGATGAACAAGAATGCGCCCTAACTGCAAACCCGTGGAATTACACTGCCGCAGTAAGGCATTACACAGGTAATACACATAGGGACTACACTTGACATTCCCCATACAAATAACACAGAGACCCAGATGAGAAAGTCCAAAGCAAAAATGAGGTACTGTAGAAACGGCCGGTGACCACACAGAGCCCACCAGGAATTAAAGGCAGTCACCATAGTTTATTGCAGCGCTTTTCGTCGGCTTCATAAGCAGACTTCTTCAGAATACATACAATGCAGTTCAATTCACTACATTTAACACCCTTAATTGGGCAGTAAATAAGATGTGCTAAGTATTAATTAAATGCCTTAAAGGCAAACAAGCTAAAAAGTCTACTCGGTTACAGATTGCACACAGTGAGTAAATCAGACATTGCTTCAACATCTACATTCTTCCGCGAAAATAATACTATATGTATTAATATGAAAGAAGACCCAACATAATGTTTTCCAAGTGTCTGAGTGTATACGCTACATATATATGTTCTAGGATTGTGCCATTATATTAATAGAAGTAGAGACACCTAGTAATATAAATGAACCCTAATATATAGAGATAAACACTATGAATATGACTAATGTAAAATATATCAATGGAATGTAAAGATTAAAAATGTGGCAAAGTAAATATTCATTTACAAGGTTAGTTGAATAAAGCAATTCAGACATCCTTGTCAAAATACTAAAACAAGGCCAGCCAGGTGCTCTGTCTCACATGTACTGGGATGTTGTTCCACAGCATAGTGAGTGTCTGGGTGATGAATGTGTCCCACCAGCACGTTCTATTAATGACAGTGCCAAGGTGTACGCCACCAGCCCTTGTGATTCTGAGGGATCTAGATTCTTTAGGTGAAGCATAGTCATCAACTGGTTCGACCTGGCCTTGGATGCCAGGCACAGGTCACCTCTGGGCAAGTGGTATGCGACGGAATAGGGATGGAACCCTTTCAGTTGGTCAGCATAACACATATTCCTGAGACCCTGCATCCGGCTGTGGATGAACTGTCGGGGCCTTTCCAGCTGCTGCAGGTGTCGGGTCACAGACATTCTGACCTCAATCATACTCAATCATAGGTGTAATGAGTGATGAGTACAAGGGGACAATGACCTCCCCTGATGTAGATGTGAATGCCTTCATGATCAGGTGGCCAATGTAGAAGGTCTATCTAACTACGTTAGCAATGTGTGTGTCGAACAAACGGTTACCGACAACACGGGTCCCCAGATCCCTGGTAACTCCCTCTGTGCTCAGTGGATTGCCACCTATATGGTAGCTAGGGTAACCTCGCTCTTCCCGAAGGGTATGACTATGCATTTCCGGCATTTAGCTGTAGGCCATGTCTCTGGCACCAGTTATCCATAGCTGTGAGGCCCTTCTGAAGGATATCTGTGTCAGATGTGTGTCCGACTATGGCACCCGGTTTGCAGTCATCTGCAAACATTGTCAGCCATAACCCCCCTGTGTTTGCTTGTACTTTTGAAATGTAGATGCGGAAAAATAGTGGACCCAGGACTGAGTCCCGTGGGACAACACCTGTGACTGGCTGTGAGTATGACATGGCGCCAGCAACTATGACCGTGTGGGTTCTGTCACTTAGCCAGTTTGCAACACCTCTGGCGAAGTATGTATTTACATTCAAGCAGACGGGTTTATCAATGATACCTGAGGGTGGTATTGTGTTGAAGGCCTTTGCCAGGTCTAGGTAGGTTGTATGGACTGCTTTGCCCTCATCAATGGCCTTGGTGACTGATCCTAAAAAGTCAGACACGTTTAAAAGGCATGATCTGTATTTGACCAAGCAAAACTGGGTTGGATCCAGAGTATGCAAGTCCCCTATGTCATTATGTATGACTGCCATCATGATCCTTCTCCATGGCTTTGCAGATAAGGCTTGTCAAGCTAATGGGATGGTAATTACCAGGGTCAGTGAATGCACCATCCTTGTGAAGTGGGACTACAGTTGCCTTGTGCCACTACTTGGGTAATGATCCTGAGGTGAGGCTACGGTTAAACAGCTGTCCTAACTGTGGGTTTAATTCCCAATGGGTTCATGGAGTACACAGCTGGGACACCATCTGGTCCCATGGATGCTGTGTTTACTGCCTTGGAGAGAGCATTTCACACCTGTGTGTCACAGAAGTTCCAGGATCTACAATCCTCTGGTATAGATATCTCTCCATGTAGGGGTGGGGGGGGAGAAGTTAGCACCAACCTGTCGTCCATTATGTTGGCAATGTGTGTAGGTTCAGTCATCCTCACATCATTCTGAACCCAGTGTGAGCATATCTGGGAGTGTCCTCCCAGGTGTTCAACATAGCTAAAGAAGGCCTTATGATTGTCTGTCGAGTTCTTGTTGATTCCTCTGTTGAATTTCGCCTGGATGATTTCCTGACAGCCTGTAGGTTTTCACATACAATGAGCAAGGGTGTCTTACCTTACAAGTATTCCACTCTATCTTGTAGTAGCTACCTCCAGTCGCTCTAGAGCTTGTTCATGGCTGGGGTCCACCAGACTGGATGCTTGGCTTTGGTACAAAGAGTCTCAGTTTTGTATGGGATTGCCTGACTCATGCAGTCCTGTAGGTGCTGGTGGAAGGCATATGTACGTAATTCAGCGGTTTGAGTAATGTTTACCACTGGCTCAGGGGCCTCAAAGGAGACCACAGTAGTGTTCAGAAGTGTAAATTCGGCTTTTGAGAAAGGTATATGTATGGTAAGCCGCACCACACACAGCATTGCATGCCAATAGCAGAAGCTATTGTAGGTTGTCCAAACACAGGTGTGGAACATCATAGCAATAAACCACGCCTGGATGTGGGTAATGCTAGATATACTCACGGCAGAGGTGGTGCTGCCCGAGTCCGACGCCCGAGGGACCACACACATATGCGGCCTTATGCATAGGGCAACTAGGGCAGCCTCCTAGGGCCGCCTACTCGGGCACCTTTCAAGCCTTTATTTTGTGTAGGTAGACCAGGACGGGTTAGCGGGTGATGTGGCGGTGGCATCATGGAGTACTTCTGCCTAGGGCACCACGTGACCTAAGGCCACTCTTGCCGTGGGTAAATACAGCAGTACCCACACCCAGACGCTTGTCATTGCTAGTATGCCATATCATCTATGGAAAGAAACCATATATTCCCAGACATAATGGCACAGCATAATGCCTGTCCGCCGCCCAAACGCAGACATACGGCACCCGCGGCGGTGCGGACGCATCGCGCGAGATGTCCGCTACTAATGTCGACACTGTCTCGCTTCTGTGAAACAAAGTCAACATAGCGATTCAATACTAAACAGCGACGGAGAGCCCGATGTCCCCGCTGTTGAGTTGTTCAACCTGTTCCGCCATGTTAAATGTGTGTAGCAGAGCGGACTGGCCTAAACTAAGCAACGGACATGTCCGTGGCTCAGTGAAAGCCGCCACGCAATGTTAAACCCATGTAATATAGCGAGACAGGTTATAAATACCGAGGGTTAGTAATGGAAATAGGTCCGCTCGACCAGACCGCGGTGCAATTACTATAACAAGATCTACAACGGTACGCCGCCAAGCAGCACACGGTTAGGAATAATGGGGGACATGGTATCATAGACACGGACAAACCGCGCCCATGTGACTCATCTAACATTCAGACACGGTCAGGGCAGTTCCGCACACTGGGCGGACAAGACCAAACCCAAAGCACCACAGGAACACCCTGACAATCAAGGCCTGTATGCGTAGGGGATATAAGCCCCTGTGATCTGAACATCCCTGCGGTCACGACATATGCATCCTGGGCCATGAGCGGAGGGAATAAGGAATGTTTAGCATGTAGTACCGCACCTTTCCCAGCAGGAGAATGGATGCCTGTGACGCGGCGGAGTGCGGGGGTGGGGTGGGGGATATGTAAATGTAGCTAAGTACCATGGGTATGCATATTAATGAGACCGAACAGCTAACGGTAGTGGTCACAGTAACCGCAAACGTGAATGCAGTCCCGCTTGAATTACTTAACTATAGAACATATAAATGTGAACGGTACGTAATGCGCCCATGCTGCAAAGACTGTTACATGTATAAAGGTGTAAGCGTTTCTGCACACGTCCGCCAACCGGATCAGAGATATGTTACCGAATAGTCACAACTAACACAGACCACGAACCACACAGACCCAGTAAACATATGTAAACAGAATACGGATATGCATAGCGCCGCGCGCAACCCACAATTAGGAAATGCAAGTGTGCGTGTGTGATCCACTCAAGCAGGGAAGGTTAAGGATGTGTCCTCCATGACCACCAGTCATGTCTCATAAATGTCAGCCTCTGAAAGTATGGAATCGGGCAATGCCATGTAAAGTACCGTTAGAAATAGTGAGAAACACACGCTATGTGATGAGACAAACATAGAATGTGGATAGAATAACGTGTCAGTAGTATGGATTGATGACGGTTATGCATCAGTAACCCGACTCACTTGTCAGAAGGTGCCCCGCATTAATTGCGTTCAGTTGGCTCACACTTGTTGACCGGGCTAGGCTAGCTGGATATATGTCCAGTGTCAGCAGAGGCCCGTGGAGAAATGCTCCACACACAATAATAGCACAACATACCAAAGTACTCATATATGTAACCAAAGAAGAACAACAATAGAAAGTGTCCTGAAAGGACTGGTTACACACAGATCCCAGACGACAGACAGATATATGGCCAGTGGAAGCACGTCACAATTATGGGATCAGGTCCCTAAAGTAGCAAGAAGGTCACACATGACACGCCAGCTAATTGCCAGATAGACACTGGTCAATGTAACACACAGCAAGATTAAGGGCCAACTAGCCGTACACCATGCCAGAACCTGTACAGTGGAAAGGTATGGCATGGTAATTGATGTGTGTACACAGGTAATCCACAGACAGTAACAAAGAAAGGTATGAAACGAGGGGTTCACATGTATATATCTACACACAGCAGTCCGACGGCCCGTATATATGACGCATGGACATAGATTTGTCACTTGAAAACAAGATGTAAACAACTACAGTTTATTCCATTTCATATTGATATAGTTATAATACAGTCATATTCATATGTAACATTGTGACTCATTTACATTCCTATTTATACAAAATATGCTTTAATTGTACTTATTGATTCCATGCTTTGGAATCGTAATGCAACAATTATACACATTGATATACAATATCATGATCAACACACTACATTCTAAGGTTTACTCACAACAATTATCAACTATGTTTCAATATACTGATTGTATTGACCAATATTGTAGTTATATTAACACATTGTTGTTGTATTATTGTTTCCATTAAGTAATGTATGCAACACTGATTTGTATATGTCAAGTTATCATCAAGACTTGGAGCACTGTCCACTTAACTATGAGCAGGTTTATTGATTAATTGACTTTAAACTGACTCTGAAGGAAGTGTATAAGGGACGACTATCTAATGTATTTCAGATCCGACGATGCCCCATGTTAGTGGGTGAAAGAGCTCAGTATCTTTGACTGTGGAGTGTATCGCTTTTGTCATTGTCTGTTTTGGCCTGATATATGTTCAATAATGTCTTTTATGAAGATGACCAGGACTCAAGGTTTGCTGTATTTCCGCTTACTGGCACGTGGATATAGATAGGCCAAGTAATACATAATATGGGTAGTCAAACAGACATCCGCGATTGGGGAACATACAGCAGCAGTCAAAACCACTGGCCAGATGGTGACAGTCCAACACGGTCTACAGTTTACATATTGACATCGGTGTCCATTGTAGGACTCCAAAAATTGATCCATTCGCAATATCAACCAGCTGCGATCGACCCAGACGAAGTGACAGCCGTGACTACGGCACAGCTAGACATATGCACCACCAGCGTGTTTAAGGTTGATGACAACTGTCCATGAAATGCAGGACATATGAACAGAAATCCCCAGATTGTCGTGGTCATAGAAGTGCGTCCACATCCCAGTCCCGCACACATGAAGGATGTGTAATGGGTACCGTGGAGGGTTGCAGCCATGGGATCCTGGGTATGCAAAAATGGGGCTCGGTGTTGTTTGGCAGATAATCCGCTGTCCCGCCTGCGGGAGGGATGTGGGTATAGCACGTGCCTTACTCCCCACTAATGATGCAAAGCATCCACCGGATAATGCTAAAAGCAGGTGTGAAATGTGTACAGCCCTATATCAGTGTCCAGTAGGCAATTCCCATGGATGGACAAGTGTACGACCAAGATGGCACCTATAACTGGAAACCTGGTGGAATTACACAGCTGCAGTAAGGCATAACACAGGAAATACAGATAGGGACTACAGTAGACACTCCTTACAATAAAATAAAATTAAACAGTTGATCCATCGAATAAACCTTTATTAAACAGAATTCAGAGTTGAAATCTGAAGAAACCCACGGTGGAGGTGGGTGAAAGCGCTCAGTTCTTTGTGTTTAATAAAAGGTTTTTTGTTCCATGGATCCAAGCAGCATTTTACTTTGATATTATTACTAGTTTTTTTTCGCTTTGTGTCTTACTACTCCCCATACAAAGTCAGACCGCCGTATAATACCGCGCATACAGCACTCGATCTGCCAGCAACAACATGGGGATCACTCGCCCATACTGCGGAACAAATGGGCGACCTGTGGAACACATACTAATGGCACACTAACAACTTCAACTAGGAAGGTCATAGGATGTTTCAACACTGGCGTTCCCGCATATGAAGAACATCCTTCAATGAATAAATAGGGTATACATGTTCTGGCTGTGTTATATTGACAATACAGTGGCGTATATGCCCTACTGGGCCTTCTGAGGATTACTTAAAGCAGTTGCCAACCTGCAGCATTACATCAATACCATTTGGGTTAATCGTAGTAGAACATGGGTTTCACAGCACAACATAATATGTGTAGTCAAACACACATCCGCGATTGGGGAACATACAGCAGCGGTCACAACCACTGGCCAGATGGACACAGTCCAACATGTTCTACATTTTACATATGCACATTTGTGTCCATTGTAGGACCCAAAAATTTATCCATTTGCAATGCCAACCGCTGCGATCGAGACCAAGATGAAACTACAGCCGTGACTACGGCACAGCTACATATATGCACCACCAGCGTGTTCAAGGTTGATGACAACTGTCCATGAATAGCGGGACATATGCACAGAAATCCCCAGATTGTTGAGTCCATACATGTGCGTCCACATCCCATTCCCGCACACATGGAGGATTTGCAATGGGTACTGTCGAGGGTTGCAGCCATGGGATCGTGGGTATGCAGAAATGGGTGTCGGAGATGATTGGCAGATGATCCATTGTCCCGCCGCGTGGGAGGGATGTGGGTACAGAACATGCCTTACCCCCCACCAATAATGACAATCATTCACCGGAGAATGCTACATGCAGCTGTGAAATGGGTACAGCCCTACACCAGTGTCCAGTAGGCATTTCCCAAGGATGGACAAACGTACGGCCAAGATGGCACCCATAACAGCAAACCTGGTGGAATCACACAGCTGTAGTAAGGCATAACGCAGGGAATACAGATAGGGACTACAGTAGACACTCCACATACAAAGTCAGACCGCCGTGCGAATACCGGGCGCACACAGCACTCAATCTGCCAGCGACAGAATGGTGATCACTCGCTTCCATACCGCTGTAACAAATGGGCGACCTGGAACACATACTAATGGCACACCAACAACGTAAACTAGTAAGGTTATAGGATGTTTAAGCTATGGCGCATACACATATAAAGAACATCCTTCAATGAATCAATAGGATCTACATGGTTTCTTCGTGTTAATGTGACAATACAGAGGCGGAATGTCCCAATGGGATATCTGCGGATTAGTTAAAGCAATTGTTAGCCTGCATCATTGGAATTACACCATTTGGGTTCTGTGGCGGAAACCCGGTTTACGTAGCACTACATAATATGGGTACTGACATCCGTGATTGCTGGACATACAGCGCAGTCAAACACACTGGCCAGATGGACACAGTCCAATATGTTCTACACTTTACATAAGCACACCGGGGTCCATTGTAGGACCCAAAGATTTATCCGAACGCAATGTCAACCTGCTACAAGCCGGAGACCCCGATGAAGTGACAGCCGTGACTACGGCACAGCTACATATATGCACCACCAGCGTGTTCAAGGTTGATGACAACTGTCCATGAAATGCAGGTGATATGCACAGGAATCCCCAGATTGACCAGTACATAGAAGTGCGCCCACATCCCATTCCCGCACACATGGAGGATGTGCAACGGTACTGTCGAGGGTTGCAGCCATGGGATCGTGGGTATGCAGAAACGTGGCTCGGTGTTGTTTGGCAGATAATACGCTGTCCCGCACCGGGAGGGATGTGGGAGTAGCACGTGCCTTACTCCCCACTGATAGTGCAAAGCATCCACCGCTAATGCTGAATGCAGGTGTGAAATGTGTACTGCTCCATACCTGTGTCCAGTAGACAATCGCTAGGGATGGACAAGCGTAGGACCACGATGGCACCCATAACCGCGAACCTGGTGTAACCACACAGCTGCAGTGAGGCATAACTCAGGAAATACAGATAGGGACAACAGTAGACACACCCCATACAAAGCCAGACCGCTGTGCGAATACCGCGCATACAGCACTCAATCTGCCAGCACCGAAGGGGATCACACGCCCGCATACCGCGGAACAAATGGGTGACCTGTGGAACACATACCAATGGCACAATAACAACGCCAGCTAGGAAAGCCATACGATGGTCAAACTATGGCGCACCCACCAATGAAGAACATCCTTCAGTGAATTGATAGGATTAATGTCAATTGACCATGGAATACACCTAATCAACATCAAAGACCCGCTGGCACCTTATGGCACACAAACCAAGACACACATAGGTAGATGAAACAGTCAACGAGACATTTCGGCCCACGATAGGTCACATGTGGTATCCAAAGGTTACTCCATAGACATGTAAGCTTATCACCCGTAGGCTCCGTGAGACTTACACATAACATAGAGGTGTCCAGGCTTTATATATCCCCCCTTACACTTCCATGTGTTACTTTCTGTGCAAACAATGAACAGGTAACCACAGCATAGAAAGCACAGACGCAATGTTAACCACACACACATATGTTAACATCTCGAAGGCATCCTATTAACACATGTATCATATGATATTGTACTATGCCAATACTCATCAATCGAAGATTTAACACTGTATATGGAAGATATGCATAGCATATCACTGTAATACAGCGTACAGAACTGAAAGAGTGGACAAATGTGTGCTAACCCTACATCTGTACCTGAACTACATTCCCGCTACGGGGCTTGCTCCACCTGCCTCTCAAAAGAGGCCTCATCAGTGTTCCATCGGTCAGCCCTGGTGTGTGGCCAACCCTCCACCTACTAATCCAACTAGATCCGCATTCTATAGCATAGCTGATGAGGTCCCCTCTGGTATTATAACCTGGACGCCGTGACAACACCGAATGTAGACGATGCCTTGTGATGTGCCCATATCCGCCATAGGCATATGGCAATCCTGCGGCTGCCCAGGGCGCGACTAGTGGGGCCACCTGTCTAGTAGGTGTGTCATGTGGATATACCAAGATGGGGCACCATGTGCTGTGGTGGTGAGCGCCATGGGGCCCTACAGCCTAGGGCAGCAGTCGATCTAAGTCCGCTGTCAGGAGGGTAGTACAGTCTGCAGGTATGTGCAGACGGTACATGAAACAGCGGTCCACAAGGATTACCCATAGTGGCGACACCTGCACAGATGGCTGTAGCGGACACACACACGCCATGCATACAGCACAGGTAGACATACACACACCATAACTAGGCAAGTACACACGAGGTGTATGGCGGTACTGGTACACTGTCAGGTCAGCAAGGATAGCTGTCTGCCACGATATCCAGCAGATGTCCTTACGGTGTTCTGGAATACGGTCAGTGCATGGACAATGAGTGGATATGCAACGCACCACAGTTATATGTGTCAGCCGTGCAAATATGCGATACATGGGAAAGACAGCTGCCCCTGCTAGAGGAGCAGAACGGGCACAACATAGGTACATAGATATACAATGTCAGAGATACAGACGGACACATGTGGCAGGGCCCGGAGTGTAATGTACACAGCATCACCCCACCACACCATAGCATGGTGCACGTGGAGAACACGCCACGGCGGTCGCCGACCACAACAGGCACACATGCAGTACACGAAGGCGCATCACCATCCACAAACACAGGGATGGCGGCAGGATATGAGTGTTCGCTTAAAACACAAGGCAATACCGTATGAACCCATGCATCTGGGAGCAAGGACACACACACACATGTGGCAGGCATGGTGATTGACCACACCCCACATACCCAAACGCACAAACGCATTTACACAGGTATGGAATGCGCCACGGGCCACCGAGCACACCACCATCAGAGGCACATGTACAGGTGGGTGACAACATCCGTAAAGGAATGGCCGCTGATAGTCAAGGTTTGTGTTGTCATGGCGCCTAAAGCCTGATCATCTGCAGAGGCAGCTGGAAACACACACACACACAGGAAGGGCCAGGAGTCGAACCTACGCCTATCTACATGAACTCACTACAGCATGAAGCATTTACAGAACGCGCCACCGAAGTTTACTGAGCACAGCGCTGTCAGAGGCATACTTCTAGGCAGGTGACATCACTGTAAGACAATAGCCGGCAATAGCATGTATGTGTTGCGGAGCCGCCTAAAGCTAGTTCATCTGCAGAGGCAGCTGGAAACACACACACACACACACACGGAAGGGCCGGAGTCGAACCTACGCCTATCTACATGATTTCACTACAGTATGAAGCATTTACAGAACGCTACCGAAGTTTACTGAGCACAGCGCTGTCAGAGGCATACTTCTAGGCGGGTGACATCACTCAGAAGACAATAGCCGGCAATAGCCGATGTATGTGTTGCGGAGCCGCCTAAAGCTAGTTCATCTGCAGAGGCAGCTGGAAACACACACACACACACACACACACACACACGGAAGGGACCGGAGTGGAACGTACGTTTATCTACATGATTTCACTACAGTATGAAGCATTTACAGAACGCTACCGAAGTTTACTGAGCACAGCGCTGTCAGAGGCATACTTCTAGGCGGGTGACATCACTGTGAAGACAATAGCGGCAATAGCCGATGTATGTGTTGCGGAGCCGCCTAAAGCTAGTTCATCTGCAGAGGCAGCTGGAAACAAACACACACATACACACACACACGGAAGGGCCGGAGTCGAACCTACGCCTATCTACATGATTTCACTACAGTATGAAGCATTTACAGAACGCGCCACCGAAGTTTACTGAGCACTGCGCTGTCAGAGGCATACTTCTAGGCGGGTGACATCACTTGTAAGACAATAGCCGGCAATAGCCGATGTATGTGTTGCAGAGCATCTAAAAGCTAGGTCATCTGCAGAGGCAGCTGGAAAAACACACACACACACACACACACACACACACACACACGGAAGGGCCGAGAGTCGAACCTACGCCTATCTACATGATTTCACTACAGTATGAAGCATTTACAGAACGCGCTACCGAGTTTACTGAGCACAGCGCTGTCAGAGGCATACTTCTAGGTGGGTGACATCACTCGTAAGACAATAGTCGGCAATAGCCGATGTATGTGTTGCGGAGCGTCTAAAAGCTAGTTCATCTGCAGAGGCAGCTGGAAACACACACACAAACACAAACACACACGGAAGGGCCGGGAGTCGAACCTACGCCTATCTACATGATTTCACTACAGTATGAAGCATTTACAGAACGCGCTACCAGGTTTACTGAGCACAGCGCTGTCAGAGGCATACTTCTAGGCGGGTGACATCACTCGGAGGACAATAGCCGGCAATTGCCGATGTATGTGTTATGGAGCGTCTAAAAGCTAGTTCATCTGCAGAGGCAGCTGGAAACACACACACACACACACACACACACACACGGAAGGGCCGGGAGTCGAACCTACGCCTATCTACATGATTTCACTACAGTATGAAGCATTTACAGAACGCTACCGAGTTTACTGAGCTCAGCGCTGTCAGAGGCATACTTCTAGGCGGGTGACATCACTCACAAGACAATAGCCCGCAATAGCCGATGTATGTGTTGCGGAGCGTCTAAAAGCTAGTTCATCTGCAGAGGCAGCTGGAAACACACACATACACACACACACACACAAGGACTGGGAGTCGAACCTACGCCTATCTACATGATTTCACTACAGTATGAAGCATTTACAGAACGCGCTACCGAGTTTACTGAGCACAGCGCTGTCAGAGGCATACTTCTAGGCGGGTGACATCACTGTGAAGACAATAGCCGGCAATAGCCGATGTATGTGTTGCGGAGCGCCTAAAGCTAGTTCATCTGCAGAGGCAGCTGGAAACACACACACACACACACACACACACGGAAGGGCCGGGAGTCGAACCTACGCCTATCTACATGATTTCACTACAGTATGAAGCATTTACAGAACGCTACTGAGTTTACTGAGCACAGCGCTGTCAGAGGCATACTTCTAGGCGGGTGACATCACTCATAAGACAATAGCCGGCAATAGCCGATGTATGTGTTGCGGAGCGTCTAAAGCTAGTTCATCTGCAGAGGCAGCTGGAAACACACACACACACACACACACACACACACACACACACACACACACAAGGGCCGAGAGTCGAACCTACGCCTACCTACATGAACTCACTACAGCATGAAGCATTTACAGAACGCGCTAACGGGATTACTGAGCACAGCACTGTCAGGAGGCATACCCCTAGGTGGGTGGTATCATCTGCAGAGGCAATGCGTCCGATAGGGAATGAAGACAGAGTGCACGCAGCCTGTTACCATCCCAAGGTGGCCGTACAGTAACACGTTAGTGCTGCAGTCCCGAATGTCAAATCACTAGTGATCACTACATCACGACAGGAATACGGATGCACCACATGACACTTTACGCTATGGGAGGGCATCCGCCGTGCAGGATGTAGGCAGCCAATGTGGCATGACAGCCACATATGTGTCACCTGGATGGTCACCATGGCTATACAGGATGCCATTGGCCATGGCTACACGCCCAGTTGCAGACATCGGTGACGACTGTCGTGTGTGTACCTACCCGGCGGGTGTACTGGCCATGCTCCACACCCAGCTGGCGCGGGGAGACAGACATGCTCACGGGTATCAACGCAGTCGCGCTGTGTGCACTGTCCTGTGTGTCAATCTACACAGCTGCTTACTGGGCATGCTCAGACACTTAGACTCGCACAGAGCAGACATGCATACACATGGAGCAACAGCATGGGTGGCAGAATGTGGACCGTGCACTGTCCTGTGTGTGTCAATACACACAGCTTTACTGGGCATGCTCAGACACTTAGACTCGGCACAGAGCAGACATGCATACACATGGAGCAACAGCATGGGTGGCAGAATGTGGACCGTCGTGTGTGTCCAGCCACACAACAGCAACCCAGCCATGGCACAGACGTGGCCGCTATGGCGGGATACAGGCATGCACCGGGTATTACTGCAGTCGGGCGCTGTGTGCACTGTCCTGTGTGTCAATCTACACAGCTGCTTACTGGGCATGCTCAGACACTTAGACTCGGCACAGAGCAGACATGCATACACATGGAGCAACAGCATGGGTGGCAGAATGTGGACCGTCGTGTGTGTCCAGCCACACAACAGCAACCCAGCCATGGCACAGACGTGGCGCTATGGCGGGGATACAGGCATGCACCCGGGTATTACTGCAGTCGGGCGGTGTGCACTGTCCTGTGTGTCAATCTACACAGCTGCTTACTGGGCATGCTCAGACACTTAGACTCGCCACAGAGCAGACATGCATACACATGGAGCAACAGCATGGGTGGCAGAATGTGGACCGTCGTGTGTGTCCAGCCACACAACAGCAACCCAGCCATGGCACAGACGTGGCCGTTGCGAAGGGGATACAGGCATGCACCCGGGGTATTACTGCAGTCGGGCATGGTGTGCACTGTCCTGTGTGTCAATCTACACAGCTGCTTACTGGGCATGCTCAGACACTTAGACTCGGCACAGAGCACACATGCATACACATGGTGCGACAGCATGGGTGGCAGAATGTGGACCGTCTTGTGTGCACAGCCACACAACAGCAACCCGCCATGCCACAGACGTGGCCGCTGCAGCGGGAATATCCAGGTGCAATTAACCATGGGTAGGACCGCCCTACAGTTTGTTGCATGCTACAGACCACCCTCCCAACTCCAGGATACCTGCACAGCCGTCCTGAGGACACTGGTGAGTGTGCATGCTCTCACAACAGCACCGTATTGGGTGACGCCAAGCACCCATACATAGATTGGGAACATTACCCATGACACAACACACCCTACGCCACAGGTCCCGGTGTTCATACACGTGACCGCTGTGAAACAGCCATGAACCATACCCACTAGGGGACGATACCAGTTCTGCCCATCACACATGGGGAGGAAATGCTCCACACAGGATGTACATCCCTCAATGGTGATGTCAGACCATATAGTGTATCCACTGGTAATCCACATCCTGCACCCAACACTGGCATGGGAGACCTAAGTGAGGACCTCTTCACAGCAAACCACAGACATCATATGACCGGTGTGGTACCCTACAAGTCCACCATGCCAGTGGTGAACACAGGCCGCACTGCCAACTCCCTTACGAATGCCTTCTCTGAGCACACACAGGGATGTCTGCACCAAGTGATCATGATAACATCAGGACCTTGTCCACCACAGGTAGGCACATGGTCTGGTGGACCACAGCCACTGACAAACTGTACATCAGCAGTTTGAGCTAATACATGACGGAGCATTATCAGTACCAGGGAAGCCATCACCCATTCATACCAGCGTCAACATACGGCCACACATACAATCATCCAAGGCCGCTTGTGGTAGTGGTACTGCAGAGGGCACATGAGACAACCATAGGGCCTTCCTCAACTGTGGTAGGGACATGGGTGGGAGCGCACAGACATGGCCAGAAATGATCCAGAATGGTACAACGGTCACTGCACCCACAGACATTGTCAACAAACCAGCGGACATGTCCCATGCATACATCCACCCCCCACCCCAAGAGGGGACATATCCATCCCACCAGAGTCTAGCCTCAAACATCTCATATGCCCTGGAGTAATCTGATATCTGTTAGATGGTTAACACAGCACCAATGGGCCCCGATGGTGTCCCTGGCTGTGTGCTACCCAACCTCATTGAGGCCCTCACCCCACACATAAGGCCACTGTCTCATGTTAGCCTTACTACGGGCTAGGTCCCCGCTGGATGGCATATGGCATCTGTGGTCCCACTATGCCAGGGTAGTGCTGTTATGGACTGCAGACATTACCGCCCTATCAGCTTGACAAGCCTTGTCTGCAAAGCTGCGGGAGGGCCATACAGGTGCCCATGAATACAAACAGTGGTGTACAGCCAATACCGAACATACCCACAACAACTTAGTCAAGGGCAGATGCTGCCTCCCAAACCTGCTCGCCCTGTCTGGAGCAGTCACCAAGGCCATTGATGGGGTAGGTCGGTTTGCACACACTACCATGCCCTGGTGGGAGCTGCTCAGAACGCACTCCACGTGGGTCTCATGGAAAGGCTCACCAGCCGCATGTGGGGACATAAGTCACACGATGGTTCTCAGAATGGTTGAGGTCACACCACACAGGGTGTGTGTTCCTGGTGCCTGTCAGACTAAAAGCTGGTCTCAGGTGGAGGCCCACAGGGCTCCGTCCTGGGCCCGATGCCATTCGGCATTCGACCTTACAATGTGCATGCCAACATAGGGGATTGTGGCAGACAAGGTATGCACATGATTGCACACTCCCCACCATACCCAACACCCCATCTGACACAGACATCCACCTAGGGCATCATACACATGGATAACTGGTGCGAGAGCCATGGCCTGTTGCTACATGCCAGAGAAGGTGCAGACCTACCCAGTGTGAAGGACATGTTTGCCCCAACGTAACATGTAGGTGGTGATCCATTCAACATGGTGGACGGTTCATGGAGATGGGTACCACACCTGTCAGTAACCTCTGTCAACACACACAATGCCAATGTGGGTGGGAAGACATTCCACTGTGGCCACCTGGTCTGGAAGGAATCACATCCACATCACGGGTGTTCATTGTACCCCTGTACACATCACACACCACAGCAATGATTGCGTACAATGGCACATATGGGCTGTACCTAACCTGACACCTGCAGCACTCGGAAGGACCACAAACATTCCACGAGGCGGGATAAAGGTGCTGGGACATGTGTCTCACACTGCCCGACCAAGGGGACTCCGGCTGTATACCTTCCCAGCACGTCTGCTCTGTGGTGATCTGTGCCTGACATACACAGCCATGTCCAACCTGGGTGACATGGACAAGTTCCACCTCCTAGGCTCCGGGAAAACACGGCCACAGAAGCAACTTACACACACCTCACCACAAAGATGACTAGGATGTGCTGGGGGAACAGGGTCAACGCCCAGAGAACCCTACAACATGGAGAGGATTGCCAGCCCATGTGAAGCAGAGGCCCTGACTGCCTTTGTGCAGGAGTAATCATGACGTGTGGATGTGTGATCATGAGTATGCACCAGGCATCATCTCTGTGTCAGTGCTGGACAGGGGACAGGAGACTGATGGATGTGGTACCCTCATCCTAAGGGGTGTTAGCAGCCACACACAGTCTTGCTAGGTTTACACATGCCGTAGGGCACATAGCCTGGTATGTACATGTGCGCCTATGTACCTATGTAGGGTCCATGCCGGTTATGGTACCTGTGCTATGCTGCTATTGCCAGATGTGCCTGTGGGTACCCCACGACTACACGTGGGGAACTGATAACAGTGCTCCCAGTGGGCACATGCAAGTACACCATAAGTGGCATACGGGTTAACTGAACCAATATGGTGCTACACATGTAACCAACACGCATACTGTGTACACAGAACAATGAATGCTGCACCTGCACTACATGGTATATCTGCTGCATGATGTCAGTGCACAAACCACATCACATACGCACCTGTCACCTGCCATACACAGCCACCACAACATACACATCACATACTATGCAGACACAGGTATCACATACACCTCTCACTATGTTGTCCACCCTGTGCATCAGAATATGTTTGCATAACCGTGCACCAATGGTGTAGCTCACGATTATGTGGCAGAGACTTCATCATATGCACAGGGTGATATGTGTGCCACAGGCATAGGCTGTACCAATGGATGACATCATGTGTGTGCGTAAGGGCCTGTGCATTTACTGGGCATGACTGTGCAGAATGCATGTGGATGTGGTGGAGCCCTACAGTTGTGTTTGCTGTGTGTGGGTATGTGTGTACACAGTTCAGTCATCTGTGATGCCTACACAGGATATACTTGGCAGCCCCAGACTGTACAGTGCAGGTGGTACGGCTCACTGTGTCGGCCTGCGGCGACGTGACCCGTGCCTGCCTGGGGTCGCACGGGCACTACCGGTTGGAGGTATAGAGTGGCCACTCTCCGATGACACATGTCCGCTGGAAACGGTCCACGCCGGGCCGCCCAGGGCCACGTCCACGTGGCCTGCTGTGTCCTGGTGTGGTCGGTGTAGTAGCAGCTGCACTGCTGCTGCTACCAGCACTGTGTGGGTGGGCATGGGTGGTGGCACGCACACGCTGACCTGTACTTGGTGGTGTTACTAGCCCACGCCACGCGCCCTATGCCTCACCCCTACCAGGTGTTCCTGCACGGACAGCTCACGCCCACGGATGGCCATGCCTCGGTCGAGGATCCCAGCCATCTCACCCAATCTCCTATCCAGAACATCGGCAAGATGCTGTTGGGCATTCGCCAATGACTGGATGTTCTCATTTAAGGAACGGATTGCGGACCTCTGCAGCCTCTGCCCTTCCTGGTTCTGCCGCTCGCACGTGCCTGCGCCGCCATCACAGTCTGGAACATGCGCCTGGTTATACCAGCTGCTGCACCCTGTACGGCAGGTGTATGTCTAGCAGTGCTCCTCTACGAGCAGCACCTGCCACATGCCTGTGTGGCACTCCACCAGTCATTACACTGGCAATGTCATGTGTACCCGCACCTTCTGCAGCCACCACACATTCCTGCTCGGTGCCAACAGACGCTGACTGTCCGTCATCTATGGGCAATGGTGTTGCGGTATGTGTCGGCATCTGAACCGTGTGCGGGATGAAAGGGACGAATGTGTGATGTTCTCCAATGGCACAGTGTCTGCCTGTGACGACCCTGCCTGTGCCTCATGCACATGGTCATCACCACTAGTATCTGTGGGGACACTAGCATCAGATGGACCGCAGGAGGGGAATGCACCTACAGCACCTGTCAATACAGAGACATACCGTAAGTTACATTACAGACATGCTGACACACACACAGCCACACACACACACACACACACACATGCAGACACACACACGCTGACACACACACGTGGACACACACACATGCAGACACATCATGCATGTGATATTGCATGTGGCATGCAGCATTCCCACACCACAGCCCAGTGAATGCAGCCCAGACATTAATAGTGGCAGTATGCATACTGCCCTGGAGTGCACACTACAACAGGCAGGTGTCTGTTAGTAGGCATGCAGTACACACATTCATGGTAGTTTGCATGCATCACCGTGATACACCGTGTGGCCACGGGCGAGTTAACTGTACACATGGCTGCCATCACTATGTCATGTACACCGCAAACATGTGCGGTATCATGTGGACATGTGTCAATGGTGTCCCACCACATGCACCACATCACAACGGATGTCACAGTGCAGTGTTATGTGTACAGTCTACAAATACAATGCATCTGTAACAAGGATGTCTGTGCATGTGTGGTTGGTGTGAGCTGTGTACATAGCTGTGCAGTGTGGAGTACGGGCACTGTGCCACTGCACGATAGCAGGACACCGGTATGTTTCTGTGCGATGCGTGACCTGGACGCATTACATTGCCATGTCTGAAAACCAGTTCAGCTATGGTGGACATTGGTGGCACCTCTATTGGCTGGGGACAGTCATTCCATTTCACTGGTGTACCACATCGGCTGTCCAGGGGGTCCACTACAGTGATGAGCCCACTATGTGTGGACAGGGTGCAACGGTGACAACCCACTGCGGATGTACTGTGTGGCAACATGCCTGTAGGTATCACCCATGGCCTTGTTTGTCTGGGTCATCGACAATTGTGTGTGATGGACCTCGTGCACATGGCCCTGTGGTGGCACATGTGACATACAACCGCATTTTAGTCTGAGGTGTCACATTCCCTACGGCTATGCAGACATTGTGGATGTCTGCTATGTCGCGGCATAGGTCATGTCATGGTGTGACAATGTTGCAGACAGACATCCACGTGCATGGGACATGTCATGTGCCATGTCACAACATGTGCACCCAATGCAGGGGCATAGGTCACAGTGGTAACACCTGTGCTCTGGCCAGATCACAGCTCACTATGTGGTACTGTGTTCATACTGCAGAGGCATACCAATGCATACTACACATGCAGCCATTGTGGAACACCTTCACCATTGTATGCATAGCTGACTGCACATAACACACCAATGGGTTATGTGGTGTCATGCCACTCTATACTAACAGTTGTATCTACTGTACATGGGTGGTGTGTGTGTCGGATGGTGCAACCTGTATACCGTGACTGGGGCACACCCAGGTGTGCATGTCATACCTGGACACATGGGGAATATCAATACACCGTATCATGCCTTTTACTAGCAACAGACTTACCTGTGACAGACCCTTGTCTTTGCGACACGCCAGACGTACCTGTATAGGGATGACACAAAGGTATGCACATTATCCATTACTATCGCCACAGTAAGCATTCTGCATGTCACATCATGCACCTGCGTGTTTGCATGTGCTCTGCACATGTGTGCATACACAACATAGCATACTGTAGTATGCATCCTGTGTGGCCATATACCTGGCATGTGTTGCTATATTATGTATTGTACTATGACACCCACTCCTACGTCGCTTGTCATACAAACATGCAACACTGACTTACCAGGCAGCTCCGAGCTCATTGTTTGGGAGACACCCACCTCCACGATGGACGCGAGGGTTTCAGCGTGTTGTTCCATGGGTGTCCCCAGACTGGCCAGGAGCTCCTCCGTGGCTGTGAGTGGAAGCTGGGGCGGTGGCCCACCACCTGTCCCACCTTGTTGTCTGGCGATTGCAGCAGCACGCTGTCTCGCATGCCGGATTAGGTCTGTGCAGTGCCTGCGGATCTGTTGATATGTGCGGTTGTGGCCGCCCAGGCTGTTCACCCTCCAGCGCATATCCTGCCACATCTCCTCCCGTTGTTGTGCCTGCAGTGGCACATGGCTAAATAAGATGTCATAATTATCATGTAGCAATGGTATGATCACCTCGTCTTCTTGTCGGCTAAAGGCAGGCAGCCCGGAACGTGGCATTATCTGTAAGACATAACGATGGTGGCAGGTCACATTTACACTGCTGTTCTGGCATACTGCTGGGAATACATTGCTATGACATGTACAACATCTGCACAGTAATCTCTGCAAGGCATCATGGCAGTGATACAGCCAATGTGTTGCCGCCACACCATTGAGCAGTGGGTGTCATTTCATATCTGTGTGTCACCTCATCACACTGTACACGCACCATGTTGATGTTAGCCTGCTGAGGACATGTGTACCTGTCTACACCTGTGTCCATATCAGTTGGCACGGGTCCCCTTGTGACAACAGTTCTACTGTTCACCTGATGCTGTCTATATGTCAATAGACATCACGTACGTGGCCATTATGAACATCAGCAGTGGCACTGTACACATACACATGGACACCTGCACATGCATGTGTTGTGCCATGTACATCCACACAGCACTGTATGGGTGTTGGGCAACTTTCCACGGCTCACCTGTGTTGCACATGTGATACACATGGGACAATGTGTAACCATGCCACATTAGCAGGGAAGGTCATGCATAGCATGTACACACGCACATTGTCCACAGCAGCACACAGCACCTGTAACACCACAGGGTGCATCACCGTAACATTACTGCTGTGTATGGTTGATAGTGACAGTGCCTTTTGGCCATCGCACCATGTAGGATCAGGATAGCACATGCAGCCTTGCTGGGCAGGGCTGCATGGTATGGCAAGGTATGCCACATACATGGCACTGGGATGTGATCCACCTGGGGTAATGATATTGGCAGGGTGGCTGTCCATTCCATATGTCATTGCTATGTGTATTTGGACATTACACATGTCTATCACCATGGTGTGGACACTGGCCTTATGCAAGGTAGGCTGCACGCTGCTTGGTGGGGTGTGTCTGGTGCATGCAGGTATCACACACCCATGCATACACTGTAACCCTGACAGGTGCTATGTGCTGCGATATTGATCTACACAGTGCTGTATGTGGCCACACACTGCTATCCCGCACATGGATGGTTACCTGGACTGACGTGGGTACCACATATGTCTACATCCAGTGCCTGCTGCCACACCCATGTCTGCTGGTGCACTACACACCGCCATCCCTCCCTCTGGAAACGTGATGTTGGGCACAGCATAGGTATCCATGTATGGGGACAGGGATGTTCACATAGCAGGGGCACTGATGGTATCGTCTATCTGACCATACACATATGACGCAACCATCACACATACAACCCATTCATTATGTTGTGAAGAACAGTGACACAGCTATACCGCTACGCCGGACACATTCACAGGCGCACATACACAGATGCATGCACGACCAGCTTTGACATGGCCTGGACTATTGGTGTGGTTCAGCACATAACGTGTTTGAGTGTGGCTGGTGCAGAAGTACTGTGCACATGTCTACACAGTCTGCCTGTTCTACAGTAGGCATGGGTTATGTGCTGTGCACATATCATATCTGCACATTGTGTTGGTGTCTGTCTATCCACGGGCCAGTGGTGGGACACACAGGGCTATTGTTGAACATATATGCATGCAACCCTGTACTGCTGTACTGCTAGCTTCTCAGGTGCTAATGTGTCATACACATGCACACCATACCCACGGATGTGGTAGTGGGTTGCCACCCGCATCCATCTCCTCTTGTGGGTTGCTATCATCCCACACCCTCTTTGTATTGTATGTTCAGGCTATGCACCTGTGTGGGGCTTGTGGGCGCAATGCAGTACTATGTGCCTTTGCACCCATCGCAGAACAAGTCATACAGGTACACTGGCGGCCATACACTGCACAGCTTGATGTTGGCACATCACATGTTGTACACACATAACACATCTCCTGTGGGACATGGTCAAATGTACAGGCATGTCCATCAGTCACATGCCACTACTACCCCTACATGACGGCTATGCAGGACATGTGGCGGTGCAGCAACTGTCACATGTGCACCTGCAATGCCCCCCACCTGCATCACGTGGTACTGCCTGTGGGTATGTGCGCCTGCACCCATGCTATGGCCATAGATGACAGTTGTACATCGATATGTGCAACATACCTCATTGGGAGTTCTCATGTGCACATGTTCAACATGTCAACGCATTGTTTGTGTCTGTCAGACAGTCATTGTTGTGCATGGTTTACATGGCAGCCATGGCGCACTGTGTCTGATTCCACGCACTTCATTGGACTACCAGCATTGTACATTATCACGGCACATTCCAGCCATCACATAGCCATCCTAGATGACAGTGGAGGTGTTCTGCCATGTGCACATATGTCACACAGTACGAGGGTGACTGACACACATTCTCAGGACAGGGTTCTGACTGCTGTGGATGTGTGTGATGCTGTCGACGACCATGACTGCACCAGATGGTGTCATCTGGATGTGTAACATTCACAACACACACCTACCTTCACATAGCAACACATCATCCACAAGGATGGACATCCCTGCATGAACACTGTATGCAGTATGTCTGTATGACCACTGCATGCACCACTGGTAGCCACCAGCATGGCTGCCAACAGCGGCAGTGTGTATCCTGTGTGAACATGGGTTACACCATTCACAACACACCTGTGTCAGATGTCCCTGTTGTGTGTCACAGTGCAGTTCCACACATCATGTAACAGTATGCATCATGCACCGTATGTTGCAGACATGTGAACGGCTGTGCAAGTCAACATATGCACACATGACACATCACCTGGTACAACATGTCTGTCTTACCACATGCTATTGTGACCACCCTGTGATGACATTGTACAGGCTACGTGGAATGGGACATCTGATGGCTCAATGGTGTATTCACCCTCTGGGTGTGTGTCTAGCCGAGTGTACAGTAGGCAGTGGTCTGCACACAGAGATACTGTACATTTGCCTACTCTGTCACTGCGACTGTTGACTATGATCATACTGTACTTATGCAGGCATGTGGTATTGATCCAGTATGACAGTCATGGTCAACCACAGTACTGTGGCACACATGACCTGCAGACATCTGCCTAGGGTGTGGGGCCCACATGTCCATCTTCACATGCTATGCTGCCTCTGCAGCAGTGTCACATGTCTGTCGCCAGCAGGGCTGTCACAGGCAGGCACGGCATGCAGTGATGTGTGACAATGCTTGCAGACCCCACTGTGCTGTGCACATGCACTGCACACACAGTAAGGCATGCCTGACATTAATCTGCAGTGCCTGGGACCTGCCTCCATGCTCTACAGAGCACACCTGCCGTCCAGATTGTACACAGATCATACCTCCCAGGCACATACCTGACTGCAACACACACAGGTGAGTGGATCCCACATCACACAGTGATGTACACACATACTGTATGTTTTTCTAAGAGAAATGCATCATAGGTACTCCATGTTCGGATACCCATGTTTGTGACCGCTAGACACATTGTGACACGTGACGGTGAATACACTGTACACCACAGGTTACATGCTGGCTGTGTTATCATACTGTACATTGCACCTCGGACAGTTGCTACTGCCATGTGCTGACAGCAACACGCACTTCCCTAGTATGGACTCCCATGTACCCACACATGCTTGGCCATGCACTACACATAGCTGGGTGACACATTAAACAAGACATACCATACCTACACTACCCTTGGCATGCACCATACCTCCATGTGTCTGTGTGCTATACCTACAGACATCCCCCCTCTGGTTGATGGACATATATGCTTTGCGGCCCTGCTAGCCACACCCTGGACACACACCCATTGCAGCATACATGGTACATGTGCTCAACAGCCGGTACTACCAACATCTGCTGACGGGGTAGTTAATGGCATGGCACCCCGGCAGACGGACAGTATACATGACTATGCTGACACATATCACAATGCACTTCCGCTACATGTACGCACTGGTAGGGACCATGCTATTCCACACAGAGACATGGTGGTACTGGCCTTTTCACAGATGCCACAGTGGTATGCATGTTCCATGCACATGTGCTGTATGGGCGCATGTGCAGGCTGTTGCACGGTGGGTATGTTCAAATGTGTGTGGTGCATCACTTGACAGTCATGGTGTGTCCTCGTGGTCCATCACATACTCCACAGCTAGCTACCTACACATGACCACCATACTTTGCAGTGTGGGCCCTCACACAGTGTGGTGGTATGTCTGTGTTGTTTGGCTACATCCACATTCAATGTAGCATACGACAGTCACCCAGGCATTGCCGACAGAGATGTTGTTGGCAACATGCCAGCCAATGGGTTACCTACCAATAATATACACTCTCACTCACTACAGGGTTCCAATCCATACATGGACATCACATTGTCCCTGTGGACACATACATGGTACTGCCATGCACACATTATGTCCTCGGACACTGTCCCAATGTCACCTCCAATCTCCATAGCTGTTATATCCCACCAAACTGGTTGTTATGTGTCTCTGCAGCAGCCCACTGAATTAACTGCTAGCCCATTCATGGACGCTGTGTACCTTGACCACCACACCACCGCATCTATCACACTACACATGGGTGGTAGTGCATTGCACGTGTGGGACTGCATTCATACAGACATGACTGCACCATTCGGTATGGCACTGGGGCACATCCTCACATACATGCTTCACACACTCATTGACGACTTCCATGCCTTTACTGGCACCCTTGTTGTGCCTGTGTGCCACAGCACACCACATCCACATGATGGCCACCTGTCATACCATTGCATGGGTGGTTGGTGTAGTACAGAGGGTAACAGATCAGACATTATCCCCACATTGCCCTTCAGCACCATTCCACATTCTGGTATTGGCAATGTACACATCCACCATCACATCATACCCTGTGTCTCAGGATGTTAGGCTATGTGACTCCTGGACAGGTCACACAGTGGTGCAAGCATATCATGCTACCTACGACATGTACAGTACATGTGGCATTACACAGTCCTCAGTCATGTGTCCCCTCATGTTCACTATTTGCTTACATACACAACATGCTGTCACGGAGTAATGTCCATGTCTACATGTCCCACATCTACATACCTGGCAGCATTCTAGCTCCAGCAGCTCATACTGCTAACATCCATGCAGGTGTCGGTGTGGCAGATATATCGTAGATGTCATTGTGTCAGATACATCACGGATGGTGCATACACATCACCTTTGCATAGCGACAGTCATCCACTGGGTATCACGTGGATACTGTCCCTATACATGCATATCACATTGTACATGGTTGCTGTACACACACATGCCCCACATGGTGCTGTGGTTGCCATATTCCACTGTGGCGTGGGTACACATCTGCAGGGCCACACTTATCTGGACTATGTGTGTTGCTGGGACATTGGTAGCCTTTGTACTTGTGCCATACACACATCTACACACGGGCAGGGTTACTATAACACATTCGTGGTGTGCCTTCCACAATGGCTACAACTTTCCATGTCACAGTATAGTCATGCCGCCGATGTATACCAGGCTCAGACAGTTTACATATGCAGATGACAGACGGGAACACATCTGTACTCATCTGCATACCACTTACACAGTGGTGTCATGTACTCTGCCATGGGCCATGTCCTCCACATTACTGATGCATGTAGTACTCCTACATGGCGGCTGCAGTGAGCAGGGTGAATGAAGCAGTCATGCATATGTGCACACAAGCCACATTGCTTAGCCTGGCCTTCTGTTTACCTACACAGACTAGACACACACCATGCTGTAGAACATAGGTCCTGTGCACATCCCACAGGGACACACTGTGGCACTGGTCATGTGATAGCTCCCTTGCTGATAGGGTGACACATACACATGGGACCACCACAACAGCAGTACTGTGTAGACATGCAGTTGACATCCACCTTTGCTGTCCAGTGGACAGTACCATGGGGGGGGTGGCACGACTGTGTACATTGCACATGTGTTTACACATGGACCTGCCAGACATCATTGTTGCACACATTGCACCTGCTACAGATAGCTGGGACATGGTTACTTGATGTTCCTTCCATTTTGGGTGGCTATTCTGCTACTGCTCTGTCCCATATCTGCAGGCCATACATATCCTGTTAATGTACATAACACTAGGCCATACGTCCATCATGCATGCTATGCCTGTGATACTGTGTATAATGTCTGAACGTATCCATCATGATAGCTTTACATTATACATACTTGACATGGTCACCCCTACTGAGAGGCATACGTGCACGCCGTGCACACATTACGATGACATCGACAATATCTGCCCATACACATGTGTGCTGTGACACTATACATACATGTCCTATCCCCTGCTGTGGCACTTCATTGTTGGACATCCACTGCCAGCATCAGCGTGGGTGGTGGCATTGTTCTGTGTTTTAAATCACGATGGCACCCCTTGGCCTATCCCAGCTGTGTACATGATGTCCCACTGCTGTGCACACGGTGTCCACAGTGGTTGGTATACTCAGCAGGTTAACACTACATAACCACCTTTCACCACTCTCTCCTTTATGGACAGGTATCTTTACTGACAAACACCGCTCACATACAGTGCCGATTCGCCATACATATCATGCTACACACCAGTACATCTCGTGGGTTCTACATACCTTTCCTGTATTGCTTTCCGTATTCCGCTTGTGTCTCGCTACTGACAAGTGATCGGCTGTTGTAGGAATAACGCCTTTGTTCGGTATGAACATACAGTTTGACTATCTTGGGAGTCTTCCTAATATCCGCCGCCTCCTTCTGCATGTGGTTTCATCACACCAATAGCTGTTCCTCGGTGTGTATTTATTCGTATATCACCTGTGCATCTCCTCCATTCGCACGGTACTCGCCGGAACTAGGCCATAGTTCATTCATCGCCTGGCCGTTGGTTATCTGCACTACCTTCGTGGGGATGCTATGTATTGTGTTATATTATGTGTGACTACAACCGCTATGTGTCGCGCCAGGTACATTTGGCTGTGGTGTTAGCCTTGGATTGTGTGTGCTGGGTATGGTATTATGTTCCACATGTGCGTGTCCGTGTCCTGCCGGCGCCTGTCGATGGCGCTTTGCATTCTGATGTGTAACATAGCTCTTGTATTCCTGTACACAACGGATGCAGGTATGCATCCGCTGCTGATAGTGGTTCCCACGCGGGATGTTGCGGGTATGCCGCTGTCATTAACTGCCTGTATGTTTTTGCTGCTATTTCGTATTGTATCCCTTTGATATGTGCGATGGGGTATATCGGCGGCTGTGGGTGACGGGTACGGGTTGTGGGCCTTGCATTTGTACATACACGGTATGCTTCTGTGTGTGCTCCATCCCTGCCTGGGGAGGTACAAGTTACCTGTCTGTTGTTCTAGGAGTGTAGGTTTTGTTGATGTCGGCTGCTGTCGGTACCGCTTGCTTGTGTGCTTCCTGCATGTATTCCTCCGTCACATCGGTAGTATATCTGCAGCTGTTCGTAGGTGCCGAGTATCCCTTGGCATTTTGTCACGGATATTTACGGTCATTGTGGTCCTGTAGTTGGGACGGCCTGTATGTTACCGGGTTGCCACCTATTCGGGTGGCGATTGCTTGTTTAACACTCGTAGAACACACAGCGGTGTTTACGGACGATACGTGTCCACGATCGGTGCCGGGTAGCACATGCGATTTCCGCGGTACATAACTATTGCTGCGTAACGCTGCCGATATATCGTATTGGAATTAACATGTCGGCGCCATACATCCGCTGATGGTTTGTACATGCGCCCTTTGCATGTCATGTTGGCTATACTCCTGTGGTACATTCTGGGACATTTTCGATTTGCATCGCTTTACGCCGCCACGCGCCTAGCCAGTGAGGAGCTCTCAGTACTACTTTGTGGGTACTGCTATACATACGCCTGTGGTTCTTATACTGTATGCCTACACATGTTATTCCACTCCGCCTGTCACATGCCACCTACATACACATTTTATAGTGTCACACACATTACACTGGCACAGCGGAACACACGACACCCTCACCTCACACATAGACATACTGCCGCTGCAGAGACGGTTGCACACAGTACCTACGTTGACCACATCGCCGGGCGGCAGTGTCTACCTCCGCCTCATATCCTGAGAATATTACACGCACATGTCCTGTTACTGTATCGTGGCCTGGCGATCATCCCGAATGGCTAATATGCATTTAGGTGGGTTGACCTTTCCATGGGTGGCGTTCCCTGCTCTGTCCACCCTCCCGGATAGTCGGGTTGTCGCTCAGTATGTTTACTATGTTGAGAGTTCGCATCTTACTGCATCTGTAACCTTGCATCCCTGTGATTCCCTGTTTAACTTGTTGTACTTTATATCTGTGTATGTGTACATATATTTCTACGTGTGTAATGATATCTATATCCATATTTGTGTATGCACATATGTACATATGTAGACACCTTGCGCCGAACGTGGCAGCATACGGCTACGCCGCCTGCTGTCGGACCGCGGCGGTTGAGGTGTTGGCGGTCCATGCTCCGCTGGCTGTTGGTTGTGCAGTGTTTGGGTGCTACCTATGTTGGAGTCACACATGGGACCGCCCATACAGTACACATTACGGGCGGACATGTTTGTGTGCCGCCCATTTCACTGTGTGTGGAGGTAAGGAGGTGTCAGTCCATGGGGCCTACACTGTCAGAGTATGTGCTATACGCTCCTCTTTGCCAAGGCATAGGCATATTGGGTACGCCTCCGCGTGCCTATTGGGGCTGGCACAGTGTGTTCATGGCGCTGAACGCCCTGTGCCTGTGCTTGCCTTGGCAGTTGTGGCGGGCTTGGTGGCCCTACACCATTATGTCCCTGCGGCAGCTGTTTCCGCAGGATCATATTATGTAGCATAGCACATACTATGAATATGTGGGCACATGTGCCTGGAGAGTACTGCAAGGCTCCACCAGATGTATCCAAGCACCGGAACCGTGATTTCAACATCCCTCACACACGCCTATGATTATTCTGGTTTGTGCGTGTGCCTCATTATGGCGTTCTTGCATGTGTGTGTGTGCATTTCTGATGGGTGTCATCATCCACGGCTCCAATGCGTAGCCAGCATCACCCACAAGGTGACCTTGTGTGATGTCCCCCCTGGCTAATACCTGATACAGCTGTGAGGCATGCCAGATATGGGAGTCGTGGTAGCTTCCGGGACTGCCAGCACACACATCCATGATAATGCCCTGCGCATTGCACACGGCCTGGCAATTTATGGAGGGGAATCCCTTGCGGTTTATGTAGCGCCTACCCTGCTCACCGGTGGTGACTTGATTTCTATGTGCGCATAGTCTATCGCACCCAGTACCTCCGGTATTGTGCCACACGGTGGAAGTGGCGATATTGCTAGCCAACTCCTCCTGAGATCTGGGGAAGTATATATACTCATGGGCATGTCGTAACATGGCATCCAGAAACTGGTGTAGTACCCTGGATGCTGATGCCTGTGAGATGCCCATTATATCCCCGGTTGGCCTTTGAAAGGTACCTGTTGCCAGTATTCGCAAGCTTACACATACCTTTGTGTCCACTGGGATGGGCTCCCTCTGTTGTCTCTTGTTCTCAGGCTTGGCCGGACAGCTCCACTATTTGCTGTAACGTGTCCCTGTCCACCCTGTAACGCTCTACTATCTCCAGGTCTTGCAGCCCCTGGTAGGTCACCCTTGGTCTGAACACTCTCCTTCTCCTCTGAGGCCTCCGGTAGTTGTCGGCACCCTCCTCCGCAACTCCGTCTGTCTCTAACACATGCTGATGCATCACGGCCATGGCAGCACCCAACATATACATTTTAAAAGTTCCCCGTGTGTTTACACCGTAAGGCGCAGCGTTTGGGAATTCGCGCTGTGTGTTGTGTGCATTCCCACTTTATAGTGTTGTGCTGTACAACCGGTGATGTCATTGGGTGTGTCTCTGCTGCCGTATCTGTGGGTTATCTACCGTGTTTTACCATTGGCACTGCAACGCTGTTGCCTTTGGTGTTACATTACACTTGCCTGAATTGGTTTAGCTTTACACCTTACTTTACTGTTTCTGCACGTTGCACCTACTATTTACGGGAGTGCATCCTGCAGGCACATGACATGTCATGCATTTTGTCTGCCGCCGCCGTTATGCTAACTCTCTCCTTGGCTGTGCTGTATCGGTTCTTCGCTCTTTGCATTTCTGCAACATCCACTACTTTCTTTGCATTCATATTCCTCCCCTTTCCCGTTTTGCAGATTTCTGCATGCAGAGTTGTCAGCTGCCGCCGATTGCCCTCCGTCGGTTGATTGGTGTTAATTGCTCATTACGACTCCAATTACACTGCTTCCGCATTTCCTCATATTCTCCGCATCACCTTCCTGTATCCATGGTTGTTGACGCGGCGGCCGCCACATGACTGGTTTGGGGAACGTCGTCATCCTCGTGCACATGCATCTGTGCGCGCATTGTATACTCTCAGCGCATCTATTTCCTCACACGCTGGTCCTGATGCTGTGATGTGCATTGTACAGCCCAGGTTTGCTGGGCTCCAATGTGCTTCCTCCTACAGCGCACACCCTCTGCGATTGACAGGTGTTCCCTCTAGGCCACTCCTCGGTGTTTTACCGCTGCGCCGCTTGGTGCAGCCTTACGCCGGCGGAGTTTTGCGATTCAGTATTATCTGCCTCATTTGCATGGCATTGACTACTAATACATGGTTACGGCGCCAGACACCGACGCCACTCCTTGGCAACCCTTGGGCTGTGGTTGTGGCATTCCATTCATACTATGGTGTATTGTGGCTGTGATGCTGATGTGTCTTATACTGCTCTTTTATGGCATTGTCATATTACTTCATTGTTCCTCACCTTCCGGACATGTCCTGGGGTTCTGCTGTGGTTTTTGCGTACATGACATTTATGTCGTTATTTACATTTTCTGCAGGTTTTCCATTGACATTCTCGATTTCTTTACACATTGCCATGTTGCACCACTATGACACATGACGTTGGCAGCCTTCCGTTACTCCTATGTCATGTTTGGATATATGTAAACCGTTTTTTTTGGTTTACATTGCTGTGCTGTTATGCTACGCCCGCGTCACTTCATGAATCGCTACTTGCCTTCATTTGCATGGTGCAACACCGCACATGGGGTATTTAACATACCTACGCCAGAGGCGGCGCAACTCCAGCGTACGCCGCTGATGCACGTGGGTTTGGATCGTACCTGAATCGCTCGGCGGCCATGTCTGGCGTTGTGGCGCCTAAGCCATGCGTGCGCCTGATGCAAGGTTCATGAATCCCGGGGTGTGTATATGCTGGACTCATTGTTGAATTTATCGTCGGTACTTGGTTTGCTATCTCTGATTTTATTTATTTTACTGACTGGTTGGGTTTTCTGCAGAGAAGCATTTGCCCCGTCGAGGCACTCATTGGATTACTTTCATGTTAAATAACAGTGATTGAAAACCAGTTTTGTCACTTGAAATATTTTTACTGTAACAGACCTTCTAACAAAAAATCAGTCAGAGGTGTTGTGATAGGGATTAAAAATTGTTGTGAGATGTGTGATTCTTGCATCTTTGATTGTAGCCATTAGAGATCTATATACCATAATCCCACATAATATAGGGTTGCATTGTTTCCAAGAGTTCCTGGAAAGGCATAGCCAATTGTCCCAGGATAGAGTTAAAGTGTACACAGAGTTAATGAGGTTGGTTTTATACAATAATTTTGTATATTTTAAAACCAATATTTCTTACAACAAAAAGAAGTGGCCATGGGATCAACATGTGGCTCCCTCTATGCAGACATTGTTATGATAGAATGGGACAGGAGATACTTACTTAATGGTGATACCCCCAACTCTTGGTACGTCTGTACAAGGTACTTTGATGATATATTTATCATTTGGAAGGACAACGCCCATAAAATACCTGAGTTCCTGGAATAAATTAACACGGTAGTGTTGTTGCCTTACAGTAAGACGTCCTGTTCGAATCTCAGCTAAAGCGTCTTCTGTGTGGAGACATGTGCGAATGGGTGTACCTTCGTTGAAGGTTGTGCGTCAGGGCTGGCAACTCGGTACATAAAAATCTACTGCCAATCATTAACGGACCGGAGTTCTGCTGTGGCAACCCCTAACCGGGAAAAGCCGAAAGATACAACAACTACTTTTTTAAGGTTTACATACGAGATAGGGTATGATCATATCTCATATTTAGATGTTAGGTTGGTCAAGGACTATGTCAATGGAAGATTTATTTCTAAGATTCATAGGAAGCCAACTTACTTCAATAATTTTCTATTTTACACAAGCTCCCACATGACTGCTCAGAAAAGGCTGTTGTAAAGGGACAATTTGTAAGAACAGCTCAGATGGTAACTGACTGCACTGATTTCCTTGAGGAATGTAACAATTTGAAAACCATATTATCAAGGAGAGGTTATCCTGAAACATTCCTAAGTACCATCCTTGAAGAGTTTGTGCAAAAGAGGGAAAACAATCATTTTGTCCCAATTTTATCAGGAAAAGAGGTCATTTTGGGAGAGATGAATCCTAGTATTTATGGGGAAAAGGCAGAGAGGAATTATCAGTGTAGTTTTGTTACCACTTATTCTCTTGATTGGGAAAGTATTAGGTGGAATTTAATCAAATTGGACTATTATCAAGGTTAGCCAGGAATAGAAAGACATATTGGGGGAGAAGCTCACTACAATATTTAGGAGGGGGACCAGTTTGAAGGGTTAGCTTGAATCAAAAGGTCCTCCTAGGACTCATGAGCTGAGATGTACAGATGTGGGACATGTAACCTTTGTAATAGTATACTTGTCTGCAATAATTTCAAAGTTAAGAATGAAAATTTCATTGTAAAAGGTAGATTTACTTGTAGTAGAGGGATATTTTATGTGGCTTTATGTCAAACAACACCCAGCTTCTACGTGGGCAAAACAGAACGGATGCTCAAGGAAAGAATGTGTCAGCACCTACATGAGATCCATAAGTAAAGTAAAACTAATGCTCTGGTCAAGCACATTATTAGTTACCTAGACCATCTATTTAAATTTGCCATCTTAGAGCCTATTTAAATTTGCCATCTTAAAGCACATTTTAGTTAAGTCTGGGGGGAGGGCATGGGGATTGCTGTTGGAAGAAAAAGAACTCTACTAGCAGCTGCAGCTTGATGCAGCACATGCACCTAGACTTAACGAAATATCCTCTATAAGTTGCTTGTAAAAAATGAAGGCTTTAGAAGAGGATTTAGACTTTTTTACATATTTAACATCACAAACTTGTTAGCTGTTTATGCTTCTCTATTAGCACGAGCATTCACTTGTTATTTTCTTATATATTTTAGACTTGTATTTTAAAATATCTTAAAATGTTTCAAAAATAGTTGCTTGTCCTTTAAGAAAGGGGAAGGGCCATCATGTGACTTTCATTCATGTTTATACACAGATTGTCTGTTAATACATTTCGTATGAAAAAGCTTTGATATTATTGGTAGATTAGCATGACTTTTGTCTAAAAAATATACTGAACTGAGTCGGCAGAATGGCGTAGAGGGATAAAGCCTGAAGTATACCCCAGGGGTTCGATTAGCATCTTGGGTGTCTAAGACACTGGTAATGAGAGATGGGTGAGACTATCCTGGGAGGGAGTGTGTTGGCTGATGACACTCTATAAGTGAAGGTGTAGTCTATTGAAGGCAGTAGCCTGCAGACAAAGAAGATGAACACAGAGGAGTGAGTGGGGCTAGTGTGTAGGGCATTATAATAAAACAAAACAAAAAACTCCCCCAAACAGAATTGTGATGGCTGACAGCCTGAGAACATCTTTAGGTTTCATGTTTGGTCCCAGTAGGATACAGAGTAAGTCTGGGACGTCTCTAGTAGCTGGTAGACCCAGCATGGACATCAGCAATGGATAGCAGTGCAGTTAGGATGATGGGAAGGGCAAAAAAATCAACTAAACTGGATGACGGCATGTTGTCAAGACCCACACAGCTACTGTTTTTTGTATTTGAGACAGTATCTGGGACCTGTTTAGACGTGGGTTTTATGGAGGAGAAGGAACTGAGTAGTAAAGGAAGGCCAAGCAAAGGTGAGAGACTGAGGAAAAGTTGGAGCTGAATTTATCTGCATGTATACTGGTTATGTCCTCAGGACCTGAGTAGATGGTACCATTAGAAGTCAATTTAGTGCAACACTGACTATCAGTATAGTGTTAGTAATAGCAAAAGTATAAATATCTTTATAGTTGTTCCATTTATATTGTTTCAATGACTCTCCAGTTTTAATGTCCAACCTTAAGAATTAACCTTCTGTCCGAGTTTTATTTTGACTCATGAGAATATGTGAAGTTCCACAGACATGGTCTTTAAATAGTTCCATTTAACATCAATTGTCAAATATGTTTCATATGTATCCTTCCACAATTCATTTATTTCACTCATAAGAAATTCTCTCACTTTAACATTCTTGAACAGAACATGGCTGAATCTCCTTGTATGACAGATGCAGGGGGTGCCCAAATCAAAAGACTCAACTAGAACAAAATTATGACAAAACAGAGGTTAGGTTTAATGTTGAGCTATAAGAACTCTGCATAACTTTGATAAGATGATAAAGACAAAATCTAAAGTACCTCCCACACTCTGCAGTCTGTGCTAATAAGCAGTTATTTGGTGGGATGTGAAATTCTCCCCATATCATACACTGCATGATCTTTTTGCATTGCTTTATTAATCTTAGGTAGCCTGTTATGGCCACTCAACTCTTTGTCCATTACTGGGTCAAGGGTAACACTAAAGCCATTTCTCAACAAAAGGATGGGTTTTAATCTCTTGAATGAGTCTACAGTACTTGAGAAATGAGAAAAAGGTTGTGTATGGTCATCACTGGGTCCATACAAATCGTTCTTCCTCAGCTGTTGGGTTCAGATCTGACCTTTGGATCCAACTCGGCCACTTCTTCCAGATTGTAAAATCTTGAACTCAAGCTCCTCCCTTTACCCATAATGCCCCACCAATCTAACATACCTCAGATCTGGTTTGCTTCCAATAAGACTAAGAGAGCAGTGGAAAATAATAAAAGAATGGAAGCTGGAGCTCAAACAAGGAACAGAGGTTCCTCCGAAACACTTCAATCTCTCAAGGAGTAGAAAAAAAGGAGGTAGGTGGGTGGGAAGTTGAGGAAGAATGAAAATGGACAACACAGATGGAACATTATGGTGAGTACACAGCTTTTCAATCTGATGTCCATTTTCATTCATTCCTCAACTTCTGGGACACAGTCTCCAGCTACTTAAATCCTGGGAGGACTCTACTGAAGGATATTGTGGAGCGCAGTCGAGTCAAAAGCTGCTCTTCCCCTACACATGAAGTCCAGTTTGTAATGAGCAATAAAAGTATGCAGATTAGTCCAAGTTTCAGCTGCACAAATATTATGGACAACTAGGCTGATGAACTTGCCATAGAACCTGTGGAGTGGCTTCTGTGTGTTTTTGGCAAAGGTAAGCCTGCCTTTTGATAAACAAAGATAATACAATCAATTAAACATTTGGCAAAAATAACTTTAGATACTGGTTTGCCTAGTTTTTGAATCAGAAAAGGAAACAAACAATTGTTTGGACTTTCTTAGATCTTTCGTTCTGTGAAGGAAGAAACATAATTGTCTGTGTACATCTAACAAATCCAACAAATACTCGCCTTTGTTCAAAAAATTTGGAAAGAACACTGGAAGATTAATGACTTGATTAATATTGGACTCAGAAACCACATTCAGTAAAAAGGAAGGATTAATCTGTACAGAAATCCTATCCTTGTGAAAAAAACTAAATAAGGGGGCTTACAGGACAATGCCTGACTTCCCGGCACTCTTTTGGCAGATGTAGTAGTAACCAAAAAAACTGTTTTCCAAGTCAAAAAATTTAGATTTGATTTAGCAGATGGTTCAAAGGGGGTCTGAGTCAAGGCCTGAAGTATGATGTTTAAATGTGAGGGAGGGGCAGGATACTTTAAAGGAGGTCTAAGTAAAAAGGATCCCTTTAGAAAGGCTTTGCATAACTTAGAAGAAGCTAAAGTAGTTATCTATTCCCAGATGAAAACTGGACTAATTGTAATCTAATTGTTGAGGAACTAGCACCTTCACTGAAAATTGTTGCCAAAATGTCAAGGACGTTTGAAATTAGTGTTGAAAATGGATCTAAGTATTTGCTTAGGGTCCAAAGAACAAATCTTTTCCATTTATTCTTATAAATCTTTCTGGTGGAAGCTTTATGGAAGATAACACAATGTAACGGATAGGGGTCAGGATCTTGGGCTGTCTAGCAATCAGTGGAAATGGGGGAAATCATGCAGTCAACTTGAGGGCTGTTAAGTCTGGGTGACAAAGACAGGAGGTCTGGAACTGGATCAAGATTCCATAGTGAATGTAGAAGATGAGGCCAGAGGAAGGGAAAACAAATATGATGAGGTCAGTATGGGACAATAAGGATAACCATGCTCTTCAATCAAGATACTTTCTATAGAAAATTTGGGATGAGGGGTAAGAAAGAATAAGCATAAAGGAGACTGGGCGGCCAAGCATGAAGAAGAGTATCTCTCACTGACTCTCCTGGTGGAGGGATCAGGGCAAAGAACTTGCTGCATTTGTTGTTGAGGGGAGAGGCAAATAGGTCATGGCATGGTTGGCACCATTAATGGAAGATTGTCTCTGCCATGTTGTTTGCCATGTTGTTTTTGACAAACCACTCATGAGGCATCAGAAGGACATGCTTAACATGTCTGCAATCACTTTGGATTTCCCCAGGATGTATGCTGCTATCAGAAAATGATTGGAAGAGCTCACCCATTGCCATACTCTCACAGCTTCTTGAAAACAAAGGGTAAGATATGGTTCCCTTTGTTTATTGATGTACCAAACTACTGACATACTGTCCATCTGGATTGAAATAGTCGCAGATGGGACAGTGTCTTGAAAGGCCTACAGTGCTAGGACAGCTCTCATCTCTAGGACACTAGTATGTGTTTTGGCCTCTTTGGGAGACCATGTGCCTTGTACCGTCCTTCCCAGGAAATACCCCCCAACTTGAGTTTTGAGGCATCTGTGGTCACTGTTGCCTTTGGCAAAGGATGGCCTTTGTGGAGTTGATTGGAGTGTATCTACCAAAGAAGGCAATTCTTGCACGCTTAAGTAATTTTGACTGGTACAGATAATGGGTCTTGGAGAATAGGCCATTGAGTGTTAAGTGCCCACTAAAGTATTCTCATATGGAACCTGGCAAGTAGTACAAGAGCTGATTGCAGCTGCCATGGATCCCAGGGCCTGAAGTACTAGCCATGCAGGAAGGGAAGAATTTTGTATTATTTTCCTGACTTGGAATTGGATGATTTCTATTCAAAGTAGAGGAAGAGAATCTATTTGTGTGGTTGTATCCAGGTGACTACCAATGAATTCCAAACTCTTGAGTCGGGATGAGCTGAGATTTATTGTAACTGACTGAAATTCCTAGACAGGAGCACAGTTGGAGTAAATAGTAGTAAACAGTCCCTTGCTTGAATCAGTTGATTCCTCGTTGGAGCAGTCAGGAGCCAGTTATCTAGATATGGAAACATTCAGAATCCCAGCAGTCTCAGGTGAGCTGCTACGACTGCCATGCATCTAGTGAGCACCCTAAGGGCTGTGGTGAGACCAAAGGGCAGTGCTCTGAAATGGTAATGACTGGCTCCCAGCTGAAAGTGTACATATCTTCTGCAGCATCTGTTCATTTTTATGTGAGAGTATGTATCTTGAAGATCTCTTGAGCACATCCAGTCATCTTTGTTCAGAAACAGCAGAATGGACTGAATCGTGACCATGTGGAACTTTGTCTACTGAATGATAGATTTAGTTTGCTGAGATGAAAAATTGGTCTCACGTCCCCTGTCTTTTTTGACAGCAAAGAGAATTGTTAATAAGTTCCAGGCCATCCTGGTCTGGGGGACCTCCTGGGTAACTCTTTTCTCTAGCAGCTTTTTTATTTCTAGAGAAGCTGCTTCCTTCTGACTAGATGGAACATCAGGGATTTTCTTCCAAACTGTTGGAAGGTTTTGGGAAAAGAGTATAACAAAACCTCTGGACATTATCCTCTGCGCCCATAAGTCTTTTGTGATGTCAAGCCAGGTTCTCTGGTGCAGGGATAGTTGACCCTCAACTGCCTCCAGAGATGGATAGTCAGTCCTCCATTCAGAAGCACTGACAGAATCTGTTCAAGAAAGAACCTCTAGATCTCTGGTTATGCATATCACCTCTGCCACGTGAATTACATCTTCCATTGGTATCCCCCCCATGCCCCTGGGGGAACTACCTCCACATGGATATTGAAAGGGACCATGGGACTTTTTGAACCACATATTTCTGCCACCTTGGTTCCTAGAAAAGGACTTTTGAGGGGTAGAAAAATGTATGCCCACAGCAAACATGGTCTTCCCTTCTTATTCACACCTAGAGAGTGTGTCTTTTACCTTGGGGCCAAATAATGGGGTTCCATCAAAGGGTGCATTGATGAAAGAAGACTTAAATGGCTCCACAAAATCACAAAAATGCCTGAACCCACTCCCATGAGGTACCTTCAGCTGCATGACAGATTAACCTCATGGATGAATTATAAATATGATATTCCATTCCTTGGAGGATGTGGCCCCTGAAAGGGATTTGATAAGCTCCTTGATCAAATCTCTTTGAAGTCTAGTAAATGGTGCCAAATAATTCAGTGACCTTAAAGCAAAGGTCACTGATGCATAGACATGCTTAAAAACCTTTCCATCGCCCTAAACTCTCTGTTGGGGGGTGGGGGGAGGGTGGACAGAAGAACTCTGTTCCTTTCTCATGGCTGCAGCTGCCGCGGCAACTGTGGCATCAATGGGCACTCCTTTACTTGAGTGAAGGTAGTCTTTTGGTTGTAGAAGGATTCTGTCTGGTCTCTTGGAAATAGGCTCAACAGTGTCTGGTTCCTTTCACATCCACTGAGAGACCAGATCTAGAAACTCATCAGTGGGTGGAGTTACCCAGCAGTGAGATGGGCCAGACCTGAAAGCCTGCAGAAACACTGATTCCTCTTGGGAAAGGGTATCATGAGACCAACCACCTCTTCATTTACGGAGTTCCAAGATGCCTCCAAAGAGACATCATCCATTGGTGATCTGGTGAGGTATCAGAAGAGATAATGATACCCTGATGGGTGGACTGGACGCTGGCTCTGGCTGGCTGACCCTGTGGAAGGGATGAATGAGGTTAAGGATGCAAAACTGAATGAGATCACAAGGTCTGAGTCAAGGAAGATAGGGTCATCTGATCTCTAGGCATTGAGAAGACTCTCTTCACTTCCTCAAAGGTGAATCGCCTGGGGAAAGTCGAAACCGACAGATCCAACAAAGGACCCTGTCAGATGATCCACTCCTGACATCCCATAGACAACACACCCCAGTAGGGAGTCGGAACTGAGCTATCTAATGCTGATGCTCCAAGGGGAAGAGAAAGCGCTGACAGTTCTGGAGTTCACTCCAACACCAGGAGCCAGAGTCGATGCTTCAGCACCCAGAGTCATCCAGTTCCAAGTTACTTGGTGCTGGATGACTCAGAAAAATGAATGGAGTCAAAGAAACAATGATTTTCAGATCCGAGGAAAACTTCCCCCAAGGATTTTAGATCTGATGGCTCCAAAACTGAAGGACCAATTGGAGAAGGAGATATTAAATGTGGTGTGGATCTATGAAGGCTTTCAGGACCTAGTGTGGTTGAAGCTGAGAGAACTCTCATTTGAATTTGGGTCCTAATGAACTTCATCATCCTATCCACATGTACTTTGGATGAGCTTTTGGAGGATCAAAGACAGGAAGCCGCCGTTGATGAAGGTCTGGAATGTCATCTAGGTGACTGTTCATGGAATGGAGAAGGTAATCTGGATGGGATAGACTCCGACAGCAAAGGTGGAATATGGATCCAAGGGTATCTTTCGACGCTTGGTCTCAGATCTGACTTTTTCAAAAAGTTTTGCTGGTGGCTCCGATGACAAAGTAGAAAGATGCTCAGGGGATCTTTTATGTGACTCCTTAGCCAGAGTCATCCTTCTTGTCCTGTTTCTACGGACTTTGAGCCCCAGCAATTGGAGAAGAGTGTCTGGAAAGGATAAGACCCCTAAGTATAAATTTATTCTATCAATTAAGGCTCAGAAGTTGAACCCCTTACAGATTTCACAAACTACGTCTAGTTGTTTGGGACCTAGACATTACGGAATATCTTGTGTGAGCATACGAAGTTGGAATCTTGTGCCTACAAACCACACATTTTTTGAAACCAGATGTTTTTTCTGACATATTGAAATGCTGAAGCAAAATTTAGAAAACAATAATTCAGCATAAGAGGAAAACTAAGGATAGACAGGATTTTTTTTTACAAGGAAATAAGTAAATAAAGAAAATAAAAATGGGAAAGAACTACCAACAATGGAAAGAAAAAGTACTACGATTAGTATAGAAAGGGAAAGGGGAGACTACCAATGATCATACCTCGCAAACCCTTACAGCAAGAAATCTGGACAAAGCCATACATAAAAGTGAGACTAAGGCCCAAAAATAGGGGCAATTTTTAAATATTCCTTTTACAAACTTAGAAAGTTGACAGAACTAGCATGAATTTTCTGAAGGGTATGAAGTCTGAAACTCAAATGTCTGCCATTATTTTATAACTTCAGTCTTTAATGATTTGCCAATAATTTGCCACAAAAACACAATTTTATGAAAAACAGACCTGCACAAATCTGGACATTCTATGAAAATCTGTACAGCCGAGAGGTATGCCAATGATGACATAAAGAGGTACTCGAGTATGACCAAAAAGACCTAATATATAAACTTTAAGAGGGTAAAAGGGAGGACAGAGAAATAAATGAAATTAAACTCACTTAAAGTGGAAACTATCTATTAGACACTACCTAAGAGCTCACAATCTACATCTGGTCACAATGGCGGCAGATCTGAAGTATGTTAGGTTGGTGGGGCATTATGAGAAAAGGGAAGCACTTAAGAATTCAAGATTCTGTGATCTGAAGGAAGCAGACGAGTTGGACCTGAGGGTTGGATCTGAACCCAACAATTGAGGAAAGAATGAAAAAGGACAATATAAGATATATTTTTCACACTATCCAATTGTTTTTTTAATAACTAAGTTAAGCTTTCATGCATCAGTATTGGGGCTATCCTCAGCAGATGTAGTAAAATACAGGCATGCCACTTCTTCCTTCCTTTACAGGGTCAGCCTACATTATTATTTTTAAAATTTGTTTCTTGCAAGAATACAATAGCCCTTGACCTAAGAGATAACAGATGGCATACCTTTTGCTAAACAACTGAGGTTAAACTCCTGGCATTATAACACAGAATATTTATATCTGGAAGATTTTATGTTATTGCTGAAAGAGATACTTTTTGGTTGTCTATATCTTTAACCTGGTTATTCTTGATTGTTATGCCAGCCATACTAAGGTTTATTGTTTAAACAGTGCCTTTCACTACAAAAATTAAAAGGAAATAAACTATTTTCTCTATGTCACATGAATTATAACAGTAAACTATTATAGTTGAGAATAAAAATGCAGTAAATAAATAAAGTTTTGCTAATACTTAATATTGTAAGCTGCTTTACCATGTCACAATAAAGTTCCACAAACTATCTAGTTCTGGGAAGAGGGACAAAAGGAAACCTGAACACTATTAGCAGTAACCAGCAAGCTAAACGGCTCTTCCCAGGGACATTTGTGCAAATAGTGAGAGCTTTCTACTGAGACAATTGTTAACTTCTGAGCCTACATTTTCAATAGCATTAACTTTTACCTGTGATGCCTATAAATACAAAATATATTAAATATACAAAAACATCTAACCTATTTCTAGTTAATTATGTATTTGCTCGTTTGCTTATCTATTTATTTGCCTTTGATTACTGTTAAAGTCTGACTAAGCAACGTCCCTTTTCAGTGGTGGCCTGGAGACAAATGCTCCACATTATATACATTTGTATGAGTTAACAGTACAAATTTATAGTATAGCAATGAGGTGTACATAATTAGAGAGGTAATCAGCATGTTACACACACTACATAGTGTATACAGCATGACAGACTTGCACTCATCTATAAAATATTTAGCATTAGCATTATTTTGCAGTTTATGTACAGTCATATTTTAATTTTAATATACAGATAGCAAATGAAGCAAATGCATATTTTACCCAAACAGCTAAAATTCACTTCAGATCTGTAGCAATGAGATTATTATATGATAACCAAAATATTTTTATTACATTTGTTTGGTTTGGCTGCATAAGAAGGGGACTTGGTAAAGGGATTTGTGCAATCCACTTAAAACAGAACATAATGAAAAAATAACAAAGAAATTTGACAAAAACAATCAGGATCGGTGTAGAATTCTCCATTTCAATACTGAAGTAGCAAAAATGCAATTTCAAACAAGATCACTAGATGTCACCCTTATACCAACTAATAGAATACAGACATTGAAACAAGCTCAGCTAATGACCGCTTTCTGCAGTTAGTTTTTATATGTTGGTATATATCATTCATATCTTTGCATATCACATTTTAATCCTATTAAAAACAAGTGCAAGTAAAACAAATATAAGTACCAGATTTAATATGGTTAATTTCTACTGCATTTTCACTGAATATGGCATTGAAAACAGTACTAAGAATGAATTTCAAAGCATTACCCACACTGTAAGTGCTCTTAAATCATGACCCTGCACACACAGTATATTGACAAAAAGATGCTGAAGCCATTTCCTTACTAATGTTCACTGAAATAATTGAGAACTGAAGTGAAAAGCAACCATCTCGAATTAGCTAAAAGCATACCCAAGCAAGACATGTCAGCCGACTTAATTATTAACAGATCTACTAATTAATAGATTTATGTAACATTAAGTGACATCCAGCAATAACAAGTTTTGTTGACTGCTGCCCTATAAACTATATTAATACATGCAGTATCATGGTTGAAAAGACAGTGGACAGTGACATTTGTAATCATGGTACCACCAGCACATAAGACTACATAAGACAAGTGGATAGATAATTTAAAGACCCACCAGCAGCACACATGCAAGGATATTAACATACATTAGATCGTGGCCCAGTGCTACAAAACAGCTGCTGCAGAAATAAGTTAAGGAAGCTGTCCTACAGCTGGAGGAGTGCTGAATTTTGATGCATTTTTATATTGGTTGATTAAAATTGCATTGACTTGCACTGTCTTAGGTACTATGCATTGCAGTGGGATTTTTCACTTCCCTTACTGTTTGTTGTATGACCATGGAGTTGGTATATATAATGGGGGGGGGGTGGAGTGTCAAAACCCCCTAAATAAGGCTTGGCAGGCTTGCTCACCTAAACAAATATATATTTTTTGTTTGTTTTTATTGTAGTTTTCAATTATGTTTTATAATCAGAAAAATGATTCAACAACGATTAAATATAACTTGAAGTACAATGATTCAAATTAACACAGGTAAATCAGGCCAGGATACATGTCACCAAACTTCTAAGAAGAAATAATGGCCTGGTGCATACACCTGCCACTGCTTTTAATGTCACAATGCCGTCCTGTGTGTCTGTTTTAGTTAGTCTAAATTATACAAGCAAATCCACCAATAAAGAGCCCAAATGTCCGAGTCAGAATGAAGAATAAATGTCATAAAAAACTGACAGGACAACCACGGCAAATACTTCTACTTTAACAAAACATAAAAATAATAAAAAAAGAATACATTTTATTATTTTTATGTTTTATTAAAGTAGAAGTATTTGCCGTGGTTGTCCTGTCAGTTTTTTATGGCATTTACTCTAAATTATCTATGTAGTGAAAGTTACACTGCCTTTTTCTTCCCTCAGTTCCTCAGACAGAGGAATAAACATGATAGTAGCAGAACTGAGGGCAAAACAAATGTTGGTTCATTCTAGCCTTTGATGGAGCAGAGAATGAAGCTCGCTTCAACAATGGAGACATTTTAAGTCTCTCACCTAAGACTTGAAGGACACTGCAAGCACTGACTAATTTGTCTTCTTGCTATCTTTCTAGGACATTTCAAGTTCCGCAGCTGAGATTAAGTCAGTTTTGGGGTTGGCAGAAGAACAGGAGCTGATGACATTGATAAAGGCAGTTACTTCCCCTGCAATGTCAAACAATGCCTGTTGTCATTAATAAATGGTGTACTTGGAAAACACACAGGATGTGTTATACTAAGGCCTCTAAGGCATTCAGCCTTCTTTAAAAACAAAAAAGTAATAATCAGGGGTTGCTCTTACAGAAAGACCTATCATACATAGTGCTCTTAATTTCTCTACAACTTTTTTAATGTTAGCTCCTTATTACTGTAATCCTGGTACCACAAAATGAAATGCTTGAGTGTGTTACGTGACATTTTCCATGGTGCTCCAGGCCTTTTCAATCAGTGATAGATTTTTCTTCTAGAAAACTGTTACCAATTCAGAGTTAATGAAGAGAATCACAACCTTCTCTCCATTCAGATAACCTGATCACTCTAAGGTTACTTATATGCTCATGGGTTCACAGGTAAGTACTAAGCTAGCTGCCCTTGTGGGCCATTTTAACTTAGCCAATTTCCCTTTTTGTGCTCGAAAGAACCTATCCCACTTGGTTATACATTGGCCTTACCCACCCCTGGTTAACAATTACATATTACCCCTAATAAGAATAAATGGGATCATACCTTAGATAATTTGAGGGAACCCATTCATGACATAAAGCATTTAGGAGCTGCATATGTCCAATATGAGCACAGGGGGCAGTCCTGGGGTAAATGTTCTGCTTCTCATCCATAGATCTAAGTTGCACTTGAAAATGGACAGGGATGAGCTTTGTTTTATGTGGCGGGTGAGTCTGTTCCACAGCAGTGGCATCCTCTGTAAAATATACCTGGCCCTCCAAACTGTTCTGTTGATGTTGCAGAAGAGGTTTAGATCTCCAGACAGAGTACTGCTGATGTCACTTGATTTGCTGACATACAGTAAATCCATTGGTAATGGGTCAACTTCCATTGCTTCTGTTCTCCGGATTATCCATTTTTAATTCCATCCTGTGTGCACTTGCTCAGGGTAAGATATTTTGAAAAGCATGCTTAGCTGTGACTTCCTTCTGCAGACACAGCTCTGTTTAATGCTGTGCTATGGTTTTTAAGTCTCTTTGCACCTGTATGTCTGGTTTGACACTGGTTTCCTTATGTACTGTAACATCATTCAGCAAAACTTGCGCCATAGTAGACAACGCTTGAAGGGGAATTATGAATATTGCCTGCTTGCCATCAGGATTATTTGGCAGGCCTGCCATATTGCATTTACCTTGCCACAACACCCAACGATAAATTGAAGACTTTAGTTACTATGAGACCTAGCAATTAAAAAAATGTTGGCAGCTGTACTTACTTTGACAGGAAATAATCAGGCAGAGTGATCCTGTGAAGATTGCTTTTCATATCTCTGCATGCTTCCTTCGTACATTCCAAAGCATGTCCCCATTCACGTTCATTAGTTGTACCTTTGTTTTCCTCATTGCATTATTCTGTTCTTAATAGTATACTACCCCATCTTCACCCTTCAATGTTTCCTTCTCATTCCTAGAAACTACAGTTGTTTCCATCACATTTGATGCCACATCAGTTGAAAACTACATTTTGCTTTTCCCTTTTTGTTGGATTATAATATTAGTTTAACTAATAGATATTTTCTTCTGTGATGACAGTTTTGATGGATTCCCCTACTGCTGTTCCACTATGCCAAGATATTCATAAGCACTTCTCAGTCAGTATTCCCTCCTGAACTCCATAACCCTTAGTTTTAACTGACTTGAATCCATAATTGCATTGATGGTGGACCACACTATATGCTGATCATTCATTCCTAAATTGGTGCCCACTATGACGTTTAAGATCCCTTTCCCTCTCCCCATTTTAGACTACTGTTTAAAACTGCCTACCTCGTGCAGGTTTCAGTGGTAGCAGCCTAAGGCCTTCTGAGTTCCCTCTATCTCATTGACAAAAAACATGCTGTAGCTGCAGCCAGGTAAGACAAATCATTCTAAAATGCAAATGGATGATGGTAATTTTCTTATTTTTTTCAGGGGGTAGGGCTCTTGGAGTTCCCCACAGGGGGATGGCATTGTCCCTACACCACTTTACTTATACTAACTCCTTGGCAACACAACCATAGAGAAAAAAGAAAAGCCCAAATACTCTGATTCATTGCTGTTGCAGAAATGGAAAACACATTAGCAGTGGCTCCCTGTATTGAACTGAGTACCGAAGTGAGCTGAAAGTTAGAAATTGGGAACTCATCCATTCGACATTTGTAAGTGAAGGACAATCTTCTGCTGTTAGTTGTGCTCAGTTAAGGGTTTCCATTCTACAATGACATGATAAGGTCCAGTGACAACAATGCCTCTCCCTTCTCTTCCATTTTAGATACCACTCACCATTTCCTATTTTTAATTGCTCATGATAGGAGGGTCTGCATGCAGCCTATGTACAGACTGTGCTGTTATACCCAGTCTCCAGTGAGAGCTACAATACCCCTGTCCTTCTTGTACATTTACTTGTTCTTCTGTCCTGATTCTTTCCTTTCTTTCTTCACACAGGGGACTGCACATTCTCTTCCAGTTTGATCTCTGACCCTCCTACACACTGCAGTTAGGTGTGCTTACACCTCAAGGTTCACTTTGCATCATGTTTCTTTTACTGCCACTAAATCAAGCCAGAGCTGAGCCATCAATACAACTATTCCAGACAATGTTTTCTTCAGACTGTGGATACTAGTGCTCATTATCTTCCCTTTGTTCCTTATCCAAGGACATACTGTTGTAACCTTTTCCAATTAATCCATTTATCTTCCTAAATACTTGTTATGTCTGTTAAAGTTTACTTTTCTAACTACCCAGATAGTCTGAAGGGGTGGGAAAACCTAACTCACAGCTAAACTGACTACTTGGTAATGAACTCTGATACCCGTTACCATAGATTGTGGTTTCCATCGCAAATAGATGAGGGTCATTATACAAGTTCAAGCTTGTACCCATCCAAAAAGATGTTGTGGGGTCCTTTTCCCAGTGAACTGGCTAGTTCTGACAGAATCAGAAGGGGTTGGTAGTCACCATAACCCCCTCCTCCTACTGTCATCACTGCTAGTTTTCTCTTAAGGAAATCCTGAACTAGATTGCGAAGATCTGCTAAAATGGGAACTTCTCCATGAGAAGAGGCATCCAGGCTGGCCTGCAGAGGAGCTCATCCCCAAATATGGGGAGCCTTAAAGTTGCCATTATGAGCATGGACTGACCCCAGCCAATTGCCCTAACCAAAGCATTAGTACAATCATACTTACATTGGCAATTCTAAAAGTCTTAATCAGACTGCCCTTGATCAGAAAGTCAGGGTGGTCATCAAGCTTTTCCTCAGACAGATTCAGTAGTAAAGGCAACTTCAATAAGGACAGGCAAGATAAACAGATGAAGAACTTCACAAGGTGGCACAAGAAAACAGCTTCTTTCCAAACTTGGTGGAAAATTTTAAGACCTCTTATCAGGTGGTAATGTAGAAAGGTGATGTGGTCTCTGCAGCCTATGCTTAACTGAAGATATACAGTAATCTCTGCTAGAATGCTTAGTTATGATATCATTTCACTCACCTCAATCTTATGGTAGGTGTCATCTTTTTTGTAAGTATAGGAAGCTACTTCCAGGCTGCAGAAATAGTAGCCTTTTGGACAAGCTCAACGGATGACCCAAGGGTCCTTATGTTTCTTAGCCTGACACTAAGACATTTCCAGAAGAAATCTGAGAAGGACAGTCTCAGGCCAATCCATGGAAGATTTCAAGAGCTGTGAATCTGTCAAAGTAGAGGGGGCATCTTGTTTCAGATAGTGAGGGGAATCATTGTCTTTATCTGTCTCAAGGCAATAGCCTCCTGATCCCATGAGTTTCCTTCAAAGTTTAATGAGCTAGACAGAGACCCATATCCCCCAAAAACCTAGGTTCAGCATGGGACAGCATAGTATTTACTTGAGTCATTAGGATTAGGATTTAAGGGTGCAGCAGATAAATGCTGGACACCAAGTGATAGGCCATAGAACCTAGGAAAGCATTTGCCAGAGAGACTGCGAGGTCTGGTGAGACTTGTGTCAAACTTTGAGGACAAGTCCTTCTAGACATCAATGACTTTTCACAAATCTAATGTGTGGGTCTTCCATGTCAACATTACACATTTAGGAAGATTAAAACTTGCCTCCTCTACCTTGAACACTGAGTACTGCAGGAGTCAGAAAGATGCCTTGGAAGAAGGCTCCTGCGTCTTCATTGCAACCACACCAACAGTGCCATGGAATCTGAGGAGGTGCTCTGGAGGAACAGGGTCTGAGTGTGTATGAGCCAGATGCTCAGCTGTGAGGCAGGTACTGTGGACAACTTGAGAAGCACGACCAAGGCAGCTGTCAGGGATGCAGCTCTTGTGTAGCTTTACTGATGACCTATGAGTGTAGAACCAAATCTAGGTCATATGGCACAAGTACCCTGTGCAGTTCTCCAAATTGATTGGTGCTTCCCTCAATTGAAATTAGACAAGCAAAAAAGAAAGCATCTTCCAAAGATGGGGACAACACACACACACATACACACACACACACACACACACACACACACACACACACACACACACACACACACACACACACACACACACACGTGTGCGCTCAAACACAAACCAAGCACTTCAGCAGTGAATGCAAATGCAGTATCAGCATTCTTTTATGAAGCTGTGATGTCTCATTTATGAAGCTGTGATGTCATCGTGACTACATAAATAAATCCTGGTACTGCAGTTGCACACCATCAGCACCTGTTGATCGTATTCTCCCCCAGTAACTTGCAGCTGGGGTAGCTAACTCCTTTGCTCCACCCTAGTTATGGCTTGTATGACACCCTCAAGCATGACTGCTAGAAAGTTGAGGGGAACTGATTATTCATGAGGCCCAGAAGAACTCTGCAGGAGGATACTGCAACTGTTATCTAATCTATGACTCTCTCACCGTATCCCATTGATTGGCACCAACCTGGGATAAAAAAAAAAAACTGCTAGTCTCTGCAGTAAAGCACCTTTCACAGCCACCATCTTTAGGTAACTGGGATACGATATGAGACTAAATTTTCCTCCCTCCCTCTTCAGCTGCAGGTATCTGCGATAAAACAATGGCACTCATGGTGCTTCATGTTATGTTCCTCAACCAAGAAATACTGATAGCGCCGGGATGGGTCCTGGCTCATAACCTGGAAAATGTAGTAAAATGTAAAAGATTTCAGCTTAAGCTAAGTGGGAACTTTTTATCTCTAGTTGTCTTCATAAAGATCACAACTGTGTGAGTGATAGAAACAAACTGAATGATGCTAGATGTGGTCTCCTTTGTCAATAAATATGCTATAATGTGTGCTAGAAGGAAGTGCACACAGCTGCCAAACATGACAGAACCAAAAAATCTCCAAAGGTTAACTGCTGCAGAATGCTTCAAAAGTCAGATTACAATGTCATTACTTGAAATTACTAGAGTAAACTGTTCAGTGAAGAAGTGAAAAAGTCGTATTTTACGGAAAAAACGATGGATCAGTATAACAGCCTTTCTGCGGAGACAGTGGGGTAAAAACAGTAAAAATCATTAATAATGCATGATTCACCTTCAGAATACTTTTACTGGGGGATCAAATTACATTTTTTCCCTGCAGAACAGGCTAAGAAGGAAAATATAAAAGTTTGTCCAACAAAACATGAGCCATCAAATAAAAGGGGACTCTGCTTCTCACTCTTCTGATAATAACTTACATAGAGGGACTTTGTCAGAAAAAAAAAAACTTTTTCAAAGTTCCAAAGAAAAATGCTTCAGAGACAGAAAAGCACAGGGGCTGACTAGAAGAATTGTGAGTATGCTGGACTTGAACCAGAGTCTGTGTTTGGGAGATGGAGATGAACAAGAAGATGACCAGCAATACTAAAATTAGTAAATAAACATGAGACTATAAGGCATCAATCATATTTGTGAAGTATAGCTTCACAAGAAGAAGGGGCTGAGAAAGACTGGACTTTTGTTGACTTTGTTAAACTTGTGGGGGAACTAAAATGCATATACCACACTTCATGTCATTAATGTTTGGAAGGACACTAAAAAGGAAAGAAAATAGTAACTGTAAGTAAAATAATTTGTTCTTAACAGTATTTGTATAAAACATTTCATGATATAAATTGCATGTTATATAGTAAAGAATTTTCAGTGAGTGTTGTATGTGATAAAGATACTAAAAGAAACACATACTTTTTTTAATTTTAGTTTTAAGAAATGTAGGCATTACAAATGCAAAAAGAGAAGAAAGGCTGGACAAAAGCATGTTCAAGTTAATATGCTGTAATCTTGGGCTGTTGGGATGGGGGATAGGGTGTAAAACTGCACTAATTATAATATATGTAGAGTTATGATGTTTTTTCTTATATTTGCATAGGTGAATGTCTGGATTAATGCCCTTGGCTTAATCTAATGACAAGTTACTTGTGTAACAGTGTGTGTATAAAAACAAGAAAACACTGTGGATGTAATAAAAAGTTTTCCTTTAGCAAATAAGTGTTCAGTGTGAGTTGAGACATCTGCAGTTGAGGGCAGCTATACTTTCTGTTCTTAGGTTTCCATGGAGATAAGCTGATTACAGATGCAGCCAATAAATCTTCAGAGTTCTGGGCATTGTTTGCTGAGGGAATTGTAAAGGTAAAAGGTACAAGGGCAAGCAGCTTAGTAAAAAATACAGTTTGAAATTTCTGGAAGTGAATAAGAGATAGCAGCTTTCCTGGTACCTAAATATTTCAATGAATTCACTAGAACAACATGTAATTTAGTTTTATTTTAAAAAAGCCAGTGTACTTTTTCTTAAGGCTAAAAGTTAATATTTTCTTAAGGCAAACAAGTTGTTTTTCTCATTTAGATGGAGAAAAAGGATAAGACAAGACCAGACAGCAATTAGTGTAAATAGGAGTGCAGGTTCTAACATACATTTTAGTGTGGATAACCTTAATTTTAGGTTAGGTAATGCATGGGGGTACAGCTGTCAGTTTGGGGCAACTGTTCCTTTCAGGACAGTTAAACTTCATTATTTGAAGATGTACATAATATTGTGTGTTTGTTTTAAGTTAACTCATTATGAGGGTATTATGAGGGTGTGTTTGCTTGTTTTTTTTTTTTTTTTTAGGGTTTTTATTAAAACAAAAATCTTGTAAAATGTGACATAGGTTCAAATGAAATGACAAGAAACAACTGTATAAAGGCTTAACCTGCTAAACATTAGTGGGTGCATGTAACACAAAAGCTGGAAACAGACATTTAAAAAAGCTGACATATATAATAGATTGGTATAATAACATCTTATCATAATGACTGTACTATCCACATTATTTTGGAATGTGAATGGCCTCACACATATAGCAAAATGGTATGAATACTGAATTATTTTAAGAAATATACAGTGCAAATAGCAATGCTACATGAGACACATTTGGAAAGAAATGAGCATATGAATTTGATAAAGAAAGGATTTCAGGATGGATATTCAGGTGACTATCAGAGACAAAGGAAAACGAAAGTACTTACACTAATTGCTAGAAGAGCTCCAATAGTAAAAGAAGAGGAAAAAAAGATAATAATGGTAGATTTGTGGTAGTAATGAGCTACTGGCAAGGGAGGAGGGTCACGCCGGCATGTATTCACATTCCACATTCTTAAAACTTCTATTATGAAGCTTAAGAAAATTTTGTGAGAAATAATCAGCTTTCAGGAGGCACTATAACTTACAGGTGGGGACTGGATCTTGAGTCATAACAGTCAGGATATATCTGGGAGACACAGAAGGTAAAATATAACACAAGAGGGTAGATTTCTGAAAGAAATAAGAAAATATTTGATATGGAAGTCATAAACTCAGTAGTATGACCTTGGAGAGAATTTACATATTATTTCCCAAGGTACAACAACTGGGCTAGACTACAGAAAATTATATTTTACAAGAACATATGCATTTAATTGAAAGTTTTGACACATGCCCAACAAATATTTCAGATCATACACCAATAACAACTAATATAAAAATGTAGGGTAATGAAATAAAAATGAGACACTGGCACTGCCCCACTTACCTGTTAAACAGTGAGTAACTTTAGGAATGGGCAGTGGAAATTATTTGGGAGTTAATAGGGAAGACAGAAATTTCTTTAGAAGTTATACCTAGGGAGTGGGATAAAATGAAAGTGGAGTTTAAAAGTAGGCTAGAAATAGAAGAACAAGAGACATGATTAAGAGGTAACAAGAATTATTTAGAGGTGCTGACAGATGTTAAAATATTGCAGAATAAGGGGAATCTCACAGAACACGAAGAGGCACAGATGCAGACTTTACAAAGATTTCTGTCAAGCAAGTTTTTTTTTTTTTTTTGATAACTTCAGAGGACAAAAACTTTTAGCATAATGACTTAGACAAACGAAAGTAGAAAGGGCTGTCACCAAACTTAGGAAGACTATAACAAGAAAATAGAGAGATCCTGTAGAAGTATTAGGGGTATTTCAGAAATGTTATGATAATTTGTGTAAAGCGGAGAAATGTGGAAATCAAAAAAGAGCACAAATGGAAATAGTTATGGAAAATGTATGTATGCCAAGGTTAGAAGGAGATGAGGCTCAAATATTAATAGTTAAGATAGGAGGAGATGAGATAAAATGGTGACATATAATCAATTTACAGGAATGTCTCAAAAATAGATGGTATTACTGTGGACGTTTGGAGGCTAGTAGGAAGGAAGAAAGTGATAAAGATCTGCAAGATTTTGTTTAACAGTATTTTAAACTGAATTTTAAAAGAAGGGGAAGCACCAACACTCTATGGCTGTAATACCTAAAGATGGTAAAGATCCATCAAGCCCAGCTTCATATAGGCCCATTAAAATTTTAAACCATGACTATAAATGGTTTATATCCATAATAGCTAAAAGAATGGCAAATGTTTTCCCAAAATTGACAGATTTGGATCAATGTAGTTTTGTGGAGGGAAGGCACACATTTGCTAACATTAATAGAACAATGATGATCCAGGGAAACAGAATATAAGAAAATACCACTGTTGTTGGTGGGTCTTGATGTAGAGAAAGCATTTGACAGAGTAATCTGTAATTTTATGATTAGGCCAATGGAAGCATTTGCATTCCCTGATATAATAATAAGGTTAATTAGGAGGATTAATGAGGGATCTGAGGCAAAAATTAAAATGGGAAGGTTCCTGTCTGATAAGTTGTACCTGAACAGAGGAACCAAGCAGGGGTGTCCTCTTTTCCCTTTATTTCCTTTATATGTAGAGCCACTGGCAAAGAAAATAAGGGACCCAGAAATTCTAGGATGCAATTGGTATGGTAATCAATAAGAGTTGGCTTTACTTGCAGATGATATTATGTTGTACCTGATAAAGCCAGACAGAGACATCTCAGTTTTGTGGAACATTTTGAGACAGTTTTAAGTCTTTTGGGCTGTAAAGGTAATGCAGGCAAAACTTATAGCTGTAAACTATGTACCACACATGAACTGGTTCAATAATACCCATATTTATGGACACATGATAAAATAAGGTCTTTAGGAGTATGGATTAAAAAGGATTATGTTATGGCAGCTAAGGATATGTGGGAAGAGACTAAACAAAAGATAATACACAAACTGAGAAATTGGACACTTTTGTTTTTGGATATCGATAGCAAGATACAATCAGGGAAAATGTTTTAGTCTTTTGGTAGTTTAGTCTTTATCAGAGTATAGAAAAAGAGAAGTGAAAGATCTGCTCTTGTAGAGTACTTAGTTGAACAGAAGCTACTGTTGAAGAAGGGATAATTAGTAGGGCATACAAAATATTGCATGATAACTATAGGAATCAATCAGAGGAGGTTAGAAAAGATTGGGAAGAGAGACTGGGTAAGCAATTCACAAAGAAACAATGGGAGGACACTGTATGGCTCCAAAATATGCAACAAAATCTAGAAGATTTACAATTTTTGCTTGGAAGTGTTTGACATGTATTTTATACCCAAAGCAGACAATAAAGAACTTTCTCTTGGGTAGAGGTAAATGTTGGGGGCAAAATGGGGAAGAAACAGAAAAATGGGAACATGTTTTGAGAGTTTAATGAGCTGGCATACTTTAAAAATTCCCTACAGAGTACTCTATCAGAAATACTGGGTAAGCAAATGGGGGTAACTAAGGAAATCATTTTTTTAGCTGGGATACAGGATCTGAATTGCCTAGACATAGTAATGCCTTGTTAAGTTTAACTCTGGTGGCTGCCGAAAAAAAAAACAATTACTAGAAAACGGAAATCAAAGTCTAAACCAACTGTATTTGAAGTACTGAATATTTTAACAGCGATAAAAGAACTGGAACTGGAATCTTTAGAAAAGGGTAGGAGCAAATTACATAGATAAAATGGAAATCGTAACAATACATGCACAATAATGTTTTGGAGGAGGAACGAGATTTAAGGGAAGGCAGGAACTGATCAATTTATGAAATGTTAATTATACAAAAGAATGTATGTGATGTATAATGTCTGCAAATGGGAATATGTTAATATAGTTTGTTTTCTTTTACATACATGTGTGCTTGCCTATATCTTAAGTGATAATTCAATAAAGCTGTTAAAACAGTGTATGGTTCAGACCAAATGTATGTATTATGAGAGGTGGGAAAAGGGTACAGAGCCTTTTTCCTGAAAATTAATCACCAAAAGGGAAATGGGTAAATAGGTCACACTGTCCTTATCTGTCACCACATTCCACATTTCTTTGTTGTCATACTCTTTGGGCTGTCATCACCAGATCTACATTTATGTGCTGATATACTCTTTGGAACAACTCAACACAAATCATTCTATCTCCGTGCAGAATATTTAAATGATGTCCCACTCCCTCTCTGGGCCATGATTTCATTTTTAAGTATTTAGGTAGACAGTTGGAGATAACTTGTTCTGTAGACAGCCATGGTGTCGACATATGTAGGTCAGCTAACTGAAAACCTGGAATGGTTTTCAGGAATAGTGTCCTCCTTATCACTAAAACGTACAATTGTGAAGGAACTTACAGTAATAGTAGATGTTCTAGTAGCTCACTGTTGGAATACTCTGACACAACTGTACTATGCTCCACATTTATACTACTGTTGTAATAGTCTTACTACTGGGGAAATTCTTTAGGTAGGTAGAGTGGTGGTCTGAGAAAGTACAGTTGTGTACACTTACCATAAATGTAGATGTTCGAGTGTATTCACTGTTGCAGTCAAACATCAGTGTCTGAAGTGCAACATGCCCTGCAAGACAGCTGTAGCAGAGCCTGCCCCAGCCCTATAGTTAATGTCTAGCATGTACTGCACCAAAATGGTATGAACTGATGCCCAGGTGGCTGGTATTATGAGCCCTTACTGGGCCTACCTACCAGATTTTTACCTTGAGACGCATAATAAAACTGTGTACACCACCAGAGACATTTAGACAGAGTTTTTTTTTCTTTTTTGGCACAAGTTCACCCTCCTTTTTTGTAAAAAGAAATAAGCACCTGGCTATTTTTTATAAAGTTCCTGGTTCTGTGAAACTAATTTATCAGCTGTCCATGTACATCCAGCGTGTGCAAGAGTCTTTCTCTCTAATTGTGAAGGTCTGGGAAGAAGGCCGAAATCTGTATGGTCTGACTGAGGGAGAATTCTGTCACTACTTTAGAAATAAAGGAAGAATTTGCTCTTAGATTCACCTTATCTTTCTGAAAACTTAGGAAAGGGTCTTTGCACTTCAGAGCTTGTGGTTCAGATGCCCTCCTAGCTGAGGTGATAGCCATAAACAGAGCAGTTTTCCATGTTAAGCACTTAAAAGGAGTTGAGGCAGTTGGCTCAGAGGGGTCTTGAGTATGTTTTTCTTCAACATCATTTAAGTACAAAGGAGGGACATCACTTTTCTGTAAGGTCTTAGATGGGTCTATATCACATTGTCGAACTCTTAAAAGTTCAAATGTCATATGGTTGACACCATATGATCAAACTTTTAAAAGTTTGAATGTTTCAACGGAGATCTCTGAACAGTGCGGAATGGGAAGATTTCCCTTTTCTGCACTGCAGTGCGATCTTGGAGTTGGTATATTTAAAGAACAGGGGGTGTGGGGGGTGCAGGGTGGCTTGCCCCCCTGCTTAAACCATTCAGGTAGGTTTTTTCTTTGGTTTATTTTTTTTTATTACATTTTCAAACTTTTAAAAGTTTGATCATATGGTGTCGACCATATGACATTCAAACTTTTAAAAGTTTGATAATGTAATATAGACACTCTTAGACTACTAACTCATTTTGAGAACTGTCTGACTGTCTCAAATTGGCTACAGGTGAATCCAATGGTAGGCTGAAATGGCAGAAGAGTGAATTTTGATAGATGTGTAAGTCAAGCCTAAACTATAGATCCTAATAGGATACTGATGTATTAGGGGTAACTTTACAGCTTTCATGTCCTACCCTCTTACCTGTCACCAGCTGGAAAACTTCTTCTATTCTGATATGCAGTATTTCCTTACAGCTGGCTTTCTTGCCTTGATAATAACACAGAGCATGTTCTCTTTGTACTGGTGCCTAAAAATGCATTAGGATAAGATTATCCACACAGTAGGCTCAGACTGGAGTGTATGAGGAACCCTTGGTTCTATGTTAGAAGGCCCACTTTGCTGGTAGCACTGTGCATTTCTCCTGGATATTATTGTGATCAGAGTGAACCAGTGCTGCCTGGATAAAAAGGGTGCTACCAACAGCATCATTGGCCTCCCTTTCCTCATTTGGTGGATCACCCAGGAGATCTAAGAGATCAGAGGGAAGGCATACAGAAACAGACCCCACTAGTCTATGGAGAAGGCATGTAGCATCCATGGTTCATTGCAAGGAGCTCTATAGACCTGTCTCAACTGCTTGTGGTCTGAAGGTGCAATCAGGTCTGTCTGAGGCACACCTCTATTCTCCACCACTTGAAAGAAGACTTCATTATGCAACATATGCTTGTCTGAATCTACCATTGATCTGATTAATTAATCCACCACAGTATTCTCTTGGAAGTGTACTGACATTTTGTGTTATATGACCAGATCACATGCAGTGATGGCTAACCTGAAAAAATGTAAGATCTTGTTCCATCTTGCTTGTTGACATATCACTTCCTTGTAATACTGTGTTTTACCACCTGCATGGCTCCCTCTGTCTATATCAGTGTGAAGGCTTTGAGGCACTGAATCAAAGCCAACACCTCTTTTACATGTTTATGTTTTTACTTTGGGAAGCATCCCAAACTCCGTGCACTTTAAGGTTTGGGTGACGGCTCCAAGGCCATGTCCAAAACATATGTCATACTGTAGTAATAGTCTGATTGAAGCTTTCCTGATTGAATGTGTCCCCACATTCAAACTGTTCTGCCTGACCCACCATTCTAGTTCTTTGGCTATATAGGGGACAGTTCTAGTGAGTGGGAGTGCTGGACTCAAGTGGACCTTAGGTACCCTGAAGCTTTTGTATAAGTAGTCTAGCATGAGGTATTATCAGGATGGTGGATGCCATGAATCTCAGAACCATGAGATACCCTATTGCTATAGTGTGCTTCTGAGCTGCAAGCTTAAGGAAACAAGCTTAATAGCACTCCATTTTGTCTGAGGGTAAGAAGGCTTTCTGTGGGCTATGATAAAGAATTTATTTAAATAACAAGTTAGGGAGGCATCTGAAGTGCAAACGAGGTGTCTACAAGGGAGCTTTAAAACACCGCCCACTGGGAGGGTGATAGGTTTGATTTTTGTAGGTCCAGTGTGAACCCCAGCTTATGGAACACATCTGTGATTATGTTCAGGGGTCCTATTCATCTCCTCCTGTTAGAGCACATAATTTAGGTTTGGGAAAATATCAATACCTTTGGTTGTGCAGAAGGCAGTAACTGGAGGCAGGCATTTTGCCAAGACTCTGGGTGTAGTATCTAAATCAAAGGGCAAGGCAGTACACTGATAACAGCAATTCCCTATAAAGAATCTGATAAAGCCCCTGTGGTCCTGGTGCATAGGGACATGGAGGTAAGTATCTTTTAAATCATAAATGTGCTTGAAAAGGGAGGCACAGACTTTTAAGTGTGTCTACTTTAAGGTGCACATTGCTAGGCATCTTATGGTCCTCATGACTGCTTGCCTAGTATTGCATCTATGCTCATAAGTGCCTAAGGCCAGAATGAACTTCAACACTTCCTGGAACAAGAGAAGTAACAGGGCCTGAAGAGTTAGCCACTTGAAGTTTGATACCTTTAGGAAGGTGTTTACTTTAGATAAGACTAGGATGGGTCTCCATGTGCCTCCTTCTGTGTAGTAGGAAGAATCTGGAAGAAAAGAATAACAGCCATTGTTTTGCACATGAAGAAGGGCCATTTCTGAGTACTTTTTCCAGGAGGTCCAAGAGGATATGTGAATCAAATGTTCTTGGTCTTCTGGGATCAAAGGATTTCTGCCATGTGTGGGATCTTATCTCATTACAATCTGCATCCCTTTCTGACAATTTGCGGTACTCATTTGTCCTGTATTATGGGCATCCATACTGAAAGGCATTGATAGATTCTGCCTGCAGCTCTGCTATTAGGCTGGGACAGAGGAACTGGGCTGGGGTGTGGGTTTGTGATGGAAGAGGTGGGAAAGTAGGACTGCCATATAATCATGGCTGCTTCCTGTTAGATGATTGGCTCTGGTACCCCCATTTTTCCCTTGCCATCTCCTTGCCATTTCTTCTTGAACTGTATTTTCTTACCTTTGGCTTATTTACCTTTTCCTTGTTTGTTGTAAAAGGGACCTGGTTTGGAAGGATCGTTCCTATTATACCCTACATGAAGAAGAGTTACTTTACCCCTTCCCCTATTTTCTTGAACACTTCATATGTTGGGCTCCCATAGAGCAGTTTGTGTGAGCTCTGATATTTCTGTCTTTGGGTCAGTGTTAGACACCTCCCATTTTTCTCTCTTAAGAGGTCCGCAACAGCCATCTGACACTTGGTCGGTGTGCCTGGCAGCTGGCACTCCGAAGGCCATTAACTAACAGTACAGCATGCAACTAACAGTGGGTAAAACTGCCTTCCGGTTTATAGCCTGCTACAGACCATCCTCCCAAACCCAGGAACTCCACTCGGCCTTCCTGAGAACACTGGAAAATATGAAGGTCTCTCCAAACACCATTATATTGAGCGACTTCAACTACATAGACTGGGAGCATTACTCTAGCTCCAACACCCTAGCCCAAAGGTTCCTAGAATTTATAAACTCAAATGCTATGGAACAACTTGTTACCACTCCCACAATAGGGTAAAACATACTGGACCTGATCATCACCAACATGGGGACTCTACGCTCCAGACCAGAAGTGCAACCCTCACTGGTAAGATCAGACCATAAACTAATCTCACTGGATATTCACATCCCGACCCCACCCCCTGCCCAGAAAACCACAGTGAAAATCTTCTCTAAAGCAAATTTTGCACTCCTCAAAACCGAGGTGGAATCCTTCAAAGCCCCCGGGCCTGTGGAAAATACGGCCCAGACTGCAGAATCCTTTATAAACACATTCTATGAACACCTTCAGGAATGCATGGATCATGCAATCCCAAATAAAACCAAGACCCAATCCTCCAAAGGCAGACGTCCTGTCTGGTGGACCCCAGCCATAAACAAACTATACAATAGAAGGAGGAAGCTACTACATGATAGAGCAAAATCCCAAAAAGGGAAGGCATAAAAAACTACGGGCACTCATAAAATCATCTAAGGCCAGCTTCGAGAGAAAAACTGCACAGGACACTAAGGATAATCACAAGGCTTTCTTTAGTTATGTTAGGAACCTGGGTGGGCATTCCCAGATATGCTCAGAATTAGTCCAAAATGACAAAAAATACACGAAACCCACAGACATTGCCAACATCCTAGCTGACAGGTTCAGCGCAAACCCCCCCTCCCTCCCCACCAAAAGGGCAAATATCTATCCCAGCAGAGTGCTGCCCCCGACATCTCAGATGCTCAGGTAAGAGCCGCCCTCTCCAAAGCAAAAAACACAGCATCAATGGGACCAGACGGTGTCCCGGGCTGCGTCCTACATGAACTCCAAGAAGAGCTAAACCCAAACATAAAACTACTGTTCAATCTCAGCCTTACTACAGGATATGTAACCAAAGAGTGGCGTACAACAATGGTGGTCCCTCTCCACAAAGGTGGTGCCTCAACAGATCCTGGAAACTATCGCCCCATAAGCCTGACTAGCTTGGTCTGCAAAACTATGGAAAGGATCATCATGGACCTTATAAATAAAGATATTGGGGACCTACAGACACTGGATCCTACCCAGTTCGGCTTTGTTAAGGGCAGATCCTGCCTCTTAAACCTGGTCGATTTCTTTGAAACAGTCACCAAGGCCATTGACGAGGGGAAGGTGGTCCACACAGCCTACCTGGACCTCGCAAAAGCCTTTGATACAATACCCCACTCGGGCATTATAGATAAGCTCACCAGCTTAAATATAAACCCCTATGTCACTAGATGGGTTGCAAACTGGCTCAAGGACAGAACCCACATGGTTAGAATTGCTGGAGCCATGTCAGACTCCAAACCAGTTACAAGTGGCGTCACACAAGGCTCAGTCCTGGGACCTTTCTTGTTCGGTATATATTTCTCAGAGGTACAAGCCAATATGGAAGGACTGTGGCTGACCAAGTTCGCAGATGACTGCAAACTGGGCACCATAATCGACTCTCCAGCCGACACAAGCATCCTCCAAAAGGGCCTCATAGAAACAGACAACTGGTGCCAGAGCCATGGCCTCAAGCTAAATGCCAAAAAGTGTATAGTCATCCCCTTTGGCAAAAACAAAGTGCCCACAAATTACCACATAAATGGTAATCCATTAAGTACGGAAGAAGTAATTAGGGACCTGGGGATCCAAGTTGATAGCAATCTCTCATTTGACAACCACGTGGCCAAAGTGGTTAGAAAAACATTTTATATAGCTCACCTAATCATGAAGGGATTCACATCTAGATCAGGGGAGGTCATCGTGCCTCTTTACTCATCCCTCATTAGGCCCATAATTGAATACAATGCCCCTTTTGGGATGTACCTTACCAGACACCTGCAGCAACTGGAAAGACCCCAAAAGTACCTCACCAAGAGGATCAAAGGGCTCAAACAGATGCCATATGCTGCCCGGTTAAAGAAACTCCAGCTCTACTCAGTGGCATACCGCCTGCTCAGAGGCGATCTGTGCCTGACGTATAAAGCCATGTCCAACCCGGAATTAATGGATATGCTGCAACTCAGAAAATCCAAATCCCATCGAGCTACGCGCTCGAGAGACTTGAACCTCAGCACTGAAATAAATAGGACATGCTGGAGGGACAGATTCATAACCCAGAGGCTCCCTTCACTCTGGAATAAAATCCCAGTCCAAGTTAGGCAGAGTCCCTCATTGACTCTCTTCAAGAGGAATCTTGAAGAGTGGATGGGGGATCGTAGGTTTACCCCGGGTATCACTTCTGTGTCACTGTTAGACAGAGGCACAGTATACTAACCTCGAAAAAGGGCATAGCAAAATTAATTTAAAATGGGTGGCAAAAGCCAAACACACTCTGGCTAGGCTTATAAATGCCCTAGGGCAGATAGCCTAGTATGAACCTATGATCCTATGAACCATGGTGGCAGATGTGCATACTTTCTTCACATACCTGTCCAAATTCTTTACCTCTTTTTCACTGGGAAGTCTATTAGGAGCACGAACCAACTTTCCTCCGGATTCACAAACACTACTGGTGGACCTGCCAGTAGGTTACTACATAGATTTGTGGGACTCTTGCACCCTATTGAGCCTGTCATGTTTCTTAGGTGCAGGGCACTGTGAGTCTCAATTCCTTGTAGGCTGCTAGAGCAGCATTCGCCAAAGCTCCCATTACAGTAGGAATAGCAGGTTTGAGGGCATTCAGGTCCAGTAAGTCAAAATACTTTGTGCCTTCCTACAGTCTCATTTGAAGAAGTCCTTCATCCCACTGATGGTTTCTCCAAGGGAGGTTTCCTCTGAAGGAAAATCAGAGAAGATGGTGTCCTGAATGTCTGCACTGAAGTCAAGGGAGGGAACACATATGAGAATAAGACATCTAATTCTTCCCCTGTCACTTTCCTGAGAGTTATCTAACTAGACAGGAAACTGATCATTTTCCTGTTGGAGTAGGAGACAGCAGACACTGAAGGTTCAGCACCTGGATCATAGGACCTACAATAAATTCAGTATATCCTGGGCCAGGGTGAATCACTGAACCTGGGAAACAGGAGAAGACCTACTTGGAGCCTGTAAGCAGGGTGTCTGCCTGGCAGCAGGAGACAGAGAAACTGGTTTAGTTTTATGGGTCTTTTTAGGAGGGTGCCCTCTCTAGAAGTCTTTTTTTAATGTTTATAACAAAATATGGCATTAAGGCTAACACTTACATAACCCAGAAAAAGAATAATGATTATAATGCACTATATATCGTTTAATAATAAACACGTAATTGTTAATTAGATATTGTGACATCAGAATTCCACTCTGGGCATCCAGCCCTCTGCTCAGAAAGGTTGGACTTCAACACCAACGCTCTCAACCTCCTGTCTAACCAAAATTCTTATGGTCCCATCTCACCTTCCCTGAGAAAATCATAGAAGAATATAAAACAACTGGGCCCACTTGTCATTTATAGCTTTCCAGTACCAAGCCTTAGACCTTATCTCCTTTTTCAAGGAGTGACAGGTCAGTCATACCAGGGATAAATGTGTAAATTCCTCTGTCTTAACTCCTTTTTGAAGGACAGAAGTGTGTCACACTGTTTAATTTGAAGTGTAAGTTTGCTCCAGAGAAGGGGTAGGTGTCTCTCTGCCCTGATTTGTTAATTTGGTGAAGTAGGTTCAGATCCCTGCTCCTACTGTTTGTGTAGATACTAGAGGTCTTGGACTACTGGACCTCACTGGACTGAAAAGCAAGGCATAGATCAGCCCTAAGGAGTCTGCAGGAAAGTGAATAAGTGTAAAGCTTTCAGCATCTCTTGGTAGCTTACGTCTTTTAAATCTGTGGTCTTTTTATTTAGGAATCTGTGGGGTCCTTTCAGTTGTTTGATATGGCTAATAAGATATATCCCAAACAGGGAACTGTATTCGACAATAGGTTTAATTACTGAGGAATACAGATGATGGGTAAGGCCTTCTTTGGATCCACACAAAATACACTTTGCAATCAGCTGCACCAGGTACAAGGATTTCCTAACCACTGCTGCAATATGATGGTGCAAGGTGACAGAGTTATCTATCAATATTTCAAGATCTCTCACAGCACTTTCATTTTGAAATGAGGTGCTATTTATACTATAAGCTGGATGGTGGAATTGTTTTCTGAATCTGACAATATTGCATAATTTTAGCAGCTGGATATGCATCAATTATTGACACGTGCAACTTCAAATTTGAGCTTCTGCATGTCAGAGAGGAACTTGAGGATGACACACAGTTTATAGTCATCTGCAAACCTTGTTAGTCACAGATCCTTATTTGTAACCTGGAGCTCTGCAAAGCAGTTTTTGAACAGCAGCGGTACTAGCAAGGATCCCTGAGGTACTCCACTGGTCCCTTTCATGGTCTCTGAGGATGCACCTGCCATCTTCATAATGTGAGTTCTGCCTGTCAGCCAAATTGCTATCCACCTAGCTACATAGAGATCAATTCAGAGTTCATTTAGCTTGTTAATTGTGTTAGCATATGGCATGAAATGAAATGCTTTAGCTAGTTTGAGGTATGTTGTATAGACAGCATGACCTTGGTCTATGGTTTGTGTTACCCCCTCAAAGAAGTTTATCAGATTCATTAGAGAGAAGCTACACTCAACAAAGCCAGACTGCTGAGGGTCAAATCTTATAAGTTTTTTTTTAAAACAAGAAACATCTTTAATAAATGATCACAGGGCAATCACACATTTATATAAATGAAAACAAACCATATTGACACAATCTTTGCTGTAAGCATTTTACATCACAAACCATATTGACATAATTTTAGTTGCAAACATTATACACCACTTATAATCTACCCAATCATTGTCAGTCAAACATTACATATCCTATTCATATTCTGCCTTCTTTTAAACCTCATTCCTTTCATGTATTTATTGTTCCCACATTTCCCATTTTCCTATGTAATTAGCTTCTTCCCCTTTTTAAAGATCCCAATTCCAGTTGTTTTACCTCTGTTACTATATTCACTACTTCTAGTAAAGTTGGTTTAGATTTTGATTTCCATTTTCTAGTAACTGCTTTTTTGGCAGCCACCATAATTAGACTCAGCAAGGCCTTATTATGCTTAGACTATTCTGATTCTATACCATAGCTCAAAAAATAATTTCCCTAGTTACACCAATTTGCTCACCCAGTACCTCTGATATAGTAGTCTGTACAGAATCTTTAAAGTCTGCCAACTCATTACACTCCCCAAAAATATGTTCCCAATTACTTCTTTCTTCACCATCACACCTCCGGCATTTGCTGTCTACCTGAGGAAAAATTCTCTGGAGTCTACTTGGGGTATAAAAATATCTATGTAAACATTTCCAAGCAACAATCCTAAATCTTGTAGATTTTGTTGCATATTTGTGAGACAAACCTATATACCCCATTGTTTATTTGTGAATTGCTTATCCAATCTCTCTTCCCAATCCTTGCTAACCACCTCTGAGTCTTAATAGTTATGCAATATTTTATAGGCTCTCCTAATTATTCCTTTAACAGCAGCTTCTGTTCTAGATTCTAGTAAAAGCTCTACCAGTGCTGGTCTTTTGTTTAGGACCCACCTATTTCTTTCTCTTTGCCTATATTCTGATATCAACCTTTGATAGGGAAGGCAATCTCTAACCTGCAGTCCAAATAAATTCTTGACATCTTCCCATTCTATTAACACTCCCTCTAAGTTATTTGCTCCCAATACCTTGGTTCCTTTGCCACTTTTCTCCAATAAATTACAACCCCCTTTTGTGTATTGGCTCTATCCCTAATTGCAGTCATCCCTATTGGCAGACTCTCCTTTCTCCTTTCTTGTGTTGGTTTAGTTCTTAGAATACTTTCTGCTACTTTATGAATATAATATTCTGTAAGGTTATTGTTATTCTCCTTAAAGGTCTGCATCCAAAATCCCAGTCTCTCCTTGTTTCTTGAGCTTCTCCCCTGTTTCATCATCATTCCTTTTCACTTTGAATTGTAGGTTTTTGCTTGTGCTATGTACAGGAGCCTTAAATGTGCAGCTCTGAAATACCCCTTCAAATCAGGTAATCCCAATCCACCTTGTTCTATTGGAAGAATCAGCTTATCCCACTTGCCATCTTCCCCTTCCAGATAAAATCGAGTTCTTTATTAATTGCTTATCCACAACTTCTCCTCTGGTTGATAAAAATATGCCTGACCAGTGTATAAGACTTAAGGGACTAAAAACATTTTAACTGCTTGTATCTTACTATCCATATCCATATAACAGACCTTCCAATTTCTCAGATTTTATATTAACTGTTGTTTAGTCTCTTCCCACATATCTTAAGCTGACACACCGGAATAATTTTAAGCCATACTCCTAAATACTTCATTTTATCATGCCCCCATAAACATGGATATTGCTGAACCAATTCATGCGTGGGTACATTATTTACTGCTATTTCCTTTGTTTTAACTTCATTAATTTTGTATCCCAGAAAAATCTGAAACTGTCTTAAAATGTTCCACAGTACTATACTGTCCTTTTCTTGTTTTATTGACTACCATACCAATTACATCCTTGAATTACATTTTTGCCAATGGTTCTAAATATAATGCAAATGACAAAGGGAAAGAGGACATCCCTGTCTGGTTCCTTTGCTCAAGCAGAAATTATCAGAGAGGAACCTACCCACTTTAACTTTTGCCTCCAATACCTCATATATCCTCGTAATCAACCTTATAATTTTATCAAGGAATGCAAATGCTTCCATTGCCCTGCTCATAAAGTCCCAGCTTACTCTGTCAAATGCTTTCTCTGCATCAAGACCCACCAACAAAATTGGTATTTTCTTACATTCTGCTTCCCTCTGGATCGTCAATGTTCTGTTAGTGATGTCAAATGTTTCCCTCCCCTCCAGAAAACCACATTCATCCATATCTATCAATTTTGGCATCACTTTTGACATTTTTAGCCATTATAGCCATATACACGTTATAATCATGGTTTAGTATTGAAATGGGTCTGTATGAAGCTGGGTCTGATGGATCTTTACCCTCTTTAGGTATTACAGCTACCACTGCTTTCTTCTAGGATGTTGGTACTTCTCCTCTTAAAATACTGCTAAACAAAACTTTCCAGATCTTTATCAGTTTTTCCCTCCTAGCTTCCAAACTTCCACTGGAATACCATCTATTCTTGGTGACTTTCCTGTAGATTGGTTATATGTCACCGTTTTTATCTCATCTCCTTCTATCCTGTTAGTAATTGAGCCTCATCTACCTCTAACCTTGCATATTTAATTCTTCCATAAACATTTCCATTTGTATCTTTTCTTGATTTCCATATTTCTCTGCTTTATACAGACTTTCATAGAATTTCCAAAATATTTCTAATACTTCTACAGGATCCCTTGTTATCTTCCTTGTTATAGGCTCCCTAAGCTTGGCAACAGCCCTTTCTACTTTCTGTTGACAAAGTCATTGTGCTAAAAGTTTTTGTGCTCTAGAGTTATTATTAAAAAACAGCTGATCAACACAAATCTTTCCAAACTCATGCATATTACTGAGGTAATCCCTTATTTTCTGTTTAGCATTCTGCAGTTGCTCCTCTTCTTGTTCTGCGGGATTCCCCCTATTTTGCAATACTTTAACATTTGTCAGTCCCTCTAAATAATTCTTGTTACTTCTTAACAATATCTCCCTTTCTTTTCTTTCCATTCTATTTTTAAACTCCACTTTAATTTTATTCCACTCCCCAGACATATTTTTAGAAGAAATTTCTATCATCTTTAATAGCTTCTGAATAATGTCCACTACCGATTCTCTAAATTCCTCTCTTTTCAACAGAAAGCACCAATGACTCATTTTTATTTCACTACCCTGTGTTTTTATTTTAGTTATTATTGGTGCATGATCTGAAACAGTTATTTGGTGCATATCAAGACCTTCAATCAAATGTACGTTCCTGTGAAATGTAAATTCTGTCTAATCTAGCACAGTTTTTGTGTCTTGGGGAATAATATGTAAATTCACTCTGAACTCCTAGTTCTGAATTAACATCTTTTATGCCAAATATTTTCATAACTTTCTTGAAAAAATCTATCCCTCCTTTGTTACAGTTTCCCTTCTGGGCCCCACAGACACATCTTCACTGTTGCAAATCAAATTCCAGTCCCTACCTATAAGTAATATTCTTTGCTAAAAGCTGATTATTTCTCCCAGAATTTTCTTAAGCTCCATTATGGCAGTTCTACATACATACATACATCATACAAATGTTTCAAGCATGGGCATTAATGCCCTTCTAGCTTGCCAATATACCAAAACACTTGTTCCTATAAATGTCCAGGCTGTTCTTAAAAATATCTAAACTAGTACTTGCTTTAATGTAATTTGGTAGTCTGTTCCAAGCATCAGCTTGCCAGAGAACCAATTAGTACACGTCTCATTCCTATAGAATCTTCTACGTAGGTTATCTGATGATTCTCTAGTACTTTTTGATAACCCCAAACATTCCCAGAGTTAGTTGTCCCTAAATACCCTATATACCTGAATAAGATCTCCTCTTAAATATCTGTAAGAGACACTGTACAAGTTCAAATATTTTAGTCTTTCATAATAACTTAGATTTTCACATCCATGGATGCCCTTGGTATATTTCCACTGTACTCTTTCCAGTTTATTCATGCTTGTTTTCCTATAGGGTTTCCATACTGTTATTCCATACTCAAGTTTGGGTCTAATGTAACTAACAAACAATGACGTATGTTTGATTTCCTAGACTTTATAAATTTTTTTATACAACCTATAGTTCTATAACTATCATTAGCCAATTGGTTGATATGATTAGAAAAACTCATAGCTGAATCTACCCATATACCCAGGTCCTTAAATGAGTCTACAGTTTCAATCACTGTGTGCTGTATTAAATATTCACCATTCAATTTATGTCTCCCAAGTCTCATATGCTTAGTTTTTGATGTATTTATCAACATATTATTCTCCTGTGCCCAAATGGTCAATTTAGTCAAATTATTTTGCAGACATGCCTTTTCTATAACACTTGTAATCAGTTTACCCAACTTCAGGTCATCAGCATATAGACTGTAGAACACCTCAGATGAAAAAGTAAGGTCTAAAAGATACAATCTAAACAAGTATGGGCCTAGGACAGAGCCCTGTGTGGGGCACCTTGACTGTAACCAAGGATTTTACCTGTCCAGTTGGTGTGTGATACTTGCCATGTCCTATTTGTAAGCCATGCAGCTATCCATCTTATCAACAGTACATCAATACCTGTTCTTCTTTCGGCTTTTCCCAGTTATGGGTCGCCACAGTGGAACTCCAGTCCGCTAATGATTGGCAGCAGATTTTTACAGTGCCGAGGTGCCAGCTTGACACCCAACCTTCAATGAAGGCACGCCCATTCACGCATGTCTTTCGAACGCCACTCAACTGCGGGGAGGACATGCAGACTCCACAAAGAAGGCACTCCAGCCGAGAATTGAATGGGAGAACCTCTTGCTGTGAGGCAACAATGCTACTGCTGCACCACTGCGGCTTTTGATCAGTGTTTTGTGTATGACCCTGTCAAATGCTGAAGTTAAATCTATATAAATCACATCACAGCACAATTTTCCATTCATAGCTGTTATTATATTGTTATAGAACATCATGTTACAGGTGGTAATAGATCTATTTTCAACATATGCATGCTGATATATGGTTTCAATTCCCAACCTATACATTTCTGACAATAACTTATCCAGTATTACCTTCTCCATTATTTTTCCACAACATAAAAGTACACTTAAGGGTCTATATGATTCTGGGTTTGTCCTACTCCCCTTTCCCTTAAAGACAGGTTTAATAAGTGCATGTCTCCAATCTTGAGGAATCTCCCCATATTTATATGACCTAGTGAATAATAAATATAATGGCAGTGTAAGTTCTTGCTGAAGTGTTCTCAAGTCATTGTTACTTATTCCGTCTCCTCCTTGTGCTTTGTTTGGATCCAGTTTGCACAGTTCTTTTTCAATATAATCTAATTTGATTCCAGTATCTGGGGTTACCTGGATGTCACTAGGACAACTTACCACCCCAGGGACAGTCTTCATCCTCCTTATGTTTTTAGAAGTAAGGCTTCTAACCAGTTTTATAGAGCTTCAAGATTAAATGCTAAGGATAGTGATTTTATTGGTGAAGTTGATAACGTGAAGATGAGTTTGAAGGGGACAGGTTATGAGGAATATCTTATCCAAAACAATGCAATTAATGTTTTTGATAAAAGGATGAATGAAGCTATACCATATCTTTCTACAAGTAATAGTGAGTTTGTTAGGAGGCGAGAAAGTAAGTATAACACTGGTTTGAGGTTTAAAGTTACTTATACTAGTGATGTAGATTGTTACAAGGATATCATTAAAAAACACTGGGGTGTCTTAGAACTGATAATGATATCTTTAGGCACATACCTGAAGTGCCGTGTTTTTTATATAAGAACAGTAGGTCACTGAGAATTAGATTGTGTTACCCAAAGGATGCAAGTAGGAATTATCATTTAGTTGGAACTAAACCATGTGGTCATTGCAACTGGTGTGTATATACTGACAGCAGTTGCAAATTTGAACATCCCGACCAAAGTAGATGTTATAATTTCACAATAGCAGCTACATGTGATACCTCACATATTGTTTATTTAGCTCACTGCGTTGTATGCAAAAAGTTTTACATAGGTAAGACTGACCGTCCCTTCAGAGAATGCATAAGAGTACATATCTGCCATATGAATAAAGGTAATGTGGTTAGTGCATTGGCGAAGCATGTTTTGAGTACTGACTCTAGTCATGGTTTTAAATTTTTAGTAATTGCTAGGGTTTATGAGAATGTGAGGCAGGGCGATATACGTGCTAAGACTGAGGATTTGGAATCCTCATGGATAGTGAGGTTTAGGGCTGATGTAGGACATGGGCTTAATGAATCAGTTCCATTAGTACCCAAATTAAAGAGGATACCCCTAAGAAGGTAGTTATTAGTATTGAAGTATATTTTTAGTATGCATTATTTATGTATGTTTTTAAATTAAATTTATATGTCTTTTATAAGTGTTGTGTCTTTAAATTTGTGGTTTTAAATTTGAATTTGTATCATGTGACATCTGATGTATAAATAGGGGTGTGTTTGTTAGTACTTTTGTAATACACCTGATGATGCCTGTTTGGTGAAAGCGCTTGTGTTTTGTTGCACTGCAGTAAAAGTTTTGAACTGGATATATCAGCTGTCTCTGTGTCTTCCTATTCGTTTGTTGCATGAATAAAAACAGATCCATACTTCCTTACATTAAGGCGTTTCAAGGCTTGTTTCACATCTTCTATTTTTGCTCTTAGCAAGCATAACACTACTCAATGTTCATCATCATCTCTGCAAATATAGGTATCAGTTCCACTAATAACTGAATCTCCAATTACAAGAATATCTTTGCTGACCATCTCTGAAGAATCTTCAGCTTCTAATACAGTCATTTCTGCTCTATCAATTGTTACGGAGGATAGATCTTCATCACTATTATTCTTACTAATTCCACTGTTTTCATTCCATATTAAATTCTCATCCAGCTGGCATTGTAAATCCACAGCTTGAGCTATCTAGTCAACATCTGTCTTTCTCTTCTAGGTGAAATATAAATAAATGCCAATTTAATCCTCCTCCCTTGTCAGTAGTCTCTTAGTTCTACAAATCTACAGTTATTATCTTTTTTATCCTCTTCTATCACTATTGGATCTCCTCTTACAATTAATATAAGTACTCCTCTTTTTCTTTGTCCCAGGTATTCCACTGAATAACCATCCTGACACCCTTTCTTTATCAAATTCATATATTCAGTTCTTTCCAAGTGTGCCTCCTGCAGCATAACTGTTTGCACCCTACATTTTAATATAGTTAAATACTCTTTCTTTTTGTATTTATCTGTGAGGCCACAGACATTTAAAGACATTACTGAAAGCATCATTGTATTAAAAAGTTATCATTCCCACTTTTTATGTATAACAGCTTTTTTGTTAAATGTCTAGATCCAGATTTTGTGTTACATGCATACACTGGCAAGCTGATCTTTTTTACAGTTGTTTCTTGTCATACACATTTGAGGCTATGTCACATCTCACAAAACTTTTTGCTTTATTGAAAGCCCTAAAAAAACACACACACACAATATCCCCTAAAACCTATTAACTTAATAATAACACATGAAACTATGTATACCTTCAATTATTGAAGTTTTACCCTCCTAATAGGAACAAATGTTCTAAACTGACAGCCACACTCACAAACTTGAGTTAACCTAAAAGAAAGGTTATACATGCCAAGATGCATGGTGCAGACTGTGCTTGTACTAAGTGCTGTCTGTTTTTTTGTTCTCTCTTTATATCTCTTCCAGCTGATAAAACACTTGAATGTTTTCAGAGAACATTATCTCCTAGCAATTTTCTTCCTCAGATTGTCTCCTGGAGAAATGAGGACCATATACAGAATTGCCACTAAGCATAAATTTATTTGCTAGAAAAAAACTTACAATAATCAATATTCTTTTTCATTTTCTTGCTTTCTCTTACAACTTGTTACTAGATCAAGCTAAGGGCCTTATTACAGCCATTCCTCTGTGGATGAATGAGAAAGAGAACACTCATTTTCCTTTTGTCATGCTCTTTTAACCAGACTTTTTTTTTACATTGCAGTACCAACATTTCTTAAAACTGAACAAGAAGCAAGGGACAAGAAGAGAGAAAGACAAAAAGAAACAGACAGGAACACCTGTTTGCATTAGAATCCCCATTAAACTTAAAAATAACTGAGAAAACTTGCATTTTAGATTGCTTTTCTTTTTTTTTTTTGTAGGTAAGATGTTAACCCAGTGTTTATGCCCAGAATAGCAGACATGCCGCTGATAGATTCCACACAAAAAATACCACAGTTGCTTGTTATTTTTAGTTTGAGCAGGGATCACAACATCTAGAAGTGTGATGTCTGTCAGGGATTTATCACTAAAACCATTTGCAGTAGGTTATACTATATGCAAGACTACCTCATGCAAGACAAACTCAAGGCCTTAACTTGGACTACTGTGGCATCTGCTGGAGCATCTTTTTCCTTCACCCTTTCCCTAAAGGAAAAATGAAAGGAGAAGGTGGAAAGGCATGTAGGAGAAATGACACTGGCATCCAATGTCACCAATCAGTCGGTGGGTGCCAGTTCTAGTGATGTACTTTTACAGCCCCTGCACTGAACACCTACATTTTCTCAGGCTGATGTCAGCATTTACTGGAAGGCCATTATGTTTGCAGAATAGGGTTGCTACCTCACATAAGGCTAATTCCTGGAGTTGCTATTTTAATGTTAAACACAAACCGTATTTTTTGGCATAAGTGCTGTCCAACTTTGATATGTTAATATTCATAATGATTATACAACGAATACTATGTATAGGAAAAGCTCAAAATAATAATACAACTATAAAATAATTTTTCAAATGTTTATTCTGTGTGCTTTTCTAGAGTCACAAGCACTACTTGCGCTTAAAAGTATATTTCTGATCAGATCTTGCAGCTGCCAACAATTTGGGTGTCTTCATCAAGAATTCATGAATCTGAGAACATCTGTACCTCACATTTTCACACACCTGTAGCTCAGCTCGCAAAACACCAAGTCCCAGATGATTTCTTTTTTTGGTGCACAAAGAATTCATCACACTGAAAGTTCATTCACACGAAGAATTTGACACAGGTATAGAAAATGCAAAGGATACAACTTTAAAGAGTTCCTCACCACCCTTTCTATGTCAGTTTTGTGAAAAAATCCTTCCATCTTTTGACCACTCATTTATTTTTTTCCACCAGCTCTGTTTGGACATTGCACAGAATACAGTAGTCATCATAGTACTTATCTTTGTCAATGTCAATGCACAACTTGTCTGCCAGTTCCTCGATTAAGCCCCACATCACTGGTTCTTTCAAGGTTAAAGCTCTCATTGTTTGAAATTATGAATCCTGGTAATTATACCACTAGTCTAGGTAGTTTAAACACTTGTTGTAGAATTGATCAGCATCAGCTTCAAAGTGCCTTTTCTTATCCTGTGGAATTCTTTTAATCATGTCTGCAGCAGCCTTTCCATAAAGTTTGTCTTGCTTGCGATCTGCAATTTTCCATCTTACTCAAACCATAATATCATGCAATTAGGAACTAGTAGTTTGATCCACCTCTGACATTAGCACACTACTTTGAAAGAGCTGCATAACATTCTGTAAGAAACAGCAGTATAGTCTAGGCATGGACTTGCTTTCTTTGTCTCTAAAGGCATCCCAGATTACTTTGTGGCATTCTTCTTCTCCCCGTGAAACAAAGTAAGGCTGCAAAGCAGGCCGTACTAGAAGTATTCCTTCAAGTGCTGGCAGTAATGATAACTATCTCATTGGTACATGACGAAGAACGTCTTAATATTCAAGTTCGACAAACTTGAAAAATAACTAGAGCTGTGCAGTTTGTTTGACATATCCGGAAAATTCAACATAAACTTTGAGAATGAGAACTTTAGTATCCATTGACAAAGTTTTGCATGCCTGTTTAACACAGTTACGTATAATATGGCATTTGAAATTCACTGAAATGAGTTCAGAATTAGTTTTTTTCAGTTTCTCATACACAGAAATTGCCAAAATTACCTGCAGCATTATCCCCAGAAAATGCAGACACTCGGCTTTATGTCCCATCCATTTTCTCTGTCACGTCAACTAATTTACCCATTATCGCTTCACTGCTTTCATCTGAAACTTCATAAAGTCTAGCAAACCATGTTTTATTCCTTCTTATTTTGAAAAATACTGCACTTTAAGTGGAAAAAGTTTAACTCTTCCTTTGTTTGAAGAGTCAGTTGCTGTTAAAAAGTACTTTTATTCTTGTAAGTCAGAGATCAACTGTTCCTGTGAAGCAGGAGCGAGAACATTTTCAATTATATTAGTTGCTTTCGTTCTGCCACAAGCAATCTTTTTGCAATACTAGATTCTGGGAAAATAGTTCCCATTATCTCGTTACCGCAATCTTGACTTGCACAGCTGTGATGATACTTAACACTGTGGTAAATTAGTTACTTCAGCAACCATTATAAGATTGTCTTCTTTGGTATTTGGCTTTCCAAAGAAGCTTGTCATTACTGTTTGTTTGTGTCTTTCAGCTTTTCCCGGTTAGGGGTCGCCATAGCAGAACTCCTGTCCGCTAATGATTGGAAGTTGATTTTTACGTACCGGCTTGCCAGGCCTGACGCACAACCTTCAATGAAGGTACGCCCATTCACGCATGTCTCCATGCAGAAGATGCTCTAGCTGAGAATTGAACCAGACAGCGTCTTACTGTGAGGCAACAACGCTACCGTAGCACCACCACTGTATTTTTCTTAATCTGATTCACATTTTTAGTATGTTTCTCTGATGTTGCATGCACTACTACTGATGTGCGTCCCTCGTACTTTACTGTAAATGTGTGATGGCAAATTCTGCATTCTGCTTCAGACTCTGTTTTCTTATCCAACCAATCCTTAAAATCATCTTTTTTCAACCATTCATCATTGAATGAACAGTGATACTTCTTTTTTACCTTTATACAACTTTCAGATTCAGAATTCGAATGCTTTGATTCAGCCATTGCGACTTGCAAGGTTTGATCATTCATGCGCAGTGCAGCCAAGGCAACAAATTAAGTACAGTAGACTCTCAGTTATCCGGCACCTATGGGAATTGATAGATGCCAGATAATGTAGTTTCCGGTTGCTTGACAGTTACCTCTAAGAACAAAAAATCTGGACAAAGCAGTAAATAATTGGCAATATTTGAAAACTGTTCCTGTTTTTGGGACTTTGTCCCACTTTTATTTATGGCTTTGTCGAGATTTCTTGTTCTAAGAGGTTGAGAGGTATGGATAGAGAGATTCTGTGTGTGTGTGTGTGTGTGTGTGTGTGTGTGTGTGTGTGTGTGTGTGTGTGTGTGTGTGTGAGAGAGAGATCGGGAGAGTGAGTGTAATGTGTGAATGAATGCATATGTGGCATACCTCTCAACCTCTTAGAGCAAGAAATCTGGACAAAGGCATAAATAAAAGTGGGATAAAGACCCAAAAAAGGGACAATTTTTAAATATTGTGCTTACAAACTTAGAAAGTTGATAGAATAACAGGTTTTGCTTTAGCATGAATTTTCTGAAGGGTATGAAGTCTGAAACTCAGGTATCTGTCATTATTTTCTATCTTTAATTATTTGCCACTAATATGCCAGAAAACCACAATTTTATGAGAAATGGACCAAAAATATGAGGCAAAATCCAGACATTCTGTGAAAATCTGTACAGTTGAGAGGTATGGTAAGTGGGTGTGTGGCTGTGTGTGTGTGTGTGTGTGTGTGTGTGTGTGTGTGTGTGTGTGTGTGTGTGTGTGCATGTGAGAGAGACAGCAATGTATGAATGAATGCATAAGTGGGTGTGTGCATGTGACAGTGAGAGCGATATGTTAGTGAATGCAGGTAAGAATGAGGAAGTGACTGTGTGTGTGTGTGTGTGTGTGTGTGTGTGTGTGTGTGTGTGTGTGTGTGTGTGTGTGTGTATGTGTGTGAGAGAGAGTTCGGGAGAGAGTGAGCGTGATCATGTGTGAGTGAATGCCGGTTGCTTGAGATCTAGTTAACTGAGAGTGTAATGTCATTATTCCTGGACATTTCATGGTTTTTTTGAATTACTTCCGGGAGATGCTATAAAAATCTGGAAGACTCCAGGGCAATCCGGGAGAGGTGGCAACCCTATTGCAGAACCAGGGACATCCAACTTGATCAGTCTACAGAGTGTCCCTTCAAATGCAACCAACTTGCCAAGAAGACCTAGATTATTGGTGAGTGAATTAGCATATATTAGAGAATGCAATACTTGTTAGTGTAAAGGGTCATCAGGCAGTAAATCACTGTAAATCTAGTGCACCGAAACACCCTTCTAACAAAAGTGTAAAAGTGATTGCTGACTCCATTGTCTGGCACACTGTCTCATCTATCCCAAGACTGGACAAGAACAAGGTAGCAATGAGCTGTCTTTCAGAAGCCAAGATCTGTAACATCTCAGGGTCCCTAAAGACCCTTAATCCAAACAAATATGATAATGACATGGTAGTGGTCCACTTGTCAGTAAAGGAACTGGTGCGGAAAACCCTGAATGATTTGCAGAGAGACATGACAGAGCTGTCTGTGCATATCACAAATGCAGGAAAAACTTTGGTTTTGTGTGAAATTCTTCCTTCTCCAAAAATGATGCCAAGTGTAAAGAAAATAGTAGTGGTTTCAGCAACTGGCTATATAGTTGGTGTTATTCTAGAGGGTGTATGTGTCAGCTTGGGAAGTGAAGACAGTCTTACTTGTTTTGCCAGAGATGGCTTGGCTTGCTCCTGTCATTTCAGGTTTTCTGCATACTAGCTAAAGCCTTTGCTGCCCCCATAGAGATTTTTAGTCAATGCCTAGTGTTTCATCCAACTTAAACAAAACAAATCAAGCACCAGACCACATAAAATTGGGTGTGCTGAATGTTAGGAGTCTAAGTAAGAAATGATCTGATCTCGAGACCCTACTACATTTGGAACATATTTGTGTGTGTGTTATGACAGAAACTTGGTTTAAAAGTACAGATACACTCCTTCTCTACCACAGTTCTATGCCCACCATGCCTTTAAACCCAATCAGAAATGTGACAGAGTATCCATATTTATTAAAGACAGTATTAACATGATCCAAAAACAGAACTGCTTGAGATCCAAAACATACTAAATAGGACCAACTATCAGACCATAGCATGTTACAGGCTCCTCACAAAAAACATGTTGGATTCCTAAATATACTGAATGAACTTTCAATTAAAAAGAATTACATTATCCTAGAAGACATTAGCTACCCATCAGTAAATGGGGATACCTGTACCTCAACTGAAGGATATGCCTCACAATTCCTTCATTTTACAAACAAGAACTCCTTGTTCTAAATAGTCAAAGAATCCACTAGAGGACATAATAGTCTAGACATATTCCTTACTAAATAACTAACAAACTCCTAGGACCTGGAAGAAGAGAACTGAGCCAAACAGGTGTTGAGTGCCTTCATTCTTTAATGGATATAAGAACTTCATCAGAAAAAAAAACAAGGAATGAAATAATGCCTTGTTTCGCCTCTCTTTAAAAACAGCAACAGCCAAATTAGCATAATGTATAAGCACTGTAGCTTTATGGTACCAGTATGTAGTATTCCTTCTCCAGTCAAATCTGATCACAAACTGGTAAACTTTTCATTCAAAATCCCCAAACTGTCAAATGTAAGTATCACAATATTCAAGGACTTAAAATGTACTAATTTTGTACAGTTCTATGGTGAAGTCTTAAATTTAAAGTATACCAGTATTAGCTATGATGTTGATCTGGCAAGTAGTTTAAACACTTGTTGTAGAATTGATCAGCATCAGCTTCAAAGTGCCTTTTCTTATCCTGTGGAATTCTTTTAATCATGTCTGCAGCAGCCTTTCCATAAAGTTTGTCTTGCTTACGATCTGCAATTTTCCATCTTACTCAAACCATAATATCATGCAATTAGGAACTAGTAGTTTGATCCACCTCTGACATTAGCACACTACTTTGAAAGAGCTGCATAACATTCTGTAAGAAACAGCAGTATAGTCTAGGCATGGACTTGCTTTCTTTGTCTCTAAAGGCATCCCAGATTACTTTGTGGCATTCTTCTTCTCCCCGTGAAACAAAGTAAGGCTGCAAAGCAGGCCGTACTAGAAGTATTCCTTCAAGTGCTGGCAGTAATGATAACTATCTCATTGGTACATGACGAAGAACGTCTTAATATTCAAGTTCGACAAACTTGAAAAATAACTAGAGCTGTGCAGTTTGTTTGACATATCCGGAAAATTCAACATAAACTTTGAGAATGAGAACTTTAGTATCCATTGACAAAGTTTTGCATGCCTGTTTAACACAGTTACGTATAATATGGCATTTGAAATTCACTGAAATGAGTTCAGAATTAGTTTTTTTCAGTTTCTCATACACAGAAATTGCCAAAATTACCTGCAGCATTATCCCCAGAAAATGCAGACACTCGGCTTTATGTCCCATCCATTTTCTCTGTCACGTCAACTAATTTACCCATTATCGCTTCACTGCTTTCATCTGAAACTTCATAAAGTCTAGCAAACCATGTTTTATTCCTTCTTATTTTGAAAAATACTGCACTTTAAGTGGAAAAAGTTTAACTCTTCCTTTGTTTGAAGGGTCAGTTGCTGTTAAAAGTACTTTTATTCTTGTAAGTCAGAGATCAACTGTTCCTGTGAAGCAGGAGCGAGAACATTTTCAATTATATTAGTTGCTTTCGTTCTGCCACAAGCAATCTTTGCAATACTAGATTCTGGGAAAATAGTTCCCATTATCTCGTTACCGCAATCTTGACTTGCACAGCTGTGATGATACTTAACACTGTGGTAAATTAGTTACTTCAGCAACCATTATAAGATTGTCTTCTTTGGTATTTGGCTTTCCAAAGAAGCTTGTCATTACTGTTTGTTTGTGTCTTTCAGCTTTTCCCGGTTAGGGGTCGCCACAGCAGAACTCCTGTCCAATAATGATTGGAAGTTGATTTTTACGTACCGGCTTGCCAGGCCTGACGCACAACCTTCAATGAAGGTACGCCCATTCACGCATGTCTCCATGCAGAAGATGCTCTAGCTGAGAATTGAACCAGACAGCGTCTTACTGTGAGGCAACAACGCTACCGTAGCACCACCACTGTATTTTTCTTAATCTGATTCACATTTTTAGTATGTTTCTCTGATGTTGCATGCACTACTACTGATGTGCGTCCCTCGTACTTTACTGTAAATGTGTGATGGCAAATTCTGCATTCTGCTTCAGACTCTGTTTTCTTATCCAACCAATCCTTAAAATCATCTTTTTTCAACCATTCATCATTGAATGAACAGTGATACTTCTTTTTTACCTTTATACAACTTTCAGATTCAGAATTCGAATGCTTTGATTCAGCCATTGCGACTTGCAAGGTTTGATCATTCATGCGCAGTGCAGCCAAGGCAACAAATTAAGTACAGTAGACTCTCAGTTATCCGGCACCTATGGGAATTGATAGATGCCAGATAATGTAGTTTCCGGTTGCTTGACAGTTACCTCTAAGAACAAAAAATCTGGACAAAGCAGTAAATAATTGGCAATATTTGAAAACTGTTCCTGTTTTGGGACTTTGTCCCACTTTTATTTATGGCTTTGTCGAGATTTCTTGTTCTAAGAGGTTGAGAGGTATGGTTAGAGAGATTCTGTGTGTGTGTGTGTGTGTGTGTGTGTGTGTGTGTGTGTGTGTGTGTGTGTGTGTGTGTGTGTGAGAGAGAGATCGAGAGTGAGTGTAATGTGTGAATGAATGCATATGTGGCATACCTCTCAACCTCTTAGAGCAAGAAATCTGGACAAAGGCATAAATAAAAGTGGGATAAAGACCCAAAAAAGGGACAATTTTTAAATATTGTGCTTACAAACTTAGAAAGTTGATAGAATAACAGGTTTTGCTTTAGCATGAATTTTCTGAAGGGTATGAAGTCTGAAACTCAGGTATCTGTCATTATTTTCTATCTTTAATTATTTGCCACTAATATGCCAGAAAACCACAATTTTATGAGAAATGGACCAAAAATATGAGGCAAAATCCAGACATTCTGTGAAAATCTGTACAGTTGAGAGGTATGGTAAGTGGGTGTGTGGCTGTGTGTGTGTGTGTGTGTGTGTGTGTGTGTGTGTGTGTGTGTGTGTGTGTGTGTGTGTGTGTGTGTGTGCATGTGAGAGAGACAGCAATGTATGAATGAATGCATAAGTGGGTGTGTGCATGTGACAGTGAGAGCGATATGTTAGTGAATGCAGGTAAGAATGAGGAAGTGACTGTGTGTGTGTGTGTGTGTGTGTGTGTGTGTGTGTGTGTGTGTGTGTGTGTGTGTGTATGTGTGTGAGAGAGAGTTCGGGAGAGAGTGAGCGTGATCATGTGTGAGTGAATGCCGGTTGCTTGAGATCTAGTTAACTGAGAGTGTAATGTCATTATTCCTGGACATTTCATGGTTTTTTTGAATTACTTCCGGGAGATGCTATAAAAATCTGGAAGACTCCAGGGCAATCCGGGAGAGGTGGCAACCCTATTGCAGAACCAGGGACATCCAGCAGTCAGTCTACAGAGTGTCCCTTCAAATGCAACCAACTTGCCAAGAAGACCTAGATTATTGGTGAGTGAATTAGCATATATTAGAGAATGCAATACTTGTTAGTGTAAAGGGTCATCAGGCAGTAAATCACTGTAAATCTAGTGCACCGAAACACCCTTCTAACAAAAGTGTAAAAGTGATTGCTGACTCCATTGTCTGGCACACTGTCTCATCTATCCCAAGACTGGACAAGAACAAGGTAGCAATGAGCTGTCTTTCAGAAGCCAAGATCTGTAACATCTCAGGGTCCCTAAAGACCCTTAATCCAAACAAATATGATAATGACATGGTAGTGGTCCACTTGTCAGTAAAGGAACTGGTGCGGAAAACCCTGAATGATTTGCAGAGAGACATGACAGAGCTGTCTGTGCATATCACAAATGCAGGAAAAAACTTTGGTTTTGAGTGAAATTCTTCCTTCTCCAAAAATGATGCCAAGTGTAAAGAAAATAGTAGTGGTTTCAGCAACTGGCTATATAGTTGGTGTTATTCTAGAGGGTGTATGTGTCAGCTTGGGAAGTGAAGACAGTCTTACTTGTTTTGCCAGAGATGGCTTGGCTTGCTCCTGTCATTTCAGGTTTTCTGCATACTAGCTAAAGCCTTTGCTGCCCCATAGAGATTTTTAGTCAATGCCTAGTGTTTCATCCAACTTAAACAAAACAAATCAAGCACCAGACCACATAAAATTGGGTGTGCTGAATGTTAGGAGTCTAAGTAAGAAATGATCTGATCTCGAGACCCTACTACATTTGGAACATATTTGTGTGTGTGTTATGACAGAAACTTGGTTTAAAGTACAGATACACTCCTTCTCTACCACAGTTCTATGCCCACCATGCCTTTAAACCCAATCAGAAATGTGACAGAGTATCCATATTTATTAAAGACAGTATTAACATGATCCAAAAACAGAACTGCTTGAGATCCAAAACATACTAAATAGGACCAACTATCAGACCATAGCATGTTACAGGCTCCTCACAAAAACATGTTGGATTCCTAAATATACTGAATGAACTTTCAATTAAAAGAATTACATTATCCTAGAAGACATTAGCTACCCATCAGTAAATGGGGATACCTGTACCTCAACTGAAGGATATGCCTCACAATTCCTTCATTTTACAAACAAGAACTCCTTGTTCTAAATAGTCAAAGAATCCACTAGAGGACATAATAGTCTAGACATATTCCTTACTAAATAACTAACAAACTCCTAGGACCTGGAAGAAGAGAACTGAGCCAAACAGGTGTTGAGTGCCTTCATTCTTTAATGGATATAAGAACTTCATCAGAAAAAAAACAAGGAATGAAATAATGCCTTGTTTAGCCTCTCTTTAAAAACAGCAACAGCCAAATTAGCATAATGTATAAGCACTGTAGCTTTATGGTACCAGTATGTAGTATTCCTTCTCCAGTCAAATCTGATCACAAACTGGTAAACTTTTCATTCAAAATCCCCAAACTGTCAAATGTAAGTATCACAATATTCAAGGACTTAAAATGTACTAATTTTGTACAGTTCTATGGTGAAGTCTTAAATTTAAAGTATACCAGTATTAGCTATGATGTTGATCTGGCAAGTAGTTAGCAAACAAGTTCTATACTCACCTGGATAAATGCATTAATCTGGTGGTCCCTACCAGAACCAAACAAAATAGGACAAAACAGGAGGATCAAGAATAAACCAGCCTGGTGGTCCGCATGCATAAATACAAAATACAATAGAGGAAAAAAGATTCTTCTGATATATAAATCACTAAAAGGCAACACAGCACACAAACAGAGATCGGGGAAAGCGTAACCAAGTAAAGATAAATGAAGACAGTCACCATAGAACGTTGTCCCCTAATGGCTGCTCAGACGAAACACCACAGAATTAAAGCACCTCAGGAATGTAGCTCGTTTAAAATCCACAAATATGGATAAGACTTTGCTGGCAAAAATGCAGGCTGCAATCCAAATATAATTAAAACACAGTTTTATTCGATGAGGACAAGAGTGAGCGCTTTCACCAAACTGGCTTCTTCAGACTATACAATTCATGCTTTGTGAATGAAGTTTAAGTAACCCACCCATTACAATGATTGGTGAAAAAACATAATTAAATAATTAGTAAAATAATGGCTAAGTGCTCAAATACAAAGGGCTTAAAGCCATACAAAGTTAAAAGCATTCATATCACTGGCTTAAAACAGCTAATAATACAAATACAAGTACACTTAAAAACATTATATACATATACTTTCAAATGAACGATCCTAGCATGTATACTATGATACTTATAGTAATTAATTCATTTATATTATTTAGGTCATCCCTTTGGAGTTTATTAACAAAGATTTAATTTTTATACAACCAGTCTCTGGTTATAAGTATTATTTTAATACTGATACCAATTGTAATAGCAAAAATGTGGTTTATATTGCGAAATGTGTAATATGCCCCTCCTTTTACATAGGGAAAACCAACAGACCCCTCAGAGATCGTATTAGGGAGCATAACTATCACATTAGAATGGGGTCGGAGGTAAATGCACTAGCTAGACATTGTAGAGTAGCAGGTATGGGTCACACTTTTCATTTCAGTGTTATAAAACAACTATTAATTAGTCAAAGAGGGGTGATATTATTAATCAAACTTTAGAATGTGAGCTTAGATGGATAATAAGAATGAGAGCAGATGAGCCGCCAGGCTTGAATGACAGGGTACAAATCAAACCTGTATTAAAGAATAGGAGAATTTTCAGACCTAAATAATATAAATGAATTAATTACTATAAGTATCATAGTATACATGCTAGGATCGTTCATTTGAAAGTATATGTATATAATGTTTTTAAGTGTACTTGTATTTGTATTATTAGCTGTTTTAAGCCAGTGATATGAATGCTTTTAACTTTGTATGGCTTTAAGCCCTTTGTATTTGAGCACTTAGCCATTATTTTACTAATTATTTAATTATGTTTTTTCACCAATCATTGTAATGGGTGGGTTACTTAAACTTCATTCACAAAGCATGAATTGTATAGTCTGAAGAAGCCAGTTTGGCAAAGCCACTCTTGTCCTCATCGAATAAAACTGTGTTTTAATTATATTTGGATTGCAGCCTGCATTTTTGCCAGCAAAGTCTTATCCATATTTGTGGATTTTAAACGAGCTACATTCCTGAGGTGCTTTAATTCTGTGGTGTTTCGTCTGAGCAGCCATTAGGGGACAACGTTCTATGGTGACTGTCTTCATTTATCTTTACTTGGTTACGCTTTCCCCGATCTCTGTTTGTGTGCTGTGTTGCCTTTTAGTGATTTATATATCAGAAGAATCTTTTTTCCTCTATTGTATTTTGTATTTATGCATGCGGACCACCAGGCTGGTTTATTCTTGATCCTCCTGTTTTGTCCTATTTTGTTTGGTTCTGGTAGGGACCACCAGATTAATGCATTTATCCAGGTGAGTATAGAACTTGTTTGCTAACTACTTGCCAGATCAACATCATAGCTAATACTGGTATACTTTAAATTTAAGACTTCACCATAGAACTGTACAAAATTAGTACATTTTAAGTCCTTGAATATTGTGATACTTACATTTGACAGTTTGGGGATTTTGAATGAAAAGTTTACCAGTTTGTGATCAGATTTGACTGGAGAAGGAATACTACATACTGGTACCATAAAGCTACAGTGCTTATACATTATGCTAATTTGGCTGTTGCTGTTTTTAAAGAGAGGCGAAACAAGGCATTATTTCATTCCTTGTTTTTTTTTCTGATGAAGTTCTTATATCCATTAAAGAATGAAGGCACTCAACACCTGTTTGGCTCAGTTCTCTTCTTCCAGGTCCTAGGAGTTTGTTAGTTATTTAGTAAGGAATATGTCTAGACTATTATGTCCTCTAGTGGATTCTTTGACTATTTAGAACAAGGAGTTCTTGTTTGTAAAATGAAGGAATTGTGAGGCATATCCTTCAGTTGAGGTACAGGTATCCCCATTTACTGATGGGTAGCTAATGTCTTCTAGGATAATGTAATTCTTTTAATTGAAAGTTCATTCAGTATATTTAGGAATCCAACATGTTTTTTGTGAGGAGCCTGTAACATGCTATGGTCTGATAGTTGGTCCTATTTAGTATGTTTTGGATCTCAAGCAGTTCTGTTTTTGGATCATGTTAATACTGTCTTTAATAAATATGGATACTCTGTCACATTTCTGATTGGGTTTAAAGGCATGGTGGGCATAGAACTGTGGTAGAGAAGGAGTGTATCTGTACTTTTAAACCAAGTTTCTGTCATAACACACACACAAATATGTTCCAAATGTAGTAGGGTCTCGAGATCAGATCATTTCTTACTTAGACTCCTAACATTCAGCACGCCCAATTTTATGTGGTCTGGTGCTTGATTTGTTTTGTTTAAGTTGGATGAAACACTAGGCATTGACTAAAAATCTCTATGGGGGCAGCAAAGGCTTTAGCTAGTATGCAGAAAACCTGAAATGACAGGAGCAAGCCAAGCCATCTCTGGCAAAACAAGTAAGACTGTCTTCACTTCCCAAGCTGACACATACACCCTCTAGAATAACACCAACTATATAGCCAGTTGCTGAAACCACTACTATTTTCTTTACACTTGGCATCATTTTTGGAGAAGGAAGAATTTCACTCAAAACCAAAGTTTTTTCCTGCATTTGTGATATGCACAGACAGCTCTATCATGTCTCTCTGCAAATCATTCAGGGTTTTCCGCACCAGTTCCTTTACTGACAAGTGGACCACTACCATGTCATTATCATATTTGTTTGGATTAAGGGTCTTTAGGGACCCTGAGATGTTACAGATCTTGGCTTCTGAAAGACAGCTCATTGCTACCTTGTTCTTGTCCAGTCTTGGGATAGATGAGACAGTGTGCCAGACAATGGAGTCAGCAATCACTTTTACACTTTTGTTAGAAGGGTGTTTCGGTGCACTAGATTTACAGTGATTTACTGCCTGATGACCCTTTACACTAACAAGTATTGCATTCTCTAATATATGCTAATTCACTCACCAATAATCTAGGTCTTCTTGGCAAGTTGGTTGCATTTGAAGGGACACTCTGTAGACTGATCAAGTTGGATGTCCCTGGTTCTGCAATAGGGTTGCCACCTCTCCCGGATTGCCCTGGAGTCTTCCAGATTTTTATAGCATCTCCCGGAAGTAATTCAAAAAAACCATGAACTGTCCAGGAATAATGACATTACACTCTCAGTTAACTAGATCTCAAGCAACCGGCATTCACTCACACATGATCACGCTCACTCTCTCCCGAACTCTCTCTCACACACACACACACACACACACACACACACACACACACACACACACACAGTCACTTCCTCATTCTTACCTGCATTCACTAACATATCGCTCTCACTGTCACATGCACACACCCACTTATGCATTCATTCATACATTGCTGTCTCTCTGACATGCACACACACACACACACACACACACACACACACACACACACACACACACACACACACACACACACACAGCCACACACCCACTTACCATACCTCTCAACTGTACAGATTTTCACAGAATGTCTGGATTTTTGCCTCATATTTTTGGTCCATTTCTCATAAAATTGTGGTTTCCTGGCATATTAGTGGCAAATAATTAAAGATAGAAAATAATGACAGATACCTGAGTTTCAGACTTCATACCCTTCAGAAAATTCATGCTAAAGCAAAACCTGTTATTCTATCAACTTTCTAAGTTTGTAAGCACAATATTTAAAAATTGTCCCTTTTTTGGGTCTTTATCCCACTTTTATTTATGCCTTTGTCCAGATTTCTTGCTCTAAGAGGTTGAGAGGTATGCCACATATGCATTCATTCACACATTACACTCACTCTCCCGATCTCTCTCTCTCACACACACACACACACACACACACACACACACACACACACACACACACACACACACACACAGACATACACACACACACAGAATCTCTCGATCCATACCTCTTAGAACAAGAAATCTCGACAAAGCCATAAATAAAAGTGGGACAAAGTCCCAAAAACAGGAACAGTTTTCAAATATTGCCAATTATTTACTGCTTTGTCCAGATTTTTTGTTCTTAGAGGTAACTGTCAAGCAACCGGAAACTACATTATCTGGCATCTATCAATTCCCATAGGTGCCGGATAACTGAGAGTCTACTGTACTTAATTTGTTGCCTTGGCTGCACTGCGCATGAATGATCAAACCTTGCAAGTCGCAATGGCTGAATCAAAGCATTCGAATTCTGAATCTGAAAGTTGTATAAAGGTAAAAAGAAGTATCACTGTTCATTCAATGATGAATGGTTGAAAAAAGATGATTTTAAGGATTGGTTGGATAAGAAAACAGAGTCTGAAGCAGAATGCAGAATTTGCCATCACACATTTACAGTAAAGTACGAGGGACGACATCAGTAGTAGTGCATGCAACATCAGAGAAACATACTAAAAATGTGAATCAGATTAAGAAAAATACAGTGGTGGTGCTACGGTAGCGTTGTTGCCTCACAGTAAGACGCTGTCTGGTTCAATTCTCAGCTAGAGCATCTTCTGCATGGAGACATGCGTGAATGGGCGTACCTTCATTGAAGGTTGTGCGTCAGGCCTGGCAAGCCGGTACGTAAAAATCAACTTCCAATCATTATTGGACAGGAGTTCTGCTGTGGCGACCCCTAACCGGGAAAAGCTGAAAGACACAAACAAACAGTAATGACAAGCTTCTTTGGAAAGCCAAATACCAAAGAAGACAATCTTATAATGGTTGCTGAAGTAACTAATTTACCACAGTGTTAAGTATCATCACAGCTGTGCAAGTCAAGATTGCGGTAACGAGATAATGGGAACTATTTTCCCAGAATCTAGTATTGCAAAAAGATTGCTTGTGGCAGAACGAAAGCAACTAATATAATTGAAAATGTTCTCGCTCCTGCTTCACAGGAACAGTTGATCTCTGACTTACAAGAATAAAAGTACTTTTTAACAGCAACTGACTCTTCAAACAAAGGAAGAGTTAAACTTTTTCCACTTAAAGTGCAGTATTTTTCAAAATAAAAAGGAATAAAACATGGTTTGCTAGACTTTATGAAGTTTCAGATGAAAGCAGTGAGGCGATAATGGGTAAATTAGTTGACGTGACAGAGAAAATGGATGGGACATAAAGCCGAGTGTCTGCATTTTCTGGGGATAATGCTGCAGTTAATTTTGGCAATTTCTGTGTATGAGAAACTGAAAAAAACTAATTCTGAACTCATTTCAGTGAATTTCAAATGCCATATTATACGTAACTGTGTTAAACAGGCATGCAAAACTTTGTCAATGGATACTGAAGTTCTCATTCTCAAAGTTTATGTTGAATTTTCCGGCTATGTCAAACAAACTGCACAGCTCTAGTTATTTTTCAAGTTTGTCGAACTTGAATATTAAGACGTTCTTCGTCATGTACCAATGAGATAGTTATCATTACTTCCTGCACTTGAAAGAATGCTTCTAGTATGGCCTGCTTTGCAGTCTTACTTTGTTTCACGGAGAGAAGAAGAATGCCACAAAGTAATTTGGGATGCCTTTAGAGATGAAGAAAGCAAGTCCATACCTAGGCTATACTGCTGTTTCTTACAGAATGTTATGCAGCTCTTTCAAAGTAGTGTGCTAATGTCAGAGGTGGATCAAACTACTAGTTCCTAATTGCATGATATTATGGTTTGAGTAAGATGGAAAATTGCAGATCGCAAGCAAGACAAACTTTATGGAAAGGCTGCTGCAGACATGATTAAAAGAATTCCACAGGATAAGAAAAGGCACTTTGAAGCTGATGCTGATCAATTCTACAAGTGTTTAAACTACCTAGACTAGTGGTATAATTACCAGGATTCATAATTTCAAACAATGAGAGCTTTAACCTTGAAAGAACCAGTGATGTGGGGCTTAATCGAGGAACTGGAAGACAAGTTGTGCATTGACATTGACAAAGATAAGTACTATGATGACTACTGTATTCTGTGCAATGTCCAAACAGAGCTGGTGGAAAAAAATAAATGAGTGGTCAAAAGATGGAAGGATTTTTTCACAAAACTGACATAGAAAGGGTGGTGAGGAACTCTTTAAAGTTGTATCCTTTGCATTTTCTATACCTGTGTCAAATTCTTCGTGTGAATGAACTTTCAGTGTGATGAATTCTTTGTGCACCAAAAAAAGAAATCATCTGGGACTTGGTGTTTTGCGAGCTGAGCTACAGGTGTGTGAAAATGTGAGGTACAGATGTTCTCAGATTCATGAATTCTTGATGAAGACACCCAAATTGTTGGCAGCTGCAAGATCTGATCAGAAATATACTTTTAAGCGCAAGTAGTGCTCGTGACTCTAGAAAAGCACACAGAATAAACATTCGAAAAATTATTTTATAGTTGTATTATTATTTTGAGCTTTTCCTATACATAGTATTCATTGTATAATCATTATGAATGTTAACATATCAAACATTGATAGTCTCTGAGTTGGACAGCACTTATGCCAAAAAATACGGTTTGTGTTTAACATTAAAATAGCAACTCCAGGAATTAGCCTTATGTGAGGTGGCAACCCTATTCTGCAAACATAATGGCCTTCCAGTAAACGCTGACATCAGCCTGAGAAAATGTAGGTGTTCAGTGCAGGGGCTGTAAAAGTACATCACTAGAACTGGCACCCACCGACTGATTAGTGACATTGGATGCCAGTGTCATTTCTCCTACATGCCTTTCCACCTTCTCCTTTCATTTTTCCTTTAGGGAAAGGGTGAAGGAAAAAGATGCTCCAGCAGATGCCACAGCAGTCCAAGTTAAGGCCTTGAGTTTGTCTTGCATGAGGTAGTCTTGCAGATAGTATAACCTACTGCAAATGGTTTTAGTGATAAATCCCTGACAGACATCACACTTCTAGATGTTGTGATCCATGCCCAAACTAAAAATAACAAGCAACTGTGGTACTTTTTGTGTGGAATCTATCAGCGGCATGTCTGCTATTCTGGGCATAAACACTGGGTTAACATCTTACCTACAAAAAAAAAAAAAAGAAAAGCAATCTAAAATGCAAGTAGCAAATGACAAAGCAAAGGGAAAGACTTGGATCCCCCATGATGTACCTATCTGTTTCTGGAACGCTGAAGCACATGTTTTAAAATGGAGATGCATTGCTCTCAATGCAACACTTTGGAAGAAGGATCCTGAACTCAAGAAATCAGGATAGATGTAGAGGAACACCTAATAGTATGGACTACTGTTTCAGTGATCTAAACAGAGAAGATCTAGGCAAGCCATTTCCAGGAGGTCCTTCCCATCCTCCCTCCTTCTAAGAAGACTGCATCTCCTTCGTGGAATGAAATCCTCAGGCCTGCCATGAACAATAAATTCTGCAGACTCTGTGCTATAATACTTTAGCTACCACCTGTCAGCACTTCTTACTTTTCATTACATAGTTTAGGTAGTTCTGTCTCAAGTTCTCTCACTTCTTTATTACTTAAAATACAAAAGATCTGACAATGTGTATCTCCTGACAAATCTCCAAACCTGTCCATTCTGGACTAATTCTGTTTCCAATCAATCTAAGTTTACAATACTTCCTTTCTCACCATCACTACAGATGTCCACCATATTGATCACTACCACAGTAGCCTTAGCTATATGGGTTATAACAGCTGGACAGCTTCCATAGTTTCAGGGTACTTTCCATGCACTCAAACTGTCAGGAAGCTTCAGCTGAGCTGACTAAAAGACAACAAAGCCCTTCAGAGCTTTCCTGCCAGCACAGAGAGAGGGAGGTTGTACTCTCTCTTGGGACAGATTTAAATAAAATCTATGAACTGGTGCTTTTCTTATGCATCTGTAGGAACATGAGCACATATATACCAACCTGAGCACCTCTTCTTTTTGAATTACCACCTCTATTGGAAAAATGTAGACTTGCTGTGATTATTATCAATTATTCCAAACAATGTATCTGTCATTTAATTCTCTATGCTTACTGCCCTGTTATTATTGAACATCTATTCTGTGGTTTACTCTTTATGACAGCTGTGCTCAAACAGCATCTGTTGTGTGTTATCAACTGAGGTTTATTAGTTTATATTATGGCTTTTGCAAATTACTGTCAAACCACGCACTGTATTTGACTTATATAGTTACACTATTGTTATTGCAGTCTTGTTAGGGTTACCACCTGTCCCACTTTTCGAGGGACAGTCCCTCTTTGGGCAGTTGTGTCCTGACAAAAAAATTAAAAAATAGCAAATGTCTTGAGATTTTAGGACAAAATTATTTCCTATATTGTATGTAATAGTTGCATAAAACAGTTATTCTCTATTTAAAATACCTAAATGTTATAAGAAACAGAATAAGTAACTAAAATGTTACAAGACTAAGCTTTTATTTAGCAAAAAAGTTAAGTTCTAATCTTTGTACTGACCGTGGGTATGTGTCGGCCTGTAAAATCTGATGTTTGTACCAAAAAAGTCCCACTTTGGCCATTTGAAAAGGTGGCAACCCTAGGTCTTGTGGGTTGTGTTCTGACCCATCAACTGCTCCACTCTTCAGAAATACTGCACCCTGGCATATTAACATATCTTGTTTCACTGCTTCACCACATGTAGCCTATTCCTTAGTTTCTTGTCTTTTAGTTTTGCCATCCCAACCTTGAGAGATAAACATAGGATTTTGTTTCAGTGTCTGACAGATTCATTTCATTACCTGATTTGGCATTAAAAATGAACTATTTAGTAGGTCAAATTAAATGTTTAAATGAGTCTATCAGTCACGCAACACTGCAGCCTGCCCCTACAATTAATACTATGTGCCAACACCAAACTCAAATGTAATTGGATGGAGGGAAAACAGAGACTAGAGTGTGTTGGATGTTACTCCTCCCCTTCACATTACATGACCATAGAAAGCCATTCCAATCAACCACAGAAGCATAAGCAGCAGGCTCTGTTGAAATACTTGATTACTGAATCATTAATATGTCAATGAAAATACATAAACTAGTGGAGTTCAGGCTTGTGAAACATCTGAGAAAGCTGAAGCAACAGCTAGAGTTACCTGCATATAACAGGATCAGGAATTTAACAAGAGCTTGATTTGGGCTGCAGAATATGAAAGATGTCAATAAAGGCAAAGAAACTGCTTCTATGCAGAAGAGTACAGCAAAATGTGACAACGAATCTCTTCTTCCACAGAAAATATACTTTCATATTTCTTTTAGCATATTGCTGACTTCATCACTCACTCTGTGATGATACCATTCAAATGAAGTTTCTTGGAAGAGGTATTCCCCGATATATGGAATTCTTGCAAGATCATCCTTATTTTTCAACAGTGGTGATATCAGAAAGGTTGAAAATTATCATCTCATTGGCAGTTTTGTTTTATAGGCTCATAGGTTCATAGGTGTGTACTAGGCCAACGGCCCTGAAGCCTTTACAAGCCTAGCCCTGGCATCAAGCCGCCGTTAGTTCCCAGTGCTTCTATCAAGTAGAGCTACTGGAGTTATCCCCGGGGTGAACTTTCTATTTCCCATCCCCTCATCAAGATTTCTCTTGAAGAGGGCCAGTGAGGTGCTCTGTTTGATATGTATGGGGAGTCTATTACATAGCATGGGCAGTCTCTGTGTTATGAACCTGTCCCTCCAGCATGTTCTGTTGATTATGGTAATGAGGTTGAGGTTCCTGGACTGTGTGGTGCAGAGGGATTGGGATTTCTTTAGGTGTAACATTTCTAACAGGGCTGGGTCAGACATGGCTATGTAAGTCAAGCAGAGACCGCCTCTTAATAGACGATATGAGACAGACAAAAGCTGGAGTTTTTTGAGTCTGTCCATGTAGGGCATGTGTTTAAGAGCTAGGATCCTCTTCACCTTGGGCACCATTTTTAAACCTAGTTCACTACCTTTCTAGCCTCCCTCCTCCCTACGGCGTTTAGGTTACCATGCTCAACAGTAAACCAGAATTATATCCAGTAAATCTGTATTTTTCCACCTTAAGTAAAATACAGAGTATCCACTCCTACAACTATATACTGAGATCTCCTCCCCCAGAAAACAGCAACAGAATATTGCTGCAAACAGTCTGAAACAAAAATTCTATCCAGTACATCTGTATTTTTCCACCTTAAGTAAAATAGAGAGTACCCAATCCTACAGCTATATACTGAGATCTCCTCCCCCAGAAAATGGCAACAGAATATTGCTGCAAACAGTCTAAAACAAAAATTCTATCCAGTAAATTGGTATTTTTCCACCTTAAGTAAAATACAGAGCATCCACTCCTACAGCTATATACTGAGATCTCCTTCCCCAGAAAAAAGCAACAGAATATTGCTGCAAACAGTCTGAAGCAAAAATTCTATCCAGTAAATCTGTAGTTTTCCACCTTAAGTAAAATACAGAGTATCCACTCCTATAGCTATATACTGAGATCTCCTTCCCCAGAAAAAAGCAACATAATATTGCTGCAAACAGTCTGAAACAAAAATTCTATCCAGTACATCTGTATTTTTCCACCTTAAGTAAAATAGAGAGTACCCAATCCTACAGCTATATACTGAGATCTCCTCCCCCAGAAAATGGCAACAGAATATTGCTGCAAACAGTCTGAAACAAAGTATGTTAGATGTTTCTGTAAATTCCAAACCTGTTACACTCTATTAAACTGTCCTGTTATTTAGGAAGTGTACTTAGGAAACCCTGTTGAGCACTTTATCTTAAACGACCAGATGAACAATTCCCCTGTCTCCCAGCAATTTTCCCTTCTCTCCCAACTATTGAAACCCTATGCAGAACACTTAATTATTTTTATTAAACTCTATAGTGCTCCTACCCATCTCCCAGTACTCCATAAGGGCTCAAAACGAAAACGCCATGGAAGGGTCTTTCCTACCTTGTATTATGGTTATATTTTACTAGCTTTTTCCCTTTAAATTTGCTAGTAAACCTACTGATAGTCTTCTTTCATCTATTGCATTATTTAGTATCCTGGATATAGCCCTCCCATCCTCCCTATTACCTCACATCCTACCTTAGTCTATATCTGCTTCCTAGAGCCTTGGGTGCCATTTTTAAATCCAGTTCACTACCTTTCTAGCCTCCATCCTCCTTATGGCGTTCAGATTACCGTGCTCAACAGTAAACCAGGTATAGTTTGCCAATATCTGCTTGTATTCTGTAGAAACTGTGTTTAAGTGACTGTTACAATATCATCGTCATGGTTTGGCTGTTAAAATGTACTCTACACTGTGGTTTAGCTGTTAAAATGTACTCTAAGCTGAACTTGATTACTTACTACTAGTGTATACTCTCTGCACATGTGTTCTCTCACACACAAAAAACAGTGCTAGGCACTGTTCTCAGTTTTATTCTGCAGGGGTCATAAAGTCAACTAAGTTACTTCCATGCTAAATGTTTTATGCTTTACAACATTGTTCACTCGCAAAAACAGCGCTAAGCACTGTTCTCTGAATTATTCTGCTGCAATATATATTGTTCACTAAGCCACTAAAATGCTAAATGTTGTATGGTTTAATATATGAATCTCTTGCATGACACAGCGCTACGCACTGTTCTCAGCTTATTCCACTGAAGCTATACGGCTCATTAAGCTACTTTTATGGTAAATATGTGTGTTAAAGTGAATTAATATCCAACTATACGAATTGAATTGCTATCATTTAAGGAGTCTCTAGCAAAGACGTTTTAGCAGGACAAAGATAGACAATATTGTGCATTTGTACCAAATTGTGTTTTTTACTGCTTAGGTTAGTTATCTCTTATGTGTAAATCAATAGCATTGAATGTTGCTAAAATCACAGCTATAGCTCCACGTAACCTTATCTGTTTTCTGCTCTACCCTTTTTCCTCCTAGAATTCTATCCAGTAAATCTATTTTTCCACCTTAAGTAAAATACAGAGTATCCAGTCCTACAGCTGTATACTGAGATCTCCTCCCCCAGAAAACGCCAATAGAATATTGCTGCAAACAGTCTAAAACAAAGTATGTTAGATGTTTCTGTAAATTCCAAACCTGTTACACTCTATTAAACTGTCCTGTTATTTAGGCAGTGTACCTGGGAAACCCTGTTGAGCACTGTACCTTAAACGACCAGCTGAACAATTCCCTTCTCTCCCAGCATTTTTCCCTTCTCTCCCAACTATTGAAACCCTATGCAGAACACTTAATTATTTTTATTAACTACTGTAGTGCTCCTACCTATCTCTCAGTACTCCATAAGGGCTCAAAATGAAAAAAACGCAGAACGGTCTATCTCACCTTGTATTAAGGTTGTATTTTACTGGCTTTTTCCCTTTAAACTGGCTCCTAAACCTACTGATAGTCTTCTTTTATCTATTGCTCACTTCGCTTTCCTCCCTGCCCCCAATTTCCACCCGCACCCAGTGGTCCTACCTTTAATACTAACAGTAACGACTCCCACCTTTCAAACAACCTATAACATCACTACACCTATACTACCCCCTACAGCTTCTCACTACTATCCCTCCTACTCAGCTAATATGTACAAGCACACCATACCTATACTCACTGCCTGCACACTCATTGCATACATCACATCTTACCAAACCTCCACCATTCCCACACTCTACCACTACCACTGTACCACTAAACACACCACCACTCATATCCCACCTCTACTTTACTACTCTCCCATCAGGTCCACAACCTTCCCTATACACCCTCTATATAGACTACAGACCACAATACCTAAACTAAAATCAATCCCACAACTTAACATAACAGCCCTACCACCATACCTATTACCCACAGAACACAATACAAAAACTTCCCTTATAAGCAAGCATATCCAGAAAATTAATAAAACTAATAATCTCATCCATATCCAACCTAGCACCCAGTGGAGACATCCATCCCAGTCCTGGCCCCACAATCTCCAATCCCTCCCCTCATAATCAGACTACAAACCACATCTTCTCCCAAATCACAGCCAATAGAAAGCCAACCGACCTCCTTCTGATAAGCCTAAATATTAGACGTATATGCAACAAGGTGCATAAACTCCATGCCACCATAGACTTCTACTCTCCTGATGTAGTGATCCTTACAGAAACATGGTTAAAACCACACATTACTAATGAGCAAATCCTCCCTACCAGTTACAATATACTAAGAGTAGACCCAGTGGCAGCTCGTGGCATCGGACTGCAGGACTGCAGCCCCAGATTTGTGAGAGAAATAGAAAAGCACAACACTTGCACAAAAAATATTTTTTAAATTAAAAAACTGGCTAACAAGTACGACTGACTCGCAAAGTCCTGGAACTTGAACTGTGCATGCTCGTTGCTCAGCGAGTTCCATTTTTTTTTTTCCTCATCTGGTTGCTGGACTGTCTCAGACTGCTGTAGAAGGCAGTCCAGACTACGGAGAGTTCTGCATCAGTGTGTGATGGCCAGAAGTCTGTGCGGTAACTGCACAGAAACATGGAAGGGGGACGGACTGCCATGTCCGCAGTCACATATGTGACGTGAATGGCAGGATGACTACTGATTGGTTCTCACTCTCTTTCTGAAAAAGAGAGTGAGAAACAATCAGTATTAACAGAACTTAGTCTCTTCTTCTTGCAGTTGCTACCGTACAGTAAGTGGGTGCTAGTGTTGAGTGCTGCTGTATATTGCATGACTGCTTCCTATTATTGCTGCCAAAATATTTGAATCCTGATTCCATCCTGAGATTCCTGACTAACTTTCTTTGGGTGCTTGCTGGTTACTGCTTGCTACAGGGAAACAAAGATTTCTGGAGTGGATTCCCAAGTCCATCAGCCAGCTAAAAAAGCCTTTACTTTGTGTTGTTGTTGGTGTTGTTACTTGTTCATGATGGTCGGAAACAAACGGAATGTCTCAAACTCTTCTTCATCATTTATTTTTTTGCGGTAAGGTAAGTCAGCATTTTATTACCTAATCTGCCCCGCCATGCCAGCCCTCTAGTTTCTTCACACATAACATGTGCTGAATGTGCTTGTGCTGAGTGCTCTCTAAGTTTCATCTGACTGGAGCTGGGGGGGGGGATAATGAAGGCTTAAGGTCCTCTCATGTAAAATAGACAGTAAGGCTAAGTAGAAGTTGTGTTGGTTCATAAAATTTTCTCTTGCAGCAAAATCCCAGGGCAGGACTTGATGCTGAGTACGAATATCCCAGTGACCAAGGACTTACCAATGTATTTTGTATTAATTTTGCTCTGTGATATAAAGGGATTTTTCTTTTATAATATGTTCATGTCATAGTGCACTGTCTCTTCCTGTAGGTGATGGTGGTGTTAGTCATCTTATCTCCTACTGTCTTAGTGTATGTGTTGATGAGGTATAGTTGATTGTATGCTAGGGTAGAGATGGATATGAAATGTATTTTATCTAGTGTGGAAGACTGGAAGTGATAAGTATGAAGAACACCAATGTTGTTTCAAGACAGGTGAGATAAATCTTTTTGTATGGGTTTTAATTCGTATTGCCTCAGTTGGGCAAGAATAGCATTAAAGGAAATGTAAGTGTGCATTACACTGTATGTTAATACATTAAGTGGAAGAGCTGTTGTTTCAAATATGTATACATGCTTTAGTAGTGATAGAGCAGAATATCTTTCTAGTTACATGTTAACTCTCTATCATGAGGGAAGACTGCATTTATCTTGTTACCCAATTCATCTGGGAATAATCAGATTGTTTTGCCCAAGTTTCCAATAAGGCCTATCACAGAATCCTTCTTCCCTGGCTGAACTACACCTCTCAACTGTCCAGATTTTTGCAGAATGAATAGAATTTTGGTTCTTATTTTTGGTTTGTTCCTCATAAAATGTGTGGTTTTCTGGCAAATCATTTAGGAATGAATTCAGTAAATAATGACAGACATTGAGTTTCATATGTTCCCCCAATATATTTGGCCTTGTCCAGATTTCCTGCATCAACAGGTTGAGAGGTATGCACAAATAAATCCCTTTATAGAATTAGGTATATCCAAACCTCTCAACTGTCCCCAACTTTGGCTCAAAATGTTGCTCTCCCCGTAATAATCCCTCCGCAAAATGGCAATTTTGGAACAGAATGTGGAGGGCTTACAATTAACAAATAATTGTAATGATCAGAGTTATACATTACTTTTATTTCAGAAATGCATGTAGATTCTCTTATTTTGTCAGCAGTTCAACTTAACAGTACTAATATTAAAAAAGTGTCCCTTCTTTGACAGGTTCCCTGCTGTATTGTGTGGCAGTTTTATATTTTTGCATCACATTTTTGGTCCATTATTCATAAAATTGTGGTTTTCTGAAAATTAGTGGCAAATCATTAAAGATTGAAGTTAGAAAATAATGACAGACATTTGAGTTTCAGATTTCATACCCTTCAGAAAATTCATATTAATGCAAGACCTACTATTCTATTATCTTTCTAAGTTTATAAGAGCAATATTTAAAATTTGTCCTTATTTTTGGGCCTTTGCCCCACTTCCATTTATGGCTTTGTCCAGATTTCTTGCTCTGAGGTTGAGAGCTATGACAAATGTGTCAGGGCCATCACCATCAATAAGAGATGTTTCAAATTGTGACATACTTGTTGCACCCCACTCCACCATGTAGTGACTCTGAATTTGTCCAAGCAAGGCAAGGAGCATTTATACAGTGTAAGTGTGCAGAGTATCCCCCCATCCAAGGTAGACACAAGTACTACAGTGGCTTTTCATCTGTCCTTGATTTTGCAGAATGTTCTGTTTTTCTGTCATACTTTTATACTGCTGATTTATGCTTATTATTATTCAGAAAATGCATGTTGTTGCAGTGCCTGCTGCTCTGTGTTTAAGTAGCAATACTTTAATGATCATCAGGTAAGCTTGTCTGAGATTGTAAGATGCAAGTAAGCTTTAATAAGCATACTATTAAAGAATTACCAACATTGAAAGACTTTTTGTTGTTGCCACGCAGAGAATATTTACATAACTAGATAACATATAAGCCTTAGGTATTGAAATGCATATGACAGCATTTGTAATAAAGGACAGGATTACAGTATTTTCAGAAGCTCATTACATTTGTTGGAGACTTGCAGTCATCTTTGCAGGCTTTACCCATAAACTAAACAGATTGCCAATCTATCATGTGTGGTCCATAACCTGTGCAGTAATCCTTTAAGCAATGTATCTTGAGCTTGTTTCTTGTTTGCTGTTCATTTTTTACTTTGATCACGTTGTCCCCATTAAACAAGTAGATAGTTGTTGTCAGGCAGCAGGTCTTGGATAAGAAACATTTTTACAAGTGGGGGTATCACAGAGATTGCTACTTTCAGCATGTTACTTGGAACTTTTATAAAAGCTGAATATAAATGATAATTAGAACTGCAATGTAAGGAGAAGTGGTTTGAGTTGAGCGCTGCTTGTTTTTTTTTATACTTGATTTTGACTGGTATTCCAGTAATGTATTTAAAAAGTAATTTATTTTTTCATGCCTCACAACCTTTTTGTTTCCATCTAGATATTAAGTAAGCTGTCATGTAGCCAATGCATTGAAATATATTTTTCTTCTACACTTCATTTTGTCTTGATTGGACTCTCATAATGACAGTTTGGCACCCAGGGCAGGGTATTTAATTAAAGCCCCACTTTTTGTGGTTTTGAGAATAGCTCCACCCTTTATAGTTGGTCACACCCCTTCCTGTTGGTCCCACCCATTCAACTGTGTCCTGCAGCCCCCCTTTGATTTGAAGTCACCAGCCGCCACTGAGTAGACCGACTAAACAAAAAAGAAGGAGGTATAGCTATAATATTTAAACAGCATCTAGACATCCAAATCTTAAAGATAGCAGCTCCCAAATAGGTAAAGAAGAAATAATATATACCAACCTTAAAATAAACCAAAATAAAACCCTAAACATAATAGGTTGCTACTTCCCACCTGGCCAAAATATTCCTCCACTTGAAAACCTCCTCAGTTGGACTACCCACCACCTACTCCAAGAAACTTTAATTCTAGAAGACTTCACCACTGACTGGCAATCCTGTTCTAGCAACCACCCAACCCATCATGTAAACCTTCATGGCTTCACCCAACTAGTTCAGTCACCTGCTAGGATAAATAAAAGCTCCAACAAACACATTACCCTTGACTGGATGCTAGTCAATAAGAGCCCCCAGTCATATATAGCAGGCTGCCTATCTGACACCCTCAGTGATCACTCCCCAACTTTCCTACTCAGAAAACACCTTTACAAAGGGAAACCCATCATCTACCGACAAATACGCAAAAAAACTAACCCTCTCTCATTCAGCTCATCCCTAAAAGATTGTAACTGGCAACCACTAAAATACCTCAAATTACATGATGCAGTTGACCACTTTAATAAAACATTCCTAAGCATCCTTAATTACCATGCCCCCATAAGACGTTCCCAAACTAGAGCCCACCCATCCCCATGACTATAAAAAAACACCAAGTCTGAAATGAAAAACAGGGATAAAGCCTGGGACAACTGGCGCAAAATCAAAAACCCCTCTACTAGGCAAAAATTCCTAGAACTACACAATAAAACCAAAAAGCATATAAAACAGGACAAAATCAAATACTACCAGCCTGGCCTTACCTCCTCCTAACATAACCCCAAATAATTCTGGTCCTCAATAAACTCCATCATCCACCCAGGTAAAGTAAGTACACCCACTCCTAACATAACTCACTTCTCCAAAAATATTGCTACCTATTTCAACAATCACTTCACACAAACTGTACTATCACTAGCTAGACAACCCCCCCCCCCATAAACCCACACCATCAACTTTACAACTAATAATCTCCCCACTAGCTTCTCTTTCTCTCCTGTTCCTACCTCCAAAATAAAACAACTGTTAACTAAACTTAAACCCACCAAATTAGCAGCAGACAACCTCCCAAGTGAATACCTTGACCTTGCAGCTGACGCTCTGGCCTACCCAGTATCACTCTTGGTTAGCAGATCTCTGTCAGAAAGTTATGTTCCCACACTATGGAAAGTCTCACACATAATTCCCCTACATAAAGGAGGCCCCTCCACAGATCTAACCAATTACCGTCCCATAGCTATTCTCTCACCACTCTCCAAAATAATAGAAAGATGCATCCATTCTCAAGTCTCAGATCACCTCCTTGCGAACATCCTCCTCTCCAACACACAACACTGTTTCCGACCTAACCATAGCACCACCACCACTTTACTCTCTTTCTCTAACACTATTCTGCAAAATAAAAATGCAGGTTATCTCCCCTCAGCTACATTCCTAGACCTTTCTAAATGTTTCGACATGGTCCCATACAAACAACTCATCTCTCTTCTCAATAACCTATCCTTCTCTCAACCAGTCATTAACTGGTTTCAGAGTTACCTATCTGACCACCAACAAGCAGTTGTTTGGCAGGATGACCTATCCCCCCAACTACCAGTCTCCACAGGGGTTCCCCAAAGGTCCATCCTAGGACCCCTACTCTTCTCTATTTTCCCTGATAATCCAGCCTCAGCCACAACACATGGCACACTCATACAATATGCAGATGACTCAACCATCATCTGCACAGCCCACTCCCTACCCAAACTGCAAAAAGTCACACAGGAAGCATTTTCTTCTATTGAAACTTGGTTATCCGATGCCCAACTAATACTCAACTCAAACAAAACAAAATTACTAATCTTCCAACCCACCAAACTTACCCTAGACAGCTCTCACTTTAACATCACAGCAAAAGACAACACCACCATCCATCCTTCAGAACACACCAAATTACTAGGAGTAGAAACAGACAATAAACTGAACTTTGACATTCACACTTCCATGACCATTAAAAAAGTGCACAAAAAACTAGGAACATTACCTAGAAATCAGCAACTACTTACCAAAGCAGCTAAAATATCTGTAGCAAATTCTCATCTTATCTCCACCCTACTTTACGCCTCTCCAATATTTACTAACCTAAGACAATGCGACCTAAATAAGCTCGAAACCTGCTACAACAAAATCGCCAAATTCGCCACAGGGGCTTCCTACCGTACTCACCATTGTCTCTCACTGACAAAACTAGGCTGGCTAGAGCTCCCCCACCTCTTTCAATGGTACCAACTCGCACTCGCCCACAAACTAATAAATCAACCACTAAAAGTCCCATCTCTCCAGAATCTACTCCAACCCTACCTAACTATGAGACCACTAAGATACAGCCACAAAAACCTCCTACAGGTCACAAGAGCTAATAACTCTGCTGGAGAAGGATTATTCTCCTGCACTATAGCCAAACTCTGGAACTCCCTCCCACCCTCAATTACCTCTGTAACTTCTTGCACCCACTTCAAATCCTTACTAAAATCACACTTAAAAACTTGCCAGGTATGCCCTTGCAACCCCCCCTCTAATACCATCCACTCTACCCACCCATTACCTCACCCCTATCAACGACCTACTTTTAGCAAGCTTGGCTACTCATATTCCCAGCTACCTACCACATAGTACTAACTTCTTGAAGCAACAACTGCTAATGGCTGTTATGTACCTCAAAAACAGATTGTATCAATTGTTCAGTGATGAATCTCAACCACATTTGTAACCATGTTTAATATCTCTCACCATGTTTTAAAATTGTACTATGTTTTACAGCTGTTTTGCATCTATGTTTTATTCTTGTATTATGTCCTCAGCTGGACTAATGTATATATTTTAAATGCTATTTTTTTTAACTGTATAATGTAAGTCATACTTAATGTGGAGCTTTTCTCCCCGGGCATCTGCTGAAAATGGACCTGCATCCAGTTGGACTCTCCCAGTCAACAAATGTAAATAAATAAATAAAAATAAATAAAACTTTTGTGGCCTTTCCAGGTGTTGCACGTGTTTAGTGAGGTACATGCCAAATGAGGCATTACACTCGATGATTGGTCTAATGAGGGAGGAGTAGAGAGAGATGATGACCACTTTCTTCCTGGATGCAAAACCCTTGGTAATGAGAAGTGAAACAAAGATAGACTTTCTGACCACAGTGGCAATGTGGTGGCTGAAGGAGAGGTTGCTGTCAACCTGTGTCCCCAGATCTCTTACAACACCTTCAGTGTTCAGTGGGCTACCATCAATGTGGTAATTAGTGGGAACTTTTTTCCCAGAGGCAATGATGATGCATTTTTTGGCATTAAGCATACGGCCATGGTTTCGACACCAGTCGTTGTTCTCAGTAAGGCCTTTCTGTAGGATGTCTAAATCACTTGGGGAGTTAATAATGGCTCCCAGCTTGCAATTATCAGCGAATATGGTCAGCTAGAGTCCCTCAGTGTTGGCCTGGACTTTTGAGAAGTTGATGCCAAACATGAGAGGATCCAGGACCAATCCTTGTGGGACTCCACTCATGACTGGTCGGTAGACTGACTTGAAGTCTGCTACTTTCACACTGTGGGTTCTATCTGTGAGCCAGTTTACAACCAACCTAGTGATATAAGTGTTGCTGCCTAGTTTGGTGAGTCTATCAATAATTCTTGAGTGGTGAATGGTATCAAAGGCCTTGGCCAGATCGAGGTAGGCTCTATGAACTGCTTTGCCCTCATCCACAGCTCTGGTGACTGACTCAAAGACATCAACCAGGTTGAGCAGGCATGATCTACCCGTCACAAAACCAAATTGCGTGGGATCCAGAGTTTGGAGATTCCCTACATCCTTGTTAATTAGGTCCATGATGATGCACTCCATAGTCTTACACAGACTCGTCAGGCTAATGGGGCGATAATGTCCAGGGTCTGTAGTCGCTTCCCCTTTATGGAGAGGGATGACTATAGCAGTGCACCATTCTGTAAGGACAAAGCCTAAGGTGAGGCTGTGATTGAACAGAGCACACAGGTGTGATGCCAGTTCACTTTATAGTTCATGTAGAACACAGCCAGGGATATTGCTGGGTCCCATGGAAGCTGTATTCTTGCCCTTTGACAATGCAGCTTTAACCTATGCTGCAGTAATGCTGGGTGCCTGGCATTCTTCTGGTATTGTAATTGGTCCTTTGTGGGGGAGAGAGGGGTAAAGTTGGTACTGAATCTGTCGGCCAGTATGCTGGCAATATCTGTTGGCTCAGTATAGGAGGTACCATTGTGCAGTAACTCAGTGCAAATCTGGGTATTGCCGTGATATTCTTGCTATAACTGTAGAAGGCTTTGTGGGTGTTTTTAGTATCTGCCGCAATTCTACCTTCATAGCTAGCTTTAGAGGTTTTGAAGAGGGATCTCAATTTTTTGTTGAGGCTAATAAGTTTATTTTATATATTTCCTAACCAGGTTCGCCCACTGGATAAAAGTGGCAACCTGGGAGCATTGTCTGGTCAAGTGATTTGCTCAGTCACACAGTAGGCAAAAAGAGGTGGAAGGATCCAAACCCTGCACCCTTGGCTACAGGAAGTAGCTTGTTAACTCCCTTGGCAAAAGTACTTGAAAAAGTAATTAAAAAACTTTATGTTAGTCTATGGAAGTATGCATTTATGAAAGTCCCCCCTCCCACACACAAACACATATACAGTCACACATAAACAAACACACACACACACACACACGCGCACACACACACACACACACACACACACACACACACACACACACACACACACACACACACACACACACACTTAGCTAACTTAGTCCCTCATTAACCCCTTCTACTTCAACTTCCCAGGCAGACACACTCATAAATACACTTACACATGGAGCCACACAAACACCCCACCACCCCCAACACTACCTGACCTCTAACCTCCACAGTACTTACTTCTATAGCAATGGGTGAACTACATGAATGGGAAACGGAACAGTAAACCTGAAAATGTTATGCCAAGTGATATCACAATCTAAAGACAAAGACAAAAAAGCCAAAGTGACCTGGTGTTGGAACTTGAAACACAAATGAGGTCAGAAAAATTGCATCAGGTGCTACAAAAAGTTAACAATGTCCTGCTTTAACTAAAAGTAAAATGTCTGAATGTACAAGGTAAGGCTGACTTACTAATGGTACAGACCCAAGACACTGAGAGAAAAGTCAAGAACTGTACATGAACTAACAGCCACAATAATGAAACAGCCCAGTTACACAAGAAAATTTTAATTTCACCAATACCATCAACCAACTCAGAAACAACTTTGACATGGCCTCCCACACCAAACTATTAAATACACTCTCCAAATTGAACCTCAGACCCTCTGCACTCCAGTGGTTTCAAAGCTATCGACAGGACCATCAACAATCTGTATAATGGCTTAATGTCCTATCCCCCCCTCTTCCCGTCACACTAGGAGTACCTCAAGGCTCAGTTCATGGGCTGCTACTCTTCACTATTTTTACAAACAACCTCCATAATGCTAACCCACTTCAACTATCCAATATGCAGATGACACAACACTTATATGTGTCGTTAATAACCTGCAATACCTCCATGATATAACCCAAAAATCATTCTCAGATACAGAGCTATGGCTCTCTAACCATTAGCTCATACTCAACCCCAATAAAACAAAACTCATGATCTTCCAACCCACAAGATCCTCTCCCCCAGCACCTTCTACATTACAGCTAGGAATAATACTAAAATTAATGCCGATTCACAAATAAAACTACTAGGTGTAATAATAGGTAAGAACCTAAGATTTGACCTACATATAGCACAAACAATTAAGAAAGTTCACAAAAAAAATGGGTGGGTACTCTTTAGAGAAATAAAAAGTATCTAACTAACACCTTTAGGGTTGCCATTGCTAGAAAGTACAGTTGTGTACACTTACCATAAATGTAGATGTTCGAGTGTATTAACTGTTGCAGTCATCACATTTGGGTTATCCCTGCCAGGGTAGCCCTCAGCCGGCTCAAATACCAGAGACTTAGTATTTCTGAGTCAGTTGCTGTCGCTTGAGGACTGATGTCAGGTCATCAGGAGTATAAAGTAAGGCAGCTGATGCCATTACATCAGTTTTTCTTGCCCTAACCTGTCAGGAGCCTCTAAAGTAGGAAAACAGGTTCTGGTGGAAGAACCCCACCAGTGGCAAATAAATACCAACATGCCCCTTGTAAGGAAAGGAGAACAACAAGGAAGAATGGAAATAAAAGGAGAAAGAGAATAAGGGGGCTGGAGGGAGGGAAACCAGGACTGCACCAGTGAATACACTCAAACATCTACAGTTATGGTAAGTGTACACAACTGTACTATGTTCTTCGTGTTTCACTGTTTTGCAGTCATCACATTTGGGTAGATTCCCAAAGCTGAGGAAATGGGTGGAGGCAGTCAAGGAAACTATGGGCTGGCTAGGATGCCCTGCAAGACTGCAGAGGCACACCCTGCCCTGGATTTGGAGAAGAGAGGCAGGTGATAATGCTTGGTAAAAGTGTGAACAGATGTCCAGGTGACAGCCTCCAGGATGTCCCTGGTGGGGACTCCTCTGAGGAAAGCTGCAGAGGTGGAGGCTGCTCTGGTGGAGTGCATCCTGACCCCCTTGGGGGAGGCTTTCCATGTTGTTTGTAGCAGAAATGGATGCAGTGTGCTATCCATTTGGACATGGTTTGCTTGGAGATGGCTTTGCCTTCTGCCCCTGTAGCAAAGCTAACCAGCAATTGATCAGACTTTCTGAAGGATTTAGTCCTGTCCAGATAGAATCTGAGCTGTCTGTGCACATCAAGAGAGTGAAGAATCATTTCCCCCTTGTTCTGGGGATTAGGAAAGAAGGTGGGCAAATAAATGGATTGGTTGAGAGCCACCTTGGGCATGAAGGATGGGTTAGTTCTGCGGGATAACCTGTCTGCATGGAAGATGATGAAGGTTTCACAGCCATGAGTACTTGCGGCTCAGAGACTCTTCTGGCTGAAGTGATGGCCAGAAGGAATGCTATCTTCCAGGAGAGAAATATTAGCTCTGCAGAAGAACCTGGTTCAAAAGGGGGCAGGGTGAACTTTTCCAAGACAAAGTTAAGGTCCCAAGCTGGTGTTGGTGCCCTACGGGGGGGACCTCAAGTTGCTAGCCCCTGTAAGAAACTGTTTGATCAAAAGGTGTGAGAAAAGGGGCTCCTCAGTGGGAAAATGAGCAGAAATAGCAGAGGCATGAATTTTTATAGAGGAGAAAAAGAGGCCACTGTGTAGTAGGTCAGCTAAGTAATCCAGGATGAGAGGGATGGAGGGCTATGTCATATTGGCCCCCTTAGCCTGGATCCAGGTGCATAAGCTTTTCCATTTATCTGCATAAGACTTTCAGGTGCTAGGGCGTCTGCCCTCCTGGATAACATCCAGAACCTGTTTACTGAGGATGGCAGATTGGTTAGGGGTTAGGGAATAAGCCAAGCTGCCAAACTGAGTGTCTGCAATTGGGGATGCATGAATTCCCCTTCCCTATGGGTCAGGAGGTTTGGAATCTGAGGAAGATGCCAAGGAGGCAGCGGGGACAGGCTGCGCAGCAAGGGGTACCAATGTTGTTGGGGCCAGTCTGGAGCTATGAGAATGGTCCTTGTTTTTTCCTCCCTTATTTTGAGCAGTACCCTGGGGATGAGAGGTAGGGGAGGAAAGGCAGAGACCGATAGATTGACTCAGGGGAAGGACAGGGCATCCACCTTCCAAGCCTGGCAATGATGCTCCCTGGTGCAAAATTTGCTGAGCTGATTGTTGGTGTGGGAGGCAAAGAGGTCGACCTTTGGGGTGCTCCATTTCTGAGTTATTACAGTGAAGGTACTTCTGTTGAGTTGCCACTCATGTGGGTCCAGAAGATTTCTGCTTAATTGGTCTTCCAGAGAGTTGAGAGAGCCTACTAGGTATTGTACTAATAGATGTAGATGCATGAAAGAAGCTGTGAGCCAAAGGGTCATGGCCAGCCTGCATACAGGGTAGGAGTGAGTCTCTCCCTGCTTGTTGATGTACCACATCACAGTGGAGTTGTCTGTTTTGATCAGGAGAACCCCTGGTGAGAGAAGGGGTTTGAAAGCTATCAATGTGTGCTGCACAGCCATCATCTCTTTTTGACTGATGTGCAGAGGGTTTTGCTGTGGGCTCCAATGGCCCTGTATGCTCCTGCCGCCCAGGTGTGCACCCCAAGCATAGTCTGATGCATCTGTGGTGAGGGTCTGGGTGGTGGGGGGGGGTCCCTTGTTGTGGGAGCATGCTGTTGCCCACCAAAGAAAATCCTTTCTGAGGCAAAGGAATTATAGGTAGAAGAGTTTTCAGGTCTTCAGAGTGTTGACACCAAAGGCTCTTTAGGTACCATTGAATTTTCCTCATATGCAGTCTGGCATATGGAATGAGTAGAATGCATGATGCCATGAACCCCAAATCTTGCAGGATCTTCCTTGCAGATAGCTGGGGCCTGGTGGCTAGTTGAGAGAAGTAGGCTGTCAGGAAAATTTGTTTCTCTGGTGTAAGGTATGCCATCTGGGATGCTGTGTCCAGACTTGCTCCCAGGAAGATTATCTTTTGGGTGGGCACCTGTTTGGATTTCTTTTCAATGATTATGTACCCCAGGGAGGTTAGCAGGGTCTTTACAAAGGCCAGGTGCTTGAGCAGTTTTTCCTGCCTGTCTGCCTGAATAAGGCAGTCATCTAAGTATGGGTAAATTTGAATATATCTTGCCTGAAAAAGGCAATGGCTAGAGCCAGACATTTTGTGAAAACTCTGGGAGCAGTAGATAAGCCAAAGGGAAGCACAGAGAACTGAAAGTGTTGAGATCCTGCCCTGAAGCGGAGATACTTTCTGCATGATTCTTTGACAGGAATGTGGAGGTAGGCCTCTTTTAGATCTAGGGTGGCCAGCCAAGCATCCTTGGAAAGCATGGGTAGCAGCTGCTGGAGGGTGAGTATTTTGAGTTTTGGGGTGACCAGGAAGGTGTTTAGAATGGATAGATTGAGGATGGGGTGCCAGGTGCCCTCTTTGATATTTCCTGCATGATTCCCTGATAGGAATGTGGAGGTAGGCCTCTTTTAGATCTAGGGTGGCCAGCCAAGCATCCTTGGAAAGCATGGCTAGCAGCTGCTGGAGGGTGAGCATTTTGAAGTTTGGGATCACCAGGAAGGTGATTAGAATGGATAGATTGAGGATGGGGCAGCAGGTGCCCTCTTTATTGCGCACCAGAAAAAGTCTGGAGTAGAAGCCTTGGCCTATGTGTTCTGCAGGAATGTGCTCTACTCCCCTCATAGAGAACAGGGAAAGGATTTTCTTTTGAGCCTCTGCCTACTGATCTGGTGGTAGATCTGTGAACCCTGTTGGGGTTGGGAAGGTGTGGAAGGAAAATTTGTATCCCTGAGACACAATGTTCAGAACCCATTGGTCCTTGGTAATTGTGGCCCAGGTGCTTGAGTGAAAGGAGAGTTTTCCTCCTAGGGGTAAGTGAAGGTGGGTGGGGGTGGTAGAGGAGATGAGTCATTGTGAGTTCTTATCATAAGGGGGTGGCTTAAAACTCCCTGGCTTGGAAGTGGAGGTAGTCCACTGCATAGATCTCTACATTCCCTGGGGCTGCTGTCTGGGGGGTCTATTTCCATGGGCCTAGGCTGGGCCGATTTACTCGGAGCAGGAAAGGACCAGTGCGTGGAAGGTCAATGCCTGCTGAACCTAGGGGGCTGGACCTGTAAGAAATCCTTAACTGTTTGCATAGATTTTGCTTTTTCTTCCATCTTTTTTAAGACCTCTTCTGCCTTGGTGCCAAATAAATTATCTTTGTGTAAGGGGGCATCTAACAATTTGGATTTGAAATGGTCTGGCAGGGGTTGTTCCTTAAGCCATGCATGTCTCCTATTGACAGATCCAGTGACTGCTGCCCTGCAAGAAGCTTCTAGGGCATCAAAACCACAGTGCAAAGTGTGTTTAGTTACTTGACTTGCAGAATGCATTAAGTCTTGTAATTCTTTTGAATCTGCCCAAGCAGGAAAGGAAGACATTTTTTGTTTAAGGAGTTCCAACATATGTTGCTGAAATTTCAGCATATGGAACTGACAATTTAGGGCCCTGATAGCAAGAGTAGCTGAGGTGTATACTTTTTTACTCTATCTGTCCAAAGCTCGGGAATCCCTGTCTTAGGGGGTGGGATTCTTAGCAGAGGTTGCTTTAATCCCTTTTGGCCCTTGAAAAATGACCTCAGGGTCAGGTGTTGGATTTTTAAAAAGATATTTGTGTGAGTCAGATACTCTATAGTACCTATCTGGTTTTCTGGGAGCAGGAGGTAGGGTGTCAGGAGTCAAGCTGAATTCGAGGAAAACATCCTCTACAACATCCAGGACTGGAGGGCTGGCCAAGGGTCTGTGCTGTGGAAGATCTAGAAATTCCCTGAGTCTCTTTTTGGACTGAGGGTAGTCCTGACTCTCCCATTGGAAATGCTCCCTTAAAGTATGCAGGATTTCCCCAAAGGAAAAACCCTCTGGAGGAGAGGCTGAAGGAATGGAGTCCTCTGCATCAGAATCCTTATAAGTGGAAAGGGGTTGCATGTCTTCATATTCGGATGCATCAGAGTCATCTGACTGTTGTTTAGACAAAACTACAGGGGACAAATCTATTTTCCTTTTGGAGGGGGTAGGTTGGCTTCCCCTGATAAGCATGATAAGGTCTTCCTCCATATTAAGCATTTGAGACTGAGGCAAGGAAGCAGGCGCCTGATAGTGGGTTGTCGTTTTTTTGGGTGTGGTTCGAACCCTGGGCCTAAGAAACTCTGTTGTTTTTGAAAGCATGGTAGTTGCGAAAAAAGATGCCAGTTTGTGTCAAGATTTGGTGTGAAGGACTTCCTTGGAAGCCGGTGCCTGCTCACCGGCTCCGGACCCATCCGAGTTAGAGACAACAGCAAGATCCTTAGTCGAAGAAGAGTTTTGCGGCATACCGGACTCTGATAGGGTCTCAGTAGCAGCCTGTGAATCAACCGAAGCGGGCATCAGGGGCTGTGAAAGCACCTCACTGAGTACCGGAGGACTGATGACTAGCTTAACGGAAGCGTCGTTGGTAGGCTTGGACCTGTGTGGTCTGTCTCTGTCTTTATATTTATGTTTTTTTGGAAGATCTGCTGTCAGATGGCTTACCGAAGCATTATCAGAATTTGAGGACTGAAAACGAAAATATCTGGCTACAATAAGGGCCTGACAATGGATAGTTCTGGTGTTGAACAAAGCACAGAAGTGACAATGGGGGACATCATGGTCTGAGCCTAGACATGTGATGCAGTAAGACTGAAGGTCTCTGTGCAGTATTTGCTTTCCACAGGTGAGACAATTATTAACTTTTTCTGACATCAGTTAGTGGAAGAAAAAAGGATCCCCAATGGGGTACTTAGCTTTAGAAGACTTCAACTTCAATTCGGTAGATGAAAACTCACATAGTGGCCGACCGCCACTCTTGTGAACTGCTTCTGCTTCAGGCTCCACGGCAAGAAAGACTGATGTAATGGCGTCAGCTGCCTTACTTTATACTCCTGACGACCTGACGTCAGTCCTCAAATGACAGCAACTGATGCAGAAATACTAAGTCTCTGGTATTCGGGCCGCCCGAGGGCTACCCTGGCAGGGATAAACCAAATGTGATGACTGCAACTGTGAAACATGAAGAACATCCTATCTTCTATCAACACTTTTGTATGCTTTCCCAATTCTCACCAGCCTTAAAAAGACAGATTTAATTAAACTTGAAACATGCTTCAATAAAATAGCTAAATTTGCAACTGACTGCCCACATCATACCCACCTTAAAGAAACTCTCCTGGTTAGAACTCCCACAACTTCTATCCTATAACCAATTATCCTTTGCACACAAACTGGTATATCAACATGAAAAAACCCTGTCCTTCTAAATATTCTCCAGCCCTATCCAACAAATCGAAGTCTTTGCTCAACTAATAAATCTCTACTACACATGTCGAAATCCACTAATATGGCAGGGGACTCACTACTTTCTCATTATATAGCAACAAAGTGGAATTCACTACCTCACAGCATCAGAACCAACACAAACCAATTCAAAAAGAGTTTTAAAAATGATAATAATGACACCTGGCTTTGTCCCCTGTACTACTCCAGGCTAACTAGTTTTAATAGCGTTTGGTCATACATTTTCTTCTTCCCTGACCACCTCATAATCTATGCTCTCTCTCTCATGTCCAGATAATCTCTAACCTCATCTTTTTCTATCCACTGTCCCCCTACAAACCCTTCCTCAGCTTACTTTGAGAAACTACAATTTCTATACTGCAATAAGAAATTATATCAGATGATTGTATAATACAAATGTCAGCTATAATAAAATGGCCTCGGTGGTGCAGCGGTAGCGTTGTCATCTCACAGCAAGTGGTTCTCCCGTTTGATTCTTGGCTGGAGCGCCTTCTGTGTGAAGTCTGTATGTCCTCCCCGCGGTCGAGTGGCGTTCAAAAGACATGTGTGAATGCGCGTGCCTTTGTTGAAGGTTGGGTGTCGGGCTGGCAACTCGGCATTGTAAAAATCTACTGCCAATCATTAGCAGACCGGAGTTCCGCTGTGGCGACCCCTAACCGGGAAAAAGTCAGAAGAAGAAGAAGAAGAAGTCAGCTATAATAACATAGCATGTAATTTCTGGTGTATCGTAAGTCTTGTATATTTTTTTGTATAATTTCTTGTATAAGTTTTGTATAATCTCTGTATGTGGAGCTTTACTCCGCTGAAAATGGGTCTTATCCCAATCGGGCTTTCCAGGTAAACAAATGTAAAATAAAATAAATAAATAAATAAAAAAAATCTGAAAGTATAAATGAAAGTAAACTGATGACTTTGATCCGAGTGGAACTCAAAACGACTATATGCAAAAAATATGGAGATGCAATAACATTAGGTTAGGTATGCTCAATCATCCAAGAACTGGAATAAAAAGGCAAAAAAAACCCAAAAATAAACATGAAAACCTTTTTAATATACTATACTAAGAAAAGGAAAGCTGCATCACAAAATGAATGAACTATATGATGCTACTTTTAAGCTAAGTGCTGAGTATAAAGATCTGAAGGCTGAAAATACATTTTAAAGCAAACGGTAAATTAAAGCAAGCCTTTTAATGACTGATTCTTAAGGTAAGGCAATACAATATGATCATGCTGTTGTTGCAAACCTGCAAAAGGAAAATAATTCCTTCAAAAAGAATGAGATATTAACCTTCTGAAGCTGACAGAGATGACCAATATAGTCAGTAGCAGAGCCACAGAAACAGCTAAACAGAATTCTCCTAAAGGCCAGGTTAGCAAGCCTGGTGTGATCGTAGAACAGTTATAGAAACCAAACTGTAGAGACAAGTCTAAAGTTTGCATAATACATTAGACAAACTTAAACACAGTCCACTCATAAAGTCTCAACCAATTGTGTCTGATAAAAAAGAGAACTCAGTAAGAGAGTCAGAATATGTCGTAAAACCTAAAGAAATGCCAAGCAAAGGAATCCTGATAATACACTCCAAACTAATCCCTTTGTACAAAACAGATGAAAAGAATTAGCACGTCTGCATAAAATAGCGTCTCAGTAAAAATGCAATCAGCTATATGATAACCCTATGACAACATGTGAGTTGACATTGTAGATGCTTTTGACACAAAGCAAGAAATCACACAGCAACAGTATACTATGGGCTCCACCACAGCAGATGATGATAGAATAAAATGAAAGAGTTTTTATGCTGCAAATAGTCAAGGTCTGTTACTCGATTCATGTTATTTTATAAAAGACAGAATTAATGATAGAAATGAAACCAAAATACATGTTCTGATTCTACCAATAAAAGCTAAAGACCAAGCTGATATACTCAGCAGAAGAATCCATAATGCAGTGGACTGGGTATAGCATAAATAGTCCAAGGTACTATGCATGTTCCCAGACTGGACACTTAGCCAGGAACTGTCACAACAGAAACACAGTGTGGAAAAAAAGGGTTATCTCCTGCTATTGAGGTCTTGAGCCCCGTGAGGTGGGCTCTGGCTGACCAATGGTGCTTATCCCCACATGTCTGAGAGTGAGAGTGGGAACTATATGGTAAAGTGCCCCAGTGACCTCTGTGCGATATGCGGAACTGTAGTCTTTGGGCAGTCTGGGAGGAGAAGGATCCAAATCTGCCTGGGTAGAAGATGCCATTCCCCTTCATATAAACAGAAAAGCTAGACAGAAAAGCTGTTTGCCGCTTGTCAGCCTAGATGACAGACTTCATGTGAAATTGTTGTGACTAGGAAAGCCTGTGGATTGCTTGATGGAAGCCTGAGGGTTTACGAGAACAAGGTCAGATAATTACTAAGATGGTGCCTTGTGGGAGTTTAACTCTTTGTACTGGACTATGAGACAGACTTTAATTTGTTCCTGATGGTGAAGTTCTAAGTACTGAAATGTATGTTCCTATGAAACATTTAAAATCTGGGCTGTGTTAATGTATGCCTACTAGTGTGTGTCCTGGGAAGTAGGATTAGTGCAAATAAAAACTGACCTACTTTTATGAAAAAGTATCTTCAGTTATTTCATGGGTGCATACATCTAGGCAGCGAGAAATTTCCCTGTGGTACATTTGGCTGGATACATATGGTTTAAGTGACATTCAGCTGCAGAGAAATTTGGTGTGTGTGTGAACCACTACCCCTTCACACTTTCTAGTGAGCATTACCTAAAATACTTACTGGAGCATAAATGTGATTACAGTAGCATGCAAGATGTCCTCCATGCTGTAGCACACTTCTACATGTTGTAGTTATATAATCATGTACTGTACACTGAGCACAACACTCATTACTTCTTCTGCCTCCATCACTTGGTTATTAAAGCTGTGGGCATGGCAATGTGTGCTTCTCTTTGCCTACAGAGAATTCAAAACAGACACATTTCTTTGCAGATGAATGACACTTCAGCCATGTGTCCCCAACCAAATGTACCACAGGGAAATGTCTCGCTGCTTAGGCGCCTGAGCCCAAATTAACGACCAGGTGCAAAGTGACTCAAAGGAAACTTTATTATAACATTGGTTGAGCGCTTCCGACTACATTAAGACATAGACTTCTTCAGAATCATAAAATTGTTAAAACCACGCATTCAGGTTTATGAAAGCTCACCAGCTTTTTTATTTTGGAAAAGATTCATTCTAACAGGTATGGAGACGATTGGCAGAAGTGGTTGCTGCACAGAGAAATGATATGGCAGCTGCTGCTTGATGCATCCAATTCGCCAAGTCTGAATGAGGTTATTCTCATTACCAGTGAACTAAAGATTAGAGCTTCTAAATTACAACTTAAGTTTTAGGTGATGTTGTAATACATAACATTTTTTGCACAGATATTGATTTTGATGGAATGTTTCTTATTTTATAACTTTGTTATTGTGCCTGTACCTTTAATCTTTATGGTGGGCTCTGCAACATTTTTATTGATTGGTCTTCTATAACAGGGTGTGTTATGGTAAGCTTTTATAAACCTGAACGTTTGGTTTTAATAATTTTATGGTTCTGAAGAAGTCTACATACATATGAAAGCACTCAACTGATGTAATAATAAAGCTTCCTTCAAGTCACTTTGCCACCTGGTTGTTGATTCTTGTGGATATTTAGAGATTATGTGTGTTAGGGTCTGGCCATCCAGGCTGGTATATGGTCCCTTGCAGAAATGCTGGTAAGTAATTTGCATTGTGATATTAACTTGCCACAGGAAAATTGTGCATGGAATTCTGACCTACAGAATGCTACACTCAGTCTACAGTAAGTTCAGACAGACAGAAAAAGTTAGCTGTGAGGGCCAGGCTACACTGGTTTCATGAACATATATGACCTTGAGACTGAGTAGTGACCTCATGGGTACTGAGATCACTGTCTAACAACCTTCAGTCTGCATAGCTTGACCTTCAAACACAAATGAATTCATTATTACTAACAGTTGTCAGAGGTATTCTTTTTGAGTTGGTTTGTGTGCAGGCATGAAAACAACAAATAGGTTTAGTAAAAAGGTATGCAAATGAATAAATTATCTGTCAGTAAGAGAATGACAATAGCAAAGGCTATGAAATGTGTGACAGAATAGCTCCACAGCAAGTAGTACAGTCACCTTGGCAATGTCATTCTGTTTGGCATGACAGGTATATTGCTTTACAATAATACAATCATAAATAAAATTGTCATGTTGATTCATGTTGCACTGTTCAGGTACTACTCTGTAGTCTTTGTGCCTCTTCCCTGCTGTATTATTATTTTCATTTATAGCAGAAAGAATACCACTAATTGAAACAGGTTGTGGCCTAAAATGGTTCTTGTGTTACATGTTATGTGCCTTTAACCTCTGAAGTCTCATAATATCTTAAATCTGTAATAATACTATCAAAATGACATATTTATACTGCACTGAAACTCAAGTCATTTACATCCAGTCACGCTAGTACTGCTTATAAGCAAAGTATTAGAAGTCCAGTCGATAGCAAGAAAATATTTGCATCAAACATGCCTTCCTAAATACCTGGCCTTAATGTCATGTAAAGAGGCTTAATAAATAACATACAAAGCACAGTGATTATGATTTGCTCTCCATGAGGTCTATATTCCAACCGATATTTCTAAAAGCAAGCTTGCACAGCATCACGTGATAATTATTGTAACTAACTGACTAGCATTAAAGTTATGCACCCATATATGATATCACATATTTAAAGCTATATTATGCACCTACATATGGTATCATCTTTTCAAAAGCTATAAAATATATATCTGTGTGGGTCCCTATCGGATTACCAAAGTTTCAAAACTTCGAACATCATACATCTGAGATCATATGATCAAAGTTTTGAAACTTTGAATGTTTTGAATGGAGATTGCAGTACAGCATGGAACTGGAAATGTACTGTTTTGATCACTGTAGTGCAATCTCGGAGTTGGTATATTTAAATTAGCAGGGGGTGTGGGAGGTGCAGGGGGACAAATGTAAAAAAAAAATGTTTTTAATTTAGTTTTGAAGTTTCAAAACTTCAGTCATATGGTCTCGGTCGTATGATGTTCGAAGTTTTGAAACTTTGGTAATCTGATAGGGACCCATCTGTGTTAGCATGTATTCAGTTACAGTGATCAGATAAGTTATATAACCCCTGGTATATGAAACAGGGTTCAGATGCCTAGGCAGCAAGACATTTCCCTGTCGTACATTTGGTTGTGGACACATGGTTGAAGTGTGATTCAGCAGCAGAGAAATGTGGCTGTTGTGAATTCCCTGTGGGCGAAAAGAAGCACACATTGCCAAGCCCACAGCTTTAATAACCAAGTGCACAGGGGAAGAAAATGTAATGAGTGTTGTGCTCAGGGTACAGTGCAGGATTAAGTAACTACAACATGTAGAAGTGTGCTACAGCATGGAGGAAATCTTGCATGATACTGTAGTCACAATTATGCTCCAGTATGTATTTCAGGTAATGTTCACTAGACAGTGTGAGAGGGTAGTAGTCCACACTCACCAATTATAAAGGCACTGCCCATTGTGCACTGCATTTCTACTGCTACTGACATGCCCGATGGCCAGCCTGCTGCATTTCCTGCTGTCTCATGTAGTCTTGGGGGCCATGGACATTGTTTTCCCCCGTGCATTTGTTTTTTGACATTGTGGGTATGGCACCATATTCTTGTATTTTCCCACAGGAAATTCACAACAGCTAAATTTCTCTGCAGCTGAATGTCACTTATACCAAGTGTATCCAACCAAATGTAGCACAAGGACATTTATCACTGACTGGGTGCCTAAACCCGATGGGTGGCTCACTTGGAAATAATGCACATTTTCTAACTATCCATTAGCAGGAATATGGTCCATAAGAATTTTGTGTGTGGCATATTGCATGTGAAAAACAATCCACAATAGTCTAACAGACATGACTTTTCAGGAATTCATTTTGCCAACACAAAAAATTCTGCATTAACTGCATATGTCAATACAGTGACTTTTTCAAATTTTGCTCTATTTCTAATTAATAAAGTTAAATGTAAATAATACCAACCTTGAACTGTTCACTTGGTCTCAGGTACTGATCCTTGTTCCTTGAATAGCTCGGTTCTACTGGCTTTAAATCAGTCTACATGACAAATAAGAAGAAATAAATTACTTGGGGGTTACACCTTTTCAATGCACACTGGCAGGACGATGTCATGCATTAGACATTAATTCAGAATTTACTTTTATTGCTTAACTCTATAAAACAAAAACAACAGATTTCACCCCTCAGAGTCTAAGTTAAATGTGTTTCTCCAGTATACAAGCAATCATAGTTAAAAACTGCTGGATTTGTAATGTAGTGAAGAAGGGCTACATTATCTTATTAATATTTTGCGAAACAGGTTAGTCTTTCAGGGACCTAGAGATAAAAGACCTCATAAGAGTATGGAAAAAATGAAAATATGGTCATAGTTTTGTTTGAGTCAAGGCAAGAATGGTAAGAAAGTACAGTTGTGTACACTTACCATAAATGTAGATGTTCGAGTGTATTCACTGTTGCAGTCATCACACTTGGGTTATCCTGCCAGGGGTAGCCCTCAGTCGGCCCGAATACCAGAGGCTTAGTATTTCTGCGTCGGTTGCTGTTGCTCCAGGACTGACATCAGGTCATCAGTGGTATAAAAACAGGCAGCCAACGCCATTACATCAGTTTTTCTTGCCCCAAATGTCAGGAGCCCCCAAATAGGGAGCTAAGTTATGGTGGAATAACACCACCAGTAGAAAGTATATACGAATAGCCCTGTAAAGAGTGAGGAAGAGAGGTACAGAGAGAGAGAGAGAAGGGGGCTGGAGGGTGGGAAACCAAGACCGCAACAGTGAATACACTCGAACATCTACATTTATGGTAAGTGTACACAACTGTACTATGTTCTTCGTGTTTCACTGTTGCAGTCATCACACTTGGGTTGATTCCCAAAGCAGAAGAAAGGGTGGAGGCAGTCAAGAAGAGTCTGGGCTGGCTAGTATGCCCAGCAGGACTGCTGTTGCAAAGCCCAACCTGGATTTGGAAAAGACAGGCAGGTGGTAATGCTTGGTGAAGGTATGAAGAGAACTCCATGTTGCAGCTTCCAGGATGTCCCTAGGAGGGACCCCTCTGAGAACGGCTGCAGAGGATGAAGTTGCTCTAGTGGGATGTTCTGACACCCTGTGGGGGTGGTTTTCCATGGTGTTTGTAACAGAAATGGATACAGTGTGCTATCTATTTGGGGATGGTTTGTTTTGTTATGGCCTTGCCCTCTGCCCCTGGTGCAAAGCTGACTAGTAACTGGCCAGCTTTCCAAAAGGGCTTAGTCCTATCCAGGTAGAATCTGAGCTGTCTATGCACATCTAAAGAGTGCAGGATCCTTTCCCCCCCTTATTTTGTGGTTTAGGGAAAAAGGTGGGAAAATGAAAAGATTGGTTGAGAGCCACAGTGGACACCACTTTAGGCATGAAAGTTGGGCTAGTCCTAAGGGAGACCCTGTCAGCATGAAAAATGATGAAGAGTTCCACAGCCATAAGTGCCTGTAGCTCAGACACTCTTCTCACTGAAGTGATGGCTAAAAGCAAGGCTATTTTCCAAGAGATGAATTTTAACTCTGCTGAAGCTGCAGGCTCAAAGGGGGGGGGGGGGTAGCATGAGCTTTTCCAACACAAAGTTAAGGTCCCAAGAAGGGGTAGGGGCTCTTCTTGGTGGCCTTAAGTTGTTTGCCCCTCTCAGGAACTGCTTGATGACAGGGTGTGAGAAGAGAGGTGGCTCAGTGCTGTAATGTGCAGAGATGGCAGAGGCATGGATTTTAATGGAAGAGAAGGATAGGCCCCTGTGGAGTAGGTCTGCTAGGTAATCCAGGATGAGAGGTAAGGATGGCTATCCTGGGTCAGCTCCTTTAGTCTGGAGCCAGGAACAATACCTTTTCCACTTGTCAGTATAGGATTTTCTAGTACTGGGTCATCTGGCTTCATGTATAACATCCAGGATGTGCTTGCTTAGGCTGGCCACTGCAGGAGAAGTCAAGGAATAAGCCAGGCTGTCAGGTTCAGGATCTGCAATTGTGGATGCAAGAACTCTTCCTCCTGTTGAGTTAGAAAAGTTGGAATCTCAGGGAGGTGCAATGGAGGCAACGGAGACAGACTGCGCAGTGGTGGGTACCAGTGTTGGCGTGGCCAGTCTGGGGAAATCAAGATTGTCCTTGGTCTCTCCTCCCTTATTTTGAGTAATACTCTTGTAAGAAGAGGTGGGGGGAATGCACAGATTGAGAGGTTTGCCCAGTGGAAGGACAGGGCATCCACTTTCCAGGCCTTGCTGTGAGGTTCCCTGGTGCAGAATTTGCTGAGCTGGTGATTGTAGGGGGAGACAAATAGGTCCACCTTTGGGGTACCCAATTTCTGGGTCACAAGGCTGAAGGTGTTGTGGTTTAATTGCCACTCATGTGGGTCTAGGAGATTTCTGCTTAAGTTGTCTGCCAGAGAGTTTTGGTTGCCTGGCAGGAATTGGGCTTGCAGGTGAATATGCATGGCTGAGGTTGTGTTCCAAAGGGTCATGGCTAGCCTGTAGAGTGGGTAAGAGTGGGTTCCCCCTTTCTTGTTAATGTACCACATCACTGTGGTGTTGTCAGTTTTGATTAGTAGAGGCACTGGAGAGAGTAGGGATCTGAAAGCTGTCAGAGCATGCTGAACAGCTAGCATCTCTTTTTGGTTGATGTGCAGATGAGTTTGATTTGGGTTACAGTGGCCCTGAATGCACCTGCCGTCCAGATGTGGACCCCAGGAATAATCTGATGCATCTGTGGTTAGGGTCTGGGTGGTGTGGGGTTGTAAAAAGGGAAGTCCCTTGTTGTGGTTGCATACTGCTGCCCACCAAAGAAACTCTTTCCTTAGACAAGATATCATAGGTATGACAGTTTCCAGGTCCTGAGAATGTTGGCACCAAAGACTTTTTAAGTACCACTGAAGTTTCCTCACATGCAGTCTGGCATATGGAATTAGTAGAATGCAGGAGGCCATGAACCCTAGAGTTTGCAGGATTTTCCTAGCGGGATAACTGGGTTCTGGTGGCCATTTGAGAGATGTAGTCTGTCAGATAAGCTTGTTTTTCTGGAGTAAGGAATGCCATCTGGGACGCTGTGTCCAAGCTTGCTCCCAGGAATATAATTTTCTGACTGGGGACTAGTTTGGATTTCATTGTCAGTGTACCCCAGTGAGGTTAGAAGGTCCTTTACAAATGTCATGTGCTGCAACAGCTTTTCCTGACTGTCTGCCTGAATCAGGCAGTCATCCAAGTAGGTAAATCTGAATATTTCTTTGTCTGCAAAAGGCAATGGCTGGAGCGAGGCATTTTGCGAAAACTCTGGGAGCAGTTGATAAGCCAAAGGGAAGTGCAGAGAACTAATAATGCATAGATCCTGCCCTGAAACATACATATTTCCTGCAGGAGTCCCTGATTGGGATATGCAGATAGCCCTCCTATAGTTCTGGGGTGGCTAACCAAGCATCTTTGAACAGCATAGGGAGAAGATGCTGTAGGGTGAGCATTCTGAATTTTGGTACCACCAGGAAAGTGTTTAGAATGGATCGATCTACGATTGGGCACCAGGTGCCCTCTTTTCTGGGTACCATGAAAAGTCTGGAATAGAAACCTTGGCCTATCTGTTCTGCAGGAACAGGCTGAACTGCCCTTATGGAGAGCAGGGACTGAACTTGGTTTTGTGCCTCTGCCCACTGGTTTGGAGGAAGATCTGGGAACCCTTTTGGGGTTGGCAGCATGTAGAAATAAAATAAGTACCCCTGGGATACTATGTTGAGGACCCATCAATTGTTGGTGATGGAGGCCCAATTTTTTGCATGGTAGGCAAGTTTTCCTCCCAGGGGCACGAGCAAATGGGCAGAGGTGAGAGAAGGAGTTGAGAAGTCATTGCAAACTCTTTCCATAAGGTGGTGGCTTAGCACTTCCTGTTTTAGAAGTGGAGGTACACCATTGCTTAGATCTCTGCATACCCTGAGACTGTTGTCTGGGGGGGGGGTTGCTTCCCCTAGGTCTAGTCTGAGGTGGCCTTGAGGGGGCTGGAAAGGACCAATGTTTTGGGGGGCAATGCCTACTGAATCTTGGAGGCTGTACTTGCAAAATGTCTTTGACTGTCTGCACAGACTTAGCTTTTCTTCCATCTTTTTTAAAACGTCTTCTGCTTTGGTGCCAAACAGATTGTCTTTGTTCAGTGGTGCGTCCAATAACTTTGATTTGACATGGTCTGGCAAGGTCTGTTCCTTAAGCCAAGCATGCTTTCTATGTACAGAACCTGTGACTGCTGCCCCGCAAGATGCTTCTAGGGTGTCAAATGCATAAACTCCTATAATTCTTTATTTTCTGCACTGTCAGGGAAGCTAGATAATTTTTGTTTAATAAGTTCCATAGTATGTTGCAGGTATTTCAGCATGTGTAACTGACAATTCAATGCTCTAATGGCAAGAGTTGCAGAGGTGTATACTTTTTTACCCTATCTGTCTAAAGCTCAGGAATCCCTGTCCAAGGGGGTGAGATTCCTAGCTGTAGTTGCTTTTATTCCTTTAGGTCCTTGGGAGATGATCTCTGGGTCAGCAGTACGATTCTTGAAAAGAAATTTGTGTGAGTCAGGGACTGGATTCCATAAAAATATCATCCACAACATCCAGAACAGGAGGAGTAGCTAAGGGTCTATGCTGTGGTAAATATAAAAATTCCCTGAGTCTCTTTTTGGACTGAGTATAATCCTGGCACTCCCAATGGAAATGCTCTCTCAAGGTATGTAGGGTTTCACCAAAAGAAAAATCCTCTGGAGGAGAGGCAGAGGGAATGGATTCCTCTGCATCTGAATCCTTATAAGCAGAAAAGGGCATGTCTTCATAATTAGAAACCTCAGAGTCATCAGACTCTTGGTCAGATAAAGCTGCTGGGGACAAGTCTCTTTTCCTTTTAGCAGGGGAAGGCTGGCTTCCCCTAATCAGCATGATAAGGTCTTCTTGCAATTTAAGTATCTGAGATTGTGGCAAGGAAGCAGGCGCTTGAGTTTGGGTCGTCATTTTTTTAGGCGTAGCTCGTACTCTGGGCCTTAGAAACTAGGTAGTTTTAGAAAGAACTGAAGATGTGAAAGAAGTTGTCTGTTTGTGTCGAATATCGGTAGTGCGAAGAACTTCCTCAGAAGCCCATGTCTGCATAGCGGCTTCGGACCTATCCAAGGTAGAGACTTCCGCAGGTTCCGTAGTCAAGGAAGAGCCTCGTGGCATACCGGACTCCGAACGGGTCTCGGTAGCGGCCTGTGAATCCATCGAAGCGGGCATCAGGGGCTGCAAAAGCTCCTCACTGAGTACAAGCAAACTGGCAACTAGCTTAATGGAAGCGTCATCAGCAGTTTTAGACCTGTGCAGTCTGTCTTTATCCTTACGTTTTTTTTTTGGAAGATCAGTAGTCGGATGGCTTATTGAAGCCATTTTGGAATACGGAGATTGAGAGAGAAAGTATTTAGCTTCAATAAGGGCCTGATGACATATAGTTTAGGCATTGAACAAAGCACAAAACCAGCAGCGAAGGATGTTGTGGTCTGGGCCTAAACAGGTGACGCACTAATAATGGAAATCTCAGTGTGGTATTTGCTTTCCACAGGTAAGACAATTGTTGACTTTTTCTGACATCGGTTAGAGCAAGAAAAAAGGAACCCCAATGAGGTACTTAGCTTTAGAAGACTTCAACTTCAATTTCGGAAATGAAAACTCAGGTAGCGGCCAGCCGGCACTCGTGCGAACTGCTTCTGCTTCAGGCTCCTCAGCAAGAAAGACTGAAATGGCGTTGGCTGCCTGTTTTTGTACCACTGACGACCCGACGTCAGTCCTGAAGTGACAACAACTGACGCAGAAATACTAAGCCTCTGGTACTCAGGCTGACTGAGGGCTACCCCCTGGCAGGATAACCCAAGTGTGATGACTGCAACAGTGAAACACGAAGAACATCATTAAAATGACAACAGTACAAAGAGGAATATTACTAGTTGCATCATTATAGCAAAACCAATGTGTGGTAATTGTATTTCTAAAAATATTTTAATATTCCAAATCTTTTCAATATTCTTCAGAAAAATACATGTAAATTTATTTATTTTATTTATTTAACATTTGTTTACCAGGAAAGTACAACTTGGAGCAAAGCTAATTTTTCAGCAGAGGCCCGGGGAGAAACAATCCAGATGGATGTCTTTGTAAATGAACATAAATATACTGAAATTTATACAGAACATTCCATGAGAGGAAAGTATGAGAAACTGAATAACAGGACGTAGCCATATAATGTAGTATTGCAACTCTGTCCTCCACTGTCGTATCCTTGGATGACATTCCCTCCCCATTCTTCAGTTCATCCTGCTCTCCAAGGAGTAAATCACTACCATGTACACATGTACATATTAGAACCTAGAACACATATCTTACAGTTACAGAAGACAAGTTATAGCAGAGAGAACTGTCTACAAGCTCATCTGAGACATTATCAGTGACGTAAGGGATGCTACACACTTTTACAGAATTAGTCACTGACATAAAGCTTACAGGAAATGTCTGCCTAAAGAAAAATAACAATGTTTACTTAATTATTTATTTAGTGAAAAAAGTGAATTGATTATCTGTTTCAGCTATGATCCAGGAAACAGGTGTGGCGGCGTTACTGATTTAACTAGAAGAACTCTTCAGTTTTGCAAAGCTTACAGGTATGCATGATTAGAGAGTTGCAGTGGTTATTTAATTGTTCATTAACTGGAAAATGAATTCATTCCTGCAGATGTTTCTCAGCTATGACCCAGGTCACCACAATTATGGTGGAAAATGTAGTGTACATGGACAACTGACACTTAAGCAGTACATATTTGAAAGGTGGTAATAAACTGCAGAACCGAGGGAAAACACATGGAAACAGGAAGAATGTAAACATGTAAAAATTCCAGAACTGAAACAAAAGCAGTTCACGGACTCCACTGGCAGCAAACAAGGTTAAGGAACAAACCCAGAAGGTTGTCACATAAAATCCTTTAGTTGCCCATGCTTGGCTTTTTATCCCTTGTCAACATTTCCAAATTTTCCAATCAATTTTCACATCAGCTGGATTTTATGTGACAATTCAACCTTCTGGGTTTGTTCCTTAACCTAGTTTGACGCCAGTGGAGTCCGTGAACTGCTTTTGTTTCAGTTCTGAGCTTACATTGTGTTTTTTGCGTTTTTTATGTAAAAATTCCACACAGAAAACAAGTAGAAGGCAGGATCAAACTTTATACTCTGAATTTGTGGGAAGGCAGCCTTAACTTCTGTACCACCCTATGCACCAGTAATATAATAGAATTGTGTGATGGGTCATTTCCAGAAAAAGTGGAAAGACTTGGGGATTTGTGTAACCTTCTGTAGTGATTACAGACTTTCTAAACACAAGAGATTGAAGGCTGACTATTTCGTCCTTATTAAGCCAAAAGGGAATCATCTAAATGAGTGCATACACTTCACTTAATCTCAAAATTGAAAAATCAACACGAAACCTAAAACTGTGCCATTTTCTCAGAAAAGAATACTCGGTACTTATGTATTATCGCAACCACATTTTCGCGGTTGCGAAATGTGCATACCTCCACAGATATGACTGCATGACCCAGTTCAAAATGTCATTCTTACTCCTTGCTACTTACCCAAACATTTGCATGACTTTTATGAAGAGGAACAATTTCAGAAATCCTCTTCCAGTTTTCTGTGCATTAGACACGCACGTTTCAGGGATCATGGCTGCTATCCAACTATCGCTTGCATTACTTTCACTTTGTACTTTGCAAAGGCAGACAAGCAAAACACAGACACGTAGAAATTACTGTAGGTAAACTGCATTATTTTTAACCATTGTTTTAACCGATGTTCAAATGAACCACAGCATTCTTACCGACTTCACATGAGGAGGGTGCATGATGTTGACAGCTGATTTTGTGCTCGGTTTTAACTGAGAAACTTGGTAGCACTGATGTGTCTTGCTTTGTGAAGGGGGCATGTTCTGATAAAGACATGTTGTGGTACAGTAATGTTTGATTTTATTCATGGTGTAATGATGTGGATTAATCATTCTGTGGCACCTAAGCAAATGAATCACAGTAGTGTGACAACATGTGCTGCCACGACAAAGAAATGTGCAGTAGGCAGACTTGAAATAACAGAAACACTGTGAATGAAGTGCACACACAAAGACGAGCAGTATGTTTCCAAAATTTTATTCACTAAGTAAAAATAAACAGGGTTTTGGTACAACAACAGATATTACATAACATCTGTACACCATAAATGAGCTGACTGCATGATCGTGAAGCAAACGGTCTGGCTGTTAAAAATGTGGTTGCGATAATATGTAAGTACTGAATACTCTGTAAATAAGAAAGTGCAGAACTTTTCATGAAGTTAGAATTTTATATGCATCTTACTAGTTCATTACAGCTAAGTTTTTGCTAACCTAGGAGATAGGAGGTACTATGGAAGCTGTAGGAACTGGATCTACTTTCAAATCATATCTTCTCGTAAGCTCAAACGACACAAGATCATGACCGAAGATCAAAACTTCACTTCACTGAAAGTTTAAAAAGTCAAGTGTTACAATTTTGAAAGAGAGGTAGTATTTTAACATTAAGGGCAGAATTTAATAAAGCCTACACAGACTTTTTTTATGTGTAGGCATAGTGGCACACTGCTTACATGAAAATAAGCAAGTTTGTGATCCAGTAAACAGAGTTGAGCTGCTTGCACGAATGCACCAACACGGAAGTATCCCTGGCATGCAGATCACCTCATAAGCAGGTGAACTGCATGCAAATGAGGGAGGTAGAGCGATCCAGAAAATAGATAGGCAGTCCCGCAGACCCTGTGTTGTTGTCCGTAGTGTACATAGAAAAATTCCATGTACAGAATGCAATACAAACAACAGGGGCTGTAAAAGTGCAGTTAGATGGGCAGAAATAGCATAATTAACAGAGATATGTGCAAAACTATCCACTGTGTGTCCAAAACAATAAGGAAAATAATTTAAAATAATTTTATTTTTTTTAATAATTTGGGCATGTTTGTGCAGCATACCTCAGTGCGCAAACATGATTTTATGAAAAAAAAAATAGTTTAAAAACCAAAGTTATTAGTATGTGACAGAAATATATTACAGGACCCTGCGTGGAGTATCTACAATGGTGGAATGGTTCTGTTGCTAAGGAGGCAAGGCCTGGAAACATGTTGTTTCCAGGTTGTGTGCATGGATCCTTATGCAAATGAGCTGGGGTTACTGAAAAGCAAAAATGGATATCTGTGTCCGCAGATCTCATCCGTGTAGGCACAGACCCATGTTGGTGTCCACAGAAGAGGTAGCTGACATGAAAGGGGGTGTGTCTGAGGAGTTGTAAGCTCAGTGGAGCTCAGCAGCACCTGCTTGTGCAGCGTGGCACTCTGTTGAGCAGGGGTTGTGTACAGTGTCTGCTAAGCTTTGTTTACCTTCAGGGAGCTTGTTTCATCATGTTTGAGCATGTTTGTATGGCACGTCACCATGCTGAGCATGATCTTTTGTGGGGGCATGTACACTGCTTACCTTAGCGGCACGTGTTTGCGTGGCACAGGGCAGTGCTGAGCGAGGAAGGCTGTCCAAAAAAATAAAAATTGGCTGAGAAAGGCAATTATATATTAAGTACTAATAACCCCTATTTCACTTAAACTAGGGCCACTAACAGTCGTTAATGATGCACTTGGCAGGTGGAATGCATAGCAGGTAGCCAATCACAAAGGCTGCACCTACAATCTGATTTCACCCCCATACTCTGTAGCAATGATGTACAGACATAAGACTTTTAACTGAAGGAATGCTAAGGGCTGCTGCAGAGCTGCTACATATGTATATGCTAGATGCTGTGGTCAGTGCTGCTGCTGCTGACAAAAGGCCTAGACTGAGAAGGAGAAGGGTGTTCAGGTCCAGGGTAACCTTCCAGGAGCTACATGAGCTGGAGATTGTAGTGCACTACAGGGTGGACAGGGACATACTACAAGAACTCACTGAGCTCTGCCGAACTCAACTCCGACCCACAGCCAACAGAGGGGAACCCATCCCAGTAGAAACAAAAGTATGTGTAGCTCTTGAGATACTAGCTACAAGTACTTTCCAAAGACCAGCTGGGGACATGATGGGGGTTTCACAGACATCAGCATCCAGAGTACTCCACCAGTTCCTGGATGCCATGCTACCACATGCCAGTAAGCACATTTATTTTCCCCTCACCCCTGAGGTGAGGGCCAGCAGTATGCAACACTTCTACCATGTAGCACACTACCCAGCAGTACTGGGTGCCATATGACTGCACTCATGTACACATCAAGGCACCATCTGGTGAGGAGGGTAGAATCTACGTCAACCACAAGGGGTATCACTCCATCAACTGCCAGGTCGTGTGCAATGCCCAGTATTACTGCTGCACACGTTAAAACAGCACTGTCCAAGGCCAAGACTATAGCTTCTATGGGACCTGACAATATCCCTGGTTGTGTTCTATATGAACTACAGAGTGAACTGGCACCTCACCTATGTGCCCTGTGCAATCACAGCCTCACCTCCGGCTTTGCCCCTACCAAAGGGCGCACTGCTACAGTCACCTCTCTCCACAAAGGAGGAGTGACTACAAACCCTGGGAACTATCACCCTGTTAACCTGATGAGTCTGATATGCAAAGCTATGGAATGCATCATTATGGACCTAATAAACAAGGATACAGGGAATCTCCAAACTCTGGATCCCACACAGTTTGGTTTTGTGAAGGGTAGATCATGCCTGTTCAACCTGGTCAACTTCTTTGAGTTAGTCACCAGAGCTGTGGATGAAGGCAAGGTTGTTCATACAGCCTACCTTGATCTGGCCATTGCCTTTGATACCATTCCCCACTCAAGAATCATAGAAAAACTCACTAAGCTAGGCATCAACCCCTATATCACTTAGTGGGTTGCATACTGGCTCACAGATAGAATCCACAGTGTGAAAGTAGTTGACTCCAAGTCAGACTGCCGACCAGTCACGAGTGGAGTCCCACAGGGTTCAGTCCTGGGTCCTCTCATGTTTGGTATCTACTTCTCTGAAGTCCAGACCAACACGAAGCAACTCTGGCTGACAAAGTTCGCAGATGATTGCAAGTTGGGTGACATAATTAACTCCCCAAGTGATGCTGACATTCTACAAAAAGGCCTCACTGAGACCAATGACTGGTGTCAGAACCATGGCATTAAGCTCAATGCCAAAAAATGTGTCGTCATCCCCTTTGGGAAAAAAACGGTTCCCATGAATTACCACATTGATGGTAGTCCACTGAACACAGAAGGTGTTATAAGAGATCTGGGAACACAGGTTGACAGCAACCTCTGTTTTGACCACCACATTGCCACTGTGGACAGTAAGTCTTTTTATGTGGCACATCTCATTACTAAGGGTTTTGCATCCAGGAAGAAAGAGGTCATTGTCTCCCTCTACTCTTCCCTCATTAGGCCAATCATTGAGTACAATGCCCCATTTGGCAAGTACCTCACTAGACACCTGCAACAACTGGAGAGACCACAAAAGTACCTCACAAAGAGGATTCTAGGCCTTAAACACTTGTCCTATATGGACAGACTAAAAAAAAACTCCAACTATTCTCTGTCTCATATCACCTACTTAGAGGCGATCTCTGCTTGACTTACAAAGCCATGTGTAACCCAGCTCTGTTAGAAATTCTACATCTAAAGAAATCCCAATCCCTCCACACTACATGCTCCAGAGACCGCAACCTCATTAACACAATCAACAGAACAAGCTGGAGAGACAGGTTCATAATCCAGAGTCTGCCATTGCTATGGAATAGACTTCCCATACATGTCAAGTGGAGCGCCTCACTGGCCCTCTTCAAGAGAAATCTTGATGAGTGGATGGGAAATAGAAAATTCACCCTGGGGATCACTCCAGTGACTCTACTCGACAGAGGCACTGGGAACTAAGGTTGGGTGGCACGATGCCAGGGTAATCCTATGGGATAGGCTTGTAAAGGCTACAGGGCGATTAGCCTAGTACACACCTATGAACCTATGAGCCTTGTAAGAGTCAGACTTGTACTATGGCACTTGCTTTAATACAGACTTCTTTAGTTGGTGTACGTAGATAGAGGTTCTGGTGTGTGTGTGTGTGTGTGTGTGTGTGTGTGTGTGTGTGTGTGTGTGTGTGTGTGTGTGTGTGTGTGTGTGTGTGTGTGTGTGTGTGTGTGCGGTGAGGGGCTGTTTGTGCCCTTGCTTGACATTACAGAATGCATTTACACCAGCATGTGAGACACTGTTATTAGCATTTTCTCCTCACCAGATTCAGCTGATTTGTGGATATGCAGTATTCCCAACAGGGCAGGGTCAGAGACTGGCCTAGAGGCCAGACACAAGTCACCTCATCCTATATGATACAGATTACAGTGACAGGGATTTCAGTCTATCCACATATATCATGGCATATCAAGGCCCTATATTTTCTTGGTGATAAACCCGTGTGGTCTCTCTCAGGTGTCTGGTGAGGTACATGTGAAAGGGAGCATTATTCAAGCAATAATGCCTGACAGGGTGTGCATTATTGTGGAAATAATGCCCTCTACACCCCTGGAAGGGAATTATTTCCACAGTAAGACACACCCTGAAGGGCATTATTGTGCTTAGAGAATGAGCTGTCTGCAAAATCATTGTGTTTTAGTTACTTATTTATTTTTTTATTAAAACATATTTTTTTACATATTTCTGATGTAAAATAGTTCCTCCACCTAATGTTTCAAACTTGCTGTAGTATATGTTATTGGTGTTGGGGAAGCAATTTACATCAAAAATATAATACTTAAAAATATCTGGGTATTTACTATATTTTTTTGGTCCCTTACTCCTAAAACACTTGGTTTGTTGCCAGTTATTGGACAATGAAGTTACTAAATAATGGCATACATTTAAGTTTCAGGCTATTATTTTATTCAGAAAATTCACGCTTAACACAAATCCTTTTATTTAAGCAAGTTTGTAATTTTATATGCCAACTGTTAACTGTATACTTACTGTTTACTGTAATGCAACTATCTAATTCATATGTTTGTTTGCTGACTGTATACCATACAAGTTTCTTTTTATCCTTATTAACCTGATATATATCTGTATATGTTTTATATGTCTGGAGTTTTTCTCCTCGTGCCTCTGCTGAAAAGGGCTTCTTGCCCAGTCAGACTAACCCAGTTAACAAATGTCAAATAAATAAATAAATAAGCTATAATTATAGCCTGTTCCTATTTTTGAGCCTTTGTTAGGTCTTCATTTTAGGCTTTACCCAGATTTCTTCAGCTGAAAGATTCAGGGGTATGCAAACCTCTTTACTGCTGCTACTGCCAGTAGTCAATCTCACTCACTCACTCTCACACCTCTGTTTCAGAAAAAGCATGCTAACTCAAATCCTAACATTCAAGTAAAATATACCCCTCCCCTTTATTTTAGTTTTATTCAGATATCTTGAGCTAAGAATCAAGAGAGCATACCTCTCAGCTGTCCAGATTTTAAGAGTGCCCAGATTTTGTGGCTCATATGTTTGGTCCCATCCTCATAAAATGTGTGGTTTTCTAGCAAATCACTGGGATTGAAGTCATTAGATAATGACAGGCATTGGAGTTTCAGACTTGATGATGAAAATACATGCTAATTGAAACCTCATTATTATAGCAACTTTCTAAGTTTATAAGAGCAATATTTAAAATCTTTCCATGTGTTTGGTTCTTTGTCCTCCACTATTTGTGGTTCTGTCCAGTTAAGAGGTATGGAAATGGTACGGAAACCTCTTAACTGATGCTGCTACCAGGGATTTCTCTCACTCTTCACTCTCTGTCTCTTTCATACACACACGCGCACACACACACACACACACACACACACACACACACACACACACTCATAGTTTGTTCTGCTTTCACACACGCACTCACTCACACACACAGACAGAAACATAAACACACACATACACACGCACACACACACACACACACACACACACACACACACACACACACACACACACACACACACACACACACACACACATTTTTTCTTTCTTATTTTAGTCATTAAACAGCAAAACCGCTGCTTAGCGATCGTAAAATAACGGCAGCCATTATTTTTTTTCATTCCAAGCTCCACAGCGGCTTAATATGCTGCCAGGAAGTGGCAGACTCATTTTTCAGTAGGCATTACCTGTAGAGTAACACCTTGCTGGAGAATGTTCGTTCTCCAATCAGGATGCGATCTACAGGTTGCCCATCCTCTAAACTCTATTAGAGTTTCGATGCTGTTTGTGTACTGTGCTGTTATATAATCCTCAAATCTGAATACGATGGCCTGATGTATGAGTTGCACAACACAGCCTTTCCATACCACTGTGGACACTTGGAGATCGAAGTTCCCATTGCTATCTACTTGTGTTCCCGGGTCTTGCACCACTGGGTTTCAGGATAGAGGGCGTGTTGTCAATGTTTAATTAGCAGGGAATTCCACTTTGCAGAAGGCCAAAATAAAAATACATTTTACATTTATTTGTACACCATGTGGCTTTGGCACCAATCATTTGTCTGTGTTAGCCCCTCCTGTAGTATGCTGTCATCATTGGTGGACTCAATGATTGTACCCAATATGCAAGAATCAGCAAACTGTAAACCAAAGGCCATATACTTTAGCCTGGACTGTTGAAAAATACACTGCAGACAGTAAAGGACCAAGCACAGATCCCTGGGGTACACCAGTGGTGACAGCTCTACTGCTAGAGGTTGATTCAGCAACTTTCACAGCATGTGTTCTGTCAGTGAGCCAACTGGTTAGCCATCTAGTGACGTAAGGCTTAATCCCGAGTTGGGAGATTTTCTCAATGAAACCTAAGTGGGGAACTGTGTCAAAACTCTAGGCCAGAAAAAGACAGGCTGTATGCACTGTCTCACCTTCATTAAGGCCTGTCACATAGAATCAGTAGGCTGTGACAACATCACAGAATGCCTACTGCGTGTCTCAGCACATATACCTTCCTGACACAGTTGAATACACACTTTAACACACCCTCCACATGGACTACCTTCCCATACAAGGGTGTACATTAACATGCATCCATCTGAGTTGGGGGGAAGACAGCACCTGATGCATGCATGTGTAGACACATCCTGACTCTCCTCATCTGTGAGGTAGACCAACATGTTATCATGGACTCTTTCTAGATGGACACTAGTAATATCCCAGCTGTGTGCAACACATGTGTGAGTTATTAATGCTACTTTCATGTCTGTTACATCTGTTAGATGTCCTCAAAGGGGTCATCGAGGGCATACATGATGACAACACTATCATCCTGTGGAACTTGAGCAGGCCAAGCCATCGGACACAAATCCACACTGTGGTATTCACTCAGCACTGTGAGATGTGGCCATAAACAACTACATCACCAAGTGGGTAGACCAATGGATCACTTATGTGGCATCTAAATACATTGACATGTGTGAAGTGACCTTTATGTCAGGTACAGTGATCAGGTCCGTACATCAGGGATGTCTGCTAGGCCATTTCCTGTCCATTATTTAAGTCACAGGTATCACAAATGACATGCACATCCTATGTCCAAACAGCTGTCTGAAGGACTACAGACTCTGGGCAACCACTGACTCCAACTGTGATATTAGTATAATACAGACAGTATCAACACACGCCACAGATTGCTGCCACAACCATGATAACACATGCAATGAAACAAAAACATGACAGGATTTGTTACATTATGAAAACAAACGCACAACCCATGGATAATGCTGACATAACATCCTATAAGCAGGCAAACTGGTATGTGACCTGTGTCCTCAGGTAGATGTTATGTGGAACATCCACCAGCATGTGGCCATGCTGCTGACTACTCCCTTGTATGTAACACAACTACTGAGTATATGATGGACATCCACATCAAAGGCCATAATACCTCCTTAGTTCACGGCCTTCATCACACCAATAACAGAGTACAATGCACCCTTCTTTATGTACGTCCCTACACATCTTCCAGTGATGTGTAACTGAAGTGTACCACCTTTGTCACACTGAGGTGTCACACATTTTATTGGACATAACTAGGTATTATTTTTGTTGCATAAACATTACTCTCTGATGGTGCGTAACACCTATCAAGGTATTACACCAGATGCATGTGTGATATTCATTCTGGTGATACACACAATACATACATAGCTGTTTGATAACATTAATGGCATGGGTTACATTTGTGACAGTCTGGATTGTGCCATATATATCTGCCATGCACACCAGTAAACTAGCCTGTAGTGATACTAATGTCACACACAGGTATAGCAGTGTCCCTCCTAACACCTCCAGCAGACTTTACAGTGTTAGGATGGTGTGCTTGATTACCCTCATAGATTACTGACATGTCATAATAGTTGTACAAATGTGTTTGTGCAGAGCCTTCTGTGATCGCTCAGAATCACATATGTTGTGTAACAGACATGGGATTACTGGTGGTATTATTCTGATATTGTCCTTAATTGTGCATTCTTATTTTACTGTTGCCCATAAGCCTGTAAATGTGTCCCACTTGTTGAAGACCTCTGCTGACTTTACAGTCATATTAAGGCAAATCAGTTTGCCAGCTTCACAATATGCACCCAACCCCAATTGTATATAACATACCCAATGGATGTCCTCTGTATTGTTCATGTCAGGATGTTTATCTCACAAACACATCTTCTCCATTGTTATATCACCTTGTGTGGCAGTCACATAATATACATTTTCAATGTGCAGTCCGTATTGTATCATTAGTGTACCTGCTACAACTATCTTCCACTGACATGCCCTCATCTGCTGTACATTAGGGTGTTTCACATGTCCTCTTTCCCTGTGTTCATTCCTACAATTCATCTGTGTGTCCCTATTCAATACACACACTTCCCTTGACCATTTATTTTAAATGGCAGTCCATGTACCATTACAGGTCATTTACACAACCTTTGTACACTCTGCACTGCATACACTGTCCTGTACTGTATTTGGACCATATACATTATTATATGTAAAACCCTAGTAATCAGTGTAGCATTCCATGCAATCCTACTAACCTAGTTTTCTCTGAGGTACACAGGATTGCTATCCATGTTGTTTTACACAGTTTCATGAAACTGCACTTGTTTACATATAAACGTGGTGCACAGCATGATTATGTAATAAGTACTGCTGCTAACTGCGCAAACACATAAACTCTATGTAGGCTTCACGCAAAGTCTACACGGAGTTTATTGAATTCCAGAGATATTTGATCAATAAATATTCAGTCTGATTAATATATGCAATGAACTTTGATATTCTGATGTGTACAGAATAGTTCAAGCATTTGGTGCATCAGATGATCATGAGGAAACACCATATTATTAGTAAGAATGTGTCATACAGTTTAATAAACAAAAGGATGATACTGTGCAGTGACTGTGGAGGGGTGGAGTGATGGAGTGGCTGTATCACAGGGAAATGAACATGCTTGGTGATATTTATGAAGCTTAGGTATTCTGCTTAAGGATGTTCAGACAGTGTTAGCATTAGCAGCTTTATGTTAGGATGTCTCAAATAGAAGGAGTATTACAAAGAGATGTGATGATAAACAAAAATTAGTGCTGTAGAGTAAGGACAGGATGATGATAAGGGACTGTATGCTAAGTGGGTGAAACAAAGGGTCTATATTGAATTAGCGAACCCTTAGAAAAGTGAACACTAATTCATCGACCCCTTTTAAGCGAAAGCTTAAAATCTCGAACACCCGGAACAGTGATTTTTTTTCCCAGGGAAAAAAATTGCTGGTCCACAAAAAAAACAAAACAAAAAAAACTTAAAACATTATATAATGTGGGGGGCTTCACCCCCCACACCCCCCTACTTAAATATACCAACTCCGAGATCGCACCACAGAGGAAATGGTGAACTCCCAAAACCGGCCCAGCGATTTTTTTGCCCTGTGTAAAAAATCGCTGTTCCGGGTGTTTGAGATTGTAAGCTTTCTCTTAAAAAGGGTTGATGACTTAACATTCGCTTTTCTAAGCATTCGCTAATTCAATATAGACCCGAAAAAAATGTGATTTTGTAAGAAGATGATGTATATGAAGCTTATGTATTCTGGGTAAGGAAGTCCAAACTGTGCTAAGCTTAAGTGATTTATATTGTCATGTTACACAAAGAAGTTAGGTACTGCACCAAAGTCCAGCTTACGAAAACAAGCCAAAGTGAAACAAAGAACGTCGCTGGACACTGCTGTTCCTTTTAAAACGTTTATTCAGTAACCACAGTAGTTCAGTAAAAAAGATAAGCGCTTTCGGGACTACTCCCTTCCTCAGATAAATTACACATAAAAACAATGCACTATTTAAAAAACAACACATCCAATGAGATTCAATGAAAGACCCGCCTATTCTGAAGCGTGGGTCTTATTGGTACAACATCATTCAAACCTGGTGCATGTTGGAAAAATAACCTACTCTCATATGACAGTATGCATCCACGATACACATATTCTAATATAGTGCAAGGACAGGCTAGCAGGATTTCTAGGATCTGTTTAGATGATGAAGATTATGAAAAGGAGTTAACAACACTTAAAGGTTGCCTGCAAGATAGAGGCTATCAGAGCAAGAAAGTGAATAAAATAATCAATGACAGTAAGCGTTATAGGGGCAATAAATATAAACCCTGGTTACAACGTACAGAAACAGCAGAAAAGGGAACAGTGGATAGAGTTAAGGTTTTTAAGGAACCACAGGTGCTATTTACATATAGCAGTAACATAGGAGACATTTGTCATATTGTCCGCAATAACTGGAATATTTTGACCAGTGATGTGAATTTGAATAACATTGTAGGACATAGACCCTGCTTTGGATATAGAAGGAACAAGAATCTAAAAGATATACTATGTAAAGAAAAGCCCATTAATAATAGATCAGTTTCTTCAATTTCTGTAGGAAATGTACCTTGTGGGAGGTGCAGAGCTTGTGGCCATATTAACAATAGAAATTCAGTATTTATACACCCTGTAACTGGTAGGCAGTTTATGTTAAAAGGTAAGGCAACCTGTCATACCACTGATTTGGTATATTTGGCAGAGTGCAACCAGTGCCCTTGTTTTTATGTGGGAAAGACGAATCAAATGTTAAAAACCAGAATCTTTCAACATATGTCCAGCATTAGAAATAATGATCCCCATAATGCACTTAGTAGACATATAGAAGAATTTCCCACACATAGCTTTTTGTTTAGGGCAGTGGTCAATATCAGGCTCAACAACAGGGGGGGGGGTGATTTGAAGCATAGAACAGAGTTAGCTGAATCGAAGTGGATTGTTGAATTAATGGCTATACATGCACCAGGTTTGAATGATGTTGTACCAATAAGACCCACGCTTCAGAATAGGCGGGTCTTTCATTGAATCTCATTGGATGTGTTGTTTTTTAAATAGTGCATTGTTTTTATGTGTAGTTTATCTGAGGAAGGGAGTAGTCCCGAAAGCGCTTATCTTTTTTACTGAACTACTGTGGTTACTGAATAAACGTTTTAAAAGGAACAGCAGTGTCCAGCGACGTTCTTTGTTTCATATTATCATGTTACAAATAAGATGTGATGTTAAAAATATAATAAGCTAACTGTCAATAATTGAGTATCTAATTTGAAATGTGATGAAAACCACAATGTGATATGTGCAGTGTGAAGGCAGTGGGTTGACCTACATGTAATAAATAGTATTAAACAGAATATGATGGATTCGCATGTTCACAGGTTTTGGTGTCTGACCAGCTGGCCTTCAAGAAGCTTGACTGTCATTTTATAAGTCTGGAATCTCCTGTTACTCAAGTACTTCTCAATGTTGTTTTGCAAACTGTTACTAAGACAAACATGCAATTTATTCCAATGGTCTGATAGTCATTGGGTAATGAACCTACTCCATTTGTTCTGTTGTTTATATTATTCTTAAACCTTAGATTACTGGATCTTATCATACCTCTCAACCTGGAAACATCAAAAATCTGGACAAGGCCCATGAAAAATAGGTACAAATGTGCATGCTGATTAACATCTAATTTGCATACATAATTGCGTAGCCCCACCCACTCCAATGGAATTGTGGGATACCAACTTTCAAATGCAAACTAAAGAACAGACAACCAAAATATGGCACCACACCAGAGTGCCCTGCAGCCATTCCATTGTTCCATTACCTGGCGATTTCTCCCCATTTACCATAAACACTAATGTGTGCATACTGCTTTACTTCTACAATGATTATTTGGATTTTATTTTTACATTTTGCAGCACAACAATGCACAAAACTCTAACAGACATCTGCTAAACAAAGCAATACTGTCTCACAATGAAAATAGACTTAGCATTAAAACTTCTCTGCCCTTGAAACTCACATTCATTGAAATTGCAATGAAACCCACAAATCACATCCAAAGAAAATGCATCTAGCCAGTGGTGGATAAAGATTACCTTTGGGCTGTTTTCAAATCATTGGCCCCTTGCACACAAAACAAGAAACATACATATGTTCTTTTCTTTGATACACCTTCCTGACTTTATTAAGTTATATTCCTTGTATAATACAGCACACTTGTTAGACAGAGTGCATTTTAAATTTATTGTTTGAACATTTTTTTCCAGTAGGCTGTACTGTAGGCAATTAAACAAAATGCATGAACCAATAATGACAAAACTACCCAATTCAGAACATTTCCATCATAAAAGTCTACTTCCACACCCACACTATAAATAGAATGACAGTAGTGTAAGCCATATGCATCTTGCACAGCTTCCCACACTTATTTTCAACTTCAGTTTTTTTTTGAGGGGGCAAAAGGTCAAAAACCAGGGACACATTTTAAACATTGCTTGTATAATACAGTGTTTTTTTTTCTCAGGGAAAAAATTGCTGGTCCACAAAAAAAAAAAAAAAAACAAAACAAAAAAAAACTTAAAACATTATATAATGTGGGGGGCTTTGCTCCCCACACCCCCCTACTTAAATATACCAACTCCAAGATCGCACAGTGGAGGAAATGGCGAACTCCCAAAACCGGCCCAGCAATTTTTTTGCCCTGTGTAAAAAATCGCTATTCCGGGTTCGAGATTGTAAGCTTTCTCTTAAAAGGGGTAGATGACTTTACATTCGCTTTTCTAAGCATTCGCTAATTCAATATAGACCTGAAAAAAATGTGATTTTGTAAGAAGATGATGTATATGAAGCTTATGTCTTCTGGGTAAGGAAGTCAAAACTGTGCTAATCTTAAGTAATTTATATTATAATGTTACAAATAAGATGTGATGTTAAAATATAATAAGGTAACTGTCAATAATAGGGTATCTAATTTGAAATGTGATGAAAACCACAATGTGATATGTGCAGTGTGAAGGCAGTGGGTTGACCTACATGTAATAAATAGTATTAAACAGAATATGATGGATTCGCATGTTCACAGGTTTTGGTGTCTCAAACAGAGAAACGAAAGGAGCCAAGCAGTCCAAAAGTAGGTAAAGCCACACAGTAATACGTGGTAATACAAATTTAACGTATCACAAGTTTATTATCACAAGACACGTTTTCGTCTCACCAAAATGGGAAACTTCTTCAGAAAAGATGTGTAAAAAATGTCACTAAAAACTTTTAAAGTTTTAAAAAGTTCTGCCCAGAGGCAGTTCAGTACTATTGACCAATCAGAAGTTCACACAAAATTAAGGGTACAAGCAACTGCGAACACTTGAACAAACAAAGCAGGAGACTCGAATACATCATTAAATAAAGTCAAACGTAGCAAGTACATACAATATTAAGTTAATAAATTTTAAAATATACTTTTAACTATTCTCGTAGTAATCTATACTCAAGTAAGTGAAATACGCAAAATACAGGTATTGAAACACAAAGTCACTGTTGATTAGTCAGTATGTGACTAGCCTAGACAGTATGTTCATAAGAGACTAATAAAAACTTTTGCACTGGTTTTCAAAAACATTTTTAAAAGTGATTAATTATCTTAAAGCACTCCTCAGTTTCAACAGACAAGGGATATTACAATTGTCGTTCAAACCAGGGACACAAAAAGCATTCAAGAGGAGCTGCCACTCCAGTTCTCGACACTCTAATTGAATAGAAGTTGGGCCACCTCTAATGTCACATCCTACCTGATCTATAGCTAAAAATTTAAAATAGTGATCTGGATTGACATTAATATGTTTAGCTAGCGCATTGTCGCACTTATTTTTTGAGATAGCGTAAATATGCTCATAAATCCTATCTCGAAATCTGCGGTCGGTCTTTCCCACGCAAAAAGCGTTATAAATTTTGCACATAGCTAAGTACAAAAATCTGGACAAAGGCCCATGAAAAATAGGTGGAAATCTGTATGCTGATTAACATAAAATTTGCTTGCATAATTATGTAACCACCCACTCCAATGGAATTGTGAGATACCAACTTTCAAAAGCAAACTGAAGAACAAAACCAAAGTATGGCCCCAGACCATGTAGTAAATGGTAACCATTTTTCTGAAATGTGTAACAATGATATTCACTGGGAAGGGAGAAGATAATGAACCTTAGGATTTTGTTTTTGGTGACTTGCAGTATATGGGTTTTGTGGTAATAGTAGGGCATTTAATGGAAGGCAATATCCTAATCTTAGCAAAATAATATTATAGTTTGCCAGAACCTCCAAAAATCACTTTCCATGGCCTACTGATCAGTAAAATAGCTTGAGTTTGTGCCGCCCGGGGCTGTCTTTGAGTTTGCCACCCTCTCCCTTTACAAAATCATGGTCAAATGGGGCTCCCCATATACAGCCCTCCCCCTGCAGCCATTTCAGTGTCCCATTACTTGGCTATTTCGCCCCATTTACCATAAACACTAATGTACATACTGCTTTACTTCTACAGTAATTATTTGGATTTAATTTAAAACTTTTACTTTGCATTTTATAGCAGAAACACTAATAAACATCTGCTAAACAAAACAATACATTATCTCAATAAAAATCAACTTAGTATTAATACTTCTCTGCCCTTGAAACTCACATTGATTGAAACAGCACTGAAACCCACATTCAAAGAAAATCCATCTGGCCAGTGGCGGATAAAGATTACCTTTGGGCTGTTTTCAAATCATAGGCCCCTTGCACCTGAAACATACATGTGTTCTTAGATACACCTTTCTGATTGCCTTAAATTATATTCCTTGTATAATACAGCACACTTGTTAAAGTGCATTTTACATTTATTGTTTTGAACATTTTTCCAGTAAGCAATGAAACAAAATGCATGAACCAATAATGACAAAACCGCCCAGTTCAGAACATTTCCATCATAAAAGTGTACTCACACTTCTACAATCCACCAGTATCAGTCAATATCGACAATCTCTGCAGAAGTAAAAAATCATCTAAATAATTCCATGTTAAAGAGATCTGTAACTAATCAAGAGGTTTCTGCTAGCAAACAACTTTATATTTTGTTGTTTCATCTACAAATAAAGTGCCTGTTGCCCTTGAGGAATAAATTGCCTATTTTACATTAAAAAAATTATAACAGGGAATGGATGGGAAACGTATAACAGGTTCATAGTTACTAGGTATCTCCGCCTAAGAGGACATTCTCAGGACTGCAGCATCCAACCCCTTTAAAAGTACAACACAGTACAGCATCAGCAATCCATCTACATACTGTGGGAGTAGAACTCACAGTCTTCTGTATCAAAAGCAAGTATTCTACCTGTTGTGCTACTAACAACACAAACAGACTTGGCATAAGCAGCACTAAACTTCTCTCTCCCTGAAGAACTATGCAGCACAAGAAATCTGGAAAAAAAAAACAAAATGTATTGAGGGGACAAAGGCCCAAGAATACATGGATACACTTTAAACATTGCTTGTATAATCTTAGAAAGTTGCTTGAATCTTGAATAAGATGTTTTCTGTTACCATGCCTTTCCTGAAAGATAGGAAGACAAGATTGGAAGACTGAAACTTAAAGGGCTATCATTATTTACTGAATTCAGTTCTTACTGATTTGCTAGAAAACCACAAATTTTAAGAGGAACAGACCAAAAGTTATATGAGCCAAACATAGGAATCACAAGTGGTGGTATGATTAGGGAATTCAGGCTCTTGCTCCTTGTACCTAAGGTACAGGGTTTGAGCCTGAGTAAGACTAACCACCAGTTATAGTTAACTGGGGCATTTTTCATTTTACACAGATGCACACACACACATACACACACACACACACACACACACACACACACACACACACACACACACACACACACACACACACACACACACCTAAACGGAGCTGCTTTGCTTTGCTTAAACACATTTCCACACACACACAGAGCTGCTTTCCTGCTTTGCTTAAATAGAGATTTCTGCTAAATGGAGCTGCTTTGCTTAAATACATTTCCACACACATGGAGCTGCTTTGCTTAAATAGAGTTCCACATACACAGAGCGGACACACACAACCCTATATATCCATGCACTGAATAAACAGTTCTGCTGCACTGATGAACCACACTCTCTGGTCTGCTTAGAATAGATTTCTGCTATTAGTAGCTGCTGCTATACATAGTTTTTACATTATAAGCTGGGCCGCATACAATTCTTTTTTTTTTCTTACCTGGAACAGAGGCCCTGACCTGCGGCATGTAGTCAGGGGCTGGGCAGTTGTTGCACTGCTGCTATATTCCCTCCAAAACAGTTCAAAATAACAGTCAACAAAGCTGATATCATTGACGCACGCCCCCATTAGGCTGGTGACGCATGGTGATGTCAGCCATAAATGTAAAATTGTAATACAAAAAATAAATAAATAAATCGGGAATTAAAGGGGCCACTTGGGAATTTGTGGCACCCCATTATTTTGCCCTCAAATCTGGTAAATACTGAGGAATTCCGTATGGTTGAGAGGTATGGCAGAAACAGATACATGCTTTGATTAAGTATTCTTTTAAAGCATTTTTAAATGAGAGAACATTAATGTTTGCTCTAATATCTGATTCTTGATATTATTTGTTGCAAGTGTAAAAAACGAGGTCAGTAAACTTCCGGAGTTATATTTCCCAGATCTTTCATTTAAAAAAAGTAGCAAAGGAAGCATTTTAATATTGTCAGGGGATCTGTCATATCTCTGGAAAATGTTCAGTCTTTTTTAATACTTGCTAGACAAAGGATTAAAAGCTTTCCCTGTGAATTTAAAGCAATTAAAGACATTACAAAGTAAGGCATGAAGGAGGAAATATTTTGGGGTAAAGAAACAAGAGTCAAGATGTTAAAATCACTTCAGTTTCCTCTAGCAGTGTATTTGCTTTTGTTTAATGAAATATATAATTACTGTGCTAGGTGCTATATTAGGGTACATTATATCTTAGGAGTGCTTGACTCATAGGTTCATAGGTAGGTACTAGGCTATCAGCCCTGGGGCCTATATAAGCCTAGCCAAAAAGGTTCCCTGGCTTTCACCACCCAAGAAAATTATTTTCCTGTGGCCCTGTCAAGCAGTGCCACAGAAGTGATCCCTGGGGTGAATTTTCTATTTCCCATCCATTTGTTAAGATTTTTCTTAAAGAGGGCCAATGAGGAGCTTTGCTTGACATGAATGGGTAGTTTGTTCCAGAGTATGTGAAGTCTCTGGGACAGGACTCCATCCCTCCAGCATGTTCTGCTTATTGTGGTAACAAGGTTTAGGTCCCTGGAGCGTGTGGTTCGGAGAGATTGGTATTTCTTTAAGTGTAATATGGGCTTGACATAGCTTTGGATGTTAGGCAGCAATCACTTCTGACTAGGCTATATGCAACGGAGTAGAGCTGGAATTTTTTTAGACGGTCTGCGTATGGCATCTGTTGGAGGCTGGTAATCCTCTTAGTGAGCTGCTTCTGTGGCCTTTCCAATTGCTGCAGGTGTCTTGTGAGATACATGAAAACAGGGCATTGTACTCTATAATGGGTCTGATGAGGGATGAGTAGAGAGGAACAATGACCTCCTTTTTTCTAGAGGAGAACTCTTTTGTGATGAGGTGTGCCACGTAGAAGGATTTCCTGACTACTGTGGCAATGTGGTTATCAAAGGAGAGACTACTGTCCACCTGTGTCCCGACGTCTCTTATCACACTTTCAGTGTTTAGTGAGCTACCGCCTATGTGGTAGTTCATGGGTACCGAGTTTTTCCCAAAGGGGATGACAATGCACTTCTTGGCATTGAGCTTGAGGCCATGACTTCGACATGAAGCATCTGTCTCTGCGAGGCCCTTTTGTAGAATGTCTTCATCATTAGGTGATTCTGTTATGGCTCCCAGTTTGCAGTCATCTGTGAACTTTGTTAGCCAAAGACCTTCTGTGTTGGCCTGCACTTCAGAGAAGTAGATGCTGAACAGGAGAGGACCCAGGACCGAACCCTGTGGTACTCCACTCGTCACTGGTCTGAAGTCAGACTTGGAGTCAGCTATATTTGCTGTGGGTGTTCTGTCCATGAGCCAGTTGGCCACCCATCTTGTGACATAGGGATTTATGCCTAGTTTAGTGAGTTTATCTATAATTCCTTTGTGGGGGATGGTATTGAAAGCCTTGGCGAGGTCAAGATAGGCTGTGTGCACTACCTTGCCCTCATCTACGGATCTAGTGACTGCTTCAAAGAAGTTAGTCAGGTTTAGTAGACATGATCTACCTTTTACAAACCCAAACTGAGTGGGGTCCAGGGCTTGGAGGTTACCTATGTCTTTGTTTATAAGCTCCAAGATGACATGTTCCTTGGCCTTGCAGACCAGGCTCATCAGGCTAATGTGGCAGTAGTTTCCGGGGTCCATGGTGTCACGCCTTTTTTGGAGTGGGATAGCCGTCACTGTGCGCCATTCATTAGGCACACAGCCTGAGGTGAGGCTATGATTAAACATGGTACTTAGGCAAGGTGCCAGTTTGTTATGTAGTTCGTGCAGTACGCAGCCTGGGATGTTGTCTGGTCCTATGGATGCTGTGTTCTTGGCTTTGGAGAGTGCGGTCATTACCTGTTCATCCATCATTACAGGGGCTTTGGTATTAGTATGTGCCCTTTGGAGGGTGGGAGGGGGGTAAAGTTAGCATTGAGCCTATCTGCCAGGATGTTGGCAATATCGGTTGGTTCTGTACATATAGTGCCATTGTGCTGTAGCTCAGAGCAGATCTAAGTGTTGCCATTGAGATTCTTGACATAGCTGTAGAATGCTTTGTGGTTGTCTTTGGAATCAGTGGCAATTTTATTTTCATAACTGGCTTTGGAGGATTTTATGAGGGATTTCAGCTTCTTGCTGAGGCTGACCAGGGAGTTCCTCCAATCTTGGGATTTTACTCTTTTTTACAACAGCTTCTTCCTTCTGTTGTAGAGTTTGTTTATGGCAGGGGACCATCAGACTGGCTTCCTTTTTTTGGAGGATAGCGTCTTGGTTCTTTTGGGGATGGCACGCTCCATGCACTCGTGTATGTACTAATACAGTGCATTTGTGTAGGATTCAGCAGCCGTACCTCTATTTTCCATCTGCATGGGTGTTGTGAAGTTTGCCACTTCTGTCTTAAGAAGCATGAAGTTGGCTTTGGAGTAGTTTTTGATGGTGGTTTCCTTAATGGGGGATGGGTGGGGATGGGATACAGATGTCTAGGATGATTATCTTGTGGTCGAATCTGACCAGCGAGGATTTGACCTCTGGCATTGAACACCGGTTACCTGTACTGGTAATGACCAGGTCCAGGACATTGCTGCCCCTGGTGGGGATGTGGACAAGCTGATCCAAGGTGATGGAATTTATGAATTCCAGAAAACATTGAGCGAATAAGTTGGCACATGATTAGTTTTCTCAGTTGATGGTGGAGTAGTTGAAATCGCCCATAATTAAGGTATTGGGTTGTACCTTAACATTTTCCAGAATCTTAAGAAATGAGGAGTGGGAATCCTGGGGCATGGTGGGGGATCTGTAGCAAGTTACAATTTGGATTGTGGTCTTGCCCAGAGTTAGTTGCACTTGGATAATCTCGGATGCATTATGCTGAGCAGCTAGCCTGGAGGTGTGGATATCCTTAATGAATATGGACACTCCTCCACCTTTAGTGTTTCAGTCCAAGTTAGGTGGCCGAAAGATGTGGTATGAGTTATAGCCTGGTAATACAGGGGTGCTCTTTGGAGCCTTGAACCAGGTCTCTGTCACTGCACAGATGTCGATGTTCTCCATTTTAAGGAGTGCCTCGAGTGAGTGCATTTTGAGGTTTAGACTTCTAGCATTGAGTAGCATTACCTTCAGAATATGCTTGCTTGTACCTGTTATGCTGGTGAATTTAGCATTTGAACCTTGCCTAAAAAAGGCACTATAGGGGTGGGAAGAGCCTTAGCCAGTATCCAGAATCCTAGGGGTGACAGGTGCAGGCCATCTCTGGAAAAGCATCATGATTTGTCGACCATGTCATCACAGGCAGACAGATACTGGATCCCTTAGAATGACACCAGAAGCTTAGCCAATTGCTGAAATCAATAATTTTGTCCTTGTACTGTGGTATAATTCTGGGCGATGGCAGGATGCTACTCAGGGCTAGGTTCATACCTCCTGGGCTACAAGGTCCGAAAGCTCCTCCATGTCTCTTTTCATGTAGTCCAGGGAGGTACATCTCAGGTCATTCACTTCAACATGGACAATGACAGAGTCATATCTGTACTTGTTGTGGAGTGACCTGAGTGTGTTCATTATGTGGCAGATCCTGGCACCCAACAGGTGGATCCTGGCACCCATGTTGCTAAACTGGAGAGAAACCCTCTACAAATATTCTGAGAAGCTAACTTTGCTTTGATTTTCTGTGTACTCTTATATCCTGTTTAAGAATGTTTTCTAGAGCAACATACAAGGTAAATATTTCAGCTTGCTCTTTCAGTGTAGCATTATATACCGGAATGTTCACTAATCAAGAGTACAACCAGTTTTCAGTTCCTAATTTATCCAATGCAGGATCACAGGGAACCAGAGCCTGTCCTAGCAGACAATGAGCATACTGCATAAACCAGTTGTGGATGGACCACAAGTCCATTGCAGGAAGCATTCAAACAAATATGTAAAGTACCAACACAAATAGGGCTTCAACAGTTCATCTACCAGCATGTATTTGGGATGTGGGAGGAAACCAGAACCCCACTGAAAACCCAGACAGACAGACAGAGGACATGCAGACTCCAGCTGCAATAAAACCAAGAAATGCAGCTGCAACCACATGGTAGGACTCATTAAATCCACTTTTAGGTATGATCATGATATGAAGTACCTCTGAAGTATAAACATTTCCATGTAGCCCTTGCGTTCAGAGATTGGGAGTCTTACCTACCACCTTCTGAATTCTGAAAAATGATGATGTTGATATTTTATAATTAAACTAAATTGTTAAGGTGTGACAAGTAAACTTAAGATGCAAACAGTAAGGGTGATGGCAGTCTGTCTTCTGGGGTTTCTCATTTAACTATCAGCTTTCCATGTGAATCACAGTGCCTTAATTAACCACTGTTTAGCACTAAAGGCAAACTCTATACTTCTGTGTTTCAAACTGGGGGCATATGAAGTGGAAACAGGCAGAAAGCATTTTCCTGCCTATTAGGATACTGCTCTGTTTTCCAACAATATCTTTAAGCCATGAAACAAAGGCATGGCTACTTTGTAAACACAGATAAATCAGTATGCATATTAACAATGACTGTTCTAAGCCTTACTGTTGTTCCTTTCACCCAGTTTATGACTATTATCTAATCAGTAAAGTCAAATACAATACTGACCTTGTCATGTCTTTCACTTGGTCTCAGGTACTGGTCTTTAATTCTTGAATAGTTTGGCTCTTGGGGTTTTGAATTCAACTGCATAAGAAATCAAGAAAAAAAAACAAAAAATGTGTTAGCTACCACATTTTAACAGTGTACACTGCCTAATTTAGTGAAATATAAAGGCCTGCAACAGAAGTCTGCACCAGAATTTAGCCAAACAGATGCTATGTTCACAGTCCAGTTCATTGTAGAAAGAAGTTATGTTCTTACCATAATGTTCTATCTGTATTGTCCATCTTCATTCCATTAACTTGTGGGATATGGTTCCTTCCTTGATGGCTCCCTCCCACCCACAATTACCTCCGTACCATCATTCACCCACTTCAAAACTTTAATAAAAGCGCACCTAAAAACATGCTGGCTATGCCCTTGCAACTCCCACTCTAATATCAGCCACCCCATCCAACCACTACCTTTCTTTCCACTCCACTAACTACCTTGATTATAGCAAGCTCAGATGCTCATACGCCTAGTACTTATTATATAGCAGGAACTTCGTATTGTAACATTTGTTAATGTCTGTTATGTACTTCGCAGATAAAGATTCTAGTTGTCTACTGATGTACTATGTTCTTCATCCGTAAATATGTTGTAAATAATTGCTATGTTAAATTGTTAATTGCTATGTAATCCAATGTAACTACTGTCTGTTTATTTTAACTGTGGAGCTTTTCTCCCCGGGCCTCCGCTGAAAATGGACCTACGTCCAGTGGGACACTCCCAGTCAACAAATGCAAATAAATAAATAATAAATAAATAATGTGGTTCCAATTCTTGGAACTGACTGGCTGCCTTCGTTTAGCTTGAGAATCCTGACTTGAGCTCCTCCTCCCTACTCATAATGTCCCACTTTCCCACAGTACCTTAGATCAAGTTTGCCAACAATAACAACAGTTATCAAGCATTAAGCATTAATTATACTCTGGGCCACATGCAGACTAAAGGGGTGTGTGTGTGTGTGTGTGTGTGTGTGTGTGTGTGTGTGTGTGTGTGTGTGTGTGTGTGTGTATATGTATATATATATATATATATATATATATATATACAAAGGCACTTCTACTCCTGGATATGATGTCCAATTTGTAATGCGTAATAAACGTATGGGGGTTTGACCAAGTAGCAGCAGCACAAATGTCCTCAATGGAAACTCTAGACCAAAAAGCCTGAGACGTGGCCATGGACCTTGTAGAATGAGTACTCACCGGATCTGGTAAAGGAATACCCTTGAAAGAACAAATAAATGTAATACAGTCTTTTAACCATTTCACAAACATAACTTTGGTAACTGCTTTACCATTCTTGGCATTTGAAAAGGAAACAAACAGCTGGTCACATTTTATGTAGGGCTTGGATTGTCTGGCCCAGAAAATACCCCACCCCACCCGAACTGGGAGGCATCCATGGTCAATGTGGTGATTGGGAAGGGAAAAATGAATTGGCATCCTAGAGTGATTTCTGGGGAATGAACCCAGCAACAAAGAGACTTCTTATACACACGACACAGGCTGATTGGAAGGTTCAAAGGATTCCTGAGACAAGACCACTGTACTGCCAAGGTCCACTGAAGAATTTGCATATGGAAGCGTGCCACTGGAAGAAGAGTTATGGTTGCTGCCATGCAGTTTAATGCCCTGAGAACTAGAGAAGCTGGGTTTTTGAAGCTGTCAAGGTCTGGGTGATGTTAAACTTTAGATTTCATACCCTGTCCATTTTAAGGTAAGCATAGGATGTCCTTTTGTCTAGACAGGCCCCTATGAATTCTATGGCTTGTACTGGATACAACTGTGACTTCTGTAAGTTGATGGTTATCCCCAGTGTTAAGGCTAAGCTGAGGAAATAATTCCTGGCCTGAAGGAGTAGATGCCTGGTTGGGGCAGTCAGGAGCCAGTCATCCAGATAGGGAAATATCTGATAACCTTGCAGTCGGAGATGAGCTGCAACTACTGCTAGACATTTGGTGAAAACAGTGTGGGCTGTGGTGATACCAAATGAAAGTGCTCAAAACTAGTAGTGACTGGCTCCCAGCCTGAAACACAGAAAAGGCCTGGAGTGCCTGTCCATTTTGATATGGTGGCATTCATTCTTGAGGTCTATAGAGCACATCCAAGCGCCTATCTTTAGCAGAGTTAAGATGGACTGAATTGTGACCATTCTGAACTTTTTATGCTTCAATGACTTGTTCAGGGAGGTCAGATCCAAGATAGGTGGCAGGTCCCCTGTTTTTTTGGGCACTAAATAAAATCTTGAGTAAATGCCTGATCCAACTTGATTGGGGGACCTCATGGATGACTCTTTTCTGCAGTAACTTTCTTATTTTCTGGGATGCGTCCACCCTCTGACTGGGTGGAACATTGGGTAGGCGAAATTTTTGTTTGGGAATGTCGGAAAAGGGACTGAAGTATCCTCTGGATACAATCCTTAGCACCCATTTGTCATTTGCGATGGCCTCCTAGGCTTCTGGGTGCAAGGAGAAATGTCCCCCAACTGCTTCCAGAGGACAGCAGTTCGGAAACAGTTCAGGATCAGTGGAAAGGCTTGTCCGGGGCAGGTTACTGTGATCTTTGATTCTGTGGATGCCCTCGGTCACATGGGTGGGGTCTCCCATTCTGACCATATCTCCCTCTGCCTCGGGGGGGAAAAGTCTCCTTATGTGTCCTGGAAAGGACCCTGTGACTTCTGAAACCACATCTTCTTACTTCCATGCTGGTTCCTGGAGAAGGTCCATTGTGGAGTAGAAAAAAGGATCCCATTGGCAGGCAGAGTCTTACCATCTTTCTCACTCTGGGTTAAGATGGCATGTACCATGGGCCCAAACAAGGCACCCTCATCCAGGTATGGTGCAGTATGGCAATGCCAGAACTGGACGCCCTTGATGTACCCTCCACAGCATGAGAGATAAGCCTCATGGAATCATTGGCTAAGGAGTGTAGGGTCACCAGCCTAGAGGAAAAACATTACTGTTCCTTGGTAGGAATGGACCATGGGACCAAGCTAGGAAGTAGTTCAATGCCCGAAGTGCAAAGGTAGATGAGGTGTAGACTCTTTTGCTACTTCTGACAATGCCCAGGATTCTCTATTTGGGGGGAGGACAGAGGAGCTTTCCTGAGCTAGCTCCTTCTTGATGGCTGTCACCACAACCATGGCATCTATGGGGATTCCTTTATTCCAAAAAGCTTTGTCAGCTGGAGCACTTAAAATCTTGTTGGCGTGTTTTAGAATTGGTTTCACTGTATCTGGCTCCTTCCAGGCCCTTGACAACACCAGCTGGATGAGCTGATCAGCCAGGGGAGACACCCAGGTTATAGATGGGCCGATCCTGAAAGCCTCCCACAGTATCAATTCCTCTAGGAAAGGGTTTTGGGTAGACCATCCACCCTGCTGGTGAAGGACTTCAGGGATGTCTCCAAAGGAGACTTCATAGGGTGGTGATTTGGGAGACTCTTCGCCTTCCTCGAAATCGGTATCTGTAGTGAGGGATTCCGTAGGGGAATCCACATGTATCCTCTTACATGGTCTCTTCCCGGGGACCTCCTTGGGGAACACTCTAGGTAGGTGTCAGAAGAAGCTTGGGGATCCACTGAGGGGATGGTGTGGAGGCTTTCTAGGACTGACTGTCCATGTGGCAGCTCAGAGGTCTCAGGCACAGTTCCAGTATGAGCAGGGGGAAGTTCTAATCAAGGTAAGTGCCAAAGATCTCCTAGGAATGGAGGGGACTCTCTCCACAACCTTGAATGCAAAAGGACTCTGAACCACTTGGAACTGTCTCACTAGAGTCAAAGCCACTGCAACAAACACCTCTGGAGAGAATGGGTTTCCTACTCCAAGGGGGGGGGGGAGTCAGAGCCGAGCTGTCAAAGGCTGAGGCCCCAAGTTGAAGAGATGGCTCTGATAGCTTCAGCGTTGAGGTCAATCCTCCAGAACTGATCTTGATGGTACAGCTCCAAGACACACTTGGAACCGAAGAGCCGGAGCCAAGCAAGTCGAGGAGAACATCAGAGGCAAAGAAGAGATCTCTATCAGCTCTGACACCCTCGCACCAGGACCCAACAGAACCGACAACTCAGAAACCATGGGTCAAATCAGAGAAGGAGCTAACAGTTGGAATGGAGAAAGCCTCATGGATCCAGATGCAGATGGGGCCGACACAAGCCCCAGCTGGATCTGTGTCTCGAGAAACTGCCTCATGATCTTACCAACATCTTTAGATGACAATCTTTGGGAAAACCCAGATGAAGTAGTGGAAGGGGGGCATGGAGGATCTCCATGGGGAATGGAACGGAGACCTCCTAGTAAGCACAGGCAGGGAAAACCCCAGCGTCAACAGTGCAGGTGCTGTCACTGAGGGAGCAGCACTCGGCCCCGTAGCAACAGAGGATGAATGGGGTGGAGGAGAGGTTGAGGACAATGAGTTCGGAGCCAGGCAAATCGGTTCTGAAGGCTTTATCTGCCATATGTGATATTAAAAGCAAGGTATTTTAACTTTAAATTACGGTTTGCAATCAGGAAATTCTGAAATGATGACATCATTTATAGTGATAAGATGAGAATTAGTGATATCCAGCAGACCACGGTTTGACTTCTACAATTTCTACTTGCATATTGTATGAAGAATACAGAGTAGGAGGGCCTTGCTAGTTGTGGAACTAGTAGATGAGTCTAGAATAGTTGACTCTAAGAATAGCAAGTTTAAAAACTGCAGTAATTCCTGAACTACTTATTTTGTTTTGTCATATGACTTAATGATATCTTCTTCCTATACTGCTTCCTAAATGGAAACTTTCATACAACAATGGACATAAAGGTCTAAAGTTAGGCCACTGTCCATATAACTTCCCAAATCCCAAACAACTGGGACAACTCTTAGGGATGTATTGTCAGTGTTGTAGTTTCTTGGGGTAGATTACTTCCCAAAGGATACAATAATGCATTTTGGCATTTAGTATCAGTCCATGATTTTGGCACCAGTTATTTATTTGGGAAAAAGCTTCCGGCAGGATGAATAAGTCATTTAGAAATTCAATGACTGCTCCTAGCTTGCAGTAATTTGCAAACTTAGTCAGCCAGAGCCTTTTTGTAGTGCCTTTTACTTCAGAAAAGTAGATGTCAAACAGGAGAGATCCCAGCACAGAACCTCCACTGGTGACTGGTCTCTTTGTGGAGATACCATCCCTATTTCTGATTTCCTGAGTCCTGTCTGTGAACCAGTTGGCAATTCAATGGCTGACTTAGGGGTTTAGTCCCAGTTTATTTAGCTTTTCTACTATTCCCAAGTGGGGAATTCTGTCAAAAGCTTTCACCAGGTTGAGGTATGTGATGTGTGCTGTTTTGCCTTCATCCATTGCTTTGGTGACCTTTTCAAAAAATACATTCATCTTCAGGAACGCTATTTTAAAGGTGGGAGTTTGGGTTTTAACAGACTGTCATGAGACTGTATTATACTTTAAAATTAGAGCAATCATTTTTCCTTTCAGTTTATAAGTTGTTTAAAGTATTTGAAAACATGTTTTTCCTGTGGAGAAATTCTGATTATTTTACTTTTTGAGGGTGGCAAAGTAAAGACTCTAAATTTTTACCAGCTTTTGCTGCTTGTTTTCCTCAGGAAAGAGGGAACATTTTTGGCCCAACCACGGAACAAACTGTCATTTCCATGGTTGGTTCTCCTTCCAGCCACAAAAATAAAAAGTTAAGCAAACAGCCTTTGCCATCAGAGCAAGCTAGCAATTTGCTTCAGCCACAGGTTGTTGACTGCTGTGGCCATTAGTTGTACCTCAGACCACTCATCAGTTACCTTGGATCTCTCTGTTGTAGCACCTACAGCCACTATGGACCTGGGGTTAGCCAAATCCTATGTGGCTGTTGGGGCTCCCTCAGTGGGCAAGGGGCAGCCAGTCTTGTTGTTCCTGGGAGAGGGAACAGGAAAGGCTTCCCTGTTTTGTTTGAATGCTGTCCCGATCCCTGAGGAAGCTACTTTAGACATTACTAACACTGTTTTGTATTTTTTTCTGTCAAAAAGAAACATGAGTTCCTCCTCTATAAATTTCTTTAGACAGGAGTAGTTTACTGGGTCTGGCTCATGGTTTTATTCAGGATTTTGATCCTTCTTATTTTTTGCTTTCTGGTAAAAGAAAGAAGGATATTCTTTTTTCTGAAGAAATTCAAGATTCTTAATATAGACAGTCAGATAAAGACAGATACAGGTTTTCTCCTCAGTTGTCTGATTCAGACTAAGAGGAGATCTCAGTTTCTGATTCTCCCTTTGGTCTCTTCTAGCTCTTTTTTTCACATTTGCAAACATTATACTGTATATATTGACACATATCATATAACCTAACAACATTACATAAATTATTAAATTCCTGCCCCATTTTTTAAATAAGAAACATCTTTATTAAACCAACACTTACAACAAAGGCAGTCATACATTTATATAAATAAAAAGAAACCACACAGACACAATCCTAATTGCAAGCATTTTACATCACAAACCATACTGACCCACTTCCAGCTGCAAACATTATACAGCACTTATAATCTACCCAATCATTTTCAGTCAGACATTACATAGCTCATTTAAGTCCTGCCTTCTTTTAAACCTCATTCCTCCTCTGTATGTATTGTTCCCACAATTCCCATTTGTTTCTTATTCAGTTTGCTCCTACCCTTTTTTAAAGATCTCAATTCCAGTTGTTTTATCTCCGTTACTATATTTACTACTTATAGTATAGTTGGTTAAGATTTTGATTCCCAATTTCTGGTAATTGCATTTTTTTGGCAGCCACCATAATTAGACACAGCAATACTTTACCATGTCTAGTCAATTCCGATTCTGTATCATAGCTCAGAAAAATCATCTCCCTTGTCACAGCAATCTGCCCACCCAACATCTCCGACATTGCATCCCACAGGGAATACTTAAAGTCTGCCAAATCACCACACTCCCAGAAATTATGTTTCCAATTACCTCTTTTTTCTCCATCACACCTCCAACATTTTCTGCCTACCCAAGGAAAATTCTCTGGAGTCTACCTGGGGGCATAAAATATATGTGTACACATTTCCAAGCAAAAATCCTAAATCTTCTAGATTTTGTTGCATATTTAGGATGCAAACATATTTCCTTCCATTGTTTCCTTGTGAATGGCTTATCTACTCTCTCTCTCTCTTCCCAATCCTTTCTAACCTCCTTTGATTAATTCTTATAGTTATCGTGCAATATTTTATATGATCTACTAATTATTCCTTTTTCTACGGGCAGCTTCTCTTCTAGATTCTACTAATAACTCTAGTAGTGCTGGTCTTTCAATTAAGACTCCCCTATTTCTTTCTCTTTGCCTATACTCTGGCAGCAATCCTTGGTAGAGAAGGCAATCTCTAACCTGCAGGTCAAATAAATTCTTGGCATGTTCCCATTCTATTATCTTTCCCTCTCTAGTTATTTGCCCCCAGTACATTGGTTCCTTTGCCAGTTTTCTCCAATAAATTCCAGCCCCATCTTGCCTATTGTTTATATCCCTAATTGCAGTCACCCTATTGGCAGAATCTCCTTTTTCCATTCCTGTGCTGGCTTAGTTCTTAGAATACTTTCTGCTAGTTTTTGGATATTATATTCTGTATGATTATTGTTATTCTTCTTAAAGGTCTGCATCCAAAATCCCAGCCTCTCATTATCTCTTGAGCTTTCTCCCATTTCACCATCACCCCTTTCCACTTTGAATTATAGTTCACTGCTTGTGCTTTGCATAGGAGCCTTAACTGTCTAGCTCTGAAATACCCCTTCAAATTAGGTAATCTAAATCCACCCTATTCTAGTGGAAGAATCAGCTTATCCCACTTGACTCTTGATGTCTTTCCCTCCCAGATAAAGTCCTTCATCTCTTTATTAATTGCTATCCACATCTTCTCCTTTGGTTAATAAAAATATGCCTGAACTGTGTATAAGACTAATGGGACTGTAACATTTTAACTGTTTGTATCTTACTATTCATATCCATGTAAAAAAGCTTCAATTTTCTCAGTTTTTATATTATCTTTTTGTTTAGTTTCTTCCCACACATCCTTAAGAGCCACACCAGAATTATTTTTAATCCATACTCCTAAATACTTCATTTTATCATGTCCTCATAAATATGGATATTGCTGACCCAAACCATATGTAGGTACATAATTTACCACTACTGCCTTTGTTTCAGCTTCATTAATTTTTTTATCCTGAAAAGATATGAAACTGTCTCAAAATGTTCCACAACACTGTAATGTCTCTTTCTGGTTTTGTCAGGTATAAAATATCATCTGCATATAGAGCCAGCTTTTCTTGACTACCATACCGATTATATCCTTGAATTTCTGAGTCCCTTATTTTCTTTGCCAATGGTTCTAAATATAATGCAAGTAACAAAGGGGAATGAGGACACCCCTGCTTGGTTCCTCTGCTCAATAAGAAATGATCAGAGAAGGCCCCACCCACTTTAATCTTTGCCAGCGATCCCTCATATAGCCTTGTAATCAACCTTATAATTTTTTCAAATACATATTAAATCTAGTATTAATGCACTATCTAAACATGCACTATCTAAACATGTCAGTGAAATGGATGAGTCACATATTTTTAAATTTATGGTTCTTCATGTTAATATACCTAGTATGAGAGGCGGAGATGTTAGAAACTATACAGAAAGAATTGAAATGAGATGGATCATCAAGCTTAGGCCACATATAAACCCAGGCTTGAATGACAAAATATCAATTAAGCCCATTTTAAAGAATAGGAAACTAGTTGTGAGATGACATGTATTTTAAATTATTTATTTAATGTACTTTTTATTTTTAATGCACTTCGATGTAGTATAGAAGATATGTTATATATATTTCTGACATACTAGTATTATTTTTTCTGTATATTAGTTTGTCTTTTTAAATTTTATTGCAGTGATGTCATCATCTGTTTGCATACTTAATTGATGAATTATATAAGGTATAGTGTTTCCTGTGATTTTTGTTAATGGTTTGAAAAAGCCCTTTGGCGAAAGCGCTTACCTGTCTTGTGTATGGAATAAAAAAGTATTTTTGAATTTTTATGGACTTTCGTGTACTTGAATCTTTGCTTCATAGAATGAACATCACTAATATGCAACATTTTTCTGCATAGGTCTGCTCCCATGCTGTTTTTACTTTTACAATGTTCAGTTAATGTTTTCAAATGTTTGCCTCCCCTCCACAAAACCACACTGATGCATATCTATCAATGCTGGCATTACTCTTGCCATTCTTTTAGGCATTATAGACATAAACACTTTATAATCATGATTTAGTATTGAAACGGGCCTGTATAAAGCTAGATCTGATGGATCTTTATCATCTTTAGGTATTACAGCTACCACTGCTTTCTTCAGGATGTTGATATTTCTCTCCCTCTTAAAATGCTGTTAAACAAAACCTTCCAGATCTTTATCAGTCTTTTCCCTCCTATCTTAGAAACTTCCACAGGAATACCATCTATAGCTTCATAGGTTCATAGGTTGGTACTAGGCTATCAGCCCTAGGGCCAATACAAGCCTAGCCATAACAATTCCCTGGATATATCTTCCCACAACATTTAATTCCCTAGACCCCTGTCTAGCAGGGTGACTGCCATGATCCCTGAGGTGAATTTCCTATTTCCCATCCAATTGTCAAGGTTCCTTTTGAAGAGGGCCAAGGAGGCGCTCTGCTTGACATGTATGGGCAGTCTATGGGGAGTCTCTTGGTCAGGAACCTATCCCTCCAGTATGTTTTGTTCATTGTGATGACAAGGTTTAGAGCAGTGGAGCGTGTGGCTCTGAGGGATTGGGATTTCTTTAAGTGGAGCATGTCCAACAGCTCAGGGTTTGACATGGCCTTGTATGTTAAGCAGAGATCACCTCTGAGTATACGATATGGGGACTTTCCTGTAATTTGGTTATACATCACAATTTTTATTTCATCTCCTCCTATCATAGCCATTAGTAATTGAGCCTCATCTACCTCTAACTCTGGCATATTTAAATCTTCCATAAGCATTACCATTTTTATCTTTTCTTGATTTCCATATTTCTCTACTTTACACAGACTTTCATAGAATTTCCGAAATATTTCTAATGCCTCTACAGGATCTCTTGTCACCTTCCTTGTTATCGGCTCCCTAAGCTTGGTGACAGCCCTTTCTACTTTTTGTTGCCTGAGTCATTGTGCTTAGAGTTTTGGTGCTCTAGTGTTATTACAAAAAGCAGTTGCTTAACAGCAATCTTTCTATACTCTTGTATATTATTGAGGTAAACCCTTATTTTCTGCTTAGCATTCTGCAGTTGATCCTCTTTTTGTTCTATGAGATTTCCCCCTATTCTGTAACACCTTAACATTTGTCAGTCCCTCTGAATAATTCTTGTTACTTCTTAACCATAGCCCCCTTTCTTTTATTTCCACCCTATTTTTAAACTCCACTTTAATTTTATCCCACTCCCTAGCTATATTTTGAGAAGTAATTTCTATCTTCTTGAATAGCTCCCGAATAATCTCCACTACCCATTCCTTAAATTCCTCTCTTTTCAACAGATAGGTGGGACAGCGCTAGTGTCTCATTTTTATTTCATTACCCTGTGTTTTTATTTTAATTATTGACGTGTGATCTGAAATAGTTATTGTGTGTGTATCAAGACCTTCAATTAAATGCACATGTTCCTGTGAAATGTAAATTCTGTCTAGCCTAGCCTAGTTTTTATATCTTGGGGAATAATATGTAAATTCACTCTAAACTACTATTACTGAATTGACATTTTCCATGCCAAATATTTTCATAAATGTTTACAAAATTCTACATTGCTTTGCTATACTTTCCCTTCATATCATCATCATTATCATAGGAAATACAAGGTAATCAAGTCACAAGACAACGTACACCTTGCCATCACCCAGTCTTCAATAGAATCAAAGCATATCAATCCTGGAGTAAGTTTATGTGTACTGATCCACTCATCCAGGTTTAATTTCAAGGATGCTACGGTATCACTTTTTTAATTTGCAGGGGATGTCTGCTCTAGAGGTGGGGGTAGGTCTTTGGTTAGAAATAAATTTGTCTCTGCAGTGCGTTTTATTTATGTTAAGGTGAAGATTTAAGGCTCCAAGACTGGTATTAGTGGAGCTACCTGACTTGTGAATGCAAAGCATGGATCACCCTGAATGAATCTGCAGGAAGTTGAGCAACGGGATAGTATCTGAAGCCATTCCTGGCAGCTTATGGACTTTAGGCCAACAATTTCCTCAGCTGGGACTCTCTGGAGTTTTTTCAGTTGCTTAATATGTCTAAAAGGGTAGATACAAAAGGGGGTATTTTACATAACAATTGGTATAATTAGGGCTGCATACAGACATGACATGCCTTACGATAGTAGCTGTACTTTACACACAGGTACGCATGCACATGTGTGTGTGTGTGTGTGTGTGTGTGTGTGTGTGTGTGTGTGTGTGTGTGTGTGTGTGTGTGTATATTCTTGGGGGTAGAATCTCAATCTCTTGGTATTTAGCCTACTATGATTTTATATGAGAAAAGGAAAGAGAAGTGCTGGATAAATGTAGCAATTTGGTTCTTCTGTATGTGGGTTATAAACTTGTAGGGAATTTAATAGTATGATGATACGCTGCACTAATGGGAGGATTTCTGCATCTAAAACATTTCTGAAGGGAACCAGTGAAAAGTAGCTATACATTCCAATCACTTTTATGGTGTACAAATCTTACTGTCCACCCTGATTAAGATTTTGAGACTGGAATTTGGTACAAAGGCAATACAGGGCTTGCTAGCTGGGGCAAGGTGTAGAACAAAGGAAAGAAACTACAGCTTAAACATGTGACGCTTAGAAATACCTTACCTGAAAAAGAAATATTTAAGATAGAGTTTCTTTTTGCCTTTTTTTCATCTGGAGAAAGTATTTCTATTGCCTCCAGAGAGGGAATCAGCAGTGTCAGGTATGACATCTTGGATTTTTTGGGGGGTAAACACTTCATTCTAATAGCTAGGGATGTGGATTGTGACCTGATAGCTAAAGGTAGAGGTAAGATGGTAAATGAAGTCAAGTCCATCCATTATCTCTCAATGGTGTTTATGCTTATGCCATTGGTGAATTCTCTTGTAGCTTTTTGTATGCTACAGATCTTACATCCTGGTGGGAGTGTTGGGGGGGGGGGGTGGAAGAGTTGAGGAAAGTGTGAGTCTGGGTATCCCAGACACATCTTCAATGCTGCAAATCAAATTCCAGTCCCCACCCATAAGTAATATTCCTTGATGAAAACCAACTCTTTCTCTCAGAATTTTGTTAAGCTCCATTATAGCAGTTTTACGTGGAATATAAATACATGCCAGTGTAACCCTCCTTCCCTGCCAGTAGCCCCCTAGCACAAATCTTCCATTATTATCTTTTTTAACCTCTTCTATCCCTGTTGGAGTTCCTCTAGCAATTAATATAAGTACCCCTCTTTGCCTTTGTCCCAGATATTCCAATGAATAACCATCCTGAAAACATTTACTTATCAAATTCACATGTTCAGTTCTTTCCCAGTGTGTCTCCTGTGATATAGCTATTTGGACTCTATATTTTTTAATATGGCTCACTTTTCTTTCTTTTTTCTAATTATCTGTAAGACCATTAACATTTAAAGACTTTACAGAAAGCATCACTGAATTAAAACATTATTATTCCCACCTTTTATGTATAACTCCTTTTTTGTTAAAGGCACAGTTCCAGCTTTTATGTTATATGCATACACTATTTGGCAGGTTGACATTTTATATAGTTGTTTCTTGTCATGTCCATTTGAGCCTATGTCACATCTTATAAAACTTTTTGTTTTATTGAAAGCTCTCAAACAAAAAAACAAGCCACCCCCAATACCCCCTTAAACCTATTAATTTAATACTAACACACAAAACAATGTACATCTTCAAATATTGAAGTTTACCCTCCTAATAAGAACAAATGTCCCAAACTGACAGCTGGACTCATAGACTTGAGTTAACATAAAAGAAAGGTTATCCATTCCAAGGCACATGGGGCAGCTTGTGCTTCTACTAAGTGCTAACTGGTTTTGTCTTACCTTTATAGCTCTCCCAGCTGGGAAAACCCCATGCATGCTTTCAGAGAACATTATCTCCAAGCCTGTGTCTCTTTTTCCCCCTAGCCAATCACTCTCCACCAGACTGTAACCAATTTCTCTTTATCAAATTGTCTCTATGGGGACATGCGAACCAGAGAGCCAATTTCTCTTTATCAGATTGTTTCCAAGGAGGCATGAGGGCCAGACACAGAATTGCTACTAAGCATACATTTATTTGCAAAAAAAGCCTTATAATATTCAATATTCTTTTTTATGTACTTGCTTTCACTTAAAATGTGTTACTAAATCAATCTAAGGTCTTTAATCCAGCCCTCCCATGCAAGAATGAGAAAAAGCATATTAATTTTTCTTTTGTCATGCTCTTTTAACCAGGCTTTATTACACTGAAGTGCTACATCTTACAACTGAACAAGAAGAAAGAGAGAAGGTTGAAAGGAAGAAAAAAAACGACAGCACCTATTTACAATCCCCATTACACTTAAAATAACTGAGAAAACTGTATAACAGGCAAAGAAAACCACACACCATAAAAATAGTACTATTAGAAAAAAATGTTTTATTTGCTTACAGTTAACTTCCTCCCCTCTCTTCCCCTCCCCAAAGCATTTTTTGAACATTAATGACATAAAGTAGAGCATAAACTTTAGAGTCCCCCACAAGTCCAAGAAATTCTGAAAAAGTCCAATATTTCCAGATTTTCATGTTCTGTCATATTTCACAAATATAATTATTGCTTTGTAATCTCACATTAAGGCACTGGATTTATTACTATTCATCTCCATTTCCCAAATCCTGTCTTCACTTCATTTCCAGTGTACTCTCGATTCTTCTCATCAACTCTCATGCTCCTGTCCTTCTCTTCAACATTTTCTGTTGAAACAGTGGAAAAGGTTTCACAGGGACATTCCCTTTGGTCTTTATTACCAGGAGAACAAAAGCTGAATATCCTTCTGTTTCACAGCTCACTTTTTGTTGGACAATGTTTTGTATTTCCTCCTTAGCGTGTATTTCATCAAAAAATAATTTTGTCCCTCCAGGGAAGAATACCTTGAAGCAAGCTGGGTACAGCAGTTTCAATCCCATATCTGTGTCTCAACATTTCCTGAATAGTGGAATGAATTTACTCTTCTCCCTGGTGTACAATGAGTAATCCTTCTCCACACTCTGCTGCCTCCTACTTTTAGTATTTTGTCTTTCTGCCACAGTTTTATCAGAATCAACTCCTTCTGCTGGTAGGATTGCATCCTTACTACTAAAGGTCTAGGTTGCTTTCTCATAGCCAGGTTTGGAGAGCATACACACGCTCTGTCCTCTAATTTTATTATTTTTTGAACCATCTTTTCCTGTACAGTCTCACATTCAGACAGCCTTTTCTTAATTTCAACCTCTGATTTTTTTCAGCTTTATCATCTCATCTGAACATCTGTTTAAAGCTTCTTCCATTTTTCCAGCCTTCTGTTGTTTGTGCTGACCTACTCCATCAGTGTTTCATTTATTTTAACCAGGTCAGTGTGCAGTTGTCTTATATCTTCCTGTAGGTTACTGGAATTCATGCTTGGAGGTTGCAGTGCTTTTTGCTGAACAGCTGCAGAACTTTCCCAGTCAGTGTCTCTTCCTTGCTTTTTTGTAGCTGATTTTTTTTTTCCAGGTGCCCTATATTTCTTGTTTCCTGGCATCCACGGCTAATTACTGAAATGTACCCATAAACACAAAAGTCTATTGCCTTCTCTGTTCCGTTTCTGTTTTTACACTGGGAGAGCTAGAGTTAAGCTATTACTCAGTGTGCAGCCATCTTGGAAGTCTGGTTCCTCTCTCTCTTTGAGACTTTTTCCAGAATATGTCACTGTTTTCAGTGGGAGTACACTGCGATTTCTTAGTCCCTCAGAAAGTGTTATGAGCTGTTACATAATGAATTTCCTGAACCATCAACAGTTCCTCCAGTTCTGTCAGCTTTGTAGGATTTGTGTGCCTCTAACTGTACTTTTTAATGCCAGCCTGCTGTCCCTGAAATGGCAGCTAGAATATATAAGGTTCCTCAGTCTTTTTATGTTTTTATACAGTCTTCCCAAACCTGACCCAGTAACTATAGCTTCAGTTAATCCTTCTAATGCTAAACAGTTAGATAATACCTATTGTACTATTTCTAATAACAATGATAGTACTATTAATGCATATGGAAAAACAGTGTATGCTTCTGTAATTTTGATTTTAAAAATTTTCAGTTGTCAGGTTCACATGTTAATGTTTATTCTAACTAATTGTGAAAGTATGAGGAATGTTTGATTTGCAGTTTCTTCTGGTGAGGAAAAATCAGCTTTAAGTTATTTAGCTTCTTCTATTGTACAAGTCACTGCTTTCGGTTTATAGTGTGTGTGTATGACTAAGTTGATACTTCTTCCAGGGCTATGGCCTCTGCTCCTGTATCAATGAGGTTGCCTGGCTGCATTCTCAGAACCTCCCGAGAGAATGTGGATAATGAGATTTTATTTTCTCTTTAGGCTAGAGATTCACTTTTTGGTTCCTTTGCTATAGAGGTAATCAAAAAGCATGATGAAAGGGGTAATTTAAATCAAAGAATCTCTAAGATATTTCTGCCCTCCTTTTTCAAAATTTCTAAGGTATTCTCTACCTCATCATCCAATTTTGGCAAAATGGTAAGGGTGTTCCAAAAATAATTCAGGAATCCCCAAACCCAAGGACAGCCCAACTAGTTAGTTTGACTATTTAAGGGACTTTGTTTCCTCCTCCTGCTGGCAGTCCCTTTTCCCTTACAGACTGGCTTCAGACAAATGGGTTTTGAAGATCATTCATTATAAATGGCAGTGACAGGATATTACTCCTTGCCAGAGTACTTTCCTCTTTCTCTAAAACAGGCTCTCCAGGCTCTTTTATTTCCACTTTTCCTTCACTACATGCTGTTCCAGGGACTGACGCAGCCAATTCCTCCTTCCCAATTTGGGAAAGTTTTTTTGTTCAATGATGTTTTACTGACAAAGAAAGTAGATGCTTAGGGACCAGTTGTGGGTCTCTCTTCTTAGACCTGTTTGGGACAGAGCCTAACTTCTAAATGATGTCACTTCACCATCTGTTACCTTTTCTTCCTCATTCACCTGCTCTGGTGACACTACATTTAAATGGTGTTTATCATCACATTCCTTTTCATCCAGACTTGAGGCGTTTATTAAAGTTTGTGTGTCTGCATCCCTTTATCAGTTCTCTGCTTTACCCTTTGAACTATCCACTGCAACATGGGTGTTCACAAAGTGGCTAGCTCCAGTTATAGCTTGTTGCAGCCTATAGGGTATTCATTTGTTTTATTTTCATATTTTAGATACTTGCAAATTCTTTTTCAAAGTGGCATGAATCTTTCCCTGAAATCTGTTGTACACGCTGAGATTCCAAGAGAACATTCAAAAGTCATTTTTGACTTTTTCACATGGTATTGTGCATTCTGTTCCTAGGATGTCAGTTGGACACCTCAATTCAAAGATCTTTTCTTCCACAGGAATAAAATAGAATTATTTCTAAGGTTTTGGTCACTGCAAGGGAATACCTCAGGATGTTGGGTAACATGGCATATATGTTTCTCATGTGATCCCTGGCAAGACTCCATATGAGAAAGATACACTAGTATCCAGAATCTCTTTGGTCCCAGCATTACCATCCCTTGTCATTTCAAATCCCAGTGCTGGGGTTTGTCATTAAAAAATTATTTGGTGAAGACATTCCATAATTTGGGTCTCCCCTTATCCCTCCCTGTTCAAAAGTAGTCAGTCATCTCAGATGTCTCAAACTTTGCTTAGGGAGCAATTTAGGAGGGATAACACTGCAAGGTGTGTAGAGCACCTAGGACAGATTCAAGAGATGCTTGCCCTGATCAAGGCACTCAATTTTCTGAATCATCTTTGGTCCCTGGGTCCTCTTCAAGTTGTTTCAGACAACACCACAGTCACGTTATACACCTACAAGCAGGGAGTACCAGGTTGTACCCCCTTTGCAGACTAGCCATGTTAGCTTGGAATACAGCTTCATAGCACAGTCTCAATCTACTCATTCTGTCACAGCAATACTGTGTGGAAGACAAGTTGAGCAGGACAGCGTAGACCCTCACATATACAAAGTAGATTGAGGGGTCTTTCAAGATTTGATCTATCTGTAGGATGTTCTCCTAGCAGACCCATTTACCTCCGCTCTAAATGATCAGCTGGCAAGATTCTGTTCCAGGGCTCCATGCAAGAAAGCATGGAAGACATATGCCTTTTCTTTTCCTTTGACAGGAATGTCCCTGTAAGTTTTTTCAACCCTTTCCACTGGTATCCAGGGTGCTGCTAAAGATCCAGAAGGAATCCCTCAAGGTTACTGTGGTGATTCTTTCTTGCCTAGGCAACAGTGTTCTCCCTTCTTTTGAAAAATGGCCAGTGGCAGTTATCACAAGCTTCCTCACTGAATGAATTTACCCACACTAGATTGAGGTATTTGATACACCCCAACCCCAATCAGCTTCAGGTGACTGCCCAGATGATAGACTCTTAATTTCCTTTAGGCACCCCTTTACACAGGACATGCAGCAGGTAATAATGGAGCCAAGAAAGTCTGCTACTATAAAATCATACATTAGCAAATGGAAAAAGTTTTCTAGTTGGTAGAAACAACAACATAATTAGCATTCATTCAGGGCTAGTTGTTCTCTGTGTTATAGTCTGTGAGTGAGCTACTTTCCTAGGGATTTTCTTACTTCTGCTTCTAGATTCATTTATTGTCCACTTCAGCATGTCTGCCCATGGATCCTCCTCTTTCACGGTTTTCTCATATCCAAATGTTTTTGAAAGGAATGTTACTTAAGAAGCCTCCAAGAAAACCAGTGGGCCCGTCATGGGATCTTAATTTTGTGTCAGAGGAGCTAACACATGTCCCATTTGAAGCAGGTAATCTGGTTTACTTGAGGTTCTTAACATGGAAAATAGTTTTAAAGAGTGTTCTGACCTTTGCAAGTAGTGTATCTCATTTGCATGCTCTTATGGTGTGTTAATCCTATGTCATTTTCGACAGAAACAGAGTTTCGTTGAGAACTAATCTGTCTTTTATGCCTGAAGAGGTATCCAAGTTATATATTTTAATTTATTATATACATATTGATGAATTTACATGCTTTTATTTTTGGGTTTGCCATTCTTTGTTGCTCAGTCATTGGATGATTGTTTATCATTAAGTTTAATTGGTGGTGATGATGATATAATCTTCTTCAAGCATGTTGAGCTGTGCGGAGTGACTTTTGTCTGATGAAGGCTGGGCATTTGCTTAGCTAAAAGTGCTTACCTTGAATAAAACAGTCCGTGCCGTTTTTATCCAGCTTGGTTCTGCTTTCCAGTTTTGTTTTGGTTTTCTTCAAGCATGTTATTGATCAGTTCTAAGGAAGTCCTGTTTTATGGAAGAAAGTGCTTAACTAATCTTTGTTAGATTATCCACAATAAATTGTATGTTTTATTTCCAGTAAGCTCACTTTTTGGAATTACAGCAGGTTTTGGTTATAAGTTTACTTTAAGACAAATTATGCATTTTGCCATTTTCTTTACTAATCTTAACAATGTGGAAGAAAGGATACTCCATACCTTGGATGCCCACTGACAACTTAGGTACTGTCTTGACAGAACTAAATATTTCAAGTCTTCAGATTTGTTGTTCTTTTCTTGTGAAGGTAAGAAGGGGCAACCTGTGTCAGTACAGACTATTTCCAAAATAGTTGTCTAAGGCTATTACCTTTTGTTACAATCAGCACAACAAAATTTTTCCAGGCAGGGTCAAGGCCCACTCTATCAGGGCCTTGGCTTCATCTATGACTTTTTTTGGAAAAGGTTAGATTCTAGAAGTAGTCTAGAAGCTGCAATGTTAACCTCTGTACATACTTTTATAAAACACTATAAGCTTGATTCCTTCTCTAGGTCTAGATCAGACTTTGCAAGGGATTTACCTTCATATTGTTGAAGTGCACATGTGCGAGGGCAGATGTGCGAAAGTACAATTTTGAAAGTTGGGAATGTCGACAGTGAGTTGCTGAATTCACAACTGAGTGAATGCCAGTGTGCATTCACTCATGTGAATTCAGCAATTCGGAGTGCAGACTGCACTACAGTGGGGATCAGAACATGCACCCCTTCCCTCACTGTAGTGTGATCTCAGAGTTAGTATATTAAATTAGCAGGGGGTGTGCAGGGGGGCATGATGGTGTTTGGAGACAGCCGGAAATGCCGGGTGTTTCAAAAACATTTGACATTCCCAGAATGTCAAATTCATTGATCAGCACTTTCACTGTTTTAAATATTCAAAAGTGCACTTTATGACTATGTGAGTCGGATATTTGTCTGCTCGTATATTTTGTTTGCGACCTTGTAAAGGTAAACCTTTGCAAGGACTATTCACCAGAGGCTTCTGGACTTTTATCCTTTGACCTCCCAAATGTAGAAAGCTAGGATAATCTACCCATATAGCTAAGGCTACTTCAGCAGTGATCAATATGATAAACATAATACAATTGTGTAAGTAAACTTACCACAACATTAGATGATTGAATGATCACTGCTGCAGTAGCTGCTCCCTGACTCCATTCCCTTTTTTTGGTGTGTTGTTTATGCCAGGGTGTGCTTATTTATTTTTTGTTCTTCCTAGCATTGCCCTGTCAGGGCTCAGCCTCCTTCTCCCTGTTGGCAGGAAAGCTCTGACGGGTTTGGTGCCCAGACATGTCTTTTGCTGAGTACAGCTCAAGTTTCCTGACAGTTTGGGTACATGGAAGGTGCCCTGAAGTTTTGGAAGCTGTCCATCTGTTATATCCTTGGCAATAACATAACCCATATAGCTAAGGCTACTGCAGCAGTGATTATTTGAACATCTACTGTTATGTTAAGTTTACTTACACATATACTTTCCTGAACTTCTGTTCAATACTGAATAGTTTTCACTGCTGGAGGCATGTAACCCTGTAGGACTCTTCTTCGTTTCTTTCTATACCAACATTAATGCATGTCATTGTTATATAATTGTAGCCTTTTTTATAGTTTCAAATTAAAAATCTTCCTGTATTTCCTGGCTTACTCACTTATTTACCTGCATGTTTTGGTGATACATCATAGTAGTAATTTGCTAAGTATTGTGTTGATCACTCACTGTGACTGTACTTGCTACTTAATTCTGTCTGGCTCCATCCCTTTTATTATAGACATTTTATTCTACTTAGCTTTTAACTCTGTACTTTCTCTTCACTCCTACTGCATAATCCAATACATTGTTTTTGATGGGAGTTTTTCTAGGTGCTGTGTGTATGGGGGGTTTGCTCCCCTAACCTACCCCCAATTCCCAACCATCACCTCCTTATTCTACTTTTATACCTAACTAATGACCTACCTTTCTAGAATTATCTCCTCTGTTTCCTATCATACTATACCTATCACCTAATGCACCTACCTATTATATCATCTTTTTTTCTCTATACCCAGCTTCCTTATTTAACTTCTCCTATTTATTCACACTCTTACTTACTCTCAATGTCAACCACTTCTGTATCCCAGTTCTTCTCTCACTCATTCTCTCTTATTATTCTCCACAAAATATAAACTTACCTTTACAATATTCATTACACTACCTAAACCATCTCTCCCCTTTCTCCTTCACCACTACTTTTTCACTTACTAATGCAAATACCTTAATCAAACATCTTTTAACACTTCTTTCTTTTACTACCTTGCCTACTTTCCTTCTTTTACTACTTTTATTACTTTCATTATTCTCTTAAAACTCTTCTTTACTTATACCATTTGTCTTAAACTCCCTACAGATCACTTGTTTCTTAACTTATTAGTTTTAAGAAATTTGTATTTTTTGTCTTGGATTTCATTGATTTGTCACCTTATGTAATTAAATATAATAATGCACTTGAGATTAAAGAGTTAAAATGGCAAGTATTTTTAAAAGCTGATCAAATTCCTGGGTTGAATGGCACTTTAAATGTGAAGTGCCTTTTAAATGATAGATTGTATTATTAATATTAACTTTTAAGAGAAATGACACATTCAAGTCAAAAAACATATGTACATTTATATGTATATATAGATATAAATATGTATTTCTTTAAATATGTAACATATGATTTTTTATTTATGTTATAATTTATTGGAAATTATTTCTAATTCAGGCTACTGGATGCGATTGGATGAATAATTTATTCATTTGTATTTAAATGGGTAATTGAAAATGTCTGTTTGTTCTGAAGAAGTTTGTTCATATTAAACAAAAGAAAGCGCTTAAGTTTAACACCAGTGTCAGCAGTCTTTTGTGGGTCTGAGTTCAAATTTTTGGCTTTAATAAGTTTTTATGGTTCATGAATTGGTGGTGTTTTGCTGTTACTCATCCAAAAATATTCATACTTCATCTGGTAAAGTAAAAAAGTAATCCCAACAATCGACCAGGAACACACCAACTTTATTCAACATAAAGAAATCTTGTGGCTAAGCACTTTTGCATTCATATGGCTTCATCAGAGTCATAGGATCCTCAGTAAAACAATCAACTAATATAGTTATGTAGTGACTGTTTATGTAATAATACATGAGTTTTACATGGTTAATAAGAACTGAAATGCATTAGGCATTTTTACATTTGCTGGTATTTTAATTAATTTAAATTGTACATGACTGGTTGATTATTTGATTACTTGATTGACTCAACTATTTAGTTGATTGTTTTACTGAGGATCCTATGACTCTGATGAAGCCATATGAATGGCAAAAGCCCTTAGTCACAGGATTTCTTTGTGGTGAATAAAGTTGGCGTGTTCCTGGTCGACTGTTGGGATTACTTTTTTACTTTCTTAGTTATTTTCCCTGTTTGGGTTTCCTTTTGTGCTATATACTTCATCTGGTAGCTTATTTTTCTAATTACCGATATCATTCTAAAATACTCTTACTTCTCACACTGACATCGCTACTTCTCCTGTTATCCCACCTTACATGCTTCATCTTACTTATTTCTCCTGACATACTTGCTTACTCCAACAGTCCATCTCTATACAAATTCAATTACTTCAAAGCTAACCGACTTAACCCCTCCCTTCTCTTCAAATTTAGAATACTAGACGCATCCTTCTACAATCTGGAAAATTCAAAGCTAACACTAATATTCCTAAAATTCCACTACTTTACCTTCTCACATCTAAAATCTCTGTCTGTAGTAATATTTACCCTGATCCTGGTCCTTCAACCTCTGTATTCTCTCTTCTGCCACTATACCCACATCTTCATAACAACTGAAAATCTACTTTTTAAATATTAGTTGCATTGCCAATAAAGTTACTGAGTTTTGCTCGTGTTTCCCCATTACTTCCCAGATTTATTTTATTTATTTATTTATTTTACATTTGTTGACCGAGAGTATCTGACTGAGCTAAAGCTCTTTTTCAGCAGAAGCCCAGGGAGAAAAGCTGCAAGTGATGCAACCAATTTACAAATTCCAGTGAGTTTAAAAATATATGCAGTACTGCATAATGGTAGAAAGACATAAGTCAAAGGGATAACAGACAGCAGTACTATGTTACAATTTTATGGTATAAATGTATAAGCAGTCTAATGATAAGTTAGACTGTTTATTAAATAATACACGGACTACACTGTACCAGTAAATTAGAAGGAATTTACAGATAAAGGGCAGGAAAAGAAAGTGAAGAGATAGATAGGTGAAAGAAAGGGCGGTAAGTTAAGAGGACAGAGAAAGATTAGGAGAGGGACAAGTAAAGAGAGAAGAGAAGGACAATTTGTTCGTATGATAGATATATTCAGGGAGGTTGGGAACAGTGGCAGGTCCAGGCCCTGATATTATAATTCTTACATAAACTTTGCTTAAACCACATATAAAGAGACTCTGAAATCCTCCCCACTGGTTATAATATAATCTATTCTGACAGACTTATTAAAAAAGTGGAAAGTGTTGCAATTCTGTTGTCTAACCAACTCACTATCTCGCTTCTCCTCGTCTTACCCCTAAATTCTCCTCTGCTGAGCTCATCATTTCTAATTTGAAAATAAACAAGTACAAACTAGTATGTGCTACTGTTCTTTACATTCACACAGGAAACAATATCCCTATCCTAGAAGACATCCTTCACTGGATATCTACCTCTAACCCTTTGAAATTACTACTTTCAGTGATGTCAGCATTGACTGGCAAGCCCTTACAACTGATTACCCTTCCAACAGCATCAATTCTTATGAATTCTCTCAGCTAATTACCTCCCCTATCCACCTTAACCCTGCCACCTGCACAGGTTCTGTCCTTGACTGGGTCCTAGTCTCTAATCCTCAATACTATAATTCACCCAGGACTCCCCCAGACTCCTTCACTGATCACCTTCCCATTACTGCTAATAAATTAGTTGCACACCATCCCTAAAATTTTCTCTTAAAGGATGCCATAACCTCACAAACTTCAACAAAAAAAACAGCAACATTTTAGTGCATTAACTGGACCTTCCTATACTCATTACCTTTTGATGAAGCAGTCTTAAAATGTAATACTATATTTCTTAATATTCTCAACACTTTTGCAACCATAAGAAGAAAAAGGGTAAAATCCACTTTTACTCCCTGATTATCTTACTCTACCCAGGATCCTACTGCATAACAAAGATAAAGCTTTGAGAAAATGGTCTAATTCTAAATCTCCCTTAGACCTACAAAACTATAAGAAACTTAACAGCCTCACAAAGAAACATATTACCACTGACAAACAATACTACTTAGAGCCACAATTAAACAAAAAATCCCAGCATACCAAGCACTCAGAATATTTTCCTGATATCTCCCCTCTGAAGCAGCTTCCAATTGTAACTCCTATTTCATAGAGTCTATAGTTTCACTAATTGATACCTCTAAACAATACTCCACCAATACAGCCACACCTGTCACTACTACTAACTCTACCTTGTATTTTAAACAAGTTTCTACTTCTGTTAAGCAAACTTAAACTCTGTTCCCCTTCTGCTGACAATCTTACTTCTGAATTTTGAAACTTGCCTCTGCTTCTATAACGTTTTCAGTTTCCATACTAATTAATTGATCCATGCATAAATCTTATGGTCCATCTCTATGGAAGAAAGTCTATACTATTCCTCTCCACAAAGGTGGTAACTCCTCTGAAATCACTAACTTTAGGGCTATCGCTATACTGTCTCTCTCTCTCTCTCTCTCTCTCTCTCTAAGATACTTGAGAAATGCTTTCATAAAAACTCACTCAGTATTTACTCTGAAAACCTACTATCCCCAATCAAACGTGCCTTTCATCCTGATCATAGTACCACAACTGCCCTTGTAGCCTTCACTAACTCTATCTTCAAAGCCAGGGATAACAATATGCTTGTCTATTCTCTCTTTCTTGACCTTCCAGAAGCATTTGATACAGTTTATCACTCCATCTTGCCCTCTAAAATGTCTGCTATGGGTCTATTTATCACTACACTTCAGTGCTCCCTATCCAACTGGCTTCACTCTGTTAAATGGCTCTCTTCTTACTACTCCTTCCTACCAGTTAACACTGGAGTACCACAAGAATCCATCCTTGGCCCCCTTCTCTTTAATGTATTTATTAACAATCTCGACATTTTCTCTAAAGAAGCCAATATTATACACTACAAAGATGATTCCACTCTCATCCGTTCCTCATCACCCATGATGCTTTCTGCTCCATCAAAAAAATGGCTCAAAAATAGCCAACTTCTAATGCCCCCCAATAAAAAAAAAACACTTCTCCTAATTCTTCCTAAATCTCTTTCACCCCTTAAATCCACTTTTAATATTTCTTCTCTCAATAACATTAAACTTGAAGTTGTATCTCATACCAAGCTACTTGGGGTTATGACTGATGATCAAATATAATTTGACCTCCATATTCAAAACTGCTTAAAGATACTAGTCAGAAACTTGGTATGCTGTATAGATCAAAAAAGGTTCCTCACCAAAAAAGTCAAGTGTAGCACTTGCCACTGCCTATCTCCTTCCATCCTTAATTTTTGCTGCTTCCCCTATCCTTATCAACACACAAATCTCTCTGTTCTAGCTAAAATGGAGTTCTGCTACAATAAAACAGCCAGACTCACTTCTAATATGCCCTTTAGATCACATCACCAATTTCCCTCATATCTGTAAATTGGCTGTAGTTACCCTCCCAACTTAAGTTTACTCAACTTCTAACCCACAAAAGTATATTTAAACCATCATCTTACCCAGCTATCAGAACCATTCTCACTTTCTACCAGCAGAGTCATCCTCTGCATTCATCTGATAAACATCTTCTCAACATCTACAAACCAAAAAAAAAAATCCATGGGTCAGTCCCTTTACTCAAATTCTGTAGCAAAGACTTGGAATTCTCTTCCCCTGGACATCAGAATAATACCTAGGTTTTCTCTGTTCAAACACTCCTTAAAAGGACTTCATTAGTTCTCACCTTTGGTCCTGTATACTACTCAGTTAACTATTCTCATAATATACCCTTCCCCATTTCACTTTTTTCCCTCTGTATTTCTTGTCCTTTCTCTTTCTTCTTCCTCACTCTTCTTCTTCCTCTTTCCATTTTCTTAATGTCTTAACTTTCCCTACATTTCCCTTCCACTAAGTTCATCTAGCCACTGCAGTAAACTCCAATATAATCCTTCTTTCAGCACTAACTGCCTTCCTTATCTTAACTTCCCTCATCTAACCTTCCCATTTACCACCAATACAATCCTTCTTTTACTGCGGTGGTGGTGCTGCGGTAACGTTGTCGCCTCACAGTATGACGTTGTCCTGTTTGATTCTCAGCTAAAGCGTCTTCTGTGTTAAGACATGCGTGAATGGGCATTCCTTCATTGAAGGTTGCGCATCAGAGCTGGCAACTCGGTACGTAAAAATCTACTGCCAATCATTAATGGACCGGAGTTCCGCTGTGGTGACCCCTAACCGGGAAAAGCCGAAAGATACAACAACAATCCTTCTTTTACCACTACTTCCCTCTTCTTTTGTCCCTGTAATACTTCCCTTTACCTTGCTTATTTATTCAAACTTTTTATCTCTTTACTGTCTATACTAACTTACTCTAATCTAATTTTTTTTCTTTTTCTGAACTCCGTACTGCTATTTTCACACTATTTTCTTTATGTTCTATTACACTATTGTAACCTGGTTACATATTGCTGACAACCAAACAAAACGAAAAAATGAAAAAATGAACTGCAGACCTGCTGGCAAAAAAAACAAGTAAACCAGAAGCCAAAAATTTAGCGCTTTCATCCACTGTTTAATACGTGAACTTCCTCAAAAACATTTTCAAATGATTTCCAGTTCCTTAAATAACTTACTAAACAGGAAATGACATCATGACCATCAAACTGAAAAAATAACAAATGTGATTTTCTACAAAAATGAAGTATTGTCATAATGATAACAAATAAAAAAATATATATGTATATATACAAATGAATGTATATACACATATATACACATACATATGTACAAATGCAAAAATACAATCATCAAAATGCAGTGTAAATTCATACTGTGTGAATAGCATAATAATCAACTTGAGCATATGAAATGCGTATCCAAAGACCTCTCCCACGTAGACACAACAATCACATGCATACACACACCCGCACACACACACACACACACACACACACACACACATATAGAAATGTACCCCCAATCCCCCCAACACACACACACACACACACACACACACACACACACACACACACACACACACACACACACACACACACACACATCACACACACAGACACACACACACACACACACACACACACACACACACACACACACACACACACACACACACACAACCATAGAACCAAACAGTCACTATGAAAATATAAAATACACATGTGAAAAAATATATATATAAATATCGTAAAAGATATATGACAATATAAAAATAATGATGATATATACACACAAGTACACACACCAAAATGTATATAATATATATAAAATGTAATATATGTATAAAACAAAAAATTATGTATATATATGAATAATGTAAATCATATCATATCTCTGAAGGGAATCAGAGTGATATGAACATGTATGTGTATACACATGTACACCTCACACAAAACACACATGGATCACATGCATATGGTCTCAAACACCTATCTATATTTCAAAAAACATTTTAAATTAATATAATCATTGAGGCCAGGCAACCTATCAGCCCCCAACAAAAGTTGCCACAATGTCTCCTTGCATTCTAAGACATTGTTTAAATCTCCTCCAAATTCACTAGTGTTGATTTTTTCCAAAACTGAAAATTGAAATTTCTTAAAATTTCTACATGTTAAAGAATGTTTGGCCAAAGAATTAAACTGATCTTTGTTTTTTATAGCCAAATTGTGCTCGTAGATTCTTCTTTTTATTTTCTTTTCTTTTTTTTTCTTTTTAGAAGCCTTTTAGTTTTTCCTATGTAATAATGTTCACATGAAACACAATTAGCGATGTAAACAACATAATCGGAATTACAACTGTAATAACTCTTAGACCAAATGGTGTAATTAAGAGATTTTATGAATACACTAGTACTGTTACTAAAATGTTTTTTTAATTTAAAATGTTTTTTGAAATATAGATAGGTGTTTGAGACCATATGCATGTGATCCATGTGTGTTTTGTGTGAGGTGTACATGTGTGCACACATACTTGTTCATATCACTCTGATTCCCTTCAGAGACATGATATGATTTACATTATTCATATATATACATATTTTTTTGTTTTATACATATATTACATTTTATATATATTATATTATATACATTTTGGTGTGTGTACTTGTGTGTATATATCATCATTATTTTTATATTGTCATATATTTTTTACGATATTTATATATATATTTTTTCACATGTGTATTTTATATTTTCATAGTGACTGTTTGGTTCTATGGTTGTGTGTGTGTGTGTGTGTGTGTGTGTGTGTGTGTGTGTGTGTGTGTGTGTGTGTGTGTGTGTGTGTGTGTGTGTGTGTGTGTGTGTGTGTGTGTGTGTGCTGGGGGGGGATTGGGGGGTACATTTCTATATGTGCATATGTGTGTGTGTGTGTGTGTGTGTGTGGATGTGTGTATGCATGTGATTGTTGTGTCTACGTGGGAGAGGTCTTTGGATACGCATTTCATATGCTCAAGTTGATTATTATGTTATTCACACAGCATGAATTTACACTGCATTTTGATGATTGTATTTTTGCATTTATACATATGTATGTGTATATATGTGTATATACATTCATTTGTATATATACATATATTTTTTTTATTTGTTATCATTATGACAATACTTCATTTTTGTAGAAAATCACATTTGTTATTTTTTTCAGTTTGATGGTCATGATGTCATTTCCTGTTTAGTAAGTTATTTAAGGAAATGGAAATCATTTGAAAATGTTTCTGAGGAAGTTCATGTATTAAACAGTGGATGAAAGCGCTAGATTTTTGGCTTCTGGTTTACTTGTTTTTTTTGCCAGCAGGCCTGCTGGTTACATATTGGCTTTTTTATAATTTCAATGATCTAAAGTAAAGTACCTTAACTCTTGTATAACTATTGTGGAGCTTTTCTCCCCAGGCCTCTTTTGAAAATGGTCTTTGGTCCCAGTCAAACCTTCTTGGCAACCAAATGTCAAATAAAACAAAATACTATATATATATATATATATATATATATATATATATATATATATATATATATATTGTGTATGTGTGTGTGTATGTGCAGACACACACACACACACACACACACATATATATATATATATATATATATATATGTATATATATATATATATAAACATTATATCTATTCACACAATCCTGGCAAAAAAGAAAATAACGATCACAAAAGATCGACACCAAAACTCACATGCTTCAAGATATAACCTTACAGTATGTAAACACAAAATCAATATTTTTGGAGGGGGGTAAGCCTCCCTGAACACCCAGTATGAGGGCTGTGCCCCTCACATCCCCTGCAATATACATATATCAACCACAAGACTGCACTATACCAGGGAAACAGTATACTCCCCGCCCCTGGTATTACAGTGACTTCACACCACCGTCAATCAGCTAACCCGCCAACCACACAGTATGGGATGGAAAGCTATTGACCAAAGGAATGGTCTATCTACATTAACAGACCCACACACAGACACACACATACACACACACTCATACACACACACGCACACAAGCACACATACATATATGTGTATATTTGGCTGGCATGCAAACATAATGTTTCTTCATTTCTGCAGCCTCTCACCATAAAGGAGCAGTAACTTTGGTATGGTTCTCCTCTATTTGCATGTTGTCTTTTGTTATTCAGTTTTATGCATAACACCATTCTAGTAGCAGTGGCTCAAGACTAATGTTGTTCCATTTAATCTTGTAATTTTTTTCAGTCTAAAGACAGAACAAAAGATATGGCGATATATTGCTTATGATCTAATAAAATTAAAGACCTGGTGCATAACAAGGCATGAGGAACTTGCACTAAATGCCTTTATTGTTAAAGCAGTGCTGTTATCAAACCCTAAATCATGTGTTAGACTGTTTTTACTCCTCTTATAAAATGGGTTTAATAGTTGTATGGTGGGTCTGGTTTATGAGTGTGTGTGCGCATGTGTGAGTAAGATTTTTGTTACATTTAATTTTAAGGGTATCTGCACAAAAACTAGGTCCCGGTGTATATAAAAGTGAATGGAATAATAACAAAAGGAAACAAAAGTGAAAATTGCCAAGTAATGTAAAGCTCTGTTTATAATAAACGCCTGTTCAAACCATTTAATAATTTATGTACAGACATCATTAATAAAGATGGAAAGAAGCACAGAGACTGAAGCATCAATTAGTCTTGGGTATCTACATGATGTACATAAATTTGGAATCTATATATGCTTATTAACTGAAACACTAATTTTCTCACACAGAGAAAGGAACTCATTAGCTTGAAATGAAAACAATTTTAAGAGATATAAAGTGCACAAAGATACACATGTAATACATGGATAATGGGGTTGATAATGTTAGGGAAAGCTAGTGTTTCAGGATGATAAAAAAGTTATGTACTCACCATAATGTTCCATTTGTGTTATCCATTTTCATTCTTCCTCAACTGTTGATTTAGGATCCCACCCTCGGATCTGACTTGGCCACTTCTTCCAGATCGTAGAAAGCTGACACTCTCAATCTCTTCCCTTTACCCATAATGCCCTGGTCACCTACATGCCTCAGATCTTGTTTGCTGCCCACAGACCTACAGAGAAGTAAAGAATCAGATAATAATGGGATCTGGGACTCAAGCAAAGAAACAGGGGTTCCTCCAATACCCTTTGGTCTTTCCAGGAGTAAAGCAAAGGAGGGGACTGGTGGGAGGCAAGTTGAGGAAGAATGAAAATGACAACACAAACAGAATGTTATGGCAAGTGCATCACTTTTTTATCTGATGCTGTCATTTTCATTCATTCCTCAACTGTTTGGACAGAGTCCCCAGTTACCTAAATCCCGGAGAACTCTAAGGAAGGATAATCCTGAGCACAGCTGATCCAAAAGCTGCTCTTTCCCTAGAGACCAGATCCAATTTGTAATGAGCAATAAAGGTAAGATGATCAGCCCAAGTTGCAGATACATAAATATCATCCAAGGAAGTTCTAGACAAAAAAGCTGAAGACATTCCATAGACCTGGTGGAATGGACTTTTGGTGGTTTTGGTAAAAGCAAACCCATTTTTTCATAAACAAAGGTAATACAATCAGCCAGCCTTTGGCTAAAATCACTTTAGAATCCTATTTGCTTAATTTTGATTCAGAAAACAAAACAAATAATTTGATTTTCTCAAATATTTTGTTCTGTGAAGGTAAAAATGTAACGGTCTGTCCAACAGATGTAAAGAATAGTTGTGTAAAATCTTACCATAACCATAGATGTCCTTCTCTTCTATGTCACAGTATTCTTAACATGAAGGGATTCACTGCTAAAGGCAATCCCAATGTTCGACCAGTATACAAAAGACTTTAATCAGTGGAGGGTATGTGGGACATCACATGTAGATCAGCAGCCAGTGTAATCCATAAAAGTGACATCTGCGTGAACCATCCTCAGAACTGAAAGCCCCAGTAAGAACACCAGCCTAAGGAACAAAAGGAGATAACCATACATCCAGGGAAAAAAGACAAAAATCAGGGGGAAGGTGGGAGGGATAGAGTACTGCAACACAGAAGAGAAGGACATCTATGGTTATGGTATGATTTTGCACAACTATTCTATGCCCTTCTATTCTTATGTTGCATTGTATTCTTAACAAGAGGAAGAGTACTGAAGCTCATGAAGAACAAAGGGAGGGGGAAGGAGTAGTAGCACTTTCTAAAAAGCCATGAAGACTAGTTCTTGCAAAGCCAGCTCTAGATTTGGCGATGCCATCCAGTTCATAATTCTTAGTGAAGGTACGCAAAGAAGACTGAGTAGTTGCTTCCAAGATGGAGTTATTATCAAAACCTTTGAAAGAAAAAACACCTGAAGAAGCCACAGTTCTCACAGAATGAGCCTTAACATGAGTAGAAAGGCTCTTACCATGAAAAACATAACAAAAGGAAACAGCCTTAGAAATCCAAGTGGAAATGGTCTGCTTGGAAACAGGCATTCCCAGAGCCCTGGGATGAAAAGAAACAAAAAGATGCTCAGATTTTCCTGACAGCCTTAGTTTTACCCAAGTAAAATCTGAATTGTCTATGCATATTTAAGGTTGCAGAACTCCCTTACTAGATGATTGTAGACAGGGGAAAACGTGGGCAAATAGATTGGTTAAGTGACCACTCATTCACAACCTTGGTCATAAAAGAAGGGTTAGTATGCAAGGAAACCCTATCCTTATTGAAAACCAGGAAGTGGGGAGAAGCCATCAAGACTTGAAGTTTGGACACCCTCCTGGCTGAAATGATGGCTAATAATGACACAGTCTTCCAAGTACAGTGTTGCAGGATAACTGTAGCTGCAGGTTCAAACGGAGCCACAGTGAGTTTTTCCAAGACAAAATTGAGGTTCTAAGGAGGAGGAACAGGCTTCCCAGGAGATCTGATGTGAAGAACACTGTAGAATAGTGTGTGTATGTTGTACCTTTAAGAAGCACATCAAGGTCGGCAGGTACCTACAAATAGTCAGCACATGCTACTTTCAGTGCCATTTTGAGAGTGCAGCCAGAACATGAGCATGTATGAGTGTAATAGCTAGTTTATTTATAACTTTATCTAAGTTAAAGTTATTAAGCCTCAATCCTGATGTGTTTGTACATAATAAAGCTGCTTGAACAGAATCCACAAAGACTTGTTTATTTTATCCTGACTAGATGAGTGACAGACACCTTTAAGGAGGAGTTTAACCTCCAATTTAGAGGCCAAAGGAGAAGACAAAGGCAGCAAGCAGAAATGGCTGATAGATGAGCTTTCACATTGGAATAAGCCAACCCAGCCTTCAGAAGTTCACACAAGTAAGATAAAACCAGAGGGACATCCACAAAAGTGGGTCTAGCTTACAAGAAAGACACCAAATGGAAAACCTCTTCCATTTAGAAAATTAGGATTTCCTAGTATTGGGATTTCTGGCCTCCTGCACCCCTAAGCATGTCCTCTGAAAAGAGGTGTCTGAAAGGAATCAAAAAACTACCACCCACAGTGCCAGATATAGAGTTGACAGTTGTGGGTAAATGAAAGATCACTTGTCTTCTGTGAGAAGATCCACCCTGTGAGGTAACTTGTGATGACTGCTCTTAGCTAAATGCAGAAGAAGAGGGAACCAGTGCTGTCTTGGCCAAGAGGGAGTCACCAGCAAGATTTTTGATTTGTCCTGCTGAATCTTCAGCAGAACTTTCTGAATAAAGAGGGAAGGAAGGGGTGCATAGAGAAACATCCACTTCTAAGAGAAAGAAAGAGCATCTATCTTCCATACCAGAGGGCCTGGATCTCTGGCACATAATTTTGGAAGTTGTTTGTTCTAAGAGGAGGCCAAGAGATCTACTTGAGGAATACCCCACCAGTGAGAATATCCAGAAACCTATCCCTGTGAAGCATCCATTTGTGAGATTGAATCATGGTCCTGCTCAGAGAGTTTGCTGCTACATTCCAATTGGAGAAGATGTACACTGCCTGAAGGGAGACCTGGTACTGAGTTGCCAGCTCCCATGCCCTGAGGGCTAGCCTGCACAGAAGGTATGATTTTGTACCCCCCTCCTGTTTGTTTATATGCCAAAGAACTGTGGTGTTGTCTGTAAACAGTTTTCGAAGGACTGGATGAAAAAGAGAGTGAAAGGTCTGTAGAGCCAACAGCAGGGCTCTCATCTCTTTTATGTTTATGTGCTCCTTCCTTTGACAAGGAGACCAAAGTCCTTGAACCTTCTAGGATGCAAAGGCTGCCCCCCAACCCATGTCTGAGGTGTCTGTGAACAACTCTTGAATTGGAAGAGGAGGATGAAGAGGAAGGCCTGGGGTCATGGAAATCTGCTGAAATCCATCAATGAAGTTCCCTCTTCAGACAAGGAAGAAGAGGGACAACAGTGTCCAGTGCATGTGCATGTTGGCTTCAAACTGACTTGAGGTACCACTGAAATTTCCTCATGTGAAGTTTGACCAGAGGTAACATGCGGATGGTGGAAGCCATTAATCTTAGAAGGTGGAGAAACTCCATGGCTCTAAGACACTGCAGAGGGAGAAGGTCTTGGAGAAATCTGGTTAGAGACAGAACTTTCTGAGGGAGGAGGAGGCCAACATACGATCTGTCTGGATTCTGCACCCCAGGGAGATGTGGTCCTGTGAAGGGGTGAGGAAAGATTTTTGGAAGTTTACTGTGAAACCCAATCTTTGTAGAAGGGAAATAGTGAAAAGGAGTTTCTGTTGTAATGTCTCTGGAATGAGTGCCTGGAGCAGGAGATCATCCAGATATGGAAAGATCTGTACATCCTGGAGTCTGCAATAAGCAATCACAGGAGCCAAGCATTTTGTAAATACACTTGGCGCCATACAGAGACCATAGGGCACAGTAGAGAACAGAAAATGTGATGAAGCAACAGAAAAATGCAAATATTTCCTGAAAAGGGGATGAATGGGAAAGTGAAGGCAAGCATTCTTGATGTCCAGGGTGACCATAAAAGCTTGAATAATATGCTTCCAGACAGAAAGGGACAGGGAAAGAAGTAAAGAGAAAGAGGAAACTGGATGAGAAAAGGTTGATAGTCACAGACTACCAGGCTTGTCTGGAAAAGGCTTTTTTTGGGCATGAGCAGGCTGAGAAGGACTGGAAGCAATAGGTTTCATAACACCCCTCTTACTCCTGGAAGGAGGAGTGTTGGATTGTTTCCTAACAAAAGGAGTTTTAGCTGGGCAATTCCTTTGGAATTTCAGAACCAGAGACACAAAAATGTGTTTTAAGTCCTGTAATTCGTCGCTTTTCTCCTGCAAGGACTTGAACAAGTCTGCTGCTGCTGCAACCCCAAACAAAGCCTCATTGTCTAGGTGAAAGGCCAATAATTTTGCCGTAAAGTCATCTGGAAGTCATTGACACCACAGCCAGGACTATCTCCTCAAAACACAGCTAGATGCAGCTTCTCTAGCAGATACTTCAGGTGCATCATAGCTGCATTTAACAGAGTGGCGTTCCACTTGGGAGGAAGCCCCCATAACTGATGAAAGCTATGACTTAACTTCCGACTCTGGAATGTCAGGCAGAAGCTCAGTAGCCTCTGTGAAAGGACAGCCAAAGCAAAGTTGGTCATATGGGTTTGGTAACTGATAACATGGAAAACAAGGGTGGCCAAGGCATAAACTTTTTTCCTTAATCTTTCCATGGTCTTAGTCTCTTTATCTGAAGGGAGAAGAGAAGTGGATGGCAATAGTCTATAAGGTTTATCAGCAGCCACAGAAAAAGCCACTGGATCTGCTGATGGACACATGTATAGAAATTGACTGTCCTCTGGAACTTTATAGAACTGAACCTATCTGGCCTTCTAGGGGTAGGGGATTGACAGTCCAGAGTCTTTGATGCAGATGAGAAGGTATTAAGAAGAGAGGGAGAATCCATTTGAAGCAAGTCATAGTACCTTTTTTGCACCTCAGAAACGTGAGAGTAGTCCCACTTAAAATACTCCCTCATCCTAGCAATAGTTTCCCCAAAGGTGATATCTTCACCAGGAGACTGTGCCATTGGACTCTTCCTCAGGGGAGGCATACACCAAGGGGGAAGTAATCTGAGCAGAGTAGGCCAAGGATTTATCCTCTGAGCAATCTTCCTCTTCAGAAGAATCTTGTACTCTGATCCTTTTCTGTGGTGAAGAAGTTAAAGGAGGGCTAGGAAGGGAAATGCCTGAGGGAGGTTTAAGGGCCATAAAGGGATTGAACAAACCTTGTGTGAAAGCTTGCCAATCAGCAGGTGGGTCCTGAGGAGCACAAACATGCTTGGTTTTCTGCTTCTTTTCAACAGGAACATCAGCCCTGTGAAAGGTGGAGGGACCCGACATAGGCCTACATTCAATGACAGCCACCAGTACTTCCTCCCTTACTGAAATTTGTGGAATACTTTGAGGGCCTTCTGAAATAATGAGCCTCGGTTCCCCCGTTCATCCAAAGCAGACATCTGCAAAGCCTCCAAGGACGTGGCAATGGCAAGATCTCTAGTGGCCTCTGATGCAGTACCTGAATTAGAATCTGAACCGAAATCCAGATGGGTGTCCAGGCCTTCATTGTCCTCGAGAGAGATGTCCAAAAGGGGAGGTGCAGCTGAAGCTTCAGGCCTAAGTTTTTTAGCCTTCTTCATAGCAGGCTCAGCAGGAGACCCTGACATACCCTCCATAATGTCATGCTAACCTTTTCAATCTCTGATTTTTAAGATAAATATTAGGAAAGGATGCTATGTAGGGTATTAGAAATGAAAGCTTTACAGATAGGGCAAGACTTTTGGTCGTTGTTGGTCCCTAAGCAAAAGAGACGCAGATCGTGACTGTCTTTATGTGGAATTTTTCTTCTGAATTGGCATTTGCCCTTTCTGGATGACATGTAAACCTCACAGTAAAAAAGCAGTAGCAGAAAATAAAAGAAAACCCCAATGGGGCACTTATCTGAATCTCCTGTATTCAGTAAACAATTTAGGCTAGCTGACCGATGATCATAGATAGCATTCGGACTGGTGGCAGAGAAGTTCTGAGGATGGTACATGCGGATGTCAATTTTACGGCCTATGCTGGTTGCCGGTCTATGTGCGACATCCCATATACCCTTCAGTGGCTAAAGTCTTTTGCATACTGGTCGAACGTCAGGACCGCCTTTGGCAGTGAATCCCCTCATGTTAAGAATACTGCAACATAAGAATAGAAGGACATTGTATATTCGTCTTTGAGAAAATTGGAAAGAAAACTGGAAGGTTGACAGCCTGTTTGATCTTAGATTCTGACTCCACCTTAGGAAGAAATGAAGGATTGGTCTGTAAAGATACTCTATCCTTGTGAAAAATTAAATAAGGAGGTTTAGAAAAAAGAGCCTGAAGTTCAGACACTCTTCTGGCAGAAGTAATAGCAGCTAAGAAAATAGACTTCCAGGTCAAAAATCTTAGTTCAGACTTAGCTGATGACTCAAAGGGGGGCTGGGTTAAGACCAGAAGAACAGCATTTAAATCCCAAGGAGGAGTAGGATCCTTTAGGAGACGTCTAAGTAAATATGTTCCTCTTAGAAAGGCTTTGCAAAGCTTAGAAGAAGCTAAGATCAAATTAGTTACTCCTATATGAAAGTATATGATGTAGTCTGACAGTCAAGGAGCTAGCCCATTCATTGAAATTGTATCAAGAAGCTTAGAAATTGGAAATTACTTTTTTTGAGCTATGATACAGAGTTGGAATTGCCTAGACATAGTATGGCCTTGCTGAGTCTAATTATGATGACTGCCAAAAAAAAAAAAGCAATAACTTGAAAATGGAAATCAAAAGTCTAAACCAACTTTACTAGAAGTTACAGATAGTAACAGAAATAAAAACAACTGAAGCTGGTATCTTTAGAAAAGGGTAGGAGTAAATTACACAGGAAAAAATGTGAAATGTGGGACCACTACATGCAGAGGAGGAACAATGTTTAAAAGAAGGCAGGATCTGAATGAGCTATGTAATGGCTGACTGACAATGACTGAATATGTTAAAAGTGATGTGTAATGTTTGCTGCTGCAGTTGTGTTGGCACGGTTTGTAAGGTGTAATGTTTGCAACTGAGATTGTGCAGAAATGATTTATTTTCATTTCTATAAATGTAAAATTGTGTGTCAGACATGATAATTTAATAAAGATGTTTCTTGTAAAAAAAAAAGAAAGAAGAAGAAGCTTAGAAACTGGTGCTGAAAAGGGATCTACATTCTTTTTATGGGCACAAAAAATAAATCTTTTCCATTTACTTTTGTAAACTTTTCTAGTGGAAACTTTGTGGTATGATAATGAATGTGACATACAGGGGAGGAGAACCTGTGATGTCTAGCAATCCACGGACCTGGAAAAACCATATGGTCAACTTGAGGCCTGAAATGTCCGGATGAGTCATGTCTGTCAGGTGAGACAGTAGGTCTGCAGATGGATCCAGAAAACAGAAGGATGCAGAAGTTGAGGCCAAAGGAATGGAAAGCAGATCTGATGAGACCAGTAAGGGGCAGTGAGGATAACTACTCTTCAGTTAAGTTGCTTTCTGTAGAAATTTGGGCATTAGCGGTAATCGGGAGTAGGTGTAAAGGAGCCTGGAGGGTCAAACGTGAAATAGTGCATCCCCTGGGGACTCCTCCACTGGGAGGATCAGGGAAATTAATCTGTTGCACTTGTTGTTGAGGGTCGAAGCAACCAGGTCACAGCATGGTTGGCCCCATCGATGGAAAATCATCTCAGCCACTTTTATACTGAGAGACCACTTGTGAGGCATTAAACTGGACCTGCTTAACTTGTCTGCAATGACTTTGGGCTTCTGCAGGATGTGTGTTGCTATCAGAATATGATTGGATGAGATCACCCATTGCCATACTCTCATAGTTTCTCAACAAAGGGTAAGATCTGTTTTCCCCTTGTCTGTTGCTATGCCACACTACCGACATATTGTCTGTCTGAATCACAATAGTCTCAGCTGGAAGAGTGTCTTGGAAGGCCTGTAATGACAGGAGGAGAGCTCTCATCTCCAGGACATTGATATGTGTGTTGGCCTCTTCAGAGGACCATGGGCCTTGGAGGGTCCTTCCCAAGAAGTGCCTCCCACCCAGTCCGAGAGGTATCCATGGCCACTGTCGCCTTGGGTTGAGGGAAAACAAAGGGACAGCCTTCTTGTATTTGATTGTAATGGATCCACAATAAAAGGTAATTTCTGCAAGCTTGCATTATTTTGACTTGTTTGGATAAAGACTGATGGAGAACAGACCATTGAGTTGTGAGTGTCAGTTGAAGGATCCTCATATGGTAACTTGTCATCGGTACAAGAGTGATTGACGCTGACATGGATACCAATGCTTGGCGTATCAGATGAGTTGAAAGAGAAGACCTTTGAATCATCTTTTTAACCTGGAGCTGGATTGTTTGAATCCGGGAAAGAGGGACAGAAGCTATTTGAGTGACCATATTGAAGACAGCACCGATACATTCCAAAGTCTAAGTTGGTTCAAGTTGAGATTTGTTGTAATTGACTGAAATCCCCAGATGAAAGCACAACTGGAGTAAGAAGTCCTGAGCTTGAATTAGTTGATGTCTGGCTGTAGCAGTTAGGAGGCAGTTGTCCAGATATGGAAACATTTCTGCAGTCTCCAGTGAGCTGCAACTGCTGCCATACACTTGGTAAACACCCCAGGGGCTGTGGTGAGACCAAAGGGCAGTGCTCTGAATTGGTAGTGACTGGCTCCTAGTATCTCCTGGACCATCTGTTTATTTTTATGTGATAGTGCACATCCTGAAGATCTTTCAAGGACATCCAGTTGTCTGTGTGCAGAAAGAGCAGAATGGACTAAACTGTGATCATCCGAAACTTTGTATACTGAACCAATCTCTCACTTCCAGTCATCCTTGTGCAGAAAGGGCAGAATGGACTACACCGTAACCATCCGAAACTTTGTATAATAAACCAATCTGTTTATTTCACTGAGATCCAAGATTTGTTTCCAGTCCCTTGCCTTTTTTGGCACTAAAAAGAATCTTGAATAAGTTCCGGACTTTTTCTGGTCTGGGGGACCTCTTGGATGACTCTTTTTTTCCTAGCAGCTTGTATAGTTTATTTCTAGCTCCAGTTCCTTCTTGGTGGCCACCACTGTGATTATGGCATCAATGCTACCCCTTTACTCAACTGTGGTCTGTCGTTAGATGGTGCCATGATCCTATCTGATCTCTTAGGGATTGACTCAGTCATATCAGGCTCTTTCCATGCCCATTGAGAGACTAAATCAATGAGCTCACCAGCAGATGAAGTCACCCAGGAGGTAGACAGGCCAGCTCCAAAGGCCTACAGGAACACCAACTCCTCTTGGGAGAGGTATCTGGGGGCCAACCACCCCTTTCCAAATAAAACAACATTGAGTGGTGATCTGGGGGCCCTTCCCCTTTATCAAAGTCAATGTCTTCACTGACAGACTCTTGTGGAGAGTCTAAGTGCCTCTTTTTGCACTTCCTCTTCTGACCAACCTCCTTGGTAGGATGCTCAGGTGAAGTATCGGAAGAGATAATGATACCTTTGCTAGGTGGCCTGGAGACTGGTTTGGGTTGGCAGTTCTGGTGGAATGGATGACTGAGGCTCTGGACACAGAGTCAAATCAGACTGGGCATTCAGAGCCAACAAGGGTGGAGAAGTCTGAACTCTTAGAATATAAAAGGCTCTCTCTACTACCTCAAAGTCAGAATGCCTGTTGAGAAAGTGAAACTGATGGATCTGACAAGGCAGGCTTATGGACTGTCGGCTCCCTTTCCCTGCAGGTAACTACCCGAGGACGAAGTTGGAGCCGAGTTGTCTAGCACCTAAGCGCCAAGGGTAGAAATGGCGCAGACAACTTCAGAGATGAATCCAACACCCCAGAGACAGTGCCAATGCTATGTCTCTGAGTTTCTTCCAGCTCCACTCAGTGCTGGACAGCTCAGAGACACCATCCGTGTCAAAGATGCCAATATCTTCGGATCCGAGGTAGATGACTTGAGGATCTTCAGATCTAATGGCTCCGAAACCAAAGGTTGGATCAGAGAAGGAGCTAATATCAGAGGTGTGATACTAACAAGCGTCTCAGGACCTGATGGGGTCAGAGCCAGTAGAACTCACATTTGTACCTGCGTTCTGAGAAACTCCCTCATCATCCTGTCCACATCAGCTTTAGATAAATTCCTGGAAGACTGAATGGATGATGCTGTAGATGACAGTCTTGAGTGGTAACATGTACATGCCAAAAAGGGCAATGGGAGCACAGGGGTGATCAGCTCGAACAATAACTGAGATTAATTAATCCTGGGCGATTTGTTGGATTTAGGACTCGGAATTGAAGCAGTCAGATCTGACTTTTTTTGCTTGTTTGAAAGGCGGTTCCAAGGTTGGAGCTGAAGAAGAAGACGTAGTCGATCAGGAAATCTCTTACAAGACTCTTTTGAATGACAGTCTCCATTTTTGTCCAACCTTTTAGGGGGTTTGAGTCCCAGAGGCCATAGATGGAGATTTTGAAGGCAGTAAGTCCCTAAGAATTAACATATTTATGGTCAATTAAGGCACAGGAGTTAATTCCTTTACAAATGCCGCAGTCATAGTCAAGATGGGAAGGTCCGAAACAATATACACGCTTTGAATGTACGTCGGAATTGGGAATTTTGTTTCCGAAGGCTACACATTTCTTAAACCCTGAAGGTTTATCAGACATTTTAAAGAAGAAGAAAAAAATATGAAAGACTATGGAAGCAAAACTTTTTTTTTTATATTACAAAAGTTAAAGGGGAAAGGAAAAAATACCAACTATGCTAAGCTTTAAAAAGAGAGTACTGAAAAGTAATAAAAAGGAAACAGGATACCAGCAATGGTAATCAAGGCTACTCTAAGAATAGAAAGATACTAATATAAAAACAAGTTATGGGCTTACCATAACATTCCATTTGTGCTGTCCATTTTCATTATTCCTCAAGTGTTGGGTTAAGATCTGATTCTCAGATTTGACTTGGCTGTTACTATAGCTTGTAGCCACCAAAAAGATCTCAAGTGCTTCTCTTACCCATAATGCTCCAACCCCTAAAATACCTCAGATTTTGTTTGCTGTTTTACATGAAGTAGAAAAAACTATTTTAAAAATCCTAATAGAATAAGCCGTATCTTGGGCTCAACAAGATGGATAGTGGTGGCCTTATAATCACTAATTTTTCCAGAAACTCAGTGTGAAAAAAGGTTGGCGTTGGTGGGTGGGGAATTGAGGAAGAATGAAAATGGACATCACAGATGGAACGTTAAAGTAAGTACCTAACTTTTTATCTGATGTCCTCAATTTTCATTCTATCCTCAACTGTTGGGACAGAGTCCCCGGCTACCTAAATTCCTGGGTGGACTCTAAGGAAGTATATTCCTGAGCACAGTTGAGCCTGCAGGCTGCTCTTCCCCTCAAGACCAAATCCAGATTGTAATGAGTAATAAAGGTGTGAGGAATGGCCCAGGTTGCAGCTGCACAGATATTATCCATGGAAGCTCTAGGCAGAAACACTGAAGAAGATGCCATGGATCTAGTCAAATGTGCTCTTAAAGGTTTTGGCAAGGTTACACCCAACTTGCTGTAGACAAGTGATATACAGTCCTGGCTAAAGTCACCTTTGCAACTGATTTGCTCAATTTAGAATCTGCAAAGCATGCAAATAATTGATCGGTTTTCCTAATTTCTTTTGTTCTATGTAAATAAAAACATATTTGTCTATGAGCATCTAATAAATGCAACATATATTCACCTTTGTAAATTTTGGAAAGAAAACTGGTAAACTGACTGACTGGTTGATATTGTATTCTGACACCAGCTTAAGAAGAAAAGAAGCATTGGTAGGTAATGATACTCAACCTGCAATAAACAGGCTATACAATAGAAGGAGGAAACTAGTTCAGAAAGAAAGCAAATCCCAAGAAGGAAAGACATCCCTGATCAGTATCAGTAAGAAATTGAGGTCCCTCATGAAATCATCCAAGGCTAACTTCGAAAGAAAAATAGCCAAGGATTCAAAAGATAACCACAAAGCCTTCTTTAGCTATGTTAAGAATATAAGTGGCAACTCGTAGATATGCACTGAAATAGTGCAAAATAGCACAAAATATACTGAACCAACTGATATTGCCAACATCCTGGCAGATAGATTCAGTGCAAACTTCACTCACCTCCAAAAGGGCCCACAACAATACCGGAAAAGGGTAGTGTCCCAAAAATCACAGATGCACAGGTGAAAACAGCCCTTTCAAAAGCCAAAAACACAGCGTCAATCTGACCAGATGGTGTCCCAGGCTGTGTCTTGCACGAACTACAGAACGAACTAACCCCCAACTAAACACGCTGTTCAACCTCAGCCTCTCCACAGGCTACATGCGCAAAGAATAGTGCACAGCAACAGTTATTCATCTCCACAAAGGAGGGGCCACAACTGACCCTGGTAACTATCACCCCATAAGCCTGACTAGCCTAGTCTGCAAGGCTATGGAGTGCATCATAATGGAACTCATTAACAAAGACATTGGGAACCTCCAAACACTTGACCCAACCCAGTTCGGCTTGGCTAAGGGCAGATCATGCCTAATAAACCTGGTTGACTTCTTTGAGACAGTCACCAAGGCCATAGACGAGGGAAAGGTGGTTCACACAGCCTACCTTGACCTCGCCAAGGCTTTTGACACCATTCCCCACTTGGGTATTACAGAAAAACTCACCAGCCTGAACATAAACCCCTACGTCACAAGATGGGTTGCCAACTGGCTTACAGATGGAACTCACACGGTAAGAATAGCGGGCTCCAGGTCCGACTCTAAACCAGTCACAAGTGGTGTCCCGCAAGGCTCGGTCCTGGGACCCCTACTGTTTGGCATATACTTTTCAGAAAGTACAAGCAAACACAGGAGGATTATGGCTAACCAAGTTTGCCAATGACTGCAAACTGGGAGCTATAATTGGCTCTCCGGCTGACACAGACATCCTCCAAAAGGGCCTTACTGAGACAGACACTTGGTGTCAAAGTCATGGCCTCAAGCTAAATGCCAAAAAATGCATAGTCATCCCATTTGGGAAAAACAAAACACCCACAAATAACACATAGGTGGCAGCCCCCTTAATACAGAAGAGGTAATAAGAGATCTGGGGACCCAGGTAGATAGTAATCTCTCCTTTGACAATTATATTGCCAAAGTAGTTAGGAAATCCTATCTAATTACTAAAGGGTTCGCATCTAGAAATAAAGAGGTTATAGTGCCCCTCTACTCGTCACTCATTAGACCCATCATAGTACAATGCCCCATTTGGGATGTACCTCACAAGACATTTCCAACAGCTGGAAAGAACACAAAAGTACCTCACCAAGAGGATTACTGGTCTCAAACGTATGTCTTATGCAGCCCGAATGAAAAACCTCCGGCTGTACTCAGTGGCATATCGCTTACTCAGAGGTGATCTCTGCCTGACTTACAAAGCCATGTCCAACTCAGAATTGATTGGACATGCTCCACCTAAAGAAATCCAAGTCACTGCGAGCCACGTGCTCTAATGAGCTAAACCTCACCAAAACAATAAATAGAACACGCTGGAGGGACAGATTCCTGTCACAGAGACTCCTCATGCTTTGGAACAAAATTCCAAATTACTTCAGGCAGAGCCCCTCACTAACACTCTTCAAGAGAAACCTTGACGAGTGGATGGGTAACAGAAAATACACCCCTGGGATCACTTCATTGGCTCTGCTTGGCAGAGGATCCGTTAATTAATCAATGGGGCAGCGATAGCTGATACACTCTGGCTATGCTTATAAATGCCCTTGGGCAGATAGCCTAGTACCTAGCTATGAACCTGTCTATTCATATGAAAAATCAAGTAAGGAGGTTTAGATGACAATGCTTGAAGTTTTGAAATTCTTCTAGCAGAGGTAATGGCCACTAGAAAGATAGTTTTCCAGGTCATGAATTTAAGATCACATTTAACCACTGGTTCAAAGGGAAAATGAATTAAGGCCTGCAGCACAAAACTTAAATTCCATGCTGGGGTATGATCTTTATATGGAAGCCTCAGTAGGACGGTACCTCTCAAAAAGACTTTACAAGCTTACTTGAAGCCAAAGAAGAATTCTCAAATCCAATATGAAAATTAGAGATTGCTGCTAATTAACCTCTAAATGTTGAGGATCTAGTGTCCTCATTAAACATTTTTGTCAAAAATTCAAGAACACTTTGTGCAGGAGCTGAGAAGGGGTCAGTGTTTTTTCTACTGTGCCCCCCGCCCCCCCCCCCCCCCCAAAAAATGAACCTTTTCCATTTACTTCTGTATAGTTTTCTTGTAGATGCCTTATGGAAAGATAAAAGAATGTGAGGGACAGGGGAAGAGAGCACTGGTTGTCTGGCTATTAATGGAATTGGAAAAAACATGCTGTTAGCTTGAGGTTTTGAGATATCCAGATGAAACATGCCTGTCAGGTGGCAGGAGGTCTGGAATCAGATGCAGAATCCAAGGTGGGAAAAGTAGAGACCAAAGAAAGGGGAACCAAATTTGTTGAGGCCAGTAAGGTGCAAAGAGGATGACTTTGCTCTTCATCTGGGTAGATTTCTGTAGAAATGTGGGAATTTGGGGAGTTAGGGGGTAGGCACAAAGCAGACCAGGGGCCAATCATGGAGTAGAGCGTCCCTCGGTGACTCCCTCAGTGGAGGGATCAGGGCAAAGAAGCTGCTACACTTGTTGGTTAGGAGACATGCAAAAATATTGCAGCAAGGCTCGATCCATTGACAGAAAATCATTGTTATTTTCCTGTTGAGACACCACTCGTGAGGTAGTAGAATGGATTTACTCAGTTTGTCTGCTATCATGTTGAACTTTCCCAGAATGTGCATTGATATCAGAAATAGGTTGGAAGAAATTGATCATTGCCACATTTTGTGAGCTTCTCAACACAGGGGGTAAGATCTGGTCCTCCTCTGTTTGTTGATGCACCAACCTACTGACATGTCTGTCTGGATCACTACTGTCCCGAAGCGGAGAGAGTCCTGGAATGCCTGCCAAGCTAGGAGCACAGCTCTCATTTCCAGAACACTGATACGCATGTTGGCCTCTTTGGGGGACCAAGTGCCTTGACCTGTCTTCCCCAGGAAGTGCACCCACCTACACAATCTGGGAAGCGTCTGTGGTCGCTATAGCCTTGGGCTGAGAGAGGATGAAAGGATGACCTTGTAGAAGCTGATCTGACTGAATCCACCACCAAAGGTATTTCTTGCATGCTTGAGTGATTCTTATTTTTTCTGACATGCATTGATAAAAAATCAATCACTGTTTTGCTAGTGTCCGCTGAAGAATTTTCATATGAAATTTTGCTAGGTGGACTAAAATTATAGCTGCTGACATTGGCCCCAAGGTTTGCAGAATTAATTGAGCTGAAATTTCGGTACTGCAAATTATTTTCCTGACATGGAATCTGATGGACTGCACTCTTGAGAAAGGAAGAGACGCTGACACTGATATTGTGTTGAACACAGCCCCTATGAATTCCAATGTTTGAGTTGGTTGTAACTGAGACTTGTAATTTATAGTTATTCCCAGATGAGTACATGTCTGGAGTACCTGATCCCTTGCTGTTATCAGCAGATGCTTGGTCGGGGCAGTAATGAGCTAGCCGTCTAAGTATGGAAACACTTGGAATCCCTGCAGTCTCAAGTGAGCTGCTACCAGAATACTCTGGGGCTGTAGTGAGGCCAAAGGGCACAGCTCTGAACTGATAATGACTGGCTCCCAGCTGGAAGCGTAAATACCTTCTGGATTGTCTGCTCATTTTTATGTGATAATACACATCCTGAAGAACTATCAAGCACATCCAGTAGTCCTTGCCCAAAAAGGACAAAATGGATTAACCATCTGAAACTTTGTGTGTCAAACTGATTTGTTCAATATGCTGAGTTCCAAAATTGGTCTCCAGTCCCCTGTTTTCTTTGGCACTAAAAAGAATCTTGAGTAGCTTCTGGATTCTATCTGGTCTGGTAGAAGCTCTTGGATGACTTTTTCTTCTAGCAGCTTTGTTATTTCTAGTGCTGCTGCATTCCTCTGACTGGGTGGAACATCGGGAATTTTACATGCAGGTTGAGGTGGTAGGCAAAAGGGAATTATATAACCTCTGGAAATAATTCTCTGCACCCAAGTTTCTCTTGTTATGTCTAGCCAAGCTCTCTGGTGCAGAGAGACTCGATCCCGTTTGCCTCCAGAGGGGAAAAATCGGGCCTCCTTTCAGGAGCTCTGATAGGGTCTATCAGAGAAAGAATCTCTAGACCCCTGATTCTGAGGCCCTCCTCTGCCATGTGGGCATCATTGTCCATTTAAGTTCTCCCCTCTTTCCTGGGGGAACTGTCTCCACATGGATCTTGGAAAGGACCATGGGACTTCCTGAACCACATTTTCTGACCACCTTATTGATTCCTAGAAAAGGATCTTCGAGGAGTCAAAAAACATGTACCTACTGCAGAATGGGTCTTTCCATCTTTTTCACACCTGAAGAGTGTGTCCTTCACTTTTGGGCCAAACAATGAAATGCCATCAAAAGGAGCATTGAAGAATGTCAAACTGAAAGGCTCTGCAAAATCACACAAGCACATCCAGGCATGTCTTCTAATGGCAATGTCTGAACCCACCGCTCTTGAGGTGCCTTCTACAGTATGCAGGATAAGTCTCATGGACAAATTTGAAATAGACTGACGGGTCGTCAACTGAGAGTCCACAGAAGATTAAGCCTCAGCAATACTGGTCCCTGAAAGTTTCTTGATCAAGTCCCTTTGTAGTCCCGTAAACTGTACCAAGTAGTTCGGTGACCGAAGGGCAAAGGTCACTAAAGCATACACACACTTCCCAAATCAGTCTAATGCCCTAGACTCCCTGTTAGAGGGAAGACGGAGAAATTCTACTCAGCAAGTTCCTTCTTGGTGGCCGCCGCCATGACCATAGCATCTATGGGCACTCCTACACTCCAAAGCTCCCTTCCTACAGGTGGTGCCAAAAATCTGATCCTGTGTTTTGGGGATTGGCTCAAATGAGTTAGGCTACGTCCATGCCCACCTAGAGATCAAGTCAATGAGATCATCAGTGGGCAGAGTAACCCAGGAGATAGATGGGCCAGCTCCAAAAGTCTCCAGAAATACTGATTCCTCTGGTAACGGTATCAGAGGACCAACCACTTCTCTGTTTAAGGATCTCCAGGATGTCTCCAAATGAGACATCTTCAGGAGGTGATGTTGGGGGCCCTTCTCTTTCATCAAAATCAGTATCTTCTTTGATTGACTTCTGTGGGGAGTCCAAGTGCCTCCTCTTGCACTTCCTCTTCCTATGGGCTTCGGTTGGATGTTCCAGAGAAGTGTCATAAGAGATTGTAATACCCTGCTGGGTGACCTGGTGACTTTGAGCTGGCTATCCCTGTGGTGTAGAATGATGTGGCTCAAGATGCAAAGACTTCTGGGATCCAGATGGAAGATCCAAGGAAGGAAGGTCCATCCATCCTGCCAGAACAGAAAAAACTCTCTTCACTACCTTGAAGGCAGATCGCTCCAGGGAGAAGGAAGACAATGGATCTGAGAAGCCAGGCTTCTGGCCCATTGCTTCCCTCTACCCCAAAAGCAATCTCCTTGAGGTGGAAGTCACAGCCGAGCTGTCCAATGCCGAGGATCCAAGGGGCAGAGATAGCTGTGAAATCTTCAGAGTCAACTCCAGTGCTTCAGACCCAAGAGGGGAACTTCAGCTCTGAGAGTCATCTGGATCCGAAGATGTTGGAGCCGGTGCACACAGAGACAGCTTCAGATCCGAAGACAGACATATCTTTGGATCCAAACCAGACAGTGCCAGATGGCTTTGATCCAGGGGCACTAAAATGATAGGTCAGATCATAGGTGATGTAGTAGAGGAATGAGCTTTCTAACCCAAAGAGGTAGGAGCAGGGAAAACACCCATCTGTATCTGCACCAAGAGGAATTTCCTCATCATACTGTCCATGTCTTCTTCAGTCAAACTTCTGGAAGAATGAGATGAGGCAAGAGAAGGTGACCTACACCTCTCTAAAAAGGGGTAAGGCACTCTTGAAGATACTGGGTCTAAGGTAGGTGAGTATCTAGTTATAGGCAAAATTCTTAGATTGGAAGAGGTAGGATCCAAGGACTTTTTGGCTGGATCCATCGGAGGTTGGATCGGTGCTGACTTCAGATCTGACTTAAGCTTCTTTCTGGGCAGCTCTGAAGATGGAATTAACAATGTATACGACCTTGGAGACCTGGTTGAAAGCTCCTTAGATTTAGATTTGGTGAACTGAGCCCCAGAAATAGCTTCAGCAACAGAGAAAGGAAGTAAACCTTATGAGTGAAATTTTTACAAATGGAGCAGTCAATCTGGAGGTGATCTGGGCCCAAACAGTATACACATAAGTTATGGGCATCAGATAAGGGCAATGTGTGCCTACACTTCTGACGCTTCTTGAAAACAGAAGGTGTTTTGTCAGACATGCTGAAATATTACTGGGAAGGCTAAGGAAAAACAGTAAGGAACCTTTTTTTTTGTTAATCAAAGTATATAGATAGAGAGAGAAAAGACTGAGAATAGAGACTACACAAAAGTGTAATAAGATGAAAATGGGAAATTTAATAGATACCAACTATGGTAAAATAGAACTACACCAAGTGTAAGGGTAAGGAAGAAAGACAAATATCAAACTTAAGTAGAAATGACTTATCGCAAGAAGCAAACACTTGCAAGCTCAGGCTGATCACTTCTAGTGGTAAAAGTGTCAAACGAGAACTGAGGTATGTTACGGGTTGGTACATTATGGGTAAGGGAGGGACTCGAGACCTTTTTGCAGGCCACGAGCTAGAGTAACGGCTGAGCTGGATGCGAGGACTGGATCCGAACCCAACAGTTGAGGATAGAATGAAAATTGACAACATCAGATTTATAAAAATGTCTAACTCACAAAATTGCAAAATCTCACTTGAGAAATTCACGACCTATGTCTGAAGGCTATGGCGGCAAACAAGATCTAAGGTATGTAGGGTGACTAGGCATTATGGGTAAAGGGAGGAACTCAAGGATTTCAGTGTTCTACGATCAAGAAGAAGTGGCTGTGTCAGAACTGAGGGTTGGATCTGATCCCAACAGTTGAGGAATGAATGACAATGACAACATCACATCTATTTATTTTACTCTATATACATCCGGTAGTAGTAGTAGTGTTACAAATGTGTTGTCTAGATAATAGAAGAAAGTTTTCACTCCCACAAAAAAGATCACCTCCATTGATTTCACTGTCACTTCCAAAAATGACACTATTATAGCTCCTGACCTAACCACAAAACTTTTAGGGGTAACAATTGACCACAACCTCAACTTTGACTCTAACATTAACCTCACCATTAAATCTGTCAACAGGAAACTAGGTTTCTTTTATAGGATTTGACCTTACCTTACTCCATTAGCCAGAACTACCATTGCCCACACACACCTTATCTCCACTCTCTTATATGCCCCCCTATTTACACTAATCTATCCAAAAGTAACCTCAGTAAACTGGCTACCTCCTACCACAACATTGCCAGATTTGCCACTGGCACACCTTTTAGAACCCACCATTGCCAAAATCTCAAACTGCTTGGATGGCTAGAACTGGAAAATCAGCTCCTCTATCAGCAGCTCACCATCACTCATAAGATTTTGCATCACCCCAACAATACTCCTTTACTTTGCAACCTTATCTCTCCCTACAAAAACCTTACAACCCTACGCTCAGCTAACAAACTACTAGTTACCACCCTCAAACCCAACAATAAATCTGGCGACTGTCTCTTTACAAACTCTGTGGGTAAAGCTTGGAACAAACTCCCCAATGAAGTTTCATCTCTTACCTCCACACCACTCTTCAAGAAGCATATAACAACTTTCCTGAAAAAGCAATGGCTTTGTCCATGCACTAATTGCGACTAGCATACTTTCTTCTTACCAGGTTCATTATCTCTGCTTAATTGCCTCTCTACCTCCTGTATTGGCATCTCCCAATTAAACTAACCTCGAGTCCAAACCAGTGTAGTTCTCCACACTACTTGTGCAGTTCCCACTCTTATCTGTTTCTTTCTTTTCTCACCTTTCAGATTGTATTAATTAGAAAAAAAAAAGTGCTTATTATTTGCATCCATACTTGGGTCAAAACTTGCCCCTTCTTGTATCTGTTGCTTATATAAATTGCTTTTTTTAACTTAGTTTGTAGTGTTGATCTAGTTCATAGTGTATTTTTATATGTAAATAGTTGATCTAGTTCAGAGTATATTTTTAAGCATTTTCCTTCTTACATAAGCCATTGTTTTTTAAACAGATTGTTTTTGTTTATGACTGTACGATATTGTTGCCTTTTTATTTCCATAACTGGAGCTTAACTCCACGGGCCTCTGCTGAAAATGGACATGTATCCAGTTGGAATAGCCCGGTCAACAAATGTAAAATAAAATGAAATAAAATAAAGTAGAGTTGCATGTATAGATTACATTTGTTTGCTGGAAGCATTACATACAAATGAGTACAGCTAACTGAGCTTGTGGATTTAGGCTGTCAGTTTAGTTTCTATAGGCAACTGGCTTATTTTTGGGGGGGAAGAAGGTGATTTTTTTTTTTTTTTTTTTGCGACTTGTGAAAAAAGATAGTTGTCATGTAAAAATAGGTCAATAAAGGGACCAAGGTTCTTATTTAGAGCATCTTTAACGTCCAACAAAATAGCAAAGTTTAGCAAAAGCAAAGTCATTGATAAATGCTGGAGATGCAATCAACTTTGTAATACAGATGAGTCACACATTTCTATGACTGCCCTGCTACTCAGTTGTACTGGGACAATATTGCTGATTTTCTAAAAGCTATATGGTCTGACTCTTCTCCTTTTACAAAAATAGTGATATTATTTAATATAACAGAGAACTATAACTTAAATAATAACAACTATTTATAGTGGACAATTTTAGCTGTAGCAAGGAAAAATATAACAAGAAAATGAAAAAAATGAAAATGAAAAAAAAAACTAGACTACCTCAATATGAAGAATTTTTGATTTCTCTTCAAAAGACAGCCACCAGAGAAACCAGAATCAAAGAAAATAGAATATATCTTAGACCATACAGTAGAAATCCATGGAAAATGTTTTATCTTCAATTGAATTCCTTCAACAAGAATTCACCTCTATGCAAAAGAAGTAGAACATAATAAAGAAGAGGCTGTCCGAATTGTAAACCATAAAGTTGCAAATTCAATCCATGGCAATTCGCTTCATTAATTTTTATTTTCTCACACAATAAAATAAAGTTAAGGGAATAAGCGCTTTCATCGCATAACCAGAGACTTCATCTTCATTCTTCATCTGAAGTTATTATTCTTTTTTTTTATTTTTCCTTTTTAAAAATTCTCATTTGTCTTAAATTGTGTTCTATGACCCTTGTAATTTCTGAAGTAATCTCAATAAAAAGGTCTGGAGTAAAAAGAAAAGAAACGATAGTTGCACAGTAGTGTCAGATTAATACAGGATCTATTAGGTAGTAAAATGAAAACATATTTGGCTTGCTGGTATGGATGTAATAATGCTCAGACAATATCTCTGCTGAGTCTCACTGTTTGGAATAGTGCAATGCATTTTATGTGTGTTACAGAACCTTGGATAGCCAGTGTCATCTACAGTGGTACAGTTTACTGAAGTTCACTTTACGGTTTGTAACTATAACTTGATGATTAATGAGGGAAACTGACTGAGATATGGATGAGTAGGTTCTCCAGAATTTAGTCAATTACAATATGGTGTAGCGTAAATCATAATCGTGTTAGGTACTACTCTGAAGCAGTACTCATGACGTAATTTAAATATCTATGCAGTGGTTATCAAAAGTTTGAATGCTGACAACTGTTTCCAGTTTCATGTCAGTAGTTTGCATGTTCAACGTGAGCGAAGATTTAATTTCCATTCAGTTCAAAGTTTGTTTCAGGTAACTGGCATATTGTTTCCTGTCAGATTAAGAGGTGACGCTCTTCATTTGGTTGATGGTGGTTTTGTTGCTGCATCTCAGTGGGCTTTTTGTGTGGAAATGACAGTGTGGCAGTAGTTTAGATGGTTGACAATCTTTTTCATCTTGCTGACAGAGTGTTGTATGTTTTAACTTTCTTTGAAGGTCTGGAAGCAGTTCAGATAACTTATCAAATGCCTTTATCTGCATACGCATAAAAGTAAGTAAGTAAATAAATAAATAAATAAAGATGGCCAGAATACCTGTTTTATATCAGGAATGTGGAGATATCCAAGGAAAGTGATATCAACCGAGGCAAGGGAAAGGGTGCTCAGTTCTGAATTTTTGTCTGGACTCAAACCTCAACCAGCAGCATAATTCCTCAAGGTGATGACAGCAACAGTAAACCACACAATGAAACCCCAATGCATTCAGTCAAGCACCAAAAACTACCACTAGAAATGGGGTCTTCTTCCATATCCAATGAACTGCTTCACCAGGAAATCTGGAACTATCTAATAACAGCTACTCAGTTAAACAATCTGCTTATTTATCTTTCCTACTACAAAGTTACAACTAAACATCTGTGGTGACAGATGCCTTGTGTCATAATCTGATGCTCCAGTTAGACTACATGAAGAGCTGAGTAGCTCACCTGCAGGAACTCATGCCACAGTGCCTCCTCATTAAATACCAGATTTTTCTGGAAGTATTACTTGGAATGTTTTAATTGACTGCACAGCCATCAGACTGCACACAACAACTACCCTGACTACCTCTTTTTATACCCCCTCTTGGATGTCTTCCTGTCTGACTGATTTCTAGTGTTCCAAACACAGGACTCCTACATCAGGTTAGTATTCACAGTGCTGGTACTACTGAGACAATGGTAAGAATTCTCTTATACAGGTAGATGATGCTAGCCACCCACTAAAGCTGTTACTATGGTTACAATGATATAGTACAGCCTCACACTGGCTCTTAGACAGATTGTTACTGGCATCACCGTGCCAAGAGATCATACACAGATGTTCAGCTCTAGAAAGTGCAAAGACTAAAGTATACTTTATCATGTAAAAAGTAAAAACTGAAACCTACTAAGACAATCTTAAAACATTTTTGTAGTACCCTAATGTTTGCATCCCTACCCATTAAGTCTCAGACTGCAGAATCTCGGAGTAACAGGAATTATCTGAGACACGGCAAAAATATTCCAAACTTCCTGCTGCACCAGAAAAGCATTCTGCATCCCCTTGATAGGTGTGTGTGTGTGTGTGTGTGTGTGTGTGTGTGTGTGTGTGTGTGTGTGTGTGTCTGTGTGTAGGGGGCATAACCCCCATACCACTCCTTTCTATGTAACTTTAACATCAGTGTACCTTAAAGAATGAGGAGTACTCCAAGCAGCTGTGACTTCAGACTTGGTATATATTCCCTCACATTTGTACCTGTAGTTCAACTTTTCCAAGGACTTGAATTACAGTTTTAGGAATTATAACATGCACCCATGAAAATGTATCCTCGAGAAGTTCTGTTGATGTACATAATTCTTTTTGTCTGGTATGTACATAAGTCATTCTCACTAGTTGTTTTACACAACAATTAAGGAAATTAAATAATGGAAATGTTAGGAGACTATTAGGAGGTACTTAAATGTTGGAACTATATATCTCAAATGTGACTATGGCCCAGGAAATTTGAGTCTGACTAGTGTCTTTGACATGTGATCTCGAGATAGGGAGGATGGGCATCATATCCTGGGTGGATGGGAACATGTCAAGCATACCTCTATGAGCACTGGCACAAGTTGGCGTGCATGGAAAGGATGCCAGACTAGAGGATTGTGAGGACAGAAGTATGGCTACTCTGGAAGCCTTGGGGCTGAACACATTCTATTAGCCTCTCCTTATTGTCCATCTACAGCTGAAACTGATGTCAGTGTGTTCATGGCAGGAACTGAGGCTTAGTTAAAACAAAGGCTGCAAACAGAATGGCACTGTAAGTGCAGCTCTAATCCCATTCCAGGATATTGTGTGTTCCTTTTCCCCTTTCCTTTCTGCTGGTGATCCTAAACACGGGATATATAGTATTAGTGGATATATGGTTCTCTCTTTGCCCCTTCCCTCTCCACCAATGGCCCCGAACTGGGGGGCAGTGCCGGGGTTGGGAGTAGGATCTATAAGAGTGGTACCAGACATGTGATGGTCAGAGCTGCAGGCTGAACCCCTCCCCCCAGAAAAGTACTGGAGTGGTCTGTTGAATCCATTAAGCTGAACCTTTTAAGAGCTGATTCCATGAGACACTGCAGTTTGGCTATTTTTAAACTTTTGCACTGAAACTGACTATCAGCTAAGTGTAAAACCCTCAGACACTTCACAGAATGAGTTGCAATTAGTAGTAAAAACAATGGATTCTAAGATTGTTTACATTACTTGTTGTCTGTACAAAGAAAATAGGTCGGTCAACCTCGAAGGACTTATGATATATTTTCTTAGATTTGTCAATTTCCAAAAAAGTGGAATAGAAAGCATTTTGATATTGTCAGAGAATCTGTGAAGTGTGATGAAAATGTTGTATTTTTTATTACTTGCTATAATCAGGATCACAAGTATTTACTAAAACTGTACTTTCACAGCTTTAAACATTATTACCAAGCAAGGCAAGAAGGGAAAAGAAATAGATTACATATACCTTTTAGGAAAGCAAATGCAGGTTGCTAGCTTGCAGGGTAACCTGTAACAGGCATTCTAAGAAGCTAATTCTGTTTTGTTTTTCTTTGTACTATTCATCCTTGTTTTGAAAAAAAAAAAAAAAGGTGTTACTTGAAATACGGTAAAAGGTAAACCATATTTTATCCTGCTCTATAGATGTGTTATCTTCTAAAATGCTTGCTGCAGGATGGAACTGCCATACATCCATTTTCAGTACCTAATTTATCCAATTCAGGGTCATGGGGAGCCTGACCCTACCCTGGCAAATGATAATCTTAAGCTGTAAACCAGTCCTGGATGGGCTATCAGTTGCATTGCATAAAACATGCACATTCATAAACAAAATGCATAGACAGACACACACAGAAACTACACTGAGAAGCAGACGTTCACTGATCAGCATGTCTTTGGGATGTGGGAGGAAAACAAAATCTCCAGCGGAAACCCAGATGAAGAAACAAAGGATACACATATTTCACAAAGAAGGCTGTCCAGCTAGGGACTGAACTGAATGAACCAAGCAACTAGAGGCAGCATTAAGTGCTGCTCCATGGTGCTACTCAGTGTACTAGGAAATAAAAATGAATGAATGAATAAATACATTTATTTACTAATTTGTTTTAACTGCAAAAATCAATGCAATCCCAAATGGATTGTTCTCTCCATTCCACCCACCCACTACTGATATTAGTATAATGAACAAAATAAGTTCATAGGTTCACAGATAAATAAAAGGATATCAGTCTGAAAACTATTACAAGCCTATCCAATAACCAGAGGTCAGAATCAAGCTCTGTACCTTGTATCTTTTGAGGTAAAGACCTTAACCATTATGACAACCCCCCCCCCCCCAAAAAAAAGGCAAGCTGGAAGTCATTTTTTTAGGCGGTACATGTATGAACCAACCTCCTGCTGTGCTTTTGGAACAAACATGCAGAAGATAGCAAATAAAGAAGCATTGCGGCCTAAGCTGAAGGCCACAGATAAGTCCAAATGTGGGAGTTTTTGTCTTATACTGTGGCTGTGATACAAACACTGAATTTCTGCCATTAATGGATATCATCCTAGCAGTTAAGGTTAAGCACCTTTAAGGGTTAAATATCGATATTGTACTGGTCAATGAATGAATATTATAAACAGCCAAGTTGTTTTGAAAAAAAGGGGTATCTAGAAAAAAAAACATTAAAAAATGCCTGCTGACATCAGTAACAAGAAGGCCAAGAAGTAGTCACCATCATTTTGAAGAAATTTGATTATACCATAATTCTGTAATTAAACTGAATTCACAGGCTGTTTCAAATATTCACCTAATACCGAAGACTAATGCTAGTGTGTCTTCTTGGCTCCATGTGGGACCTTCTGCCTTAATTAAACACTGTTTGGTGGTAACACCAAAATGGATAACCCTTGTGTTGAGCCCATGGTGGCATATGAATCGGAAGTGGACAGAAAGTATTCTTGGTAACCATTAGGCTACTGCTCTGTTTCAAAGAATATACTCAAGCTGTGAAAATATATTACAGCTACCTTGCAGAGAAATAAATATTCACATTAGCAAAATACTATGTTGCAAACATCTATTTTTTTCTTTTACACCATTTACGACAATTATATGAACAGTGAACTCATATACAAGCTAATACTGACCTTGTCATATCTTTCACTTGGTCTGAGGTACGGGTCTTTACTCCTTGAATAGTTTGGCTCTTGTGGTTTTGAATCAGTCTGCAAAGGAATTGTAAATAAGAAATAAATCAGTTGCTAGTTACCAGATATGAATAATGCATACTGCCTTATTTACTGAAGGATGAAAGTCTGCACCAGAATTCAACCACCCAGGTGCTATATTCACGTGCCAGTTCACGCCAACAAATAACTTACTGCTATATGCTTTTTCTCCTTAGCCTAGCAACTGTCAAGCTCCCCCCATCAGTCATTCGTTCCTCTATCCTGAGTATTCCTGAGTATTCCCCAATCTCCAGTAAAGATGAGTGCTGCCTGAGAGAGACCACCACATAGGTAGCCTTAACAGTTGTTTGTGCTTAGCCTGCGAACTGCCAGTGAGGACATATTTATTATGAACCCTAACCCCTCTCCTGAGTAAGAGACAAGCAATTTGCATCAACGCAGAAGCCACTACCCCTTCCTCATATGAGCACACACTCCTGTGCACTGACAATAAGAGCTCCTGGGATTAGGGCTTGGTGTATGAACACCTGCCCCTTGGACGTCCTTTACATCACCACCCCTCCCCTGATGGATTGTGGCTCTGAAAGGTCCACTCTGCAAACCCTTCCACTTCTACAAAAGCTAGGGACAGCCATCCTCTCTATGGCAGCTGCAATAGAAGCCCATGCTGATAACTGATCTCAGGTTACCTGGTCATAGCTTTATCCATCCACTCCTCTGTAGGTGGTTATTGTAAAAATTAATTTCACTTCTCAGATCCTTCTGGCTTCTGAAATGTTATGTGCATGATATCATAACTTTAATCACTGTTTCCAATGATGAAAGTCTAAAATTATTACCTAATTTATAGTAATAAGCCGAGAATTACTGACATCCAACAGACAAAGGTCTGTCTTTCGCTGTTACTACTTCCATACTGTGTGAAAAAGACAGTGGCAGAAGGCTAGTTGTACAGTTGGCAGCTGATTCCAAGAACAGCAATTTCATGTTTAAAAACTACAATCACTAAATACTAAATTAACTACTACAGTTGTAGTTTTGTTTTGTTTGTGATTAAATATCATCCAATTATAGTCATTATTAAATGAGAAAATTAATAAAATCTGATTGTAAAAAAATGTAAATATTCCTGTGATGAGCTCCTCACTTTCAGCCTGTATACAGTTGGAAAAGTCTAGTATCAAAAACACGGTGCTCAGGTTCAGGAAGAAATGTTTGAATCACCTCACATCTGTCAATATAAATACTAGCAAATCAGAAAAGATAAAGTTCAGCTGAATCAGCTTGATCTGATTTTTAATGAACTCTCCAAGATCTGAGTCATTAGGAGGTCAGAGTAGGCCCAAAATGAGTCTACTTTGAATGTCTAAACCAGGCTTGGCAAAACAAAGTGAAGTTCAAAGAAAATAACACTGGGGACAAATGATAACTGCTGGCCAAACTCTAAGGCCTAATCCTCTAAGCAGACTGCTTCACAGTCTGATGTGTGTGTGTGTGTGTGTGTGTGTGTGTGTGTGTGTGTGTGTGTGTGTGTGTGTGTGCGCGCGCGCGTGTGTGTATGTTTAGCGTTCTATTACTTTGCTTTTTTTTTCTTTTCAGCCCTTCTAGCACAAACAGAAAAATTCACCAATATAATATTAACACAATAGCATTTTGTTTCCTTATTTCTCCAGCCTCTCAGCATAAAAGAACAGTAAGCTTGGTCTAATGGTCTCCTGTGCACATTTTGTCTTTGTTATTATTTTTAGATGTATCTATCAATACAGTGATTTAAAACTAATGTTACCAGCTACACTCTTTCGATTTTTTTTCACTCTAAGGAAGGCCTAAGACTGTGATGTACTGGTATAAAACTATGGTCCTGGTGCATAATAAGGCATGCAGAATTTGCACTAAGTGTCTTCAATGTGAGGGCAGTAACTTTATAAACCTAAGCCTAAAATGTATCTCATAATGAATTATTCCTCTTATAATGTGTTTTTTATAGTTAAATTGTGGTTCTGATCTGTGTATGGGTGTCCCTGTGTGCTTGAGATTTTTATTACATTTTATTTTAAGCGTATTTGTAGAAAAAAATAGTTCCCTGTATATATCTTCCAGCTTTATCCCATGCATGGGTCCCCTCAAATTATCTACAGTATGACCCCAGTTATTCTCATTAGTGGTAATATATAATTATTGACCACAGGATGGGAATGATCAATCTATAATCAAATGGGTTATTTTGAGCACAAAAAGGGAGACTGGTTAGGCTTAAAATGGCCCATGAGGGCAGCTAGCCTAGTACTTACTTATGAATGCATATATACACACACACACACATATATATATGTATATATATATATATATATATATATATATATGTGTGTGTATATATATATATATATATATATATATATATATATATATATATATATATATATACATACACACACATATACATTTATATATAATACTCGACAGGCCATATCATCAAATTTAATTTTCGCAAGAAGAAAATTTCGAAAATGAAATACCCAAATGGCGAAATTTTCCCAGGGCAAGTACACACTTGCCCAATATGCCTTTTCTATACTGCAGTGTGATCCCGGAGTTGGTGTCTATAGTTATGGGGGGGTGTGAGGGTGTAGGCCCTCCACCTAGGTGAATTTTTTTTTATTCCAGTGTGTTTTTAATTGGTGTTTGGGCAAGTGTTTACTTGCCCTGGGAAAAATTTGCCATTCGGGTTGTTCATTTTCACGATTTTCGTCTCGTGAAAACAAAATTCGATGATATGGCCTTTTAAATATTAGAAGTATATATATATATATATATATATATATATATATATATATATGTATAGAGAGAGAGAGAGATACAGAGAGAGATATATAGAGATATATATACACATATGTGTCTGCATGTATATTAGAGTGAATAAAACAGAAATAGAAACAGAAATGAAAAATGGCATTCAGATATACAATCTTAATTATTTATTTATTCATTCATTCCTTCTTTCTTTCTTTGTTGGCTGGGTGGATGAACTAGTCTTTGGACCTTATACATCTAGGATTCGGGTGCAGAAGGTATAAAAGTACAAGCAAAAGATTTATATACGATATTCTGAAAATTACACAAGTACACAAAATTTGGTTATACATCTTTTACATAACCTAAAATCTTCTGCACTTCAACAATTAAAACCATTTAAAAGTAACAATGATTCATGTAAATGCAGAAATACTTGAATAGAAAAGTGCCTACAGAGGAGAAACTTGAGCCAGGTGATGAAATGGGAGTATTGCCTGATAACTGAAGATAGAGTGGAACATTATGAAAGAAGCAGTAAAGCAGAGGAGAAGTTAGTGATTACCATAGTGGGAACAATTATAAATTGAATGGAGCAAGAAGTGTTAGTGCATTATTTCTTCTGCTATAGAAACAAGAATTAAAAGTCAAATTTGCATATTTACAATACAGGGATGTTCCTCTGTTATGTGATAAGAATCTTTACGCTTATGGGTGAATACAGGGACAAGATGGAAAAGTATAGCTGGAAGGTGGAGAGTGTAATTTGTCTATGAAGCAGGTACACTTCTCATTTTTTAAGTGTACTTGTAGTTCTTTCCTGAACTGCAAGCAGTCAGTATGTTGCCAGAGTTGTGTTGGATGAATCCATCTAGCAGGGGCAATTTTATTGAAGGACATTTTACCTGTAGCAAGGCCAAAAGAGAAATGGAGTACAGTTAGTGTTTTGTTGTCTTGACTTCTGATAGAGTAAAGGCAACATTTTATAGCCTGAAGTGAGATTAGAACCCCTACCTGTCTAATCTTACACACTATAGCTCACAGTACTTATCGCACATGCCACAGCTTAAGTCTCATACATACACACACACACACACACACACACACACACACACACACACACACACACACACACACACACACACACACACACACAGATACATAAAGATGATCAAGAATCTCTACCTGTCTAATGTCACACACTATAGCTCACAGTAGTTATTGCACATGCCACAGCTTAAGTCTCATACACACACACACACACACACACACACACACACACACACACACACACACACACACACACACAGATACATAAAGATGATCAGTTTCTTGTTTATATATATATATATATATATATATATATATATATATATATATACACATACATAACATATTCTTGCTGAAACTTGATAATAATATATTTCCACGTGTCATTAAACATAGAAAGAAGTACAAAGAGTGAAGAATATATTAGTTTTAGATGTCTAAATGAAATCTGGAATCTGTAATTGTTTGTGAACTGAAACCCTGAAGTGTGTTTTATTGCTCAGTTTGGTTTAGGTCAACAATTACATTCTTTGATGGTCTGGGAAGTCAATTTTTACAACTTTCTGTCATGTAATGGATAAGGCTCTCAGAGAGCTCCCTATTGAAATGTCAGCACTCAAACTGCCAAGTGCAGAAAAGCCGATAAAAAGACCAAAAACAAAGGAGGAGAGCAAATCCTCAAAAATCAGTTTTCTCCATTAAACTTCACCTCACCAAACTTACATATACCAATTCCGCAATTGCCATAACTAGAAGAAAAGGTAATATTCTGAGAAATGGCATCTTGGCTTAATATATGTAAGCACGATCTTTCTGCCCTTCACTCTCTGTGTTATGAGACTTGCTCTAGCAGGTCCTGACACTTCAAATGATTACCCTCTCGGACAAAGAAAGGGAAGTGTTAGTCTGAATTGGAAGTAGAGGAATAAAGTTCACAAATTTGTCAATGTAATACATTGTGCAAGGGAGCTGAGAAAGCTATGAAACGCTAATGTTTCAAGATATTCAGTATATTTTGCTCTGTTTTCATCCTGTAGCAGTGCTTCAAATATGGTTTGTATACAATGTTAGGAACTAGTGTAGTAGGGTTCCAAGTATGATATTATTATTGCAAGGTGTTTAAAAGATAATTGCATTTTCTAGTACTTGAAGAAAAATAGTTTCTTTGCTGTTGCTTATATGATAATTTCATCTTCATCTACATGGAAGAGCTGAGTAGCTTATTTGCAGGAAGCCATGACACAATGACTCTGCAATAGTTACTACCTTTTATTGTAAGTATTCTTGGACATGTTTTAAAGGCTGCAGAGCTATAAGAGTGCATTGTGCATAGCAACTAGCCTAGCGACCTCTCCTTAGACATACACACTCAGATGGGTACCAGCCTCACTGAATTCTCAAGTTCCAGATGCAGTGCTCCATTGCCAAGCTAGTACTCATTAGTGTTAACTACTTGGATAATCAATTCTGAGAGTACTCTTACATAACTAAGTGATGCTAACAATCCAATAAATATGTCAATATGGTTATTCTGATGTGCAATCTCACTCTGGGTCTTACATTGACTTTTACAGGTACAACAATGCCAAGGGATTGTGTGCTGATGACTGAAGTGTGACACACATATCTTTTGACACTTGGAAGTGCAAACACTAAATTGGATTATGCTCTAGAAACCATGCAAAACCAAACCCACTGTAAAAATATTAAAATGATTTTGCAGCACCCCTGATATATATAATTCACAAACACCCCTGTTGCTAATATACAGAACCTCAGAGTACTTCTTTGAGACACAGTAAATAAATTTCAAAATGTGCTGTTACACCAAAATTTAGTTTTGCATCCATCTGCCTACTGAGGGGGCGATGCCCTCTCATTCCTGCTATTCATGTGTTAATTCTAAGATCAGCATAATTTACAGTGGAAGAATATTCCAAAGTATAGTGACCTTAGCCTTAGTATATATATCCTCACATTCATATTTGTAGTTCACCTATTCCAAGGATTGAAATTACTGTCCTCAGATTTTTAGCAGGCACCTGTGAATGAGTTAGAGATGAGAAGTTCTATTTCTTTATGTAACACCGGGCTGCCATCATTGCTAGCATGTATGACTAGGAGCTGGTACCACATCCCCTAAATGTGACTGCATGAATGCAGCACTGCCACCAATGTGATACCTGGTTGGCAGGATGTCACTCATTGATGTCAAAATGGCTAGCACATATGGGATATGAATCCCATCACTGCCAACCAACGGTGAAGTAATACCAAGAACCTGCACAAGTCTATTTCAATAAGTATTTTACAAAGTACAATCTGGCTCCAAGAGCACTAAGGAAATATGGCACGATATCCTAAGTAAGGGGATTCTAACCTCCACACCCAGATTGGATGATACATAGGCCAGTAACAAATGTAAGTCTTTGGCCAAGCACTTTCGCATGCCTCAATCTCACTGCTTTTTACCAATGTCTTCTAATGCTTCTTGTCTGGTAACTGTATTTTACCCAAAGTATTATTTTCACACAGAGGCAACAGATGGACAGACACACACACATGCACACATGAGCATAAACACACTCACACGCACACACACACACACACACACACACACACACACACACACACACACACACACACACACACACACACACAAAACACTAAGGGAAGGCTGGCAGAATTCTCCAATTTCCCATAACCTTCTTCTACGCATAGCAGTACTGCCAACACTTTGGAAAATCCAGGGACATCCTCTTACCTGCTGGTCTTAAATCAATCTAAATATGAAATACCCCAATTAATATTTATCGTACTGCTAGAGGTACATAAGCAGTTTAATCAGAGATGTGTTCTGCACAGCTTCTTAACCAATGGCATAAATAATGACTACCAGCCACTTCAGTGGCATAGAGGGATAAAGCCCTGATTATGGCCCAGTCAACCTTAGTTTAGTTAGCGGTTTGAGTGACTGATGTAGTGACAGGGAGGGATGAGTGTGCCTGCCCTCGGTGGGAGGGTATTCATCAATGATATTCCCTTAGGAGAGGCATGGTAGAAAGAGGGACATTACACTTACATGTAATTGACAAGCATGGTGAGTGGAGAAGGAAGTTGGTAGGGTATATAAAGAACCCCCATGAGATCAACCCAAAGAAGGGTGAGCCCCCAGGATTTTCTTAGGATCCATGAAAACCCCAGCAAAACTTGAGTAAGTCTGGGGGTAGGAGATAAGCCGGTAGACTCAATGTGTTCATGGGGCACTCTGGGCTGGACGGGTTAAATGTTTCCCCATGGGGGATCAAAAAAGTTATGACTATCCTCTTTTCAGATAAATAACAGTGCAAAAAAGGCTGCTACTGTGGTATAGCAGGATAAAGCCCTGACTATGGAAGGGCAAACCCAGGTTGAATTAGTGGCTCAAGCAACTGATGGAGTGGCATTGAAGGGTCTCAGGTGGGAGGACACTCACTGATATGCTCCCTAAGGGAGGGGGCATGGTCCAAAGAGGGGAGTTGCTATCAGGCATAACCAAAGAGTGTGGTAGGTGGAGAAGGGAAAGGAAAGTGGGTATGTCATAAAAAAAAAAAAAAATTAAGAAAGTACAAATGAGCTGAGCCCCCGGACACCCACAGGATCCATGACTGGCCTCAGCAAAAATGGAGTAAGTCTGTGGGGTTGGAGAGTAGCTGGTAGACCAGACATGGACACTGGGTATTGGGAACAGGGCTGGTAACAATGATGTTGAAGAGGACTACAACATAACTGCATAAATATACTTACAAATGAATGCCAACAACAGGAAATTAAATATTAATAAATGAACGTGACATAAATAATTAAAAAAATAGTGCAAATACAGAGTAAAATATAGATAAGGTGGTACACACACACAGAATTTAAATAAAGGGCAATAAAAATAGATAGGATGCATGCAGAAAAAAACCTAAGCTCCAGATATCAAAGATCCCTGGAGAGAGTTTATTACAGAAATACTAACCCTAGACAGCAATTTCTGTTTATACACATTTATATAAAATGTCTTTCTCCCAGACCCACTGTCCATGACATGATCATCCCATTGTTTTAGAAAACAAGTAGCTTGGCCAGTTGTTTTAGTCTTCATAGCAATCATAAGGTTTATGAATACACATCCACATCTGCTTCCTTTGAATCTTTAATCCACTCTGGTGTAATGATATGCAATCATCAGGTATATCAGTAATTATGTCTCAAAAGCCTGGTATTACTCCTGGCTTTGCAATTTCTTTCTTTTAGGCTGGTAATACCCCTGGCTTCACACTGTTCATGAATCTTTTGTCTGGAATGTACATAAGCTGGTCTGACTGCATACAAGTAGTTATTTTAAAAAACAATGTAGGAAATTAAATACTAGAAAATTTTGGAAAACTTTATTGACCTACTTAAATGTTGGAATTACAAGCATAACTGACATACCGGATTACTCTAGTAGAGTGAGTTTTTGAGGGTGTATTTCTACAAGGAATTTGAGTTTGGCCCTTTATACAATCAAGTCATTAGATGCACCCCAGAATGAATTGCATATAGCAGTGATGGTAGTGGTAATCTATGATTTTTGATGTTATTTGTTGTCAATGCAAAGAAAGGTCAGTCAGTCTCTATGGAATCATAACAGATTTTCACCATACTTGCCATTTTTCAGCTAAATAGTATAGGAAACATTTTGATATTGTCTGTGGACCACTGAGGTCTCTGGATAATATTCCATCTTTTTATTATCTGGCAGACTCAGGATCAAAAGCATTATTACAAGTCTACACTCAAAGCTCTTAAAAGTTATCAGGTAAGACAAGAATGGAGATAATTTTATGGAACACTGTAAATACCTTAAAATCACATGTGTTGCTGCTACATGTGCCTTTATTTTGCTTCATGCAATATAATGTTACTGTATTAAACACTATATACAAATTAGATGTATCCCCTAGGAAAGCTCCTTGTATTTTGCTATATTTGATGGGAACATGATGCAAGAATACTGAGAAGCTAAATTTGCTTTGCTTTTCTGCACATGCTTTTCCCTGTTTTAAGATGTTTTCAAGAGTGATCCCGAAGATGATTAAAATTTTATCCTAATCTCTCAATGTGGCTTTATCTCCCAAATGTTTGCTGCAACAGAGTACTACCACTTGTCCATTTTCCAGACGTAATTTAACCAATTCAGAATAACAGAGACCAAGAAACTATCCTGGCAAACAACTGACATAAGGCATTAACCAGACCAGGATAGAACACCAGTGTGATCAAGAAACGCGCATGCTGATATCAACTACCATCATGTCTTTGAAAAGTGATAGGAAATCAGAACCTAGAGGAAAAAAGAGGATACCTAGACTTCACAAAGAAGGCTCTCCAACAACGAACTGAACTGAAGAACCAAACATGGTCAGGCAGCAATGCTAACTGCAGCATCAATGTGCTACTGAGTGTACTGTTACTGATTCATAAAACATTACCACAGTCTGCTGGAATCATTCAACTATGATCTACAGTTGAGATTAGGAAATCACCAAAAACATGCATTTCTTCAAACCCCACAATGTATGTGGAGGTGCCACCCACATACTCACTGCTCCTTATATATGCAACTCTGAGATCACACTATCTCAGGGAAAGCATGAATATGGGCTCCCAATTTTTAGAAAAATGTTGCCACAATATTTCTAACATCATCTGCAAATACATTACAAACTCACCTCTCTGTGAGCATCACTGTATCACCCTAGAAAAAGACAAATGGATACCCATAAAACAAAGATCTAATCTACTTTTAGGCAACCAACTGTACAAACTACTGCAGCTCAACATATTTACTCCCCCTGCAGCTAGACTTCACAAAAAAACTCCTCATAAAACTTGAGACAGTACTCACAAGCCATAACAACTCTCATTTACCCCTAGAACCAAATTCCACAGCACTGTACATACTTTTCCCTCTCAGGCACCTACGTTATGGAAAGCTCTCCACATCAACATTAAGGAAATCAACACTTATTCCAAATTCAGAATACATCTCAAAAAGCACTTCTTCAGCTAAGCCAAATGCTCCTTCTTCAACACAAGACAAATCACCTAACCTACGGTATCTCCTTTCCAGGTCTCTTCTCCTCTTCTCTCTCAAGATTCACTGAAGACTGACCCACTTTACTATTGTACATCACACTCTGCTTGACTGTACATTGCATTATGCTTGTTCACTAGAACGTATATATGCAGCTTTTCTATGTAATTAGTCTGAACTACTCTGTTACTGCTTGCATTTCTGTAGTTTTTGATTGTGAAATGCTTTGTATTTCACCCAGGCTGAGCCTGAAATTGGTCAGTGTTGATCAGTGCATTACCCTGCTAAACAAATATAAATAAAATAAATAAATTAAATAAATAAATTAATTAAGAGAAATCCCAAGATAGAAGGATTTAAATCTTCCTTTCAGCAACCCTGGAACTGCACACTATTGATCAACATTTAAAGTGTCACTCACTAGTAGAAAGACCTTAAGCCTCATACTCATAAAATACAAACACATAAATAAATAACTTTGTTGTAAAAACACAATGCACTCCAAAATGGATTATATTCCCTACCTCACCCACCCACGACTGATCCCAGTATAATAAACAAAATAGACTGGAAAGTTAATAAGAAAAAAAAGACACACTAGAAATAATTCTTCCAGATGTTAAATACTTGAACCTCCATGTTTGCTTTTGGTGCAAAAATCTATAAGGTGGCAAAGATAAACTTAAACTGAGGACCACAATCAATGTCATCCTGCTACTGAGACACTACTGCTATATTTTTGCCATTAATAGACATTGTTCTACTAGCAAGGATGAGGTTTTTATTTTGCGAGGTTAATGTTGCGCACTTTCAGTGCTTAAATATAGGTATTGTACTGCCCACTGGATGGATGATGTAAACAGCAACATTTCTGTAGAAAGCGGGACCTAGAACAGAAAGATACAGTATAATTCAATCTGACATCAACTCCAAGTAGACCAGGAATGCAGTCATCACTGTCTGGAAGTTTTATTAAAAGATAATCCACTCTAGGCATGATGAGAGGAATGTATTCTGAAGTACAAATGTTTACACGTGTTCCTTTTATTGGACATTCTAACACCAACTGAACCCCGAAGAACTTTGCACTTGCTAATTTCTAATTAAGCTGATTCCTCAGACTGTTAAATGTACTGTAAATTTAAACTGCAAAGTAAAAGCTAATAATGAAGGATGAAGCCAATGTGTCTTCTTTGGTTTTCATTTAACTTTCATCTTCACCTGCATCCCCATGTCTTAATTAAACATTTTAGGGAAACAGCAAAACGGATACTCCAAGTTTTGAGCCAAGGACACCTGTTACGTAAGTGGACAGAGATATTGTTCAGTTTTACACTATATTTAAGGTGTAAAATAAATGTGCAGCTGCTTTGTAAACACTGATAAATAAATATGCACATTAACAAGACACTCAACTTCAAGTCTCTTTTTTTCTTGTACTCAGTTTGCACCAATTATTTAAATAGTGAAGTCACAAACCAGCTAATACTGACCTTGTCATGTCTTTCACTTGGTTTCAGGTACTGATCTTTACTCCTTGAATAATTTGGCTCTTGTGGCTTTAAATCAATCTGCATAAGAAATGATGGGAAGAAACAAAACATTTACTGGCTAACACATTTTAATAATGTATACGGTCTGATTTAATGAAGGATGAATTCAGACGTACAGATACCATATTCACAGCTCAGTTTACTGCAACAAATGAATTGTTTTCCCTAAATGCTGTTTCCCATTATGCCTGCTGACTACTAAGTCTCCTACTATCACACAAACCCATTTGTTTCCTTCATCCTGGGTATATCCCACTGAGGGTGACTGCTGGCCCCAGTTAAAGGCATCATATAAGCAACTTTACTGGTAGTTTGTGCCTTCACTGGCCTTGACAATGACAGCATACATAGTATTGGCCCTAAGCCCTCTACTGGGTGGGGGGCAATAAGTTACATCACTGTCAAATCTACTATAGTCATCTTGTGTGATTGAACACAGTGTACACCCATAATGAGGGCTATGAGGGCTACTGCAATTGGGGTTTGATGGCAAAACACTAACCACTGGGCTGTTCTTTGCATTGCTGCCCTTCCTCCAAGGGATTATGGCAGATGTCAGTCCCTGTCTGCCCCCTTCTCCCAAGAGAATATGCACACCCACAATGCCCATGCCACATCGAATAGACATCTATGCCACTAACTGAACCTGTGTCACCTGGGTAGTAGTCAGCACTGCATCCATCTACACTAAGCTGATTATTGTAACAAACTAACCTACAGACCACTGCCTTCTAACACATTTAAATCCAAATATCATGAATTTAAATAATCACTGGCAATAAGGAAGGTCCGAAAGTATTAGCTAATTTACTGTAATAAGGGAAGAATAATGTCTGACTTTCACTATTCTCATAGGTTCATAGGTTCATAGGTAGGTACTAGGCTATCGGCCCAAGGGCCCATGCAAGCCTAGCCAACAAGGTTCCCTGGCTTACGTCACCCAAGAAAGTTATTTTCCTGTGCCACTGACGGGCAGAGACACAGAAGTGATCCCCGGGGTGTATTTCCTAGTTCCCATCCACTCATCAAGATTTTTCTTGAAGAGTGCTAATGAAGAACTTTGCTTGACATAGATGGGTAGCCTGTTCCAGAGTATGGGAAGTCTCTGGGATAGGAATCTATCCCTCCAGCATGTCCTGTTTATTGTGGTGACAAGGTTTAGGTCCCTAGAGCATGAAGCTTGGAGGGATTGGGATTTCTTTAGGTGTAGCATGTCCAACAACTCTGGGTTTGACATAGCTTTATATGTTAGGCAGAGATCACCTCGGAGTAGGCGATATGCTACGGAGTAAAGCTGGAGTTTTTTGAGGTGGTCAGTGTAGGGCATTTGTTTGAGTCCAGTAATCCTCTTTGTGAGGTACTTCTGTGGCCTTTCCAGCTGCTGCTCTCATTGTATATTGCACTATAAACATCACAGTGACATAGGGCTTTGCTAGTTGTGCAGTTGATAGTTAACTCTAGGAATACTAGCTGCATGTTGAAAAAATGAAAGTTATGTACTTACCATAACGTTAGATCCATGTTGTCTCATTTTTGTCCACTTCATGCATGTAGGTTGTCAGATCCGAAGAGATCTGACCTCGAGTCCAATCTTGAGCTTCTCAGTTCCAGAGCTCTGACTTCTCCCTACCCATAACTATCAAGGCTGCCCCTCAAATAGTCAATTCAAGTATGCCCCTATAAAGATGTAAAGGTGTAAGATGTACATCTATGTATATATGTATATATGTATAAGTGTATATATATATATATATATACACACACACACACACACATATATATATATATATATATATATATATATATATATATATATAAACACTGGCAAAGAAAATTATTAAGATAACAAAAAAAACTTCCAAAGGCATCTGTAAAATGTAAATAAAACTAGGTATAACACAAGAAGAAAGAATGCAGCAAGTAGAACTTGTGAATGAGCACACTTTCGTTCTTTATTTATTTAAGAACTTCATCAGAATAAATAAACTGTGCAGATTACAAAGTTAAAATAGTGTAAGAAAACAAATAAAAATAATCTTGCCAATCAAAATCACAGTTCAACCCCTTTAAACATGATGGAAGTGTAATTCTCAAAGTTTTATTGTCCATAAATATGCATGAGGTGGGCGTAACTTAAACAGAAAACACAGTAGCAGAGCTAAACTCGAGCAACATTCTTAATGTAATCTGTAAACTTAACTAAAAATAAGAAATCAAACATCTATAATAATGTGTAATAAAGTACAAGTACAATTACGTTCCCAATTATACAGAAGTAATAATCTCTTCTGCTTTAGCAATGCATAAAATCAGACTTGCTTACAACTTAACAATAAAGTCAGCCCTTTAAGGCATAAAATTAAAATTACTCAGACCATCACTGCTGCCATCTGAGTTCTTTCACTTCCAGTAGAGCTGAGTAGTCCCCAAAACACAAGCCAACTTGCTCCAAAACAATACAATGGAATTTAACAAAGTCAAGGCAAGCTGCAGTGTCTAGCTAAAGCACTGCGATTGTTCTTGCCTCTAAATGCAGCACAATGCTCCTTAATGCAGTTGGAAAGTTTCCGACTAGTCTTTCCAACATAAAAAAACTGCAAGTCATACAAATTCCTGCATAAACAATGTTACAAGAATCACAAAGTGATGGGAACAAGTAACAGTGAAATTAATATCTTCAAATGTAAAGGAAGGTCCTGTACAGATATACTGAGAACAGATACATTTGCTGCATTTGAACATCCCATGTGGGTCAGAAACATTGAGAACATTTCCTATTAAAAACTGTGAGACTGTTCTCAAAAGAGCTCCTTAAAGTCTGCGTCCTTTTGCATGAAAACATAGGCTTTCTACCAAACAGTTCAGACATGGTAGGAGAGCTTGCAAAAATATTCCAGTTGCTAGAAACAATGTTTCTAATAGCTTGTATGTCTCTGCAAATTGGAACTGGAAAGTTTAACGTTCTGTCTGCATTTAGAGTGTTACTTTGTTGCTTAGGTTGGAAACCATACTTTAGGATAGGTTGAAATGAAACATGTCTGGCATTAGAAACTTCTTATGCTACTTTTAAAATCAAGTTTCCGGGGTAGTGCTTTTGCAGAAAAATTTCACAAAGAAAGTCAGACTCTTTCTTAAACTGTAGCTCGTCACTAACCAACCTGGAAAGTCTAATGAACTGGCCTTTTAATACATTATATGCAATTAGAGGCAGGAACAGTCACAGTGCTTTAGCTAGACACTCTGCAGCTTGACGTTGTTGTTGTTGAGTCTTTCGGCTTTTTCCTGGTTAGGGGTCGCCACAGTGGAACTCCGGTCTGCTAATGATTGGTAGTTACCAGCCCTGACGCACAACCTTCAACGAAGGTACGCCCATTCACGCATGTCTCCACGCAGAAGACCCTCTAGCTGAGAATCGAACCGGACAGTGTCTTACTGTGAGGCGACAACGCTACCGCAGCACCACCACCGCACTCTGCAGCTTGACGTGACTTTGTTAAATTCCATTTTACTGTTTTGGAGCAAGTTGACTTGTTTTTTGGGGACTACTCAGCTCTACTGGAAGTGAAAGAACTCAGATGGCAGCTCCGTTTGGTTGCGGTGTTCTCCACTGGGGACTCAAGACGTCCAGCATACAGTGCATGTGTTACTGTCACTGGACAACTCTAGCTCTGCCTGATAGCTTCTCTGTCTTCATCCATTTGACAAATTCATTCCATCTGGTGTGACAGCCAGGCATCTCTAGCCTAGGTCTGAGACCTGCGGCCTATTTATTTGTGCCCTGGTATCCTAATCAGTCAATGTGCTCCCCTCTGGCGAAAGTCAGGTGGAAGGAAGTAGGGCAGTTTTCAAGTCCAGAAGACCAGCCATCCCTAGTTACCCCCATATCCCCTGTAACCACCTTGGCTAGAATTTGTATAAATGGGACAAGCATTGGGCATAATCATCTGGCTATCCCTTTTCCCCACAATAGGGTATGATAGAGAAGAATAAATCCATGTTCACTCATAGTACAGGCACCTTCCCTCATCTGTGCCAGGTCTCTGCATGTGTGCCACCAAATGCACATGCCTTATCCCTCTCCCAGAGAGAGAGATGAATAGAGTCCACCCCTTTATTCCTCTCTCTCCCTGCCAGCTTCATCAGGTGTTCAAGCTACTAATTGCTCTCAGGTCAACTGGGTCATAAGCAGAGCTTTATTCGTCTATGACACCAGAGTTGGAAACAGCAAGAGTCTTTGGTCTAAGTGCCATTCAAAAAAACTCTACATTCCTCCTGATGAACCTGTTTGGAATCCACAGCTGCATGTGTCAGAATGCCTTCTCTAACCACACCAGGCAACAAGACAGAATGTTTGTTCAAGCACTGAGGAGTGCCACCAGAAATGGGGGCCTCTTCCATAATGATCCCGTGAACTGCTACACCTGGAATTATGTAGGTAACTGCTAAAAGCTATTCAATTAGCCAGTTTAAATATCTATTTTAAATATAAGCATTTTCACTACTCCTAAATCTCTCATCTAAAAGTCTGTGGCAACAACATATGGCATTCATTGTAAGCACAGTTCAGAAAGGCAACTATCTCCTTAATATGCAACATTTCGTTATCAGGGTGCCGACATTATACTTACTATTATATGATACATCATACAAGAACAGAAGCACTGAACAAAATAACTAAAAGAATCTTCTGACTGACTGTCATTGTTAATTATGGTGGTAAAAGCATTAAAGAAACGTACTGCAGAAACCACTGGACTGTCCTCACTCATAGTTCTAGCTACTGATTTAGTATTACTGGACCATCCTGAATACAGTCCTAATCTTGTTCCCAGCACAAGTTTATTTTATTAAGTACCATAACAATAGCTTGTGACATAACATATAATGGGTTGGTAGCCATAATCATTAGGTTAAACACCTCTCCTAAATTTACTGGCTTACCTTGGCAAGATTTTGATGTACTGTTTGCACCTAGCTTAACAGGCAAATGTTCTACTGCTAACACCTGACATAGACTGGGCAAGTACTTTGCTGACAGGCCTGAGAGGATGCTGTAGATTTGCCTAGAACAAATATCTTAGCTGTAAACTGTGTCATAATCTAATGCTCCAGCAAGTCTGCATGGAAGAAATGAGCAATTCACAAGCAGGAACCCATGACACACTGCTTCCTTATTCTCTATCAGATTTTTCTGGAAGTATTCTTTGCTAAGTTTTATTGTCTCCACTACCATCAGAATGCACACAGTTGCCCTAAATAGCTCTTCTTACACTCACTTTTGGATATCTTCCAGTCTCACTCACCTCTTGCGTCCCAAACACAGGACTCCAACCTCAGGCTAGTATTCCCAGTGCTGGCAACTACCGAGCCAATCATAAGAATTCTCTTACACAAGTAGATGCTAGCTGTCCACTAAAGCTGTCACTGTTGTTACGATGGTGTAGTACAGCCTCACACTGGATCTCAAGGAAACTTAATGTGTAGTCCCACTTATGGCATTAGAAATAAACAAATAATCGAGAAAAGACACCTAAAACATATGTTGCAAACAAAGTAACTGTGTTTATTTGCTGAGTACTTTCATCCCAGAAATAAGGACTTCTTTAAAGCATTAAAACACAGTGAATTGCATTGTAAGATGTACAATATTTAAATATCATTAAAATCATGTGATTCAAAATATATGATACTCTTTCGTGACATAAACTTTAAAACCATTGCATGTAAAAAACAGAACAATAAATGTAGACAATGAAAATAATAAAGTAGACTTTTTCAAAACACAGTAAGGTACAAACTGCAGTGGTCATAATTTTGCTGATCGTAATGTCAACACACTATTAACTGAAATATAATAATTTAGCCCAGGTATCTGTGTAGCATTAAGTCATAACTGCCACACCAACTCTCCATTTTCAAGTTTTCTTTTCATGAACCTCCCCTTACATCAATTGGCACAATTTCCAAAACATACATACAGATCTTCTAAAGTTACAAATTAAGTTTTTAGTGTTCTAATGAAGTCCTTATTTATTGGGGGAAAAAATCACTGAAAACTAACACCTTTTCATTTGTTTATGGCATTTTTTTCTTGGACACTTTAGGTCTCAGTCTGATTTTTACTGGTACCACAGTATCAGTGGATCATATGCTGCTAAATAAAGTTTGACACAGAGATATTCAACTTTACAAAGTGCAAGCAGTAAATAAACTTTGTCATGCAAACAGTGAAAACTGAAACCCACTGTAACAATATTAAAATATATTTGCAGTATCCCCAATGTGTACATGCCTACACAAACCCCTGCCACCTTTCAGCCTGAGACTGCTAAACCTCAGAGTAAAGGGAATTCTTTGAGACATTGCAATTGCAGAATTAATAAAACAGTCAAACACTATGCTGTTCACACTTTTTTGTGCTGAACATCTGTGTATCAGACTTGAGCCTTGCTTTATGGATAATGGCAATGCTGACACTAGATGACTGCCTTTCTGTCAAAGCTCCTGCTTTATCATTTTTCTCACATCTGGCTCTCAGATGACTTTCCTGAATCTGATGCCATGTTGTTGCAGACTGATAGAGGCTTATTTGTACAGAATACTCAAATCATATATCCTACATATTCTTTGACTCTAGCAATCTACTCATATGCAACTACTGGTTGGATATATACAGACTAAATGGGACTAGAACCATACACTGTGAACAAAACCAGGAAATGATCTCAGCGCTTCCCTACTGCAACAAAAGCTCCCTGAAAGAAATGTACAATATGCAAAGAATTACCTATCTGAACTCCTGAAATGCTACAATAAATAAATAAAAAAACTGAATCAGTGATGTCTGTTTATAGACTGACTAGCTTGGCCATAAGTGAGTCATAGATAAAGGCACATGTTCCTAACACCTCCCAAAGACTGGTCTTTGATTTCCTGAATCTCTGTAGTAGGCCTTGTGCTAAGATGAAAGATGCATTGATCTTTAGGTATAGAAGTCATTATATTGTATTCCTGGCCAACAGCATCACCGGTTAAAGGAGGAATGGTTATTTGCTGAGGTCCTCCTTAACAATCATGAGCAGATCTTTATGGGCTGTACCCTCCTCATCACTAACTAAATGAGTTAGTGATACTTGATTAGCTCCAACACTTCCTGACACCATGGATTGTCCTTTGCCTCCTGGGGACCTTAACCTTTGTTGGGATAAACAAAATATCCAGGGAATGTCCTCCCAAGTCAGGTGAACTGGCTGATGGCAGACAGATCAGATATATGAGTGGGGACTTTTACAAACATCATTGGTTATCTCTACCCCATTTTAATCTGGCAAAACGGCCAAGGTCATATTCTGTGCTCAACCCCCTTATAGAGTTAAAGAACTGGTCAGAAAATGTCATAGTAGATGTGATAATACCCAACATTTTTGTAATAGCCTTTGAGAAAAACGGTTAAAATATACAGGGTTAATGATGGAAGCCAGAAATATCTTTATAAACCTGTGAAAGCCAATGTAGTAACATAATGTCTGAAACAGATAGAAGGAATCACCTGTAAATTATAACACAAATGTTTGTCTACCTAAATGCCTACCTAAATTACATGAGATAAGTACACATAGTGGGCAAACCAAAACCCACAGCAACTCTATTTAGTCCTGGGGATAGCTTGCTTCACAAATATGTTCATTTAATAAAGGAAATAAGAAATAGAAAATCAGAATTACTATACACAGGTTTGAAGTCTGACAAAAAGGTTTATATTTACTTATGATTCCTTTGTGAAGTACAATTATTCTGACAGTATCACTCAGCATAGATTTGTAGAAGCTGAGGTCTGCTCATCACAGTGCTTTGAAGTTAGTTCTTGAGGTAGCTGGTACATCTGCTCGCTGTTATTAGTTTTTCATAAGCTTAGATACCTGATGCTTGGGGCACAGATGTTAAGTATAATAACCAACAACTCGTAGGAAAAAAAACAGCAACGCCAGCAGATCCATATTATTTAATAAAAAAACAAGTACACTTCTCTAGCGCCTTGTACAAACATAAATTAAAACAATCAAACAATTAAACAATTATAGCAGCCATTTCCAATTAGTTCCCTATTTAACCCTTTTAGGAACAAAGGACCAAATTTAAGAATAAAAATTGCCTATTTCTGAAGCAACTTATTTTTTTAAAGACATACCTGGAACAATTTTTACCCTTTCTATAATGGTACCTTTCAGGTTTTTACTATCCCCAGATAAACTCATTCCAGGAAAAACTAATTGAGATTGTTTTGTTCTATTAGAATTTTTTATTGCAAGATAAATAGTTTGCCTCAAAGACCTATAGTTTCTTATAAAAGAGGCAGAAACATCAAATATATGATAGTCCATGCTCAGTTTATTTTTCAAGAACAAATACTGGGAAAACAAATTTCTGAGTTTGGACTGAAACCCTGTGGACATTGTTCGATATGTAATTTTACTGTACCAATTTTTCACTATATAAATGACAAAATGTATTCTCCTTGTGAAACTTATAGTTGCAATACAGAAGGTGTTGTTTATGTTTTAAAATGTGAATGTAACTATGTGGGTGAAACTAAGCAAAGTTTTTGAGTTATATACTTAGAACATCTTAGAAATATTAAGAATAAAAAGTTAGAAAGCCTTTGGGGCTACATTTTATGGCTTGTCATGGTGGGGATAGTAAAAACCTGAAAGGTACCATTATAGAAAGGGTAAAAATTGTTCCAGGTATGTCTTTAAAAAATAAGTTTCTTCAGAAAGAGGCAATTTTTATTCTTTTATGTTTTTTTATATAAATAGAAGCATTATGGGTATGTGTTTTTATACTCTATCAAAGGCTGTTTATCCGAGGTGCTAGAGAAGTGTATTTGTTGTTCAATAAATAATTTGGATCTACTGGCATTGTTGTTTTTTACAGATGTTAAGTATGTCCAGCAGTACCCTGATAATAGAAGCAAGGCACTAAACTACACCTTAATGGATTTTTTTACTTAACATTGTTATTTTTTTTTTCATAAGCTTGGGTGACCATGATTATGAAACAGATATGATTGTGCCCAATGGTTTCCTGGTTGAAGAATCAAGACATCACATTGCGCCTTGCTGTAGTTTTTAGAAGACATCAGTCATCACAACTGTCAGAACCCGCAACAGATGTCTATGTACCATCCTGAGTCTTACAGCAAATGCAAAGTTAACTTCTGCAAATAACACAAATATTGAGGTAGTCTCCAATACAAATTAGTAGGCATTACAGTACACAACACCATGACTTTCAATCTCCACATTCAACAATCAAAGAGACTTACGGCTTTTCCTGGTTAGGGGTCTCCACAGTGGAACTCCGGTCCACCCATAATTGGCAGTGGATTTTTACGGTGCTGAGTTGCCAGCCTGATGCCCAACCTTCAACGAAGGTACGCCCATTTACGCTCGCACCTAACTGCATGTCTTTAACGTCACTCGACTGTGGGAAAGACATGCAGACTCCACACAGAAGGCACTCCAGCTGAGAACTGAATGGGAGAACCATCAGAATTTAGATCTGCTATATACAGATATTGTGCAGAATTTTCCCCATTTATTATTGACTTAGCCCACTGTTCCGCTGTTCCATACTGAGCAGTGATGGCTCCGCTTTGTGATTTTTCCATTGGCTCATATACTACAATTACAGCCAGTCAGCATTGCGGTACACAAGCCAATCAAGTCACTGCTCCTAACGCAAAGGGAGCCAATGAGGATGCAGAGAATTTGGCCAATCACTTGTCACTACTAGTTTTCATGCCACTGCAACACAGTCAAAAAGGGTATTGCAGAGTGCAGAAAGTGAGAGAGATCAGCATTTGGATTTCCAAGAGAAGCGTTATGGTTTTCATCTGATTTTATCTTAGTTTCCTGATCCTGACCCGAAAACTCAATCGACCGTGCCGTGGATAGATGAGACTCAGGACTACCAGAAGAACACAGTGTCAGGGACTGGGCAACGAAGTGCTGAACAGCTACTGCAATGAATCAGTACACCAGGCCACCAAACACTAAACAACCTGAGGAAAACTAAAAGGACCTACTAAAAGGGCTGAGATTTGCTTTGTCATATAGGTTGTGAGTGGGACAGTCGTGCCGGTGCGGTTGCTGGACTGCTGACTGCTACAGCTGCTGGGAGTTATAACTTTGGATTTTTTTTTTTGTTCCTGTCTGTCTGTAGTTGAGGGGTTGTGGACTTGTGTTACAGCTAAAGTTAAAGTGTCAGCACTTGGTTATTTATTTTTTATTCACTTTACTTTCCTTATTTTATTTATGTATTGATCAGTCCCTGATTTTGACTCTAACATTACTTCTGTCCCTTTTAATCCTTCCTAAAATTGGTGACTTTTGGAGAAAAGATGGTGAATTACACTTAAAAGACAAGAATTAGAATTATAAACTTTTGTTATTTCAGAAACTGTATATTAATTCACATTCTCTTCTGTCAATGTCTCAGGGTAACAGTAGAAATATTTTAAAGCTGTCCATGATTAATTCTGGATTTGTCCCTTGATTCTACTCAGTTTTGTCCAAGCCCCTGTGGAAATAGTATGCTTTCATGCAGTGCAAAAATAGGCTGTTCAACATTTTGACTGTTAGTCACACATTGCTAGGGTCTTTGTTCCACATTGGCCTCTTAAGAGGTTGAGACCTATGTATACAGACATACAATATCTGACAAGCATGTAGCAGTCAGATAACATTAGCATCCACTTACCTGCTGCTTAGACTTCTATATGCCTATCATATTTTCATCAAGTTTATATTAGATGAGCGAATTTTCAAAAGTTCGACTTATGGTTAACACCATATGATCGAATTTTTGAAAGTTCGAACATTTTAACAGAGATCTTCGTACAGAGTGTAATGGGAAGATTTCCCTTTTATGCACTGTAGTGTGATCTCAGAGTTGGTATATTTAAAGACCGGGTGTGTGTGGGGGAGCAGGGGGGCTTTCCCCCCTTCTTAAAATGTTCAGATAGGTAAATCTGAGCACTACTCCATTTTTTCTGCAAGATGCTTGTCTACAACAAAAAAACTGACTACTGTCTTACGTAAAATGATCTATTTCCCATCATTTAGTTCACTAATTCCTAAGATGTCAGTATTTATTCTTGTCATCTCATCCTAATCCTCATCAAATTTACCTTGAGTCACAGTTTTTACTTTGCATGTTATAGTTATACATAGTTCACTGCTGCATATGATTCTCCTTTCACTTTTTGACTTTAAGCCATCTGTGCCACAATCTCTAACACTACACATACTTGTCTTCTGTTCTTCAACAACAGTATGCTGGATACCTTTGGATATGATGGTCTTACGTTCTTACTGTCAATCTGACATGCCCCTGGTTGCTTTGCCCTTGCAGATTTTAAAGTAATAATAATGGAATGATTTGCCATTACCTTCTCCAGTGGATCATATTTGGTCTGAACTCTTTGCTATAATCTGCCCACCTTGGGTGGTCCTACACTGTAGATCTCATAGGCTGAGATGCACAAGCCCTTTCCCCAGGACAAGGGAACTGTTCTGAAGGGGCATGTGCATACACACCTAGCAAATTTCAGTAGGAAGAATACCAGGGTTGCTATTCTCAGCAGCATGAGCTTAAACAACAAAATGTCTGAAATTCTGGCTTACTTCAGCCTCAAAGGCATACAAATTTGTGAAGCTACCGAGAGATAGCACAGGCATTCTGGACCACTGGGAACTGTTAGGTTGTCCCACATTTGTCAGGAACTCTTGTGTGTTGTGTCAGATCTTACAAGAAACAAATGTAGAGCTTACAGAGGTCCTAATGTATCTCAACAAAAACACCTACCACATCATAGCAAAATACAGATCCCTTTCTATGTCCCCTTGACATACTGAGTATCAGGGTTAACTTGGAAAGTTACCCATTAAGTGAAATACCATTACTATGAGTGAGTTTATTTAAACTTCAATCAACTGGGTAGCTTACATAATAATCAATACATACATCTACAGTTTCCTTCCTTGATTTTGTAAATACCAGTGCTAATTGTCCTTGTCCCCACTAACGGTGTAAGCCTCCTTGATCTTGTCTTTGCCAATGGTCCTCCTCCTGTGCCACCCCACATTGTCTATGTAGGAACCTCAGTTAAATCAGATTAGCAGCCTGTAACCTTCACCATTAATACAAGCCTCATCATTCATAAAAACCCCACAGCAGTTTTAGATTTTTGTAAAACTTACTGCTACGTACCAATATCCTGGACAGCCACAACTGGCAAATCCTGCAAAATTAACAAATTTGTGGTGCAACCCTTGCTTCTGCATACATCAAGAGTTTTACTCACTCATAAATACATACATACAAAAAGACTGCTCCCAACCACCACAAGAATTTAAAGAAAGCCTGTATGGTGGAACTCCCATATAAATTAACACCATAGGAAAAAAAACTTCAAGACGTAAAAAAATCCTCACTATAGAAGTCATCTAAAAACAATAAGCAAGAACTTCAGATACACCATTAGGCACTGTAAAACTCTTATGAGCTAAACAGTATATACCAATACCACAAGGCCTTCTTTAGCCACACTAGGAAAACTTAGACACAATATGTATTCTTGCTCCAAACTTATTTCCAATGGCATATCTTACTCTGACATAGAAACCATAGCCAGTACCTTGGGGGACAAATTTAGTTTCATCTTCACAGTTCCTACACATCAAACTGCTCCTTCAGTTTCTCCCATTACTAATACCTTTGTAGTCAACCCAAATCAATTCGCATCATCACTCTCTAACTCTAGTCCCATGTGCCTCGACAAAATTCCAGTAAGTCTGCTTGCAAGTATTAAACACTGTAAAGGCCAAACACTTCAAAATCTCTTTAACCTTAGTCTTTCCACAGACTATGTACCTACCAACTGAAGAGCTGCAACTAACCGTTCTACCACTCCACAGAGGTGGTTCTATAACAGACATTGGTAACTATAGGCTACTAATCTTACTAGCATAATCTGTAAAAAAACATGCAGCAAGTTATTGCTTAATTAATTAAAATGATAACAGAAACCTCCAAACTCTTGATCCTAACCAATCTGGATTTGTTAAAGGCAGGTCATGTCTGCTCAGCCAAGCTGATTTCTTTGATATGGTAACAAAAGCCTTAGACAAAGGCCAGACTATTCACACTGTCTACCTTGACATTACCAAGGCCTTAGACACAGTTTTCTACATGGCTATTATAGACAAACTCACCAGCCTCAGTTTTAACTCTTGTGTTGCCCACTAGACAGCAAATTGCATTTCTGTAAGAACTCATGCTGTTAAGGCTGGGGGCATCGCCTATAACCCCAGAGATGTCGCCTATAACTTCAGAGATGACAAATCACACAGGACATCTTCTTGGGTATCCTCTTATTTGGCATTGTATCTCAGAAATGAAATGGGGCATCTAAAGTCTCTGCCTTACCAGGCTTGTGGATGACTGCAAATTAAGTGCAGCTGTCAAGTCCCCTGTGACAGCTGACAGTGTTATTACCTCACAGCAAGAGATTCCTGCAGGTCTTGTATCAGACCAATACCTGGCATGTTAACCATGGTTTTATCCTATATGCCATGTGCGGCATAGTCACACTCTTTAAAGTCCTTTTGTCATATCATTACCAACTCCTCAAAGCAGACCCTTTTATTAGAGACATAGGTTTCTACACAGAAAATGAGCTCTTTTTTGACTTCCATTTCTTGGCTGTGGTAAGAACCTTGCAAATGGTCTGTGCTATCTGAAGGGGCACCTCATGCTCAAGAGATGCCCTTGTCCCTCTATACTCCTGCTTCATTAGACCAATCACAAATACTGTGCCCCCTTTGGAATGTACCTGTCTAAGCATCTTGTAGAATGTCAAATGGTCCAAATTGAGAGACGATATATCAGCAAGCAAAGGAGAGTAGTATTGCTGGAATTCAATTCATCCTCAAGTCTTGGTGAGTTTCTTCACGGAATGGAACCTGTTTTTCACAAAATCTCACCAAGACAACACTGACATATAGAATGTATTTTATATATAGCATATATCATGGACAGAAGTAGGTTAAAGAATAAACAAAGATAGCTGGGTGCACAAGACCCAGGATAAAAAAAATACCCAATGCTGGTAGGCACACTGGTGCCAAGACTGGAAAAATTGATAGTGTAGAATCCTCAAGACATGAAAGCATTCCTACAATGGGGCTAGGCCAGCTCAGGGGAATGACGGCCCTCCTCTTGAAGAAGGAAGCAGTAGTCCACAAAAGTCACAAAAACTGATAGGCCAAAAAAAGAGCCATAAAGATGATGGACTGCTGAAGATAAGAAATAAATTATGTACTGTTACTATTATGCAAGAAACCCAGAATTTCCAGATAGAAGATATACAAAAACATTAAGAGAAATTATAGGAAAGAAAAATACTTGTGCAAAAAAAAAAAATGTTAGAAGCTTCAAATAAAAATTTGTGTTCATTAATATGACATATTATAAAAAACATTATACAGACCAAGAAACCTTGGGCCATTATGAAAAAAAGAAGTGAATGAGGAAGTGTAAAAATGTAAAGAACAAAATCTACAGATTTTTGAAAGGTAGAAAAAAGAAATCTGGACACAAGAAAGAAAGACAGATCTGATATGGTGCAATATTTATGCAATGGAGAAAGTCAAATTAATTAATACAAAAACATCAGCCCCAAAGATATTCAAAGAGAAATACAGGCAAAGACATACAGATATGGAAAATGTCACAATACAAAAAATAAGAATATAAAGAGGGAACACAGAACAGAAGATAAGTAAAGCAGAAGTTAAACAAAATAGAAGCTGAAGTTATGGAATAACTGCGAACTAAAGGATTTAGTGCAGAAAGTCTAACATAAGTTATATCAAAGTATGATGGAACAACGTGCCCCCGAGTGAGGACACACAGGAGGACCAGGAGACATCGGAAAAAGAAATATGGACATTTGAAAGGAAAAGGAATTTAATATGGTGCAATACTTATGCAAAGGAGAAAGCAAAACTAATAAATGCAAAAACAGCAGCACCAAATACATTTGAAGAAAAATATAGGCAAAGACATCTGGATATGGAAAATTTTACAATACAAAAAATATATAAGAAAACAAAGAAGAAAAATAGAAAAGAGGATTAGTAATGGAGAAGTTAAATAAAAAATGAGGTTATGGATTACCTGTAAAGTGAGGGATTTAGTGTAGAAAACTTAACTCTGATAACTCACATCAGGATAGAGCAATGGATCCTCAAATTAAGGAGCAGGAAACATATGATTAGTTGCCATATGAAGATACTTCGGCGCCTTTAATAAGAAACCAGTACGAACGTTCAGTTGGAGTTTCACAGCAAGGGAAGGAACAGGAAACTGTGGCAACTCTGACACAGTCAGTGTTTGGAGAGATAGGCCACTGAGTTCCCATATGAAAGAGCAACAGCTGACAAAGGATGAAACTGAAGAGAATGTGACACAGGAAGATGCTCTGAAACATTCTGTAGAATGCCCACAGGAAATGAAGAACAAAGAATGTGTCCTCAGTTTAGAAGAAAATGATCTAACAGAAGCGTTGCTTGATTTACTAGAGATGGACAGACATTAAGATCAAGGGAAGAAATAGACTACAGGAAGTAATAAAACCCAGAATGTTAAAAGTGTGATAAAACAAATGAACACAGTATTCAGGACTGTTTGTACAGATTCATGCGATATAACATAAGTAAATAGAATATATTACAGTACAGCAAAATTAATAACAGATACAAGTCTTACTACAAAAACACAGGGCAGTAAGGGAAGGAACGGTGAGAAATCAAATGACACCACAGAAGTATCGAACAGAGGAATCTATAAAGCAATTAAGACAAGTTTCACTGTTAGAAGAGTATAGAAGAGGAAAGAGATCAACAAAAATACTCAGAAAGATAAACATGATAAAACCAATGAGCGGTATCAGAACAGATCAGGAGCTATTGTGCACTATTGTAAACAATAAACTACACATGTCAGCATAGGCAGAAACGCTTAGAAGATATGCAGATAAGTATAAAGGAAAAGTACAAAATAAACAATTTATTGATGATCCAAAAAGTTTTATACAGAATTGGGGAAACAAGGCAAAAGGAATTGAAACATCACCAAAAAAGAAGATGTAGATACATTTTGGAGAAGTATCTATGATGATCCTGTAGAACATAACAAAGATCCTGAATGGATAGAACAAGTAAAAGAAAGAATAAGAAGTTCAAATGTACAGCATATGAAATGGGATGAAGTAATGGCCAGAGAGATTGAAACAAAGTTAAGAAAAGCACTTAATCGGAAAACACCAGGCCCAGAAGCAGTACTTGACTTCTGGCTAAAAATATTAACATCTTTACATAAAGATTTAGCCATGAGTAACAACTATTTATATGTTCACCCTGAAAAGACACCAACCTGGCTAACAACAAGAAAAACAATACTTATAGTTAAGATAGTGCTTGCAAGCTAGCCTAAAAACTATACACCAATAATTTGCCTTCCGACGACATAAAAACTATACATTGGAATTGATGCTAACAGAATTTATTGTCATTTAGAAGAAAACTCAATAATGGCAATAGAACAGGGTAACAACATAAAATCATATGGAACAAAGGATCGTCTGTTGTTAAAGTCATAATGGAGAATTGTAAAAAGGGGAATAATCTAAGTATGGCATGGATGGACTCCAACAAAGCATTTGACAGTATTCCATATTCATGGATAAAACAGTGTTTAAACATGTATAAGATACTCTCTACACTGATCAATTACATTACAGTGACCATGAAACAGTGACAAACCGCTTTGCAGTTAAGCCATGATAAAGGACACATTATTATTCCAGGGATATAAATTCAAAGGGGATATTCCATGGTGGCTGTCACTGTTGCTCTTTTATCTTGCCCTTAACCCATTAAGATGTCTATTTAACAGATAAGGTCATGGAAACAGTTTGGTTCCCAGAAAACAGCAACGTGTAAAGACTTCTCATCTTCTTTTTGTGGATGACTTAAAACTGTATAAGTCATCAGATGAGGAAGTGAAAGAAAACACAACTGCAAATGGTCAAAACTTTTTCAGATGACATAAGAATATGATTTGGTCTTCATAAATGTGCAAAAGCAATCTTTAAAGCAGGAAAGCTCCAGCACCAAGAAAACATCAGACTAGGACAGGAATGTGATATAAAAGAATTTGCGCAAGAGGGAGTGTATAAATATTTGGCAACTGATGAAGGATCAGCAATAAAAGATGAACAAATGTGAATAAAACTTAGAAAGGAATATTTTAGAAGTCTAAAATTAATACTGAAAATGGCACTGTCATCTAGGAATAAAGTCTAAGCTATAAACGAATTTGCTCTTCCTGTCAATACATAGAGTTGTGGAGTGACTGACTGGCCCCCAAAGGTGTTGGATCGGTTGGAGAGGAAAACAAGAAGGATGTTTCATGCTAATCAAATGATTTATAAAAATCAGTGCATACCAAGACTATATATACCCAGTTCTGAAGGAGGTATGAGCCTCCTCGAAATTGATTACATGTACAGATCTGCAATAGCAGGATTGCATACATATCTGCTGACCTCAAAGACCCAAACGTAGTGAAAGTTTTAAAACATGAGGAGAATTAGTCTAACAAGGAGGGTGGCCTAATGGTTAAGGTGTTTACCTTACAAACACAAGGTGCGGGGCTTGAGTCTCACAAGGGATAATTGGCTAGGCTTAAAATGGCTCACAAGGGAAGTTAGCCTAGTACTAATCTAATCTATCTATGACTTCTCTGCTTAGTTTAGCAGAAGCATATCATTGTCAAGTGGGAATGGAAATTAAACCAGAAGCAGATAAAAATCAGGCAGCAACTGAATGTGCCAAAAACAAAAGAAAGAATATAAAGTGAAGGATCAGATGAGAAAGTAAGAAATGTGAAAAATGCATAAATATAGTTGCAATTATAGAAAACTCTTGGAACAACCTCATGTTGATCAAGATCGAAAAAACAGGAACGGTTAAGGAGAGGTAAATTCAAACCAAAGGACGAAAGGTTAATATTGGCGGCTCAAGATAGTGGACTATGTACACACTGGTTTACAAAGTCTAATGAACATGTGGGAGAAACAGACAAATGTAGGTTTTGTAAAATAGAAGTGGAAACAGTCACACATCTTGCTGCTGGTTGTGATATACCAATGGCAGAAGGACTGTATACTGAAAGGCATAACAATGTGGCGATACCGTTGCACTGGGGATTGTGCAAAAATTATAATTTTTAAGTAGATGAAAAACATTGGAAACATGAGACACAAAGCAAGAAATGATGATGTTTACATCACATGGGATCACCCATTACACCAGTTCAAAAAATAGATGCGAGAAAACCAGATATAGTAGTCCATGAAGAGAAAGCAAAAGTGGCATTGACCATTAAAATTGCTACACCCATTGACTACAGTGTGTTACATAAGGAGAGACACAAAATCATAAACTACCAGGATTTGCAGGCAGAAATGAGGGCAATGTGGAAAAAGGATACCCAGAGAGCTCCAATAGTTGTAGGAGCAATGGGTCTTATAAAAAGAATTTACAACCGTACTTAGATATGGTACGGATATATGAAACTCCGTATGAATTGCCAAAGGAGTCCTGGGCATACTGCAGGTGCTGCAAAGAGTACTTCGGGCCAACATCAAAGATTGAAACAATACAAATTTCATGAACTTTAATCATACTTTGACTTAGGAATGGGGTCCATTCCTGTCATAGTATTAGAGATGCAAAAGACTTGGAGAAATTAAAAAAAAAAAAAAACAGACGCTTTTATTAGAGACATAGGTTCCTACCTAGACAATGAGTTCTCTTTTGACTACCATGTCTCATTTGTGATAAGGAAGTCCTTCTGCTTCACACAAGGTACATGTTACCTGAAGGGGCACCTCATGTACATCAAATGATGTCCTTGTTCCTCTATAGTCCTACTTCATTAGACCAACCACAAATACTGTGCCCCCTTTGGATTGCACCTGTCTAAGCATCTTGTAGAACTTCAAAGGCCTAAAACATTTCTAGTCTATGCCACTTAAAGTGTTTATTTATCTGTTTACAACTCTTTACAAGATAGATCAGTGATCAAAACGGACCCATTTCAGGCTTATTCCAGGAATGCACAACAATCAAATAACAGGGTCATACACAGTATTATAATGCAAGGTAGATAAACATTATATATAAAGTACAGTTGTATAAGGTGCAATTACTCATACAGTAGATGTTTGAATTCCTCACTGCTGCTGTTGCCTTTAGGCCATATGGGTTGTTATCTTGCCTGGGAAACAACTGGCTAAAGCTCTGCCCCCACACACACACACACACACACACAAGGAGGGAAATCAGAAGTCAAAATAAAGATTTCTTCAGGACTTTCTTACCCATGCATAGAGAAAGGACAGCCTCACAATCCTGAACCAAATAACTATTAATAACTACATGCAAGAGGAAGGGGTGGGTGGGTACAGCTACTACAGCAGTGAGGAATTTGAATTTTACTGTTATGGGTAAGTACAACTTACATAACTGTATTATGTTCATCATTCCCACTGCTGTTGCAGCCTTTAGGCTACAGGGGCTGATTACCAAAGCCTATCCAGCCTGGGAGGAGGAAGGAAAATGAATCCAGTTCATAATGCTTTTGTAAAGGTACATATGGAGCACCGAGTAGCTGCCTGTAGAGTGCTTCTAGAATCCACTCCTTTCCAGTATGCCATAGAAGAAGACACCGTTATAGAAGAATGTGCCTTGATACTGTTTGGAATGGATATGCCAAGGGGGGAATAACAAAAAACAATAGCTGAGGACAATGACCTGTAAACTGTAAATTTAGTCACAGGATGTCTCGTTTTGTCCCTTTGTACGAAATAAATAGCTGATCAGCCTTTCTAAATAACTTAGTTCTCTCAAGATAGTACCTGAGCTGTCTATGCAGAGTATGTAGAATCTTTCCTCTCTGGTTGTTAGGATTTGGATAGAAAACTGGGAGATGATAGTTTAATTCAATGTAAACGCTGAAACAACTTTGGGCATGAATGAGGAGGTTGTGCATAATGTGACCCCGTCTCTTGGAAAATGATAAGGTTCACCCTCCATGAGAGCTTACAACTCAGGTACATTTCTTGCACTGTCAGAGCAATGATAAGTACAGTTTTCCAAGTCAAGAACCTTCAATCAGTTTAATGAGTAGGTTCAAAAGGTGACGTAGCCACTTCTCTGGCACTAATCTGAGATCCCAAGGTGGAGCAACCTGCTTATAAGAAGATCTCGGGTATAAAATTTTTTCAGAAGAATGCAGGCATAGTAATTCTGGACTGTTGGTCTGTCCCTTGTTCTGGAATGACCCATGCTTCTTACTATTTATCTGCAGAATTACTTTTTAGTACTCTGCTTGTCTGAAAAAGACTGGTTTCCTTGTTTGGCTTTTTTGTTAACAGGGATGCCTATAGGATTTATATGAAAGAACGTGAAAAATGTTAGAAACTCCTTGAGTGAATTTCCCTCTCCCATCACAGTGTTAGTTGAGCTAGGTAGAAGTGAGACAAACAATACCTCCTTGGCTAAGGCAGAATCTAAGCTTTCACATTTTATCTCATCAGCAAACTTTTGGTGACATACCCAAGTACAGCTTCTCAAGACTGTAGCAGCAGCAGTGGCACTAGACCCAATCGCACCATCATACACACTCTTTTAAGCATCTTTGGATACCTGATACAAGGTAGAAACAGTTTGACAAAAAAAATCTTCTGAAGGAAGTAAGGTAGCAAGTTCCCACAGACCATACATGGAACAAAGCATAATCTTCCACATACAGGCCTGATAATTGAGAATTCTGAAAGCCAGAGTGGATGAGGAAAATATTCTCATACCTAGATGACCCAACACCTTGGCTTCATTGTCACCATATAAGAGGTTAATGTTCAATACCAGTCTATTCCAAGCAGGAGATACAGTACATAAACCAGCTGTATCTGATCTCAGATGAGAAAAAAAGGAATTTACCAGCCTGAGGGACTTTGCATGTTTTCTGATTTTTTTAGGTAACTGATAGCTGGGAATCAGGATGCTTAAAGGTAGCATTCAACACAACCTCCAAGGCTGATAGTATATGAAGGATGGGTGAGGAATAAGGTATAAACTTTTGTAGCATTTCATAATATATCCTGAGTACAGGGAGAACAACAATCCCATGAAAATACCTCATTCATCATTCATCCTGGCTATGTTTTGATTTAAAGAAAATTTATTCACACAAGGTAAAGAATTAGAATTTTCTTTATTAGAAAATTGGGCTTGTGGGTCTGCAGTAGAATAAGCCTCATCTATGTCAAAGTCAGAATAATCTGTCCCTGTTTCCTTGGGAATTGCTTTACATAGAAAGCTCACCTGTACTGGCTTTTGGACACCAGGATTCATATCCTGTAATGCATACCTTGCTAAGATGTGCTAAACATCTTTTTAACTGTAATTAGCTCTTCAGATAAATGTTTAATCTTCTGTTTTTTTTCTTTATAGCAGTTCCTGTAGAAGAAGACTGACTCAAAAAAGGGATGTCTCACCATTCTAATGGTCTCTTGCCTCAATTACCCCATGAAGAATCTCCAGTTGTGTCTCCCAACCCTAAAGAGGGTGGTTCTCCCATGCCCACATCAGACACTGGAACAGCTGGAGAGGACATGACTCATATCCAGTTCATGGTGGCAGAAAGTATTACAACAGAGGAAGCCAGAGAGGTAAGTTGTCTGCTGAACAACCAATGGCCACTGCAGGCTCACTCACTATTGGCTGAAGAATAGACTGAGTCCGTGTCACTGCAAGGGTTCTTTTGAAAGTGATTTTTTCTTCTTATAGACAGTGATAGTGGAGCCAGCAGTAGCAGCATAAGTATCCGTACTTTAGCCAAGGAACAGAAGATAAAAGTGGTAAGCATTGCTGGTGAGGGTCAGCTGGAAGGTAAGTTGCTACCCAGTGTATACAAGCAGCAGGCTTACACTCACATTTCTTATCCCAGCTCCTTCACAAAGTACAAGCACTAGCAGTATACTATTTCCCTGTTAGTACACACTTTCCACATTAAAAATGCTGACAGAATAAGAAAAATGTTCTGCAGGTTGTCACTAAATGAGCAGAAGTACTACACTGTAAAATATCCCTGCCCATCCCAAATCCAATAACTTAGTTGCAAATTTCAAAGTTTACACAAGCATAATACATACTTAAATAAAAGTATCCCCTAATTAGGTAAATAACACAGTAAGCTATAAACAGTAGTCCCTGACAGGAAATTAAAAATATTGTCAAAAATACCAAGCATCTTAAAGGGGAAATACCACTTTTTGAAATAAAAAATAAGTAGCATTTTCTTAAAAGGGCAACAATTTCTTTGTGGAAGGGTTCCCCAACACAGACTTACCTGCCAGAAATTAAGTTCTTAGCTGATTACTACTCCTGTGAAGCCCAGAGATGCTTCTCCTCCAGGCAGCAAGTACTGAGGAAATCTTCACTCAGATTGTTAACTTCCCTCCTTGTGGCTATCTAATCAGCAGTCAGACTGAAGGTATGGGGGGAGCCAGAGCTTTGAGAAGCTGACTGTTTTTTGTTTCCTAGGCAAGGAAACAACCCATATAACCTAAAAGCTCATGCAACAGTGGGAATAATGAACATTAAGCAGTTAAAAAGCAGTAAATGCTAGTCAAAAATTAAGTCATGTAATAGCAATAAATCTACATATAGTCTACTGTAATAGAGGACTGATCAAAATGGACCTATTTCAGGCTTATCTTGGGATTGTGCAATAATAAAATATGATCTTACACAGTATTATAATGCAAAGAATAAATAATTCATATATAATAAATAGCAAAAGCAGGACAAAAGTGAAATTGTACAACAGAAATACATCTACTGTACATTATGAAGACAGCTGTCCAAACAAAGGCACATGAAGGAACTTGGGTACTAAAGGCTGAGTTAGTGTGAGCTAAGAGAAATTAGGATTGTTACATTATGTTACCTGAAGTAAAACACAGGTTCATAGGTTTATAAAGTTGCTACTAGGTTAGTGAGCACTAAGGTCCTTACAAGCCTAGCCTTGCACCCCAAAAATGTTGGTTCCGAGTAACATGGGAATCTATATGGGGTGCATGTTAATAGGGATGTAACTAAAGGATTTGTAGAGTAGTTGTTAGTTAGGATAACACTTTTCTTACTGATGTCCTTTGTCCATAAGGGACATGGGGGGCCAAATTTGGGGTAAATTTATGATTTCCCATCCAGTTGTCAAGGTTTGTTTGAATAGGGTCAGGGAGGAACTCTGTTTTACATGGATGGGGTGCCTATTCCATAGCTCAGGGATCCTTTTGAGCACAGATCTGCCTCTCTAGCATGTTCACTTTATGTCACAAGAGAAGTTCAGATCCCGGGATCAGTATTTTGGGCGCTGTTTGTTTTGCACATGTGCAACAGATCAATCAGGGCTGGTTCTGAGGAAGCCCTGTAAGCCAGGCAAAGACCCCTTTTCAGCAGACTGTAGGAGACTAAATACAGAGATAGAGCCTTTAAACTCATTAACCCCAAGTGCCTTCTCATGGCGCCTCTGTGTTTACATGCGAGCGTGCCATGATAAGATATGAATTGCAAGCTGTTTTCCCCCCGAGTGCCTTCCACAAGCGCGAGAAACTGTAGTTGCAGATTTGTAGTTGAGCTTAATGTAAAACACACTGAAATCGTAACTGAACTTGTAATTTATCTTATATAGTTATGATTCAGTGTGTTTTTACATCAAGGTCACATTAAACTTTTAGTAGAAAATCCTCTTAAAAAGTTGTTGATAATGCAAGTGGTGGCAGCCAATCGGATTCTTGCAATCCAAGCCACCAGTTGTGCAACACCCTGACCCCCATCCTAATTTCATCTAATAATATCTATATTAAACAACACAATCATATTAATTTAACCATGCTGTGAGTGCTTAATTGAATGCATTAGCAAGCAGTTAGTAACTTCTAGTAGCTGCATTCCACATTTGACCAGACAGCTATAAATACGTGGGTGTGCATTATTTTGTCTCTACACTTCGGTTGCTTACTTATTTCACTTATTTTAAAATGTTTGCCCCTATGCACCAGCTATATGCTTACTGTGACTTTTTAAGCAGAAGTCCCGGTACTTTTTTGTTGACTGATGCAGGTCCAGGACATACTCCTGTCGTTTACTATGAACTAAATAAATATAAATCACAGAGGCGACTGCTTTCCTTTCACGGACTCTGCTGCATACAGCGATAAATGTACACTTTCTAAGAACAAGTCTTTTTTTTTCTTCTTTCATTGCAGCTGCTTTACTAGTGTTCTGTCTTGACTTACTGATTCTCCTTTGTACTTTTTTTTGTCTTTTGAAGTTAAGTTCTGGTAATGTGCTTACGAGCATAAAGCAATTCCCGTCATTCGCAGTGATCTTTTAAGCTAGATTATTTTTCCCCAGTAACTGTTGTCATTGCTTTTAAATATCAGCAGGCTGGTTGTGGAGCACCTTATTTTTTTTTAGTAATGGGATAACTGACTGACTCGGCTTAAAATGGCCCACAAGGGCAGTTAGCCTAATATTAATCTAGATATTATCGTACATGCAGGTCAGGGCTACCGGAACAGGAGAGTGAACAGGATGCAGAAAGGCTCCGTGAAGAATTGGAAGCTTAGTGGACAGCCAGCAGGGATGCATTACATGTGATGGGGTTTACTGTCATCAGTTCTGTCAGATAAAAAAAATGATGATGGGACAAATCCTATTTAATGGGTTAGGTGCCATTCAATGTTTACTTAGCCCATGATTTGAAGGTAGGTCTGTGTCTGTTGATTCCGTAGGTCGGAACATTTGTTGCTTACTAACGATTTCTTGTACGTGAAGAAGCGGAATGTCAGAAGCTGATTATCTATTTTTTTTACACGGACGGGTGCTTGGCATGCAACATAATGTTTGTGTTACTGCGTTTGTGCTTAAATTACTGTAATGCAGCTGAAACTTGTAAGAGGAAACCTTTCAATGCCACAGCTATAGAACACTACTTCGGTTCCTGACAAAAGTTATCACATACAGGTTTCTCCACAAACCACAAAAATAAATTATAAGTCAGAAAAAGAGAGTCTATGAGGAAAAAATGCAGCTAGGCAGGAACTTCATATACTATGGGTCCAAGAGTTCTGAAGCATACCATTGTACATAGTCAGCTGAAGGAAACTATGTTAATATTGCTCACAAACCAATTTTTACCATGAAACATTACGCATATACTGTACAAAATAAGAACAATGCCAGTTAACCCACAGCAGTTTCTGTAAGTAATACATAAAAATTGTAGACTGTTTCTGTAATGTATACACTGTCATAAAATAAGCTTCAGGTTACAAACACACACACACACACACACACACACACACACACACACACACACACACACACACACGCACACGTGTATGCATCTTAGCTGTACCCATTATGAAGAGTATTCCTCATTTTGACTATTAAGTTACACGTTCCTCAATGTTTCACAATGAAAAGGTCTGTTTCAAAACATATTAACACTGAATGCATGTAACAAACATCTATGGAAAATATTAAAATCAGACGTCATCAAAATAACTTTTTGCAAGCATAGAACACCACATGTTAACCATGGTGTAAGCTTCTTACATGAAGTCCTTAGTGAGTACTCCACGGTTTCCCATTTATTCCTCACTGGGGGAGGGGTGGTGGTACTGTTCTGCATTGTAGAGATGACAGATTGCCCTTGAATTTGCTTCATATTTTTCTCCTGCTTAGCATTAAATTTGGGATCTGATGCAAGTAACTGAGGGCTCTAGTCAGTAAACCATGATACATATTTGGGTTTCTATGGCAGGGCTAGCCACCTGGAAGTGTGAACCTTAACTCTAGGTGATTGTCACTGTTGAAGTGACACCCCAACCCCATGTCCAAAAATGGGAAAAGGGGCTGTGGATGGATGGATTTGGGTTTCAGACCTTATAACCTTCAGGAAATGCATGCTAATGCAAAGCTTGCTACTCTAGTAGAAGCAGCTGTATAACAACTGCTTTGATTGTGCAACAAGAACAAAGTGAAGACTGTTTGCTACTCTCATGCAGGGGTCAGCTAATCTCCTTGCATTTCTCTTTCTGTTTTTGTAATTGTTCATCCTGTGACTTGAATTCTGGATGTACACAGGGGCCCTGGATACAAGCTGGATGTAGTTGTACCACTGGTGATCATTTTTGTTTTTCAGTAGAAATCACTATCATCATCAACCCTCTTTTCCTTAGTCACTGTATGTATTTTTGGTCGTGACATATTTCAGTGACTGAAAATGCATTGCTGGTTAGGGGAGAAGTTGTGCATAGCTGAACAAACTGCTGAAGGTATCACTGGAGGAAATGTTTCATTTGGTGGTCAGGGGAGTGACTGTGAACACCTGGACAAACTGCAGAAGGGATCTCTGTGGGAAATGTTAATTTGGTGTCAGGACAGTGATTATGCATAACTAGATAGAGAGGGATCGCTGGGGGAAATGTTTCATTTAGTGGTCAGGGAAGTGCTTGTGCATACCTGGACACACTGCAAACAGGATCCTTACATGAAATGTTTCATTTTCTAGTCAAGGGAGTGGTTGTGCATACAATGGACAGACTACATAAGGGAGTGCGGTGGAAAATGTTTCATTTTATTGTAAGGGGGTACTTGTGCATACCTGGAGAGACTGCAGAACGGCTTCTTGGTAAAAAAGTTTAATTTGGTCAGCAGAGTGCTTGTGCATACCTGGACATACTGCAAAGGGGATAATTGGGGGGTCAAGGGGGTGCTTCTGCATACCTAGACAGATTGCAGACAAAATTAGTGGGGGGATGGTTCAGATGGTGGTCAGATGAGTGCTTATGCACACTTGGACAGGCTGAAGAAGGTATAGTTTCAGGAAATGTTTCACTTGGTTGTCAGTATGATGTTTGTGCACACTTGGACAGACTACAGACAGGATCAGTGAGGGAAATGTTTTCCCAGATAGACTGAAGATGGGATCTCTGGGGAAAATATTTCAGTTGGTGGTCAGGAGAGTGTTGTGCATCCCTGGACAGACTGCAAAAGGGATCAGTGGTGGAAATGTTTTAGTTTGTGCTCAGGGGAGTCCATGTGCAAACATGGACGGACTGCAGAAAGGATCATTACTGGATATGTCTCACTTAGTGGTCAGGGGAGTGCCTGTGCATACCTGGACAGATTACAGATGGGATTGGTGGGGGAAATATTTTACTTGGTGGTCAGAGGAGTGCTTTGCATACATAGAGCGCAGAAGGGATTGTTGGGAGAAATGTTTCATTTGGTGGTCAGGGGAGTGCTTTTGCATAGATGCCCTGGCTACTCATAGAATCTGGGTTCCCTGGGTCAAAGTCAAGCCATTGACACCAGTATGTTATTACTGATTTTACACTAATTGTGGCATTGATCAACCAAATATTTGGGACAATATTTCTGCCTTTGTCACTTATGCATCTCATTCTAATCAGACAGATGGTTCAGTGAGATAAAAGACAATTTTATTTTGGACCAGTTCTTACATGGATCAACCAGATAGTTTAGATATTTCTGACTTTGTTATTTGTGTGCCTGATTCTAATCAGCGGGATGGTCAATGAGATAAATGTTATTACTTGTACACTAATTATGGCACAGAGCAACCATATATTTTGGACAATATTCATGGCTTTGTCTGTCATGTGTAGAATTTAGGTGAGAGGAAAGGATCAATAATATATAAGTGTCATACTACTTTTATTAATTTACTCTAGCCTTTCTCTAACAGATGGCAATGACTCAGTCTTACATTACACCTGCACCAGGAATGTAATGAATGTCTCTGCTCAACAGGTTATGTGCAGCAATTGTCACCTTTGTCTGAGCATGATGAACCTTGCAGCAATGAAATGCAAGTCATTATCACATTACTAATTGACAATGTGTGCAGTTACAATATAACACTGAGTCATTATCACTTGTCAGGTAAAACCCTCAGCAGCTGTCACTGCTATTCACATTACTAGCTGTCATTATCATATTGTTGAATGCACATGCCAGATTTTGGTTCTTGTCATTGAGGAGTCATGCAGAAGTCTCCCCAAATTTCTTTCTTTTCTTTTTTCCCATTATTTTTATTGTAAGATACATATAAAAGTATCTATTGTGGTTATATGTTTCATATTTTACTTTTATTTTGAATTACTCTCCTGTCACTCTCCGTCCCTTCAGTTAAAGTAAATGCATTTAAGTCAGGGAAGAGTCATTAGGTTAGTTCCCCCTTTGATTCCTTATATCCACTGCTGAAAGAACAGATGGAAATGGAAAACGAAGAGGTAAGGAAGACTACTGCCACTGAAGTAAATCATGAGACAGTGCTGGTATCAGCAGTCTGAGTGGGTAGTCAGCACTGGTATGGGACACTTCAGGTTCCCTCGAGTCTCACTGAAGCCCCATACCTGGCCAAGTTTCATTAGTAGAGTGACATTCCTGAGCCTGCTTTTTGTTTTCTTTAGATGTGCCCTTTTTGTATCCCCTTGTCAGTATCCAATCATGCAGTATTTTGGCCAGAGTAAGAATGTTTTTGTTTACCACGATTTGTACCCACAGCCACTCTAATAGTCAGTTGGGGTTTTCCTGGTTGGTAGGTATGGTAGGGAAATATGTCATCAGCTATCAAAGTCTGTTTATGACTCAAGTCATGAACTGTATTATATGTTTTTATAATTTGGTAAATAGCTGTGGTAGGAATCATTTCAACATGTTGACTATGACTGCATTTTGAAGACAGTATTAGTACTTGCAAGTTGGTAAAATAACTTTGTATGCTGTACATATGTATAGATATCACAGTTTATTTATAGCTCAGGTTATGAAAATTATTCTATTTTTTCATATTTTAGCTAATAACTGGGGTAGGGAACATGTTAACATGCTGTATAACACCCGCTTTTTGAAGGCAGTATCAGTACTTGCAAAATGGTAAACAACGTGTATCTGTGGTCTGTACACATGTACAGATATCACAAATTGCATATGACTTAGGCCATGAAAATTATAATTTTCATTTTTTGGTAAATCATTTTGCTAGGGAACATATCAACATGCTGACCAAGACCACATTTTGAAAACAGTATTAGCACTTACAAAATGGGAAAATTACTTTTTTAGGACTAAGGTTATGAAAATGATGATATTATTTCATATTTTAGTGAATGATTTAACTAAGGAAATATGTCAATGTGCTAAGTAATACCTCATTTTTAAGACAGTATTAGTCCTTACAATGTGGTAAAAGAAATGTGGCCTTGAGATGTACACATGTACATATATCACAGTTTGTTTAGGGCTTATGTTATGTAAATTATGATTTTTTTTCATATTTTGGTAAATAACTTTGCAAGGGAGCATGTCAATGTGCTAAGTAATACCTCATTTTGAAGACAATATTAATAGTTCCAACATAGTAAAAGAACCATGTCTGTATGTTGTACGCGTGTACATATATCAGAGTTTGTTTAGGACTTGGGTTATGGAAATTATGATTTTTTCATAATTTGGTAAATAACTTTGCAAGGGAGCATGTCAGTGTGCTAAGTAATCCCTAATTTTGTTGAGAATATTAATAGTTCAACATAGTAAACGAACCATGTCTGTGCATTGTATACATGTACAGATATCAAACTTTGTTTAGGACTTAGGCTATGGAAATTATGACATTTTTTCATATTTTGGCAAATAACTTTGCAAGGTAGCATGTCAATGTGCTATGTAATACCTCATTTTAAAGACAGTATTAATAGTTCCAACATGGTAAAAAGAACCAGTAAATCCACAGAAAAGCTCACACCAGGTGTAGTGCAGTAGGCAAAAATATAATCCAAATACAAACGTAATGTAGCAAACAGCAAAAATGCAGCAAGCAGAAATGAATCCAACTTTGAACTCCAAGTTTAATCCAAATTCAAAACGTAAATGCTTTCGTCCCTTAACACATTAATACAGGAACTTCATCAAAGTACTTTACATTCAGCCTCCTTTTAAAAGGTAAAACTAGTGACCTCACTGCCTCTCTTCCATTCATTAGTGGCCTCACTTCCTCTCTTCCATTCACATACAGAAAAGTTTTTTTATTCTTACAGGGACCACTGTTTTTTTTTTTAATGCAAGTACACTACAGTGAAAGACTGCATGTATAAAATCACATAAATAATGCCATGCAATGCATGTACAACACAGTAAAAGACTACATATGTAAAATCACATAAAAATACCATAGTTTGTCGTGTAATCTAAACATAAAAAACAGTTATTGTAAAATCTTGAAGTGCAAGAAGAATATGAAAACAATCAAACTCTAACCTACTGAATGCATTGATAAATAATTTGGGTATTAAATACAGAGCATTTAATATTTAATCTATATTTTCAAAGCTTTAAGTTTTAATAAACTGGAAACTGACTGTCTATCATTCAAGCCTGGCCAGTGGATGCAGTCTAGTCTAATTTGCCAACTTAATTCTGCTTTCACCAGTAAGTAACGCCATGCTCTACCTCTGACTGAGGGAGATATTGATTCTAATATAACAAACTTGAATTTATGTTCATTATATTGCCCAATATGTTTAGCAAGTGCGTTAAGTGGACATTGATCCCTGATATTCCTAAGGTGTTCATTTATTCTGTTTTTGAGTTTGCGCTCCATTTTTCCAATGTAAAATCACTGACATAGTTCACAAAGGGCACAACAGACCACTCTTTCAGTGGTACAAGAAAATCTGTTCCTGATTTTTATTTTTATTCCATTGATGTTTACTTCATTAACCTCTAAAATATAGGAACAACATTTACAGGACTCACATTTATGCATGTACCCTGTACGTTGTGCCTCTTTTTGATGTTCAAGTAGTGTTTTAATATTATGTCCTTTCCTGAACACACATATAGGTTTATCACCTAGAATTGTTTTCATATCCCTTTCAGATACTAAAAGTTTCCAATTTTTCACTAGTATATACTTTATAAAGTATGCATCAGTAGAAAAACTTGTTAGGAAGCATGATTTAAACTCATTTCCTTTTTCAGTTTTTGAACCTCCAGTTGACTAGATTGACAGGCTATAGACGCAGATCTAACACTGATACTACTTGCATTGAAATCAAAATTTGTTTCTCCATTACATTCAGAATTTAACAAGGGTACAAAGTGCCTACTTGCTCTTTTTTCTATTACTTCGTTCATTATTTTTTTCCACTAATTCAGGTGGATAACTTCTTTTCAAAAACATTTCCTTCAAATTACTACATTCTTTTAGAAAGTATTCATTTAGTGACACCATAAGAGCTACCCTTACAAATTGTCCCTTGAGGACTTCTTGTTTTTGATAGAATGGATGGCAGCTCGTGTAGTGTAAACAATTGTTAGAGTATGTGTCTTTACAGTATATTTCAGCCTATTATGCTCTAAGTCTTTTTTAAGTATGATGTCAAGGTAAGCAATTTCCTTATCATTCACAAAATGCGTGAATTTCAAAAAAGATGTAGAATTGTTTATATAGTCTAGAAATGGATCTATTTGTTCTCTTGGGCCATTCCAAAGGATGAATATGTAATCCAGGAAACGGGTATACATGTGGCAATGTTGGAAAAAAATAGACTCAAATAAGAATTTCTTTTCTCACTCCAACATTACCACATTTGCATATATGCCTCCACATGCCATCCCCATTGCTACTCCCTCTATCTAGATGTAATACTCATTGTCAAACACAATATAGTTATTTCTTAGAACTATATCTAGGAGTTGTTCCAGCATGTTAATTTTATCTTGTCTGACTCCCTTTGACACCAGATAGTCACAGAACCATTGTATTCCTAAGTCATGAGGAATAACAGAGTAAAGGTCCCTTACATCAATTCTTATGAATATGCAAGAGTTATTAAACTTGATTATATTGATTTTCTTTAAAAAATCCCACGAGTCAATGCATAAGGAAGGTTCAGATTTTAACAAATACTTTAACTGTAAATCTAAAAATGTTGCCAGTGAATGTGTCATAGAACCTCTAGCATTGACAATAGGGTGGAAAGGGGGTTGGTGTATGTCCTTATGTATCTTTGGAACCCCAAAAATAGTAGGTGTGACTGGAAAGTCCGTGGTTACAAATCGATGTTCCTCTAAAGTGATGAGACCATCGATAAAGAGATATTCGAGAAAGCCACAGACTTTCTGCCATGTATGCTCCATTTAGTTCATTCAGTGAGCTATGTGCATATGTCCTACTACTCAAGATTTCTTTCATCTTCTTTATGTAGTCTGTTTTCCACATAAGGACAACACCACCCCCTTTATCTGGTTTCATGATCCTCAAATTGGTATTTGTTGACAAAAAATTAAATTCCATTTCTTCCTCAACACTTGTTATTTTTAGTTCTTTGTTTGTACCTATTCCCACAGTTAGTCCAGACGTCCAACTCACATACCCTTTCAAAAATGTCCAAAGAGGGGTAAGTGGGGGGTTAAAGGTACTGGAAATGTGTAAAGGATGCATAGCATTCTCCACCCCTTGAAACATCAGATTCAAATTTAATTTTCTGATGTACTCTTTTAAGTCCATGAATGTATTTACCATACTGGCTGGTTTATTAGGAGTAAATGTAAAACCTTTTGCCAAAAGGTTGCAAACATGAACCTTTAAATCAAGCGTGATGAAATTATACACCCTAAAATAATGTACAGTGTTAAAATGAATGGAAACAGCTGGTAACAAAACCATCTCAGTTGTACCCCCCCCCCCCAAGAGAGTCTGTCATGTCTTGAAGTGAAATGTCAATGTTTATGGTAAAAGAACTGTGTCTGTATGTTGTACACATGTACAGATGTCAAAGTCTGTTTAGTATTTAGGTTATGGAAATTATGATTTTTTTCATATTTTGGTAAATAACTTTGCAAGGGAACATGTCAGTGTGTCAAGTAATACCTTATTTTGAAGACAGTATTACTCCTTACAACATGGTAAAATAACTGTGTCTGTGTGATGTACACATGTACAGATATAACAGTTTGTTTAGTCTTATAGGATTATGAAAAGTATACATTTCCAGTACTTCTCATTATTATGCTCATATCTTTGCAAGGGAGTATGGTGATGACACAAATGATGCATCATTTTGAAGCTGACATTGAGCCACACAACTTGTACACTGATATGTAGTCTCTGTCTGTTACAGGTAGTGAGATATTATGCTTTGTTTATTAATGACTTATGAGAAATATTATATTAATCATATTTCTGTGAATATCTCCATAAAGAAGCATCACACAGTAATGGTTAAGGTATAATTTTAAAGCTGACATTCATACAAACACATTAAATACAAATTGTATGGGTCTAAATGGAACATTGACCAAGATATTGTGCTTTGTTTTTCTACAAAGGTATAAAATATGCACAATATCAGCATTCCCTGACAAATATTTAATAATGACCTAGATACACACTATCAACATTTACACTGTTGGAAAGGTCATTGTCTGCTGAACAACTTTTGCATTTACATTTTTAGTCTAGCTCTTACAGTTAAAGAGCTATGAACATTTATTTTCTGTATGGTATTACAAATGGATTTTCTGAAAATGAGCTCAGGCTGCACTGTTGTTCCTATGGTAGAAGTAAGCAGGGAGCATTTTCTGAGCTGTTCCAGAGTGAATGAGTTAAGAGATCATTGTAGGACAGAGGATTCATGCCCTGAATTTCCTGGTGAGAAACCTTTGTGGGTTTTCCAACTGTTGCAAGTATCTGGACAGGTACATGCCAAAAAGGGCACAGTTCTCAGTGATAGGTCTTATAAGGGCTGAGCAGAGTGGTACTATAGCTTCCTTGTACCTGGATGCCATACCACTATCTATAAGTCGGGCAACATAGAATGATTTTCTAACTATCTTAGCTACGTGAGGTGTTTTAATGATGAAGTAACTGACTTGGGTTGACAGTTTTCCAAAGGGCATTATAATGCATTTTTTGATATAGACCTTTAGGCCATGACTTTAGTACCAGTCATTTGTCTGTGTTTAACCCTCTTATAAGATGTTGGTCTCTTGGGGGGAATCTATAATAGCTCCCAATGTACATTCATCTGGGAATGTGGTGAGCCACACGCTGAGAAGATTAGCCTTGACTTATGAGAAGTAGATGCCAAACAGGAGTGGGCCCAGCACGGAGTCCTGGGGTACTCCACTGGTGAACAGTCTCTTGGTGGACATGGTCTAACAGATAATGACTTCTTGGGTCCTGTGTGTGAGCCAGCCAAGAATTCAAGGAGTTATGTAGGGATTTATTCCTAACTGAGAGAGCTTGTTAACAATGTCTGAGTGGGGTATGGCATCGAATGCCTTGATCAGGTCATGATACACATTATGCACTGTTTTGCCATTGTCCATTGCCCTGGTGACCCTCTCAAAGATGTCTACTAGATTAAACAGGTATGACCTTCCCTTAACAATGCCAAACTGGAATAGGTCCAGTGTCTCTAGGTTGCCGGTATCCTCATTTACTATTTCCATGATAATTCGTTCCATGGCTTTGCATATTTGGCATACTAGATTGATGGGTCTGTAACTCCCTGGGTCGTTTAATATTCCACCCTTGTGGAGAGGAATGACTGTTTCAGACCTCCATTCACTTGGAAAGTAGGGTGTTTCGAGGCTGAAGCTTAAGATTGCCTCAAGTGATTCTGACAGGTCATACCTTAGACTGTTCATGAAGAAACTGAGGATGTTTTCACTACCCATAGCGGTGGTGTTCTTGGCTTTAACAAGTACTGCCGACACCTGGACCCTACTAATACCTGGGTGAAATATGTTGGAGAGAATTTCACCTGGTGGAGTTGGGGGGGGGGGTCTGAAGTTTGAGCTGAATTTATCAGTCAGTACATTTGCTACATCACCGTGATCATTGAAGATGTACCATTCGCCATCAGTTCAACACACTGATATGTATTGCCTTTAAGGTTCTTAACAGCTGAAGAAGACCTTGTGATTGTCCTTAGCCTGCAAGGGTATCCTGGCATCATAGTTGACCTTGCTGGACTTAAATTAGACTTCATAGTTATATGTTTAGTTGTATACGAGAGAGCAATTGTCTTTAAGGGAGTTGTTCTTCCTGATTCTGTCCAAGAGTTTTCTTCTTTTATTATACACCCTATTTAGGTGAGGATTCTATCATACGGGGTTTTTAGTATTTGTTTTGGGTTTATTTCTGGTACATATGGCAGCCTCTATACAGCCACTCACATGTTTGTATAGGGACCCTGTCAATAATTCTGCATAGGTAGCTGCCTTTTCAGGCTTAGGGGAGCCTTAAATTTTGACAAACTGTCACTTAATAGGATGTACTTTGCCTTAGAATAGTTCTTGTAACTAGTTTATTTGCATTTTCAGGATTCATTTTAACTTCAAAGGAAACAGCTTTGTGATCTGACCTCACTAGTTAGGAGGTGACACAGGAGGGAATTCAACACTCACCCATGTTGGTGAGTACCAAATACAGTATATTTGATCATCTGCTTGGAGGTTGCACTATCTGCTCCAGGGTGTTTGTGTTAATAAAGCTCAGGAAGCATTGTGTCTGTGAGTTTGAAGCAGTGTAAGTTTCCCAGTCTATACAGGGATAGTTAAAGTCACTCATGAATAAGGTATTTGGGTGGATAGCCAGTGCCCCCAGTAGGTTTAGTTAAGAGTTGTGAGACTCTAGGAGCATAGATAGTGACCTGTAGCTAGGCAAGATATGGTGAGGGAACTTATCTATGGTAACTTGCACATGGATGAGCTCCATGTTATCATCCTGTTTAACCAACATGGAGGTATGTTTGTTGCTAATGTAGATCAAGACACCTCCACCTTTGACCCCAGTCTGTATTGTTGCTGGTCTAAATATGTGGAAGGCACTGTAACCTTGCAGTACTACTGCAGTATTTTCTATGGCTTTAAACCAAGACTTGGTCATGGCACAGATGTCTACATTCTCCAAAGTGAGGAGGGGTTGAAGGGTGTTGAGTTTTTGTTTCGGCTCCTTGTATTGCGCAGTAACACCTTAAGGTTGCTTGAAGAAATTTTCACTGCATTGGTAGTTTTAAGGGAGTGGATAAAGATTCAACTGATATTCAAAAGCATGGAGGGGGGGACAGGTGTGGCCCATTATTGGCAAAGCAACATGGTCTGTTGACCATGTCCTTCCATGCTGACAGATAATGGATACCCTTGGAATGACACAGGAAATTAAGCCAGTTAGTAAAGTTAATCATTTTATGTTCATACTGTGGCATCATCTTTGGTGAGGGTGGAATGTCACTCAATGCAAGGCTTATATATCTGTCTGTGACACATATTCCAAGAGATCCATTACATCTCTCTCTTCACATAGCCCATTGAGGTATGTCTCAGGTCATTTACACCCACATGGACTACGAAGGAATCATACTATTACCTGGGGTGCAGTGACATAAGTGTGCACATGATATTCTAGATCCTGGTACCAGGCAGACAACTAACCATTAACGTCTACTTTTCTAACCTGGTGAGTGGGGCATCAGTGTGCCACACAATGAAGTCCCCAATGACAAAAGTATTAGGCAAAGAAAACACTTGCCTTATGAGCTTTGCTCATGGGGGACCATTGGGTGTAGGCTTATGTGAGAGGTTTGGTGTTGCTTTTGGTGTGTGTTTTAAGTGGCTGCTGAATAGCAGTGTTGCTGTTGGGTGGCTCTGGGGATCTTTGAGATTTGGGAAGGCTTATTTTAAGTGCCTCGGCATAAGAAAGACTGTGTGTGAGATCAGCGGAGTGTGTGATGGATGTAGTGCAGGTATTCTTGACAATCTTATTTGTATTTGAGATTTTTGTCTGCAGAAAATTACGTATTTACATCTCTTGCTACTGTGTTATTTTCTTTCATGATCAACTGGTTGTCTAAGAACATGAGATAATTTCTACTTGCCTTATGATGCCCAAATCTACCAAGCTGGCCACAGACTCATTTGGAAATTGCATCTCCATGTTATCCAGTCCCATAGCAGGGTGGGCTATTTAGGATTAATGACTGGATTTTAACAGGAGGGGTCTCCTGGGGTAGTTTCTGGGGTCAAGGACATGATTTTATATAGTGCTAGGATATAGCAGCACTACTTGATGCATAAGCTTAATTCAATGCAATGCCTTGCTGTCTAACAGGTTTCACACCTAATCCTAACTTTACAGGCAAACTTTACTGTCTAGGCATTTGCTACTATACAGGGCACTGCTAACTGCTACTGCAGAGTGGGCAGCTCTGCACCACTGCTAACTGGTACTGCATAGTGGACAGCTCTGCACACTGCTAACTGGTACTGCACAGTGTGCAGCTCTGCACCACTGCTAACTGGTACTGCACAGTGGGCATCTCTGCACCACTGTTAACTGGTATTGCACAGTGGGCAGCTCTGCACCACTGCAAACTGGTACTGCACAGTGAGCATCTCTGCACCACTGTTAACTGGTATTGCACAGTGGGCAGCTCTGCACCACTGCTAACTGCTACTGCACAGTGGGCATCTCTGCACCACTGCAAACTGGTACTGTACAGTGGGCAGCTCTGCACAAACTTGCCTAATTTATGGAGTTACATGTATCAGTAGCATATCTAAGTACAACTCGATTCTTTGTTTATTAGACCCATTGCTCCTACAACTACTGGAACTGTCTGGGTATCTGTCTTTCATATTGTTCTTGCTTCTGCCTACAAATCCTGATATTTTATGACTTCTTGTCTCTCTGTACATGAGACATTGGAATCACTAGGTGTGGCAATTTCAATGATCAGTGTTACTTTTCCTTTTTTTGCTTTCTATATTGCAATGTTCGCACAATCCCCAGTGCAACAATCTTGCCACATTATTGTGGCTTTCAGTATATAGGCCTTCCACCATGAATGTATCACATCCAGTAGCAAGGTGTGCAACTGTTTCCAATTCTTTTTTACAGAACTTACTTTGGTCTGTTTCTCCCGCATCTTCAATGGACTTTGTAAACCAATGTGTACATAGTCCACTACCCTGGCCTGCCTTATCAACATTTCATCCTTTGGTTTTAACTCACCTCTGCTTAACCATTCCTGTGTCAAATCCTGATCAATGTGAGGCTGTTCCAGGAAATCTCTATACTTGCTGTTGTATTTATGGCTTTTCCACATTCTCTTCCTACTCATCTGATCCTTCCCCTTATATTCTTTCTTTTTTTTGGCACACTCAATTTCTGTCTGATTTTTGTCTGCTTCTGGTATGTTTTCCATTCCCACTTGCCACCGGAACACTTCTGCTAAATTAAGCAGAGTGGTCATCTTAGACTTCCTCTCCTCATGTTTTAAAACTTTCACTATGTTTGGATCTGATGAGGTCAGCAGATATGAATGCAGTCCCGTGACTACAGATGTATATACATGTAATCAATTTTGAAGAGTCCCACAGCTTCTTCGGAGAGAGTGATATATAATCTTGGTATACACTGATTTTTATACATCATTTGATAAGTGTAAAGCATTTTTCTTGTTTTTCTGTCCAAAACTTTTGGGGCCAGTCAATCACACCAAAAAAAAAAAAAAAAGTTATGTACTTACCATAAAGTTACATCTGTGTTATCCATTTTCATTCTTCCTCAACTGATGGGTTTCTGATCCAACTCAGATCTGACTCGGCCGCTTCTTTCACATCCTCAGATCCCAACTCTCAATCTCCTTCCTTTACCTATAATATCTCACCAGCCAAACATACCTTAGATCAAGCTTGCTGCCCATAGGAGTCAATGGATAATACCATAAAAGAACTCAAGAAGATATAGAATAGGAAAAAGAGCTGGAGCTCAAACAAGGAACAACAGTTCCCAAAATGATACCCTTAGGCCTCTCCATGAGCAAAGAGAAGGGGGTTAGGAGGGAGAATGCAACGTTATGGGGAGTACATAACCTTTTTATTTGACACTGTCATTTTCATTCATTCCTCAACTGGTGGGACTGGGTCCTCATGGAAGGATATTTTGGAGTACTGCAGAGCCTGCAGGAGCTCTCTTCTTAGAAACCAAATCCAATTTGTAATGAGCAATAAAGGTATGAACAATGGACCAAGTGGCAGCTGCACAAATGTCATCTACGGAAGCTCTTGACCACAAAGCTGAGGATACAGCCACAGACCTCGTGGAATGAGCTCTAGGAGGCTTAGGCAAGGACAATCATCTTTTACTACAGACAAAGGAAATACAATCAGTTAGCCATTTGGCCAGTGTAACTTTAGAAACTGAATTGCACAATCTGTTAGGTGAGAAGGATACACACAACTGGTCAGTCTTCCAGAAATCTTTGGTTCAATGTAGATAAAACTGAAGTTGTCTATGTAAATACCAAATATGGAGCATGTATTCTCCCTTATTTGAAAAATTTGGAAAGAAAACAGGGAGGTTAATGACCAGGTTGATATTAGACTCAGAAGCTACCATACTTAAAAAAGATGGGTTAGTCTGTAAGAAAACCCTGTCTTTTTGGAAAACCAGGTAAGGAGGTTTAAAAGATGGAACCTAGAGTTCAAATACTCATCTAGCTGATATAATAGCAAGGGGAAATATGGTTTTCCAAGACAGAAACTTCAGGTCTGATCTGGCTAAGGGGTCAAAGGGGCCTTCAGTCAGAGCTAGAGGCAAAATAGTTAAAGCCCAAAGAGGAGTAGTATCCTTTAGTGGAAGTTTAAGCAAAAAAGCTCCTTTGAGAAATGGTTTGTATAATCTAAAAGAAGCTAAGGAAGAATCATTTTCACCTCAAATGAAATACGAAATGGCAGCCAACTGGACCATAATAGTAGAAAAGTAACCCCTTCATAGAAAATTGAACTAAAAATCAAGTACAGCTGGTACAAGGACATAAAAAGGGTCCAAATCCCTCTTCAGGGCCCAGAATGCAAATCTCTTCCATTTACATTTGTAAATCTTTCTAGTAGAAGCTTTTTGAGAAAGTAACAAAATATGATGGACTACGGAGGATAGCCTGAGCTGTCTAGCAATTGGTGGAACTGGAGAAACCATGCAGTCAGTTTCAGGACTTTTATGTCCAGATAAGTCATACCTGTTGGGTGAGACAGGAGGTCTAGATTTGGAGTCAGTATCCACTGTGGATGTAAAAGATAAAGGCAGAGGAAGGTGAACTAAATTTAATCAGTCCAAAAAGGTGCAATGAGGATAACTGTGCTCTTCAACTGGTATATTTTCTGTAGAAATTTGGGGATGAGAGGTAATGGGGATAAGTGTAGAAAAGACTGGGGGGTCAATCGTGTATTACAGGATCTTTCGGTGACTCCCCTTTGGAGGTATCTGGGCAAAGAACCAGCTTTACCTGTTGTTTAGGTGAGATGTGAAAAGGTTACAGCATGGCGGACTCCATTGACAGAAAATTTTCTCTGCCACTTTGAGAGATGACTCATGAGGCATCATAATGGACCTGCATAGTTTGTCTGCAATCACACTGCATTTCCCTGGAATGTCAATTGCTATGAGAAAAACATCTGGAAGAAATCTCCCACTGCCACACTATCAGTGCTTCTTGGCATAGTGGGTAAGATCTGGCTCCCCCTGTTTATTGATGTACCAGACCACAGAAAAACTGTCTGTCTGAAGAGCAACCTTTCCTAAAGGAAGAACATTTTGAAAGGCCTATAATACTAAGAGGACTGCTCTCATTTCCAGGACAGTGATATATGCTTTGACCTCTTCTGGGGAGTATCCTGGACTGCCCTTCCCAAGTACAGACCCCCCCACCATAGTTGGGAGGCATTCATGGTCACCGTTGGTGTGGGCAAGTGTAGAACAAAAGGACAGTCTTGAGAAAATTTGTCCAAGCGAAGCCACCAAAGAAGATATTTTTTGCAAAACTGAGTGATCTTGACAGAGGCAGATAAAGATTGATGAAGAATAGACCACTGTACTGACACAGTCTACTGCAGAATCCGCATGTGAAACCTTGTTAAATGAACTATGGTGACAGCTGCTGTCATGGATCCTAAGGCTTGTAAGATTAGATGTGCTGGCAAAGACGTGTGCAAGATCACTTTTGTGACCTGGGATCTGAGTGTCTGAATTTGTGTAGGTGGAAGAGAGGCTATTTGTGCAACCATGTTTAGACGAGCACCTATGAATCCAGACTCTGTTCGGGTGTGAGTTCAGACTTGCTGTAGTTGACTGTGATGTCTAGATGAAGACACAACTGGAGCAAGTAGTGTCTTTCTTGTAGAGGTAGATGCATGGATGGGGCAGTTATGAGCCAGTCTCTAGGTACAGAAACACTCTGAATCCCAGCAGTCTCAGAGAAGCAGCTACATCGCCAAGCATTTGGTGAACACCCTGGGGGCTGTGGTGAGGCCAAAGGGCAGTGCTCCGAACTGGTAATGAGTGGCTCCCAGCCGGAACAGCAGATATCTCCTGGAGCATCTGATCACTTTGATGTAATAGTACGCATCCTGAAGATCTATTGAGCACATCCAATTGTCCTTTCACAGTAGATGCAAAATGGACTGAACCACGACCATCCAGAACCTTGTATATTTGACAAATTGGTTTAACCTGCTGAAATCCAGGTTGGGTCTCTGTCAAGTTCTCTGTCTTCTTTAGCACTAAAAAGAATCTTGAGTAAGTTCCAGACCCTGTCTGGTCTGGCTGACTGGGTGGAACATCAGGAATTCTTTTCATTCTTGCAGGGGGAATTTCAGAAAATGGTATGATATAATCTCTATGTTAAAGCCAGCACAAATTGAACAATCTGCATCATCTAAATGGCCAGTGCCCAAACAATAGACACATTCCCTGTGGGCATCCAAATTAGGCATTTTGTGCCCACAGGAGATGTATTTCTTGAAGCCAGTTGATTTATTAGTTATCCCACATGTCAGTCCTAAAAGGGGAAGCCCCCCCCAAAAAATAACTATAGCTATAAAAAAATTATATGTAACTTTTTTTTTTTTTTAGTAAAGAAAAGGCAAGAGAAAAATTAGCAAGAATGGTAGTCAAGGATACCCTAAAAAAGGTAGGAAGAGGACAAGAAGAAGAAAGCCAAGTACCAGTGATGATACTGGAAGGTAACACTGAGGTCTTGGTAAAAGTCACAGAAGAAGAAAGAAGACTCAACTAAAGAGGAAATTTACTGGAAAACTAGGAGGAAGGTGATAGTAACTGAGAGGATAGCCTATTGAAGGAAACATTGAAAAGACTCAGTGTCTTTAACCTGACAAAACACTAATAGCTAGAGTGTGAGAGGATCAGTGTCTGTAGTGATATGGGGGCAAACGAGAGCTGAGGTATGTTGGGCAGGCAGGGCATTATGGGTAAAGGAAGGCACTCAAGCATTTGGATCTGAGGTTCTAGAACAGGTGGCCGAGTCGGATCTGTGTTGGATCCAAAACCCATCTGTTGAGAAATGAATGAAAAATAACATCATTAGATCTGTAAGTTAAAACATGAAGAGCAAACTGGTTTATACTTGGACTTTATTCCTAGATGTCAGAGCTGTTCTCAACATTTGTTTTACTCTTCTGAAGTAGTCCTTATTGGGTTTTATTTGCATTTGTTCATGTTTTTGCCAGTCAATTTCTTAATATTTATACATTCCTTCCTACTCAAGTTCCTTTATATCACATTCCTATCCTAGACTGATATTTTCTTGGTACTGCAGCTTTACTGTTTTAAACCTGTGTTTGCACATTTATCAAGAACAAATGTCATTCTTATATCATCTGGGAAAGTTTTAACCATTTGCAGTTGTATTTTCAACTCCTCATCTATTGAGCTATGCAGTTTTAAATAATCCGGAAAACATAAATGAAAAATCTTTAAGCAAGTTTGTTTTCTGGGAGTCAAATTATAACCAAGACCTAACCTGTTAAGTAAACAGCTTAACGAGTTAAGTGCAAGACAAAACAACTGCGGTGACAAAGAATCACCCTAAAGTATCCTCCTTTTAATTTTTATCCCTGGGGTAGTAATTTGCATTTTGTCATGATTTAATTGTGAAGTAGTTTGCCACTGTCTAAAATTCACTGTAATGTAACTGAGCAATGTAGGATGTATATTGTACATCTGCAAATACAACTTTATCCATGAATGTAGGATGCTGTTAGATGCTATTTTAATCTATCCATGCCTTACTTAAATTCTTTTCTCCTTTATGACTTTATTTAGCAACAAAACCCTAAAACATTTGGTCTTTCTGTGGATAAAATATACTATGCTAAAACATTCGGTCTTTCTGTGGATCCCAGTGAATTTGTTTTTATTAAATGATCCTTTGTTCCATATAACTTTCTTTTGTTACTGTTTTGATCAATTGTTATGACTGAGTTTTCTCTAAAGGACTATAAACTCTGTCAGCATCATTTCTAGTATATAGTTTGTACATTATTGGAAGGCAAGTTATTGGTCTATAGATTTTAGGGTGGCTTACAGGTTCACTCTTCAGAAGGAGCACTGTTTTTCCTGTTGTTAACCACGTAGTTATCTGTTCAGGATGCGCATATAAGTAGCTCTTACTCAAGTCTAAATCTTCATGTAGGTACTGCATCTGGGCCTGGGTTTTTCCATTTAGGAGCTTTTCTTAATTTTGTTTCAATTTCTCTGGCCATTAATTTATACCATTTCATATACTATACAGTTCTACTTCTTACTGTTTCTTTTACTTCTTCTATCCATTCAGTATCTTTATTATGTTTCATGGTGTCTTCATCAATATTTCTCCAAAATGTGTCTATTTTATTCTTTTTTGGTCATGTTTCTATTCCTTTTGCTTTGTTTCCCAGTACTCTATAAAACTTTCTTGGGTATTCAATGAATTGCTTATTTTGTACTTTATTCATTATATTTATCAGCATACCTTCAAAGTTTTTCTCCCTGTGCTGATATCTTTAGTATATTATTTGTAATACTGTATGACAGATCTTGGACTGTTCTGATACTGCTTATTATTTTTATCATGTCTAACTTTCTAAGTATTTCTGTTGATCTGTTCCATTTTTATACTCTTCTAACACTGACTCTTCTTGTCTTCATTGCTTTATATTTTTCTCTGATGCTTTCATGACAGCATTTTATTTCTTTAATTTATTTCCCTTATTATTCAGCATTTTTGTGCTAAGACTTTATCTACTATTAATTTAGCTGCACACTAATATATCCTATTTACTTCTGTTATATCACATGATTTTCTGTTACTAGCTTTGATTACTGTGCTCATCTATTTTATTAGACTTCTAACATTTCAGGTCTTATTTACTTTCTGTGATCTATTTCTTTCATTGATCTTAATATGTATATCCATCTCTATTAAATCAAGCAACTCTTTCCCTTAGATCATTTGCTTTCTTCTAAGCTGATGGAATATATTTTGCTCTGTTTTCTGCAGACATTCTGCAGAAAGTTCCAGAATACTGTCATGTGATATATTCTCTTTAGCTGCATCCTGAGTCATCTGTTGCTCTTTCATATGGGAACTCAGTGGCCTATTGCTCCACAGCACTATGTCAGAGTTGTCACTGTTTCCTTCTCCTTCCCTTGCTGTATGACTCCAACTGAATGTTTGTACTGGTTTCCTGCTGAAGGCAATAGAAAGTACAGTTGTGTGTACACTTACCATAGTGCTGTCGCCTTACAGTAAGACGCTGTCCGGTTCGACTTTCAGCTAGAGCGTCTTCTGCGTGGAGACATGCGTGAATGGGCGTACCTTTGTTGAAGGTTGTGCAATAGGGCTGGCAACTCAGCATGTAAAAATCAACTGCCAATCATTAGCGGACCGGAGTTCCGCTGTGGCGACCCCTAACCGGGAAAAAGCCGAAAGACACAACAACCATAAATGTAGATGTTCGAGTGTATTCACTGTTGCAGTCATTACATTAGGGTTATCTGCTTGCAGGTAGCCCTCAGTCAGCCTGATTAACAAAGTCTTGGGTCCTGCATTGGATGACGTCCCTTCTTCCATGACGTCAGGTTGTCAGGGGTATAAAACATCCAGCCAACGCCATTACATCAGTTTTTCTTGCTCCAGATGTCAGGTGCCCCCCTAATGGGAAGCAATTAAATATAAAAGTACAATGATATACCTCCAACAAAAAAGCAAATACACCAAAAAGGCTTTTAAGCATAGTAAAGGAAAGTAGAGGTATAGCCAAAAGAAGTTAGGGAGCTGGAGGGAGGGTAACCAGGACTGCAACAGTGAATACACTTGAACATATACATTTATGGTAAGTGTACACAACTGTACTATGTTCTTCATGTTACACTGTTGTAGTCATTACATTTGGGTAGATTCCCAAAGCTATGGTTGGGAGGAGGAATTTAGATAGCATTAGGGCCAGCTATAAGGCCCTGCAAGACTGCAGTGGCAAAGCCAGCTCTGGATTTAGAGAAAACTGACAAATGATCATGCTTGGTGAAAGTATGTACAGAACTCAAGGTAGCAGCTTCTAGGATGTCCCTGGTAGGGATGCCTCTGAGAAAGGCTGTAGAGGTAGATGCAGCCCTGGTGGAGTGAGGTCTGATCCCCTGGGAGATAGGTTTTCCATGGTACTTATAACAGAAATGAATGCAATGGCTTATCCATTTAGAAATGGTTTGCTTTGAAATAGCCTTCCCCTCTGTCCCTGCAGCAAATGCCACCAGCAGTTGTCCAGATTTCCTTTGAGGTTTAGTCCTGTCCAAGTAGAATCTAAGTTGTCTGTGCACATCTAAGGAATGCAGTATCTGTTCTCCTTTATTCTGTGGATTGGGAAAGAAGGTTGGCAAATGAATGGCCTGATTAAGAGCCACACTAGATACCACCTTGGGCATGAAGGATGGATTGGTTCTGAGGGACACCCTGTCCGCATGAAAGATGATGAAAGGCTCCACTGCCATAACGGCCTGTAATTCAGATACCCTTCTAGCTAAAGTGATTGCTAAAAGGAAAGCTGTTTTCCAAGAACGAAATTTTAAGTCTGCAGTAGCAGCTGGCTTGAAAGGAGGTAGAGTGAGTTTCTCCAAGACAAAGTAAAGGTCCCAGGCTGGGGTTGGAGCTCTCCTGGGTGGTCTCACATTTTTGGCCCCTCTGAAGAACTGCTTGAGCAGTGGATGAGAGAAGAGGGGAGGTTCTGTGTTATAATGAGCTGAAATGGCTGAGGCGTGGATTTTAACGGAGGGAAAAAGACAGGCCCTTGTGAAGCATCTCAGTTAAGTATTGTAAAATCTGAGGTAAATTGGGCGCTGCTGTGCTCATCCCTTGAGATTGGTTCCAGGCACAGAATCTTTTCCATTTTTCAGCATAAGATTTTCTAGTACTAGGCCTCCTTGCCTCTAAAATGATATCCATCATAGGTTTACTAAGGGATGGTAAAGGAGAGATTATATAATTAGCCAGGCTGCAAGGTTCAGTGTTAGAAGTGGAGGGTGCAGAATCTGGTTCTCCTGCTGAGACAATAGGGAAGGAGTCTGAGGCAGGTGCCATGGGGATAACCATGACACACTGCACAGGAGAGAGTACCAGTGTTGGCACGGCCAGTCTGGGGCAATCAAAATCATCCTTGGTTTGTCCTGTTTGGTTTTTAGTAGTACTTTGGAGAGCAAAGGCAGAGGGGGGAAGGAACAGACTGATAGGTTTTTCCAGCTGAAGGACACAGCATCCACTTTCCATGCTTGGTTGTGGGGAGTCCTTGTGCAAAATTTGTCCAATTGGTAGTTCTGGGGAGAGGCAAACAGGTCTATATCTGGGCTCCCCCATTTGCTTGTCAACATGTTGAAAATCCTTGGTTCCAGTTTCCACTCGTGTGGGTCCATGAGGTTTCTGTTTAGTCCATCTGTCAGTGTATTTAATTTTCCTGGCAGGAATTGAGGTTGTAGGTGCACTTGGTACCTCAAGGCTGTGTTCCACAATGCCATGGCTAGTCTGCAGAGGGGGTAAGAATGTGTACCCCCTGCTTGTTTATGTACCACATAACAGTGGTGTTGTCTGTCTTTACCATTAGTTGTCCTGGAAGAATGCGGTCCTTGAAGGCTGTCAGAGCATTCTGTACAGCTAACATTTCTTTTTGATTGATATTTATGCTGCGGTGGTACAGCGGTAGCATTGTTACCTCACAGCAAGAGGTTCTCCTGTTCGATTCTCAGCTTGGCTTGGGAGTGCCTTCTGTGTGGAGTCTGCATGCCCTCCCCGTGGTTGGGTAGCGTTCGAAAGACATGCGTGCATAAATGGGCATGCCTTCGTTGAAGGTTGGGCGTCAAGCTGGCACCTCAGCATTTCATAAAAATCTACTGCCAATCATTAGCAGACCAGAGTTCCGCTGTGGCCACCCATTACCAGGAAAAGCCGAAAGACAAACAACAACATGCAGGTGCATTTGATTTGGGTTCCATTTGCCATGAATGTACTTCCCTGCCAGGTGGGCCCCCCATGCATAATATGATGCATCTGTTGTTAGGGTTTGGGCGGCAGGGGGGTGGTGTGAAAGGTAGTCCCTTGTTTTGGTGGCAGGCCTCTGCCCATCAAAGGAACTCTAGGCGTACGCAAGGTATGATAGGAATCATTGTTTCTAGATCCTGAGAATGTTGACACCATAGGCTTTTTAGATACCACTGTAGTTTCCTCATATGCAGTCTTGCATATGGAATTAGAAGAATGCAGGAGGCCATGAACCCCAAGGCTTGCAGTATTTGTCTTGCAGATAGCAGGGTTTTGGTGGCCACTTGTTTAAAGTAGGTTGTCAAATGAATTTGTTTCTCTGGTGTGAGGTAAGCCATCTGGGAAGTTGTATTCAAGCTTGCTCCCAGGAATATAATTTGTTGACAGGGTACCAGGTGTGATTGCTTTTTGTTTATGGTGCACCCCAGACAAGTTAGAACCCTTTGTACAAAGGCCAGATGATTCAAAAGTATGTCCTGGCTTTCTGCCTGAATTAGACAATCGTCCAGGTATGGGTATATTTGAATATTTCTTTACCTGCAAAATGCAATAACTGGAGCTAGGCACTTTGTGAATACCCTGGGTGCAGTAGATAAGCCAAAGGGCAGTGCAGAGAACTGATAGTGCGTGTAGCCTGCTTTGAAGCATAGGTATCTTCTGCAAGATTCCCTGATTGGGATGTGCATGTATGCTTCTTTTAAATCTACTGTTGCCAACCAGGCATCTTTGCCTAGCATAGGAAGTAATTGGTGAAGAGTCAGCATCTTGAATTTTGGAATCTCCAAAAAGGTGTTTAGAGTAGACAGGTCCAGGATAGGATGCCATGAATTGTCTTTTCTGGGTACCAGGAAAAGTCTCGAGTAGAATCCTTGTCCCTTTTCCTCTTCTGGTACCGGTTGAATAGCCCCCATGCTTAAGAGAAAGTACTTGTTTTGGGGCCTCTGCCCACTGATTTGGGGGTAGGTCTGGCCACCCGCTTGGTGTTGGCAACGTGTGGAAGTGAAATCTGTATCCCTGGGACACTATATTTAAAACCCATTTGTCCTGGGTATTGAGTTCCCAATTCTTTGCATGAAGAGCAATCTTTCTCCCCAAGGGGCAGTCAGTTAAGTGCTTGGAAATTTTAAAAGGAAGTCATTGAGACAGTTTACCATAGGTGGAGTCTTATTATTCTCAGATTCGGAAGTGGAGGCCCCCCACTGCTTAGTTCTGTGTGTCCCCTGGGACTGAAAGCTGGGGTTTTTGCTGTGTCTGGGTTTGGCTTGAGAAGACCTGGAAGGGGCTGGAAAGGTCCAATTCTTACGGGGTCAGTGCCTACTAAATCTAGGAGGCTGAACTTGTAAAAAATCTTTAACAGTTTGCATAGATTTAGCATTATCTTCCATCTTTTTAAGAACTTCCTCAGCCTTGTCGCCAAATTTAAAGGAGCATCCAACAATTTAGCTTTAACATGATCAGGCAAGGATTGCTCCTTAAGCCAAGCATGCCTTTTGAGCACAGACCTAGTAACAGCAGCCCTGCAAGAGGCCTCTAATGAATCAAAACCACATTGCAAAGTATGTTTTCCAACTTGTTCAGCAGAATGCATTAAATCCTGTAATTCTTTATTTTCCACACAGTCAGGAATCAACATCATTTTCTGTTTAAGCAGTCCAGTAGCATGTTGCTGATACTTTAACATATGAAACTGGCAGTTTAAAGCCCTAATGGCCAAAGTTGCAGAAGTGTAAACCTTTTTACCCCATCTATCCAGCGCCCTGGAGTCTCTATCAGAAGGGATAGGATTTTTAGCAGTAGAAGCCTTAATGCCCTTGGGTCCCTGTGAAATAGACTCTGGATATGCAATAGGATTTTTAAAAAGGAACTTGTGGGACTCAGGGACCCTGTAGTATTGGTCAGGTTCTCTGGGAGTAGGAGGCAGGGAATCAGGGGCCAAACTAGATTCCGAAAAAGCATCATCAACAATGTCTAGTACAGGAGGAATAGTTAAAGGTCTATGCTGAGGTAGGAGAAGGAAATCCCTAAGCCTCTTTTTTGAATCAGAAAAATCCTGGCTTTCCCAGTGGAAATGCTCCCTTAGAGTATGTAAGGTTTCCCCAAAAGAAAAATTCTCAGGAGGGGAAGCAAAGGGAATGCAGTCCTCTGCATCAGAATCTTCATAAGTAGATAAGGGCAAACCCAGATCATCAGAAGAATCAGAAAAAACAGAATCCTGATCAGAAGATTCATAATCAACTTCAGTCCTAGGCCTCTTAGAAGGTGGGTTGGGTACCCCTGATTAGAGTTATTAGATCTTCAGCCATTCTTATCATTTGTTTTTTAGGCATAGAGGCCTGAGCATGTGGCCTGGGCATCTTTTTTAGGCCTGGATCGCGATTTAGGCATAAGTAAAGAAGGAGGCATCGGTTTAATATGCAAGTCCGTAGGCCTGAATACACCCTCAGAAGCCGGTGCCTGCACAGTGGCTTTGGACCCATCCAAGGTAGAGACATCCACAGGTTCCATAGTTGAAGCATCTTGCAGCATACTGGACTCCGAATGGGTCTCAGTAGAGGCCTGCGAATCAGAAGTAGCGAGTATCAGGGGCTGCGAAAGCACCTCATTGTGTACCGGTGAACTGGTGATTGGCTTAGGAGAAGCGGCGGCGGCGGTTTTGGAACTCGGCGGTCTGTCTCTGTCTTTATCTTTGCGTTTTTTCAGAATCCCGGTAGTCGGATGGCTAACCGACAACATTTCTGGATAATTAAACTGAGAACTGAAATATTTAGAGGTGAAAATATACCAACAACGGATAGTGCACTGATTAAATAAAGCACAAAACCGACAGCAAGGTACATCATGGTCAGGGCCTAGGCAAGGAATACAGTACGAATGAAAATCTTTATGAGGTATTTGCTTTCCACAAGTAATGCAATTATTAACTTTTACTGACATCGGTAAAGAAAAATGTTTTCCCAGTGGGGTACTTAGCTTTAGTTGAAGACTTCAGTTATGAAACTCAAAAACGAAAATTTCAGGAGTCAGCTGACCGGCACTTGCGAACTGCTTCTGCTTCGGGCACCGCATGGCAAGAAAGACAGATGTAATGGCGTTGGCTGCATGTTTTATACCCCTGACGACCTGATGTCATGGAAGAAGGAACAGTAATTGACACAGGACCCAAGACTTTGTTAATCAGGCTGACTGAGGGCTACCTGCAAGCAGATAACCCTAATGTAATGACTGCAACAGTGAAACACGAAGAACATCATTGTCATGTAGCAAATAATCAGATGCTTCCCATTCCACCTGTTTCTCCTTACTTTGAGGACTCAGTCTTCCATCATGCTGTGACATTGCCAGAGTTGATCTTCTACACTAAATCCTTCACTTCACAGGTAATCCATAACTTCAGTTCCTATTTTTTTAACTTCTCCATTACTAATCCTCTTTTCTACACTCCCACCTTTGTTTTTTTACTTTTTGAATTGTAAAATGTTTCATATCTGGATGCCCTTGCCTGTATTCCTCTTCAAATAATTCTGGTGCTGCTTTTTTGCATTTTTTAGTTTCCCTTTCTCCTTTGCATAAATACTGCACCATATTTAATCATTTTTTTCTTTCCCTTGTCCATATTTTTTCTTAAGACGTCTCCCCCACCACCTGTTTCTCCTTAATTTGGGGGCTCATTGTTCTACCATGCTGTGACATAACCTATGTTAGACTTTCTACACTAAATCCTTCATTTTGCAGGTATTCCGTAATGTCAGCTTCTACTTGTTTAATTTCTACTTTACTAATCTTCTGTTCTATATTCCCCCGTTGTGATCTTATTTTTATATTGTGAAATTTGTCATATTTGGGCACCTTTGTCTGTATTTCTCTTCCAATATTTCTGGAGCAGCTTTTTTGTATTGATTAGTCTGGCTTTCTCTTTGCATAAATATTGTACCATATCAGATTTATTTTTCTTTCTCATGTACATGATTTTATACCTAATACTACTACTTCCTTTTACAATAGGGGAGGGGCATCCTCCCACTGAGTCTTGCCTAACTCTATTGTAGGAATGTTTCTGTGTCTTGAGGATTCTACACTGTAATTTTTTCCAGTCCTGGTACCAATGTGCATACCAAGATTTTGAGCACTCTTTTATTTGGAGACTTGTGCACCCATTTGTATTTTTATTTTTTAACCTATAACTCTTCATTACATATGTCATATAAAATACATCTTATATATCAGTGTCGTCTTGGTGAGATTTAGTGAAAACAGGGTCCACCATGTGAAGGTACTGACCAAGACTTGAGGATGAATTCAGTTCCAGTAATACTACTTTCCTCTTGTTGCTAATTTTTATCTTCTCTCCATTTTGACCCTCCTCCTGTGCGGTTATGCCCACAACTCTCAACCTCTTAGAGCAAGAACTCTGGACAAAGCAATAAATACAAGTGGGACAAATGCCCACAAATAAGGACAACTTTAAAATATCACTCTTACAAAATTAGAAAGTTGATAGAATAACAGGCTTTGTATTAGCATGATTTTTTCTGAAGGGTATGAAGTCTGAAACTGAAATGTCTGTCATTATTTTCTAACTTCAGTCTTTAATGATTTGTCACTAATTTGCCAGAAAACCACAATTTTATGAAAAATGCACCAAGCATATGAGGCAAATATCTGGATATTCTGTGAAAATCTGTACAGTTGAGACATATGGTTATGCCTATACATATTAAGATTTCATTAGTTAGGGGCTAAATGGTGATTACAATGCTTTAACCTGTCCTAAAGGTTATGCCGTTTTGTCGAGAGATTATATTTTTCTAGGTGTTCAGTCAATTGGGCATTAATGACTTTTCCAAAATCTTGCCAAATATCAGAAACTGAACAACTGTCCAGTGACAGATAAATGCAGGTTTGGATTCCACTACTATCAACTCTATGAAATATGGTGGGCAGGGGTTACATTCCTAACATCCACCCACTCAACACAAATAAAATTTCTAAATCAAAAATCTGATGACTACTAAAGGCATGCTCTCGAATGAAACCAGCTGTAAAACAGATAAAAAGTATAAAGAACATGCACAACTTTGAGTCACTGAACAACTCATGAAGTGCAGCTTGGTCTCAAAAGCTTGCTTGAAGTATTCACTGTTGGCCTGGGAATGGCCTACACCATCCACACCTATCACCAGGCTTGGAAAGCTAACTGGGATGGTACTTAAGCACCTAGCACATGCAGAACAGCAGCAGAAGTCATTCGGGGCTCATCTCTGTGAGACATCATCTCCCACTAGGTAAATGTTGATGAAATTATTTCTTATGTTCTAAAGGGGATACACTCACTGTCCAGAAATGTAGTCATCACCCAGAATGGATTATTTAACAGCAGAGGAGAAAATAGGGATGCTAAAAGTTGAAAAATTATCTATTATAAAAAGTACTGCCACAAGAAAAGTTTATTACGTGAACAATTACTCTTCCATTCTTGTAAGAAGCTGACTAGGATAGTAAAAGGCCCTGTGGAAGTGGGCAAACATCTCTGCTAGAGGACAAACCATTTAAATGCGAATTTGAAGGGAAGCATCAATTCTAGAATAAATGTAATAAATATCTATATGTTTGTATATAATAACAGTGACTGGAATACTGGAACACCAAGGTGAAATCAGGACAAATATACTGATCACACTCTATAAACATGTTTTAGTAAGGGGATATTTAAACAGTTCTAAATTTCAGACTTCTGAAATCACATAAGATGGTAGTAGACAGAATATGAGTGACAGACTGCAAATATGTAACTCAAGATAGCAATGTCTGATGAAATCACATACTTTTTTGAGGACTACTAAAACACTCTGTTAAAGACAGATTATAGAAAACAATAAGTGGTTCAGATACACCACTTTACAAATATTTTCATTTGCTGTTGACTCCATTTACCTTCAATATTTTAGAGCAATATGGTTGAAAAGGCAATAACATTGAGATTTTTTTTATTTTGTGTTTTTCATATGGTCTAATAAAGGAGTAGGTATAACATGGAAAGTGGAATAAATATTAGCTGTATCCACATATTCTTTCTTGAAACCTCCAGCTGTCTTGACAACAGAGACTTTACAGAAGGCATTAAACCACATAAAGCTTCCATTTTTATAATAACCTCAACTAAATAATTGACAAATGTAACACACTTAAAAATATATATCTGTATAGTATAAAAGCCTTAACTTACAAAGCAGCAATCAAACTACAGGGAACATGCTGTTATACTTACAACTACATTCTTCTTCTCTCAGCCATCTCCTTGTATTGTTTAATTCAGTGTATATTCCTCCTTTTTAAGGGACAGACATAATTCTACCCTTCATTTTCTGAAGTAACTTTTCAGTAAATATCTATAATGTTTGTCAACATGGCTGTATGCCTTTACATTATACACCCCAGCATGTTCTTGAACCTTGATTTTAAACATTCTAACTGTATTTCCAGTACAGAGCAATTCATAGGAGCAAGAAATGTTATCAATAAGACGAGCCGTATCATACGTGCCAAAGTGAATTCAAGTTGAGCTATTGGTCATTTTTATAACATTTACTTCTTTACTTAAAAAATGACAAATATGAGAACCATGGCACATAAATGTCATTTGGTAAAGCAATTAAGTTTGTCTAGCTATGGTTTTCAGTGGCAACTAACTATGTATCAGGGAAGAGGTTAGTCACATTCCAAGTAACTATTTATCAGGGAAGAGGTTAGTCGCATTCGTACTCCTGTAGTAAGAGACCCAGAATGTTTCCAAAGAGGGCCACTCATAATAATATATTCTGGTATTTATGGAATATATCAACCAACTTGTACTGTACTTGAAAGTAAATAAAAATATTAACTAAGCATACAATACTACTGGATGTGGTTGTTACAACTTTAACAGAATCCTTGATTCCCCATGTAGCAAAGGTTCTGTTGCCATTTCAGTTGCCTTGTAAGCATCTATCCAAAATATCTGCTGAATAGCCTGTCAGCTCCTGAATCATGGCCGAAAGACTATCACTAGTGATGCAATTTATTTTCAAATGTAAAAAAAAAAAATCATCATATGGTAATGTATGTATGAGGGAATCCAGATAAAAAAATATTCATACATAAAAATCTGTTGTCACTTGTTGGCTTGCAGAAAAATACTGACTTATTTTTTCAACAGAATCTGTAGCCTAAGTAACATCCAGGAAATCTGCTGCTTGTCTGTGTGTATTAAGTAAAAAAAGTCCAATCCACATTTTTAAAATATGATCACAAAAAATAGCATTCGAGTGTAAAAAAAAAACAACTTGTTCAAATGTTCATCAGAAAAACAGCAACCACAATAAATTAAAAAATAATTTTTCCTCTATGGTCCAAGTTCAGATATGACTGCATTATATTGCACAAAATTCCATGATTAAAACTTTTCATCAGGAAAAGGCACCACTTGTAAGTATACTGCGTGAGTTTAACATGGATGATCTGCTTGCACATACTACATGTACTGTATCATGGCAGGAACATAACCAAGTGCTTTAGCAATGTCTCTGAATAAATTATCTAAGACCAGCTGTTATTGTTTGTGTCTTTCGGCTTTTCCCGGTTAGGGGTCGCCACAGCGGAACTCTGGTCTGCTAACAATTGGCAGTAGATTTTTACGTACTGGCTTGCCGGGCCTAACCACAACCTTCAACGAAGGAATACCCATTCATGCATGTCGCTACACAGAAGATGCTCTAACTGAGAATTGAACGGGCAACATCTAACTGTGAGGCGACAACGCTACCGCAGCACCACCACCGCAGTACAGCTGTTATTCTGTATAAAAAATACTGTACTGAATTATCTTAACCTAAATAGGTCAGGGATAGATCAGACACACCTCCCCGAAAAAAGGTTTAAAAGAGACCAACAAATGTTTTCTGAACACTTCGCACATTACATAAATGGAATGACTCATTTTAAGTAATATGCAATGCTGCATTTAGATGGGAGAAGAGTAAAACATCTTGAAAATCTGTAAATTTAGCTACAAAATAATGAATCTTTGGTGCTCTTGACAATATTTCATTCCAAATTATAAGCGGGTGGGCAGTGGGTTTACAGCTCTAAATTACTATTATTTTTTTTAATAGGTGTGTGTCAACACTTAATCTACCAAGTGAACTTTAGCACCTTTTGAGCAAATGAATTAAAATAAATTTTACCAATGACAGAAAATCAGGCACTCCTTGGAGGAAAATACTTTTAAGGAGATTGTGGTGGTGGTTCCATGCACAAGCCGGTTCTGATCCCTCCATCCCAAAATGTTTTTCTGATTAATATCTTTTTTTTAAATACAGAAGCTTAAATTAAAAAAAAACATTCCAGTGCCACTTGCCAAGTGTAAGGTTTAAGATATCAATCAGACACTTCACTGTAGTAGTACTAGTAATTTTGAGTAGTGCTGTCTTTTTCTATCCACCACCACAAAACTCTATGATCTTAAGCAGTAGTAGACGAGAAAGTGAGCTAAGATTCTCTTGCAAAAGGAACCTGTCTCACAACAGAAAGAACAATTCATCCATCCTCTGCATGCCTGTCCTCTCCAGCTGATTGCCACTACAATGAAGTTGTATTACAAGGCAGTCAACCTCCTTCTCATTTTCAAGTGCATCTGCTTGAGCAAGTTGGAAAAGACAGTCATACATAGGATTGACCAAAGTCATCAGTGGCATGTTGTTAATCTTCAGGTAATTGAAGATGGAGCAGATAAAGGTTACAAAGCACACACACTCTGTCAAAGACCTTGGACGCATCTCATTTTATTCCTGGAACTCTTGCTGCAGGCTGTTTAGCACGTGCCTCTGAAAGACATTGGCCCCACTTCGCTTGATCTCAGCCTGTGTTATGGTATAACAAATACGAGCAGCTTCTTTGCAAAATGCAACGCCTTTCAGAGATTGGTCAGTGATAAAATTTGCAACTTTTTCCAAGTTAAAACCACTACGATCTTTCAAAGCAGTTTTCAGTAACTGATGTGTATCTACAGAAAAAGACTGGATCCTGTATTCCTCCATGTTCATATTCTCCATCAGCTGATTGACAGACTGCAAATATGTAACTCTAGATAGCAATGTCTGATGAAATCACATACTTTTTTGAGGACTACTAAAACACTCTGTTAAAGACAGATTATAGAAAACAATAAGTGGTTCAGATACACCACTTTACAAATATTTTCATTTGCTGTTGACTCCATTTACCTTCAATATTTCAGAGCAATATGGTTGAAAAGGCAATAACATTGAGATTTTTTTTTTATTTTGTGTTTTTCATATGGTCTAATAAAGGAGTAGGTATAACATGGAAAGTGGAATAAATATTAGCTGTATCCACATATTCTTTCTTGAAACCTCCAGCTGTCTTGGCAACAGAGACTTTACAGATGGCATTAAACCACATAAAGCTTCCATTTTTATAATAACCTCAACTAAATAATTGACAAATGTAACACACTTAAAAATATATATCTGTATAGTATAAAAGCCTTAACTTACAAAGGAGCAATCAAACTACAGGGAACATGCTGTTATACTTACAACTACATTCTTCTTCTCTCAGCCATCTCCTTGTATTGTTTAATTCAGTGTCTATTCCTCCTTTTTAAGGGACAGACATAATTCTACCCTTCATTTTCTGAAGTAACTTTTCAGTAAATATCTATAATGTTTGTCAACATGGCTGTACGCCTTTACATTATACACCCCAGCATGTTCTTGAACCTTGATTTTAAACATTCTAACTGTATTTCCAGTACAGAGCAATTCATAGGAGCAAGAAATATTATCAATTAGACGAGTCGTATCATAAGTGCCAAAGTGAATTCAAGTTGAGCTATTGGTCATTTTTATAAGATTTATTTCTTTACTTAAAAAATGACAAATATGAGAACCATGGCACATAAATGTCATTTGGTAAAGCAATTAAGTTTGTCTAGCTATGGTTTTCAGTGGCAACTATGTATCAGGGAAGAGGTTAGTCACATTCCAAGTAACTATTTATCAGGGAAGAGGTTAGTCGCATTCGTACTCCTGTAGTAAGAGACCCAGAATGTTTCCAAAGAGGGCCACTCATAATAATATATTCTGGTATTTATGGAATATATCAACCAACTTGTACTGTACTTGAAAGTAAATAAAAATATTAACTAAGCATACAATACTACTGGATGTGGTTGTTACAACTTTAACAGAATCCTTGATTCCCCATGTAGCAAAGGTTCTGTTGCCATTTCAGTTGCCTTGTAAGCATCTATCCAAAATATCTGCTGAATAGCCTGTCAGCTCCTGAATCATGGCCGAAAGACTATCACTAGTGATGCAATTTATTTTCAAATGTAAAAAAAAAATCATCATATGGTAATGTATGTATGAGAGAATCCAGATAAAAAATATCCATACATAAAAATGTGTTGTCACTTGTTGGCTTGCAGAAAAATACTGACTTATTTTTTTCAACAGAATCTGTAGCCTAAGTAACATCCAGGAAATCTGCTGCTTGTCTGTGTGTATTAAGTAAAAAAAGTCCAATCCACATTTTTTAAAATATGATCACAAAAAATAGCATTTGAGTGTAAAAAAACAACTTGTTCAAATGTTCATCAGAAAAACAGCAACCACAATAAATTAAAAAATTATTTTTCCTCTATGGTCCAAGTTCAGATATGACTGCATTATATTACACAAAATTCCATGATTAAAACTTTTCATCAGGAAAAGGCACCACTTGTAAGGATACTGTGTGAGTTTAACATGATCTGCTTGCACATACTACATGTACTGTATCATGGCTGGAACATAACCAAGTGCTTTAGCAATGTCTCTGAATACATTATCTAAGACCAGCTGTTATTGTTTGTGTCTTTCAGCTTTTCCCGGTTAGGGGTCGCCACAGCGGAACTCTGGTCTGCTAATAATTGGCAGTAGATTTTTACGTACTGGCTTGCCGGGCCTAACCACAACCTTCAACGAAGGAATACCCATTCACGCATGTCGCTACACAGAAGATGCTCTAACTGAGAATTGAACAGGCAACATCTAACTGTGAGCGCTCTGCTACAACGCAGCACCACCACCGCAGTACAGCTGTTATTCTGTATAAAAATACTGTACTGAATTATCTTAACCTAAATAGGTCAGGGATAGCTCAGACATACCTCCCCCAAAAAAGGTTTAAAAGAGACCAACAAATGTTTTTTGAACACTTCACACATTACGTAAATGGAATGACTCCTTTTAAGTAATATGCAATGCTGCATTTAGATGGGAGAAGAGTAAAACATCTTGAAAATCTGTAAATTTAGCTACAAAATAATGAATCTTTGGTGCTCTTGACAATATTTCATTCCAAATTATAAGCGGGTGGGCAGTGGGTTTACAGCTCTAAATTACTATTATTTTTTTTAATAGGTGTGTGTCAACACTTAATCTGCCAAGTGAACTTTAACACCTTTTGAGCAAATGAATTAAAAGAAATTTTAACCAATGACAGAAAGATCAGGCACTTCTTGGAAGAAAATACTTTCAAGGAGATTGTGGAGGTTGTTCCATGCACAAACCGGTTCTGATCCCTCCATCCCAAAATGTTTTTCTGATTAATATCTTTTTTAAATACAGAAGCTTAAATTAAAAAAAAAAAAAACAGTCCAGTGCCTCTTGCCAAGTGTAAGGTTTAAGATATCAATCAGACACTTCACTGTAGTAGTACTAGTAATTTTGAGTAGTACTTGTCCTTTTCTATCCACTGCCACAAAACTCTATGATCTCAAGCAGTAGTAGATGGGAAAGCGAGCTAAGATTCTCTTGCACAAGGAATCTGTCTCACAACAGAAAGAACAATTCATCCATCCTCTGTATGCCTGTCCTCTCCAGCTGATTGCCACTACAATGAAGTTGTATTACAAGGCAGTCAACCTCCTTCTCATTTTCAAGTGCATCTGCTTGAGCAAGTTGGAAAAGACAGTCATACACAGGATTGACCAAAGCCATCACTGGCATGTTGTTAATCTTCAGGTAATTGAAGGTGGAGCAGATAAAGGTTACACAGCACACACACTCCGTCAAAGACCTTGGACGCATCTCATTTCATTCCTGGAACTCTTGCGGCAGGCTGTTTAGCATGTGCCTCTGAAAAACATTGGCCCCACTTTGCTTGATCTCAGCCTGTGTTATGGTATAACAAATACGAGCAGCTTCTTTGCAAAATGCAGTGTCTTTCAGAGATTGTTCAGTGATAAAATGTGCAACTTTTTCCAAGTCAAAACCACTATGATCTTTCAAAGCAGTTTTCAGTAATTTATGTGTATCTACATCAAATGAGTGGATCCTGCATTCCTTCATGTTCATATTCTCCATCAGCTGATTGGCTACAAAGTGAAACACTCTGAACTACTGAGCAAAAGGCAGAACCTTTTTCACACAAAAACATGGGCTGGGTACAGCAAAAATAAAATACAACAGCTACAGAAGATAAAACACAGAAGATATAATGCCAACTTAACGGTGCAGAGGGATGAAACCCTATGTCCCAGCCTGCTTGGATGCTGGAGGAGCTGTGACAGGCTCATTGGGACTTTCCTTTCTTCACTGCTTTAACAGCAAGGCTGCAGTGTTATCCTTAGCGTCCTCCAGATCTTTTCTCTGACAGCATGCTTGAATCCTCAGATGTTTCTGTTCTCAGTATCTGGGTTACAAAATACTAAGTAAATTCTGGCTAAAACATGTATGAAAATGAAAATTGACTGGGTTGCTGATTATCAGGAGACATTCAGGTGACAAAAGGATGTCAAACCTCTACTTCCTCATCGTATGTGGGTACTTTTCGTTTTCATTTTCATACCTGCACCCATTCTCCAATTTTGTCTGCCTTGTAGGACGTGTGTTTCTGCCAGCAATTTTCCTGTTCCTAAAAAAGTAGATAGGATATGTAAGTTTCCTTAACCTTTTAGGTTTTATACACTCTTCCAAAACCTGATCAGGCAGCTATAGCCTTGGTCAATCCTTTTGCTGCTAAACACAGTTAATTCCAGGCCAACTATTTCTGATGAGAATAGGCATATTATTGATAAGCAGAATTCGAGTAAACAGATGTTTTAGAAGAAAAGGCAAGGGGGTCACAAGAAGAATTCTGGAAAGTCCCAAATCCAAGGACAGTCCAATAAGTCAGAATGACTATTTAAGAGACTTTGTTCTCCCCTACTACCCTAGCACTCCCTTTTGTCTTCCAGAAAGTCTGCATCTCCACTTTTCTCTTTGGCAGCAGATAATTTCAGACAAATGAGTTCTAAAGATCATTCATCAGGGTTACAGATGGCAGTGGGAGGATGTTCCTCCTTTCCAGGGAGGTAAGTCCTCATCCAACAGACTAGAACGCTTTTACTTCCGCCTGTCCTTCACCACATACTGTCACGTGGAGTGATAGAACCAGTTCCCCCTTCCCAGGTGGGAAAGGGATTTTATTCAAGGATGCTTTTAGTGTCAATGAAAGAAAATGCTTGGAAACCAGTCATGGATCTTTCTTTCCTACAAATATTTGTGATAGTGTCCAAATTCAAAATTATGTCACTTCAGAACTTGTTACCTTTTTTCCTCAATTAAATTTCCTGGTAACACTAGATTTAAAAGATGCTTATCATAGCAGAGCTGTGTAAGTAAACTTACCATAAAAGTAGAAGTTTGAATGATCACGGCTGCAATAGCTGCTCCCTCCCATCCCCCCACTTGTTTGTTGGTGTGGTTTTTGCCAAGGTGTGGTGTTTTTTTTTTGTTTTGTTCCTAGCATTGTCCTTTTAGGGGTCAGCCTTCCTCGCTATGTTGGCAGGAAAGCTCTGAAGGGATTGATGCCTAAACTCATCTTTTAGTCTGCTTAGCTCAAACTGCCATACAGTTTGGGCATGTGGAAGGTGCCTAGAAAGTTTGGAAGCTGGCCAGCTGTTATATCTTTGGCAGGATGTAACCCATACAGTATACCTAAGGCTACTGCATCAGTGGCCATTAGAACATCTATTGTCATGGTAAGTTTACTTACACAACTATTACATTCCAGGGCTGCTGCAAATTTTTTTGTTTTATAGAAGTGGTGTTCTGTGTATTCTTTGTGAAAGTTAAAAGGATATTTGTTTCATGAAGACTGCTGTTGCTGCCTCCAAAGATAGAAGTGCTTGCTTGTGAAATTCTGCCTGTACTTCACAGGCAAGCTGCAGGAAAAATAGGGAAACTTATTTAAAGGACTAAAGCCAGTTTTAGGAATATTTTCCAGGCTGCAAGGTATTATGCTGTGAGAAACCATGAATCTGCTATGAACTATGTAAGAGATTTTTTAAATTATGCTGAAGTGAAGCATTTTCCTTTTTTTTGTTGTGTAAGTCATATTTGTCAGAGCTAAGCAAAAACGTACTACATTTTTAAACATCTATGGATGTCTGTAGTGCCTGCAATACCTGGGTCTACAGAAAAACTAAGTCTTAAGAGCAGTGACTTTGTCACTATATCAAGTATAAGTAAGCTTCAAAGTTAAAAAAAAAATCTGTATTCTGCTAACTCTAGATGTAATCAGCTCACCGCTTACCTACAATGATGCCACCTATCCTCCCCAAAACGAATTCTGGTCAGGAAGGAGTATCATGACCACATCCTGGACCTTGACAGATGACATTCTAACCAGTATTTACATGGGTAAATCAACAGGTGTCCTTTTAATCAACCTCACCCAGGCCTTTGGCATGGTAGGTTACTCTATCCTACTATCTCACCTTATCACCATAGGTGAAGCCCAGAGGCCACCAAATGATTCAAACAGTTTCGCACCAACTGATTATTCAATGTAAAAATAAACTTCCCCCTCTCTTCAAAAGCTACTGTATAATCTGGTATCCTACACGACTCAGTTCTTCCCATCTTCTTCTTTTACATCTTTGTTAAACAACGATTTTACTTACCTCACCTATGGCTACTAGTTTATGTTGAAGCAACAGCCCTCTATCGATTTAGCCCTTACAGATGACTCAATTCTAAAAAAACTCCTACTTATCTGTAAAAAAGCCAAGATATTCAGAACCCAAGAAATACTATCAAAAAGCTTTGACAGCCTCCTGATCAATGACCAAAATTACCACAATACAGAAACCACCTCCTCCTTCAGACACCTTGGCATCTGACTGAACCACATTTTTACTTTTTAGACATACATTGAAATGACAGATATAAAGTCAACTACCTACCCTTCTGGGCCCAGAAATTATCTCACTTTCTTTCATTTCCAACCATGGCAGGCATAGACAAGGGCATCCATTTTACCTAGCTGGAATATAGTCGGTCACTATTTGCAACAGCCTCCAGCAAAAACACCACAGCCCTCTAAAGTACTTCTAATGAAATATAACACTTCATAGCTAAATCCTCTCAAAAAGAGTACCGCTATATGTCACTCAAGCAGGTCAAATGCCTGCCTGTGAGGCAAACAGAGGATGTCCTTCATGGCTCAGTATTTAAACTTCTTCACTAGGACACTTTAAATCCCATTTTCAACAAACGCCTTACAGATGTCCCCGCTCACAACCTTAATAAACAATCAAAGTCAGACGCAGTGCTACAAATCCTCAAAACTAACCTCCAAAGTACAAATCACAGTTTCTCTGTACTTGCCCCCAAACTATGGCATTCTCTCCCCTCAGACCTGAAGGAACTTTTTAGTTACTCCCCAAGTTCAGATCTCTATTTATGCAAATGCATTAACATGGGTCATCTTACCTATAACTCACTGTGTAGCACTGAATCATTCCTCTCTCTGATTTATTCTCCACCTTTTGACAAGTCACATATGTATATATGTAAACAGCCATGCTGTTCTGTAGCTTTAGACTGCATAGATATGCCTGCATTACTAATATTTTAACCTTTGTGCATTTATACTACTTCTGTGTTACCATGTACTGACAAACTGTTGTAACATTTATTTGTATTATTTTTGTTTCCTGTATTATGCGACCCAGGTTAAGCCTGCAACTGGTCATATTTGATCAGTGCTTTATCCTTGTAAACTGAGTATAAATAAATAAGAACACATAGTTCTCAGACTGCTCTTCCCCCCACAGTGATCACCAGCACTTATCACTAAATCAAGTCACAACAGAAATCTAACTGCACTCTGGCATTCAGACTTCTAAACCTCTACATTTGTCCCCTTTCACTATCTTCTTTATTTACCCCCTTCAATATCCTCTTTTGCTCTACTTCTGATACTCCTTCCTAAGTTCTGTACAGGACATTCTGCCCTGAAAATGTCTTTCCTCTGCATAAATGTGCCTCAAACAACAAGGGCTTCTCTTGTTTGGCAACAAAAGTCTGCATTTTGCTTCATTTTCCTACATGTTCTGCCTCTCACCTATAATGAGTTCATCCGCCCTCCCCAACGTTCTTTCTCACTATAAAGGCTTCTCTGGCTACAACTATTCTCCATAGTACCTGTTTCTACATGGCTAAATCTCCCAGTCTATTACTGACCCTTAACCTTCTCAAATAATTAATCCTACTCAACTACACTCAGGCTGACTACTTTAAAAAACAAGAAAAATAAAACAAAATGTGTGCCATATACTTCAGGTACTCACTTACTGTTCTGATGTTGTTTTTACTGTCTATACTTCCAAACTGTCATTTAGACTGTATTGTAGCAGTCTGCATTCCAGCAGTGTACTTTACCATTTGAAATATTGCTCTCTAATACGCCGGAGTGTTCGTTTCTTTCATATAACAATAACATGTTTTTGTTTTTGATATACAATTGTAGATCCTGGTATGACTATAAACAGCTCTAGTTTGTGACTAGGTATGGCTGAATGAATCCATGTTAATCCAAGTTAATCCCGTGGATGCTTGATAAATAAAAATAAATAGGTTAGTCATGAGACAGCTCAGAAATTGACCTCTCATCAGCAGTTATTTGCCTGTAGTAGCTCATCATTGTGTTCATTCTTGAGAGATCTGAGTGTTAATGGACAAAACAGTTGCACATATGCAACACCGTAGTTAATTTGTGCAAGTCCATAATGTGCATTATACTTACTTTGTCATACCTCTCATTGGGTCTCAAGTATTGATCTTTGTTTCTTGGCACAAGTGACTTTAAATCAGTCTGAAAAAAAAAAAAAAAACAAATCAGGTGCCGTTTGTTTTTTAAAGCATTACAAATTTCCTAAGGTAACATGCAGATTCATAGGTTCATAGGTTGGTACTAGGCTATCAGCCCTAAGGCCTATGCAAGCCTAGCCATAACAATTCCATGGAAATTTTTTCCCACAATATTTACTTCTATGGGCCCCTGTCTAGCAGGGTGACTGACATGATCCCCGGGGTGAATTTCCTATCTCCCATCCAATCATCAAGGTTCCTTTTGAAGAGGGCCAATGAGGTGCTCTGCCTGACATGTATGGACAGTCTATTCCAGAGTCTGGGGAGTCTCTGCATTAAAATTAGATAACAGCTTTAAATTCTGTTACCATATCATATCTAATAAACATTTCATATCCTGCAAGGATAATAAGGAAAATACTATAGAACAATAATAGAATAACATAGAATTTCCATATAATAATTTAACATATGGAGCTCAGTTGATATTGTTGGTTACAGGTATGAGTTACAATCCAATAGATCTATCTTTATCTATTGGATTAGGACTGTTTAATGTGAAATTCATATTTACTTGTATTTGATACTTTAGAATTAATGTTTTATAGATACTTTTTTAAAGCCTGACCAGAATTTTACCCTACTTACATTTAAAGAAGAAAGAACGTTAAATTACACTCCCAGGTTTACACACATAAAAATAACATCCAATGTTATCAGTGAATATGGTATAACTACTATAATCAAAATAAAAAAAGAAGAAAAAAGTTTCTTCCAACAATAACTTGAAATGGATTTAACATTCTTATAATTATATACTAATAATGGCTTAAATAATGCAAATAAAAGATCAAACTTACTAAAATATTTAAATCTAAATAAGGCACAAAAAGTATTTCTCCAGGAAACGCATTTTAAGACTAATGATAGCTTTATTTGGAACCCTAAGGTCTATACAGTCTTAACTCAATCCTCCTATAGAACAAAGACAAAAGGAGTATCATTTCTCTGGAAGAAAAACATAATCACTCCAAAAGTTATTTATAAATATGAAGACAAAGAAGGTCTACTAGTATTTGTTATAATTAAATTTAATAACATAATATGGACTTTAGCTAATCTATATTGGTTCCCAGGAATTGGAGCAGGAACAGTTAAAAACACCTAGATTTTATTTCCAACAATTATAAAGGAAATCTTATACTGGGAGGAGACTTTAATTGTACCTTAGAAGCTTCTGAAACCACCAAGAAGTCTTTTTGCATAGCAACTATTTCAAAATCCTTAAAAAAATGGATTGATTCACTTCATTTAATTGACACTTCTAAAGTAAAAGATGATAAATCCTTATTATTTTCCCATAAAGACCATAGATTTGGAACACAAACCAGAATAGACAAATTATTCGTAGTTCAAGATTTACAAACAAAAATCCTCAACTTCTCAATAGTTCCATGCCCCTTCTCAGATCATGACTCTCTGATAATTAAGCTCCAAATATAGTTTAAACATTTAATCCTCTCAACTAGAATTCCATCATATATCATGAAAATTAAAGAATTCAGACCCTAGATGTTGTCAGAACTACAATTATTTCTTGAAATTAATAATACAACAGAAATAAGTAGAGTCCTGGTTTGGGACTCATTAAAAGCATATTTATTTGGTAAGACCCTTAGCTGGTACAAAAACAAAGCTAGAGAGTGGGGATCTGAATCATTAGACTTGCAAACCAGACTCTTGACAGCAAAATCTAAAAAAAAATCAGAATTGTCCAGAAGTCAAAAAAGAAACAGAGGAATTAAATAAAAAATATAATGAAATTCTAACACACAAAACTTGTCTAGCCTTGGAAAAATTAAAAATAAACTCATTAGCCACCTCCCCCAGATATCTACATAACTTATCTACAAGAATTAAAATACAATTTAAAGCAAATAACATTAGTAGTATATATCATGAAAAGAAAGGGGAAAAAGTATCAGAGATAGGAGACATCCTTGAAGCATTCTGGTTCCATTATATGGAACACTTCAAAAAAGAAGATTTAGATACCAACCAAATAAACTTAGATACAAACCTTATCAATATAAAAAAAATTCCCGAAAACCTGGAACTAGATCTACAAAAATGTATATCCTACAAAGAAATTGTTGACAAGATAAAAGAAAGTAAATCTAACAAAGCTCCAGGGATAGATGGTATAATTACAGAAATTTACAAACTCTTCGCTTCAACAGTCATCTCCCTTTTTCATAAAACTTTGCTAGAAGTCCAGTCAGAAGCAAAAATACCACCCTCATGGAAATATTCTCTCATAATACCAATTCTAAAAGATAATACACCATCAGACCTTTGCACTCATACAGACCTATATCATTACTGAATAATGATTACAAAATATTCATGTCAATACTAGCTAGCAGAATGAAAATCCCACTTTCAAAGACAATTAATAATGATCAAACTGGATTTTTATATAACAGGCACACACATGATAATATTAAAAGGATACTTACTCTTACAGATTATGTGAATTAAGAAGATAAACACTTGTAATTGGATTAGACATAGAAAAATCCTTTGATTCCCTCAACTAGGAATATCTATTTAAAACTTTAGCATTATTTGAATTTCCTCCTCCCTTCATCTTATTACTAAAAACATATACATTAATAACTTAGCTTACATTAAATTAGGTCCTTTAACCTCAGAATCTATCCATATAACAAAAGGTACTAAACAAGGATGCCCCCTTTCTCTTATTTTATTTGCTTTGGCTATAGAAATACTTGCAGAAATAATATGCAATAATCCAAGAATAAAAGGAATAGAAGTCTATGACTAGTACATATCTAAAATAATGCTTTTTGCTGATGATATTTTATTAACCCTATCAAACTCCAGAGACTCATTAGGAGAGCTAGAAGAAGTAATGGAGAAATGTTATAAGATTTCAGTTCTACACTTTAATACATCAAAATCAAAATTTCTATTTTTAAATAAGAAAAAAGAACTACAAGTTACAGATAAATCCATCACAGGAAGATAAGAACTCATGCTAAATTATTTAGGAATAGTGTTATGCAAAAATATAAAGGAAACAATATTAATAAATTATAAAAACATTATTGAAACAATAAAAATATATATATATACAGAAAAGTGGAACAACATTATATTAACTTTTGAAGACAGATTGCAATTAATAAAAATGGTCTTATTGCCAAAAATACTATATGTAGCATTAGCAATACAGTTAATTCCTGAAAGATGCATTCTTAAAGAAATAAACTCATGTTTAATAAAAATTTTTATGATATCCCAAAAAAGAATAGAGTTGCTCTAACTCATCACATTAGACCCTGGAAACAAGGAGGATTGAACTTCCCAGAAATAGAAACATATATATAAAAGCATCTGTGCTTAAAACTACAATAGACTGGATAATTATTTTGCCAACTGGAAAGAATTAACAACGGCTATATTAAGAAATCAATTTAATCTGTTAAAAAAATTTTAATAGTAGACAAATCAAACAAGCCCTGGTACATACTATGCATAAGTATACAATATAATATAACAAGACCTTCCAAAACAACACTGATTAATCATTACATCAATTCCTTTAGGAAACTTATCAATGCAAACATAGATCTAAAACTTTGGTTTGACCTTTTAACCCCATTTACCATCACTAAGATCTTTCCTCACAAAATATATAGGGAAACAATAACCTCCTGGGAACAAAATGGATTCTTATGCTAGTTTCAATGTGTAAATAAATTAAATGTTTTAGATATACATATGATAAAAACTGCTTACAATATTCCAACACAGGACTGGTTAATCTTACAAAGCATTCTAATGTACACTCAAGATTTACGCAGATCAATTAATAATTCCTCATTTAAACATATTCCAAATCTAATAAGTATTCTGTATGAATTTATATATAATAGTTGTGAAAAGAAAAATTCCATTTCAAATCTATATAAAGAGTTAATAACATATAAAACAATTCCCAAACCATCATACTGGCAGTTCTGAACAAAAGGTCAGTCATTGCAGTTAACAGAAGAAATTAAAACTAACATCTTACTATCAGTTAATTACACTTCTAACACACAGTACTGGAAAATATTTAACTAGAAATACTTACAAAGAGCATTTTTAACACCAGATAGAATTAAAAAGATCAGTACTACTACAAATGTTTTTTGCTGGTGGTGTGAAAAGTCAAATAAAACAGACTGGATTCATATTTTTTTATGAATGTAATAAAATTAAAACATATTGGAATGGAATCAATCATTTTTTACAAGCTTTATTTAATGAATCCTTTACCTTAACTAAAGTATTGAAAATTCTAAATGTAAATGAAGGTCCCTACATGAATAAGACAAATATGTATTTGTCATGGACAATACTTGCTATATCTAGGAAATGCGTAACCAGAAGGTGGAATTCAAATACACCCCCGACCTTGGGAGAATTCTACGCTTTACTGAAGACAACTGCATTGATGGAAATAAAAATCAAAAACTACGAATCTATCCCAGGCCATTGGTAAATAATCCTTCGAAGAAAGTTATATCTTTGTTGGACACTCTGCAATAATCAATATTGTATCTCTGATAACTGATCTGTTAATTCTATATTTAATAACATACAGTGTATATAATTGAAAGTCAGGCTATTGTAAATATTGTATATAGTTGTTTAAAATTATATTTAAAAATATTATGTAAATGTTATTTTAATTGAAAATAAAAAAAAATATTTGAGAAAAGAGGTGGTGATTTAGTAAATCAAACAGAAATTGAAGAAATGAAGTGGATAATGAACTTGCGTTCAGATCAGCCACCAGGTCTGAATGCATTTGTTCCTTTAAAACCTGCACTAAAAGGAAAACCTCTTCAGCACTCTAAATAACCTAATTGAAAGGGTGTATACATTGCTATAGCTACTAAGTATCTTTGAATGAATGAATACCAGAGAATGAAGGTATTTTACAGGAAGTTTTACTGGCTAACATTTAGGATTTGAAAAAGGTATTACACCGAAAGCGCTTATCCAGTCTATGAGCCAGTGTGTTTTATTTTATTATTGTTTTATTTTTATTAAAAGTTTTCAAGTTTCAAATTTTTAGCAGGACTGGTGGCAGAACCGTTCTTTCTCTGAACTTTAAATCAGTCTGAAAAAAAAACAAAACAAAAAAACAAATCAGGTGCCATTTGTTTTTTAACGCATTACAAATTTCCTAAGGTAACATGGAGATCTGCATTAAAATTAGATAACAGCTTTAAATTCCATCACTATATCATATCCAATAAACATTTCATATCCTGAATTAGAACTTAATCTTTGAAAGTAAAGCAGCAGGTTATCAAAACTCATTTTTAATGGTGTGAGGAAAGGATGTAATAATCATGTTATTGGCTGGTGAGCACCAGATGTCTAACAATACACATGGGGTACTGCAAATTTGTACTAGACACCTGTTACAGCCTCAACTGTAGTATCATCTTGTCTGTTGAAAAAAACATCTCCATGGATGCTAGGGGATAGAACTCAGAAGAATCAAATGTTTAGCTTAGAGCCCCAGGATCTGTCTGTCCTGACTTCAGAGGAATGTGAAAAGGAATCAGTTTGAATGAGGTGCTTCAGCACTGGCCACAAATAAGCTAACATTTATAAAATGAAGGTTGTTGCCTCTGACAAGGAGCAATGACACTTCCTGTTATTTCAGTATTTCTTCCATTTGCTCTCTGCAGCAGTAGAATCTGTGAATTTAGAAGCATACAAACATTCATGAATGTCTAAACATGCAGGTCTAATGTCATGGTCATCCAAAGGTGAGGGGTACTGGAACATCTTCATGAAATGGCTAAATAAAGAATGCACTGCTGATACTTTAAACCAGGAGGCAAATAAAGATCAGCTTTCAAAAAATAAAAAGATATATTTGTACCAATATAGTGATCTTAATAAATACTCAGAAGTGTTGTAAATACACATTTTCCAGAATATTAATCTTATCACACTCAGCATTAACAAGATTACATTACTGTTTTTTTAGTAAAATGGTGTTATTCAAACAAATAAGAACATAACAATATCATTTCAACATAGTAATTAGAACAATGCTTTTTTAACCTGGATATAAAAGAAGAAGAGGGACAGGGGCAAGAAGATACACTGTACACCATCACTGTCAGTACAGCTTCTGTATACTCAAAATATCACTTGGAAACTTCCAAATAAGATGAGAATATTGAACAATTTATTGAACTTTATATTTAAACATTATTATAAAACAATAATAAAAAAGTCCAAAAATCCCTTTCTATTTTGAATTACAGTTTTCTGCTTGTACTATGTATAGCAGCCTTAACTGTGTAGCTCTGAAATACCCCTTCAAATTGTGTAATCCCAATCTGTCCTGTTCTACTGGAAGAACCAGCTTACCCCACTTGACTCTTGCCGTCTTCCCCACCCAGATAAAGTCCTTCAGCTTTTTATCAATTGCTATCCACAACTTCTCTGGTTGATAAGAATATGCCTGACCTGTGTATAAGACTAAAGGCACTACAAACATTTTGACTACTTGTATCTTACTATCCATATCCATATAACAAAGCTTCCATTTTCTCAGATTTTATATTACCTTTTGTTTAGTCTCTTCCCACATATCCTTAGCTGCCACACCATAATTGTTTTTTATCCATACTCCTAAATATTTCATTTTGTCATGTCCCCATATATATGGATATTGCTGGACCAATTTGTATGTGGGTACATAATTCACCGCTATTGCCTTTGTTTTAGCTTCATTAATTTTATATCCTGAAAAGAGCTGAAACTCTCTCAAAATGTTCCTTAAGACTGCAATGTCTCTTTCTGGTTTTGTCAGGTATAAAATAATATCATTTGAAAATAAGAGTCAGCTTTTCTTGACTAACATACCAAATATATCCTTGAATTTCTAAGTCCCTTATTTTCTTTGCCAGTGGTTCTAAATATAATGCAAATAACAAAGGGGAAAGAGGACACCCCTACCTGGTTCATCTGCTCAAGCAGATATTATCAGAGAGAAACCCATCCATTTTAATTTTCACCTCTGATCCCTAATTTATCCTCCTAATCAACCTTATATTTTTTTCAGGAAATGCAAATGCTTCCATTGCCCAGCTCATAAAGTCCCAGTCTACTCTGTCAAATGCTTTCGCTGGATCAAGACTCAAGACCCACAAACAACAATGGCATCTTCTTACAGTCTGCTTCTCTTTGGATCGTCAGTGTTCTGTTAATGTTGTCAAATGTTTGCCTCCCGTCCACAAAAACACACTGATCCATATCTATAAATTTTGGCATTACTTTTGTCATTCTTTTAGTCATTATAGACATGAACACTTTATAATCATGCTTTACTATTGAAATGGGCCTGTATGAAGCTGGATCTGATGGATCGTTACCCTCTTTAGGTATTACAGCTACCACTCCTTTCTTCCAGGATGCTGGTAAATCTTCTCTTAAAATACTGTTAAACAAAACCTTCCAGATCTTTATCAGTCTTTTCCCTCCTAGCTTCCAAACTTCCACAGGAATACCATCTATTCCTGGGGACTTTCATGTTGATTGGTTACACATCACAATTTTTATCTCACCTCCTCCTATCTGAACCATCAGTAATTGAGCCTCATCTACCTCTAACCTTGGCATATTTAATTCTTCCATAAATATTTCCATTTGTATCTTTTCTTTATTTCCATATGTCTCTGCTTTATACAGACTTTCACAGAATTTCCAAAATATTTCAAATACCTCTACAGGATCTCTTGTTACCTTCCTTGTTATAGGCTCCCTAAGCTTGGTGACAGTCTTTTCTACTTTCTGTTGCCAGAGTTGTACTAAACATTTTTGTGCTCTACTCTTATTATCAAAAAACAACTGCTTAACAGCAATCTTACTAAACTTGTGCATCTTATTGAGGTAATCCCTTATTTTCTGCTTGGCATTCTGCAGTTGATCCTGTTCCTGTTCCTGTTCTTTGAGATTCCCCCTATTCTGCAATACTTAAACATCTGTCAGTTCCTCTAAATCATTCTTGTTACTTCTTAACCACAGCTCCCCTTCTTTTATTTCCACCCTGTCTTTAAACTCTTTAATTTTAACCCACTCCCTAGCTATATTTACAGAAGAAATTTCAATCCTCTCTAATAACTTCTGAATAATCTCCACTACCTATTCCTTAAATTCCTCTCTTTTCAACAGATAGGTAGGAAAGCACCAGTGTCTCATTTTTATTATCCTGTGTTTTTATTTTTAGTTATTATTGGCATATGACCTGAAATAGTTATTGGGTGTGTATCAAGACCTTCAATTAAATGCACATGTTCCTGTGAAATGTAAATTCTCTCTAGCCTAGCCCAGTTTCATATCTTGTGGAAATATGCCAACTATTTTCATAAATTCCTTAAAAAATCTATCCCAGACACATTTTCACTGTTGCAAATCACATTCTAGTCCTCACCTATAAGTAATATTCCTTGCTAAAAACTGATTATTTATCCCAGAATTTTCTTAACCTCCAATATAGCAATTTTAGGTGGAATATAAACACATGCCAGTGTTTATATTCCACCTAAACTCCCTTGCCAGTAGCCCCTTAACACTACAAATCTTTCATTATTATCTTTTTTATCCTCTTCTATCACTATTGGAGCTCCTCTTGCAATTAATAAAAGTACTCCTCTTTTCCTTTGTCCCAGGTATTCTGCTGAATAACCATCCTGAAAACCTTTCTTTATCAAATTCACATGTTCAGTTCTTTCTAAGTGTGTCGCCTGTAACACAGCTATTTGCACACTACATTTTAAAATTGGTCACTACTACTTTTTTGTATTTATCTGTGAGACCATTGACATTTAAAGACATTACAGAAAGCATCATTGCATTAAAAAGTTATTATTCCCACCTTTTATGTATAACACCTTTTTTGTTAAACGTCTAACTCTAGCTTTTGTGTTACATGCATAAACTGTTTGACAGGTTACACTTTTATACAGTTGTTTCTTGTCATATCCATTTGAGCCTATGTCATATCTTACAAGATGTTTTGTTTTAATGAAAGCCCTCAACCAAAAAAAAAAAACAAAACAAAACAAAAACAACAAAAACACCCCCCCAATAACCCCCTAAAATCCCTATTAACTTAATACTAACACACAAAACTATGTACGTCTTTAAATACTGAAGATTTACCCTCCTAATAGGAACAAAAGTCCCAAACTGATAGCCACATTCACAGATTTGAGTTAACCTAAAAGAAATGTTAAATATGCTTAGACACATGGTGCAGCCTGTGCTTCTACTAGGTGCTAATTGGTTTTGTCTTTTCTTTATAGATCTGCCAGCTGGGAAACCCCCTGAATGTTTTCAGAGAACATTATTTCCTAGCCAGTTTCTTTTCTCAGTTTTTTTTTCTTTTCCTTCAGCAAATCATTCTCCACTAGTCTGTAGCCAGTTTCTCTTTATCAGATTGTCTCCATGGAGACACGAGAACATGGCAGCCAGTTTCTTTTTATCAGATTATTTCCATGGAAACGTGCAGACCAACTGCAGAACTGCTACTGAGCATGCATGTTTTGTTAGAAAAAAAGCCTCATAATATTCAATTCTAGTTCATTTACTTGCTTTCTCTTAAAACGTGTTACTAAATTAATCTAAGGTCCTTAAACCAGTAATTTTCCCATGCAAGAATGGGAAAAGGCACATTCATTTTTCTTTTGTCATGCTCTTTTAACTAGGCCTTTTTTCACTGCATTGCCTACATTTCTTAAAAGTGAACAAGAAGAAATAGTGAAGGGAGAAAAAAACAGCACCTGTTTACATTCCCCATTGCACTTAAAAATAACTGAGAAAACTTTATAGCATTCAAAGCAAACCATACACTATAAAAACAGTACTAGTAAGAAAAAAAATTCTTTGCTTACAGTTAACTTTCTCCCTCCTCTTCCCTCCTCAAAGCTTTATGGAAGATTAATGACATGAAGTAGGGCATATACTTTAGAGTCTTCCATAAGTCCAACAAATTCTGAAAAAGTCCAAAATTTCCAGATTTTCTTGTTCTGTTATATTTCACACATATAACTATTCCACTTGAATCCCATATTACATTACTGGTTTTATTACTGTTCCTCACCATTGCCCAAATCCTGTCACATCTTCATTTCCAATGTACTCTCACTTCTCTCTTGTGCTCTCTTCTTTCACTCCAACATTTTCCATTGAAACACTGGAAAAAGTTTTACAGGTATAGCATCTCTGTGGTCTTTATTACCACAACAAGAAGCAGAATCTCTTTCTGTTTCACAGCTCAATTTCTGTTGGACAAACTTTTGGATTTTCTCCTTAGCATGTACTTCATCAAAAGATGATTTTGTCCCTCCAGGAAGCATACTTCGAAGACAGCTGGGTAGAGAAGTTCACATCTACATCTTGACATTCCCTGAATAGTGGGATAAATTTGCTTCTCTTCTGCCTGGTATACAGTGAGTAACCATTCTCCACAAATACTCTGCCATCTCCCAGTTTTAGTACTCTGTCCTTCTGCCATGGTTTTGTCAAAATCAACTTCTTCTGCTGGTAGGATTGCATCTTTACTATTAAGGTCTATGTTGCTTTCTCATAGCCAGGTTTGGAGTATACACACAATCTGCCTTTTCAACTAACAGTTCCTTCTGTGGAATACCGGTCCAGCTGCTTATTTGTGCTTTCATAATATGAATGCTGTCTGTTCCTTCCAGCTTCTCTGGTATAGCTGAAAATGTCAGGTTTTCCCTATGTGCTCTGTTCTCAAACTCTATTATTTTTTGAAACATCTCTTTGTGAGTAGTCTCAAATTCAGGCAGCCTTTTTTTCATTTTGACCTCTGATTTCTGCAGCTTTATCACCTCATCTTAATATTTGTTTAAATCTTCTTCCATTTTTTCTAGCCTTTTGTTGTTTGTGTTGATATACTCCGTCAGTGTTTCATTTATTTTAACTAGGTCTGTGTGCAGTTGTCTTATATCTTCCTGCAGGTTACTGGAATTCATGTATGGAGGTGCATTGCTTTTTGCTGTACAGCTGCAGAACATTCCCCAGTCAGTGTTTCTTCCTCACTTTTTGTAGCTGATGTTTTCCCTGGCATTCAGGCAGTACACTTACTAGCCAGTTATTGACATTTACCCATAAACACAATTCTATTGGCCTTCTCTTCTGAGTTTCTGTTTTTTACACTTGGAGCGCTAGAATTAAGCTGTTACTCAATGTGCAGCCATCTTGGAAGTCCTTGGCTAGGTTTCTCTTGTAGTTTTTACCATTTTCTGAGACTGAGAAAATCAGCCATAACAGCAACTTACAATCACTAGATGGAGCCACTATACATGGTTAAAGCACAAATCACCCAAAAATACGAAGACTTGTAAAACAAATGAAGCAGGCTGTGCTGAAAACAAGGGGTTTTATTCTTAAAAGAACAGAATTAAGCGCTTTTAGCTGTGACAATACAGCCTTCATCAGAATTAATTTTCCAGACATTAACATCCTACTATAGGATGTTAATGTCTGGAAAATTAATTCTGATGAAGGCTGTATTGTCACAGCTAAAAGCGCTTAATTCTGTTCTTTTAAGAATAAAACCCCTTGTTTTCAGCACAGCTTGCTTCATTTGTTTTACAAGTCCACTATACATGTTTTTTTAAGCTTTGTATTTTAAATAAGGTTTCATTTAAATCAGACTTATGTAAATTGTTACATTTTATTACTCCATTAGCTTTCTCTAAGCTCACTATCCAAGTCAACTTGTCTTTTTCCTTGGAATACACAGGCTGTTCCAATGAATGAAAAAACTGAAGCCAGATTTTTTTTACACAGTTGCCTAAATAAGCCATTCATATTTCACTTAATTGTTTCCTCCACATAATAACTGTCACATGTACACACAGAAAAGTACATTACATTTTCACTCTGAGAATTAATAAACTATCCATTCAAAAATTCACCATAAGTACTATCAACTTAAGAAAAACAAAAACTATGATTAGAATTCATTGACTATTTCTCCAGTATTCAAGGATCAAGAACTATTGCACGATTTTTAACAACTTAAGTGTTAACAACTCACATATCATTACTGCATAGATGTACTACAGGTTGTTTAGAGCAGTTTGTAGAACAGATAAATAGATCTAAATGGTAATGTATACAGATCTGAGTGCATAAATGCATGTAAGTGAATCAGACAAAAAAGTCATAATTTATCATTCAGACATTACACAGCTTGATTACATGCGTTCATATAAGGAAAAAGCTTATGGAAATATACCAGAGGAGTAGCTAGCAGACATATACTATATTGCTGTAGCCACCAGCTGCACTGATTAGGTTATGTGCCCTTATAAACCAAGGGTTTAAAACCATTTGCAACAGATCCTTGAGTGCAATGCCTTCAATGATGACCGGAAAATGGATTACTGTACAGTGGACCAGGATACTATCAGCTGCATGGTCAGTGCATTTTGCCTACCTGCTGAATTTTAGGGAATGTGTGGTTTTCTCACACCTGAGGATACCAAGGTATGTGTAGCTATTACCATCCTTGTTGCAGGCTCCTTAAAGTGACAGCCTGGGGTAATTCTCATAGCTCTGCCTCAAACATACTCATTAAGTTCTTTGATGTTATGCTACTACAAGTTAAATACCACATATGGTTTCTCAGGAATGTAGAGCAGAGAGACAGCATTACACATAGCTTCTACAATACTGCCTGCTTCCCTGAGATACTGGGTGCAACAGGCTGATCACTTTTGAAACTGGAGAACCTTGTTTATTGTCAGCAAAGGATACAAACAATTGATCTGATTTTCTAAAGTCCTTGGTCCTGTGTAAATAAAAACATAATTGCCTATGAACATCCAATTGGTGGAGTCTATACTCTGCCTTTTTGCCATAATTAGGGAAGAATACAGGAAGCTTGATGGACTGATTTAAATTATACTCTGAACACACCTTTGGCAAGAAGGGGGATTGGTTCTGAGAGAAACTCTATCTTTGTGAAAGATGAGATACGGCGGGTGAATAGATAAAGTGTGTAATTCAGAAACCCGTCCGGCTGAGGTGATGGCAATCAAGAAGAGGGTTTTCCAAGACAGACATTTCAGGGGACGAGATAATGCTGGTTCAAAGGGTGGAAGAACCAGAGAGGCTAAAACAAAGTTTAGGTCCTGGGGAGGGTTCTCTTACCGGGGGTCATAAAAAGAGTTGTACCTCGTAAGAATGCTCTGCACAACTTATGGGACATGATGCTAGAACCCAAGTCTCCTACATGAAAATTGGAGATGGCAGTCAGTTGGACCCTAATGGTAGTTGCAGCTGCCCCTCATTTGAATGTTTCGGCCAGGAAATCAAGAATCTTGGGAACAGGAGCAGTGAAGGGATCACTATCATTTTTCTTTGCACAATAAGAGAACCTCTTCCATTTACTAGTGTAAACCTTTCTGGTAGTGGGCTTGTGGGAAGACACCAGGATGTGCTGTACTGCCGGGAAAATGTTGGCGAGCCTGGCTAAGACTAGAAGTGAAGAAACCACACTGTCAGCTTGAGAGTTTGGAGGGAGGGGTGGAGCACACCCGACTGATGCATCAGGAGGTCTGGGACTGGGTCCAGGATCCAAGGCTCCACTTGTAGATGATGGCAGAGAAACAGGAACCATATCTGACAAGGTCAGTAAGGAGCAATGAGGATGAGCTTGCAACCCAGTGATTTTGCTTTCTGAAGAACCTTTGGGATCAGAGGAAAAGGTGGAAAGGCATTAAGTAGTCCTGGAGGCCAATCATGAACAAGTGCATCCCTGGGTGACTGTCCCAGTAGGGGGACTAAGGCGAAGTAGCTGCTGCATTTGTTGTTGATGGGAGTGGCAAAAAGATCACAGCATGGCTGGCCCCTTTTGCGAAAAATCAAGTCCACAACTTTTTGCTTCAGGGACCACTCTAGAGTCATGAGGATAGCCCTGCTCAGCCTGTCTGCTATCACGTTGGATTTTCCAGGAATGTGCATCGCAATCAGAAAATGTTGGGAAGACATCACCCATTGCCATACTCAAAGGGCCTCCCGACACAAGGGGTAAGATCTGGTCCCACCTTGTTTGTTGATGTACCATACCACTGATATATTGTCTGTCTGAATTGCAATAGTTCCGGTAGGTAGAGAGTCTTGAAATGCTTGCAATACCAAAAGCACCACTCTCATCTCTAGAACACTGATGTGCAAATGGTACTCATGTGGCTGCCACATTCCTTATTCCTTGGACAGTCTGCCCCAGATAATGCCTCCCCACCCTATCTGGGAGGAGTCCGTGGTCACTGTGGCTACTGGATGAGGGTCTAGAAAGAGTCTGCCCAGAGTCACCTGGGGGGAGACAAGCCACCATACTAAGTCCTTTTTGCAGGATTCTGTGATCAAGATCATATGTGACATTGGTAAATCCTGGAATGACCATTGAGCGAAAGGAAACCATTGCAGAATTCTCACGTGGAAGCGAGCCATAGGGACTAGGGTAATTGCTGCAGCCATTGAGCACAAGACTTTCAATACCTCTCTTGCCTGGACTCTCTTCTTTTTCATGAGGAAAGAAACTTGCTGACGAATGGTTGACACCCCGTCTTGAGGTAGCTTTGCTGTTATGGCTCTTGTATCAAGGTCTGCCCCTATGAAGGTAATAGACTGATAAGGCAACAAGGCAAACATTTCATAGTTTATGGTGATGCCTAGCTGAGAACAGGTTTAAATTGTGTAGTCCAGTGTTTTGATCAGTTGATGCTCAGTGGTAGTAGTGAGGAGCCAGTCGTCTAGATATGGAAACACCTGGAATTCTAGACATCTCAGGTGACCACTGTCATACACTTGGTGAACACCCTGGGGGCTGTGGTGAGACCAAAGGGCAGAGCTCTGAACCGGAAGCGTAGGAATCTCCTGGATCGCTTGTCCATTTTTATGTGGTAGTATGCATCCTGGAGATCGATGGAGCACATCCAATTGTCCTGACCCAAAAAGGGGAGAATGGACTGCAGTGTTACCATTTGGAACTTTGCTTTTTTTACTGACTTGTTTAGCTTGCTGAGATCCAAGATGGGTCTCCAGTCCCCTGTCTTTTTTGGAACTAAAAAGAACCTTGAGTAAGTTCCGGATTCGATTTAGTCTGCAGGGACTTCTTGGATGGCTCTTTTTTCTAGCAATCTTTGTACTTCTAGGATTGCTTGATCCCAAAGACTGGGTGGAATGACTGGGAGTGAACGTTTTGTTCTTGAATTTAATTGTTTCATTGAATATTGGGGTCTGTGTCTCTCTGTAGTTATTTATTTTTCTATTTAATTGTCTCATAGAATACTATGGTCTCTCTCTGTTCTGCAGTTACTTTCCCACCCGCCCTCCCTGTTCTTGTTTTGGAATTAATCTTGGTGGCTTTGAAATTGACCACCCCTCCTGTAAATTTGTGTTTGAACACTCCTTCTGGGTGTATCTCAATTACTCACTCAACCAAGTACAGTGAGACCATACTTTGACTTGAGACACTCCTACCAATCCCATCTGTTCAGCTCTATCCCAGCTCTATTCCAATCTAGTGTCAGTAGCTCATTCTACCTAATACAGGGAGAACATTTGTGAAGGGCAAGCCACTTAGGTCCTTAATTTTGAATTATCTTCTGTTTCTCCTTTCTCCCTTCCCACTTTCCAAAGAAAAAAAATTCTAAGCTTGTTTCCTGCCTTTCCTGTAACTAGTCTAGTCCAGATACAGATTTGCTGTAACCAGGACTATTTGTAAGCTTCTGAGCCCCCAAAGCCTTTCTGTGTTGGAGGGAAGACTTCTAGCTTATCACTGGGTGTGGTAAGCACTAGGTAGCCCATCTACCACAAGAATGGTTTCTGGCCCAGAAATTGTAGTTTATTGGCTGTTTGGGCATTTTTCCATCTCTTTCAACGTACTGGTTTAAAAGCCTGCATTTGTGCTTGTTTCCCATCTTTCCTGTAACTAGTCTAGTCCAGATACAGATTTGCTGTATCCAGGACTGTTTGTAAGCTTCTGAGCCCCCAAAGCCTTTTTGTGTTAGTGGGAAACCTTCTAGCTTATCAGTGGGAGTGATAAGCACTAGGTACCCTATCTACCACAAGAGTGGTTTCAGGCCCAGAAATTGTAGCTTATTGGCCATTTGGGCAGTTTTTACATATCTTTCAACTTTCTGGTTTAAAAGCCTGCATTTGTGCTTGTTTCCCATCTTTCCTGTAACTAGTCTAGTCCAGATACAGATTTGCTGTATCCAGGACTGTTTGTAAGCTTCTGAGCCCCCCAAGCCTTTCTGTGTTGGAGGGAAGCATTCTAGCTTATCAGTGGGAGTGAAGCACTAGGTAGCCTATCTACCACAAGATCCAGGTACAGATTCTTAGAGTTAGCACTTGAATTTGCTTATTCGTTGTTCAGAGCTTGTTGTTAGCACTAAATAAGCTACAAATTACTACAGCACTCAACCTTCCTCTTTACCTAGAGGAAAACAGTTTTTGTACTTACTTTCCTCACTTGCTTAGAGAAAAACAACTCTTATACTCACTTTCCTCACTTGTCTAGAGGAAAGAAGTTTTTTATTCAGGCATGTCCAAGGGTCAGCTCCCAGTGTTCTCTCCTGTCTATCTGATGAATCTGGGCATCTTGGGGTAATGTAGCAATTGCCTCATATACACAGACAACCCTCTCCTCCTACCACCCAACACCACAACCTGTGAGAGATGCACTTATCTAGCCAAACTGGAGGCAAAGCTCTCTCCAACCAACAATGAACTTGATAGTCAAGAGGAGAAGGTAAACACTTGCACCACACCACACTCATCACATAGTCCCACTAAACCTACACCACCAAAATCCACACATAGAAACACAAAAACATTTGCAGAGGCTCCACCACATAACCCATGCAGTTAGGTCACTCCACAAGTATAAATATGACTCTGTCATTGTCCATGTTGGTGTGAACGAACTGAGACGTACCTCCCTGGACTACATGAAAAGAGACATAAAAGCGCTCTCCGATCTTGTAGCCCAGGCAGGTGAGACCGTAGCCCTGAGTAGCATCCTGCCATCTCCCAGAATGATACCGCAGTACAAGGACAAAATGATTGACTTCAACAATTGGCTAAGCTTCTGTTGTCATTCTAAGGGGATCCAGTATCTGTCTGCCTGGGTCGACAGACCACAATGCTTTGCCAGAGATGGCCTGCACCTGTCACCCCTGAGATTCCAGATACTGGGTAAGGGTCTTGCCGCTCCTATAGTGCCTTTTATAGGCAAGGTTCAAATGACAAATTCACCACCGTAACAGGAACAGGCAAGCAAAAACTGAAGGTAATGCTAGTCAATGTTAGGAGTCTAAATCTCAAAATGCACTCACTCGAGGTACTCCTTAAAATGGAGAACATCGATATCTGTGCAGTGACTGAAACCTGGTTCAAGGCTTTAGAGAGCACCCCTGCATTACCAGGCTATAACTCATACCACACTTTTCAGCCATCTAACCTGGACCAGAACACCAAAGGTGGAGGTGTGTCCATATTCATTAAGGATATCTACACCTCCAGGCTAGTTGTGCAGCATAATGCATCCGAGGTTATCCAAGTGCAACTAACTCTGGGCAAAACTGCAATCCAAATTGTAGCTTGCTACAGATCCCCCACCATGCCCCAGGATTCCCACTCCTCTTTTATTGATACACTGGAAATATTAGGGTTCAACCAAACACCCTAATAATGGGCGATTTCAACTACCTCACCATTAACTGGGAAAACTACTCATGTACCAACTCCTTCGCTCAACGCTTTCTGGAATTCATAAATTCCAATGCCCTGGATCAACTTATCCACACCCCCACCAGGGGCAACAATATCCTAGACCTAGTCATTACCAACATGAGTGACTGGTGTTCCACACCTGAAGTCAACTCCTCGTTGGTCAGATCCGACCATAAGCTAATCATCCTAGATATCTGCATCCTGCCCCCCCTCACCATTAAGGAAATCACAGTAAAATATTTCTCCAAAGCCAACTTCATGCTTCTTAAGACAGAAGTTGTGAACTTCATGACACCCATGCAGATGGACAATACAGTTACGACTGCTGAATCCTACACAAATGCACTCTATAAGCACTTACATGAGTGCATGGATCGTGCTATCCCAAAAAGAACCAAGACGCTATCCTCCAAAAAAAGGAAGTCAATCTGGTGGTCCCCGGCCATAAACAAACTCTACAACAGAAGGAAGAAACTGTTGCAAAACAGAGTAAAATCCCATGAGTGGAGGAGCTCCCTGGTCAGCCTCAGTAAAAAGCTGAGATCCATTATAAGATCCTCCAAAGCTAGCTACGAAAACAAAATTGCCACTGATTCTAAGGGCAACCACAAAACATTCTATAGCTATGTCAAGAATCTCAATGGCAACACCCATATCTGCTCTGAGTTACAGCACAATGGCATGAAAATTATAGAACAAACTGATATTGCCAACATCCTGGCAGACAGGTTCAGTGCTAACTGTACCCCCCCCCCACCACCTAAAGGGCCCATATCTATAAAGGAAGAATGCAGAGTCCTTGTAATCACATCTATGCAGGTAAAAGCTGCACTCTCTAAAACCAAAAGCACAGCATCCATGGGACCAGACAACATCCCAGGCTGCGTTTTAAATGAACTTCAGAACGAACTGGCTTCCCACCTAAGCACCATGTTCAATCATAGTCTCACATCAGGCTTTGTGCCCACTGAATGGCACACAGCAGCAGTTATACCACTCCACAAAGGGGAAGCCACCACTGATCCTGGGAACTATTGCCCTATTAGCCTGACGAGCTTGGTCGGCGAGGCTATGGAACGTATCATCATGGAACTCATAAACAAAGACATTGATAACCTCCAAACTCTGGACCCCACCCATTTTGGGTTTGTGAAAGGCAGATCATGCCTTCTGAAACTGTTCGACTTCTTTGAGGCAGTCACCAAAGCCGTAAATGAGAATAAGGTGGCTCACACAGCCTATCTTGACCTCACCAAAGCTTTCAACACCATCCCCCATTCTAGAATTATAGCTAAACTCACTAAACTAGGTATAAATCCCTACATCACAAGATGGGTTGCCAACTGGCTCACTGAGAGAAGCCACATTGTAAAAGTTGCAGACTCCAAATCTGACTTCAAACCAGTGAAAAGTGGAGTATCACAGGGTTCAGTCCTGGGACCTCTCCTGTTTGGTATCTACTTCTCTGAAGTACAGGCTAACACAGAAGGCCTCTGGCTAATGAAGTTTGCAGATGACATCAAACTAAGAGTCATAGTCGAGTCCACAAATGATGTGGACATCCTACAGAAGGGCCTCACTGAGACAGATGCCTGGTGTCAGAGGCATGGCCTCCAGCTCAATGTCAAAAAGTGCATTGTCATCCCCTTTGGTAAAAACTCTGCAGCCATGAACTACCACATAAATGGCAGTCTACTTAATGCCAAATGTGTGATAAGAGACCTTGGGACCCAGGTGGACAGTAGTCTCTCCTTTGATAATTACATCACCACAGTAGTCAGGAAATCCTTCTATATGGCACACCTCATCACAAAAGGGTTATCATTCCGGAAAAAAGAGGTAATTGTTCCCCTCTACTCAGCACTCATTAGACCCATTATAGAGTACAATGCCCCTTTTGGAATGTACCTCACAAGACATCTGCAGCAGCTAGAAAGGCCACAGAAGTACCTCACAAAGAGGATTACTGGCCTTAAACAGATGCCCTACACTGACCATCTCAAAAAACTCCAGCTTTATTCTGTAGCATATCGCCTACTCCAAGGAGATCTCTGCCAAACATATAAAGCTATGTTAAACCCAGAGCTGTTGGACATGCTGCACCTAAAGAAATCCCAATCCCTCCGAGCCACACGCTCTAGGGACCTAAACCTTGTTGCCACAATAAACAGGACATGCTGGAGGGATAGATTCCTGTCCCAGAGACTTCCTATACTCTGGAATAAGCCACCCATCTATGTCAAGCAAAGTTCCTCATTAGCACTCTTCAAGAAAAATCTTGATGAGTGGATGGGAAATAGGAAATACACCCCGGGCATCACTTCTGTGGCTCTGCTCGACTTTCTTGGATGGTGTAAGTCAGGGAACCTTGTTGGCAAGGCTTACTTAGGCCCTTGGGCCAACAGCCTAGTACCTACCTATGAACCTATGAATCTATGAAGGGGTAACTGGGAAAAGGGAATTTTGCAACCCCTGGATATTATTGACAGTACCCATGCATCTTTCGTAATAGTTTGCCAGGCTGTTGGGTACAATGATACTCTGCCCCCGACTGCCTCCAGAGGCGGACAGTCGGGCCTTCCTTCAGGAGTAGTGGAAGGGACTAGCAGAAAACGTATCCCTGTTGCCTTGCTGTTGCGGACCCCCCCCCCCGCTGCGAGAACGGCGGCTTCCATTATTGTTTCCCCCTCTGCCCCTGGTGGAAAAATCTTCACGTGTGTCAGGCGAAGCTCCCTGGGATTTTCAAAACCAAATTTTACCACTCTTCTGACCTTTAGGTTTGGATCTAGATGAAATGGAAAAATGAACCCCTACGGCAGAGAGAATCTTGCCATCCACCTGGTGAGAGTCTCTTTTACTTGAGGCCCAAACAAGGATGAGCCATCAAAAGGGGTATTGGTAAAGGAGGACTTGAAGGGTTCAGCAAATTGACAAAGGTGCATCCAGGAGTGTCTCAGCAAAGTAAAACTGGTACCTGCTGCCCTACTTGCTCCATCTGCTACATAAGCAATGAGCCTCATGGAGGAGTTAACCGCTGAAGTCAAGGTCGCAAGCTGGGAAACCGCCCTGTTCACAACTCCCTCAGCTGTAGGATCCTTCAGGGTATCTCCCAACTACTTTAGGAGATCCCTCTGCAGTCGCATGAAGTGTGACAAATAATTCAGCCTTGTGAGAGTAAAGGTTGCTGAAGAAGACATATGCTTCCCATACTTGTCCATCGTATGTGACTCCTTGTTCGGCAGATGGACAGATGAAGAAGTTTCCGCAAGTTCCTTCTTAGTGGCTGCTGCCACCACCATACATCAACAGAAACCCCTTTGGAAAGAAAGGACTTGTCTTCAGGGTCAGTTATAAATATATTTGGTCACCGCAGAACTGGTTCCATGGTCTCTGGAGCGCTCCATGCCTTCCAACTCACTATAGACAAAACTGGGTCAAAAGCTGGAGACACCCAAGAGGTGTAGGGTCGGGAACCAAATGCATCCAGGTAGACAGGCTCATCCTCAAAAGGGGTTAGGGACTTCCAGCCACCCCTCTGTCTAAGGATTTCCAAGATGTCCAAAAAGGAGACATCCTCAGAGTGGGACTGTGAGGACCCTTCTGATTCATCCAAGTCTGTGTTTGAAGTGATGGACTCAGGGGAGTCCAGATACTTCTTCTTACATTTTTTTCTTCCAAGGGACCTCCTCCAAATGTTAGGGGGAGGTTTCAGAAGAAGCGGGGTCACCCAATGGGGTGTTCTGGGGCATAGGTTCCCTACGCTTGGAGGGAGGAGGAGGGTCAAATGCAGGCAGAGGCACCGAGGGGGAAGGAGCCGATGGAGCCAAGGGTGGAGCAGTCTCAGGAGACAGCATGCTCCTCCTCACCTTGTAGGTGCCACAGTCCCGAGCCGAAGGAGCCTCAAGCTCTGAAGAGCCCGGAGATCTCCTGCAAAATGAGAGTGATGGCTCCGAGGCTGATGTGGGAGCCGAGCTCACCTGCACCTCATCTCCGAGAGGGAGAGCAGGGTCAGGCAAGGATGCGATGCCACTTCCACCCTCGGAGCCGACGAGAGAGCTTCGGTGCCCAGATCCATGGATGGACTGAGACATCGAGGAAATCGGAGGGGGAGTCAGAACTGATAAAGGAGAAGTAACCGGAGCTGACAGTTCCACAATGACATCCATGCACTCCAGCTCTGAGCTCAAGAGAGTCAGAGGAGGAACTGATACAGAAGCTGGATGGGCCGAAGGAGCCAATTCCTTATGGGCTGGGCTCGATAGCAATTTGGCAAGTGCCTGTGACTTGAGGAGCCTATTAACCACTGTTTCCACATCATGGTCCAAAAGCCTGGAGGACCGAGAGGAGTGAGAGGAGGGCTGGTGACTACCTGCCACAGATTGCAACAAAGGAGACTGTGGAGCAGAGCACACCGGTTCCAAACAGGGAGACCTGTTCTCTTATGGACCTGGACTGGCTCCAAAAACACTGATGGAGCCACTGGAGACATAGCTTTGTCAGAGCCAACACTGGGAACCGACAGAGCCAAAGATTTCATAGCAGATTTTAGTTGTTCTGAAATCGGAACCATTGAGGATGATTTAGGAGATTTGTCAGTGTGTTTAGCTGGCTGAGGAACCAGAGACAAAGGTTCCTGAGGGTTCTTCAGAAGCCCACGCAAAATCAGTTTTTTTCTCTCCTGCAGGACTCTGGAACTGAAAGTGTGACAGAGCATGAGTCCTGCAGGTGAACAGCCCCTAAACAGTATACACAACTTGTATGCCCATCCGTAAGGGACATTTTTTGGCAGCATGAGTCGCACTTCTTAAAGCCAGAGGGTTTTTGACTCTTTGGACATGCCGGATACCAGAAGACACAAAAAGCAAAAAACAAGGCTGTAATGGCTAACAAATCTACAAACACTTCCACAACAAGGATAACTTTTTTTTTTTTTTTTTTTGGAAAAGGAAGAAGAAGGGGGAGAGCCAATACCTCCCAACCGTGCAAAATTACTTGTTTTTTACTGAGATTTGGGGTTTAAATGAAGGGGTGCCATGATTCCCAAGTGGCACCCCTTCATTTCTGATTTTTTCTTTTGTTTTTTAATTTTAGCCCTGTTAGAACTGATGTCACATGCACGATGATGTCAACTCCATCAGGGCTACCAGTCTGTTGGAACTGCTCTCAAGGAGCACATTTCCAGCTGGCTTGGCTACTCATATGCGAGCGGGAACAACAGAATGGCAGAATTATTATTCGGACTAACTTTCAGAGAAGACTGGAGACAAGTATATGTTGGGAATCTGGAATCGGACTCCAAGGACTCCATGCATGTAAGGAAACTAACATAAAGAGAATGTGTGTGTATGTGAAAATGCCCCCCATTTAATACACCTGGTGGCTAGAGGTACTCAGGCTCAAACTCTGACCCTGTACCTTGGGTACAGGGTAAAAAAGCCTAAAGTCCCTAGCCACCACCACTTGTGAGCTTTGCCTAGGTTTTTTTTGTGCTAAGAGTTGAGAGCTACAGTGAGAACTGAATTTGTATTCCCCCATTATTGGCTTTGTTTGTCCAGATTTTTTGTGCTAAGAGGTTGAGAGCTATGGTGAGAAGTGAGAAATGAATTCACTAAATGATAGCCATTAAGTTTCAGTCTTCCTATTTTTCAGGAAGCTGCTGATTTGGCATAGTGGTATGTTGCTCTGACTGTAGTGCATAAGGTCCTGGGTTCAAAACTTGCCAGTGAAATGCATGTGGTAACACAACATTTTATTCTAGCAACTTTACAAAATTATACAAGCAATGTTTAAAATGTGTCCCTGGCTTTTGACCTTTTGTCCCCCCCCCAAAAAAAAATGAAATTGAAAATAAGTGCGAGAAGCTGTGCAATATGCCCTATTTATAGTGTGGGTGTGGAAGTAGACTTTTATGATGGAAATGTTCTGAATTGTGCAGTTTTGTCATTACTGGTTCATCCATTTTGTTTCATTGCCTACAGTACAGCCTATTGGAAACATGTCCAAACAATAAATTTAAAATGCGCTCTGTCTAACAAGTGTGCTGTATTATACAAGGAATATAATTTAATAAAGTCAGGAAGGTGTATCAAAGAAAAGAACACATGTATGTTTCTTGTTTTGTGTGCAGAGGCCAATGATTTGAAAACAGCCCAAAGTTAATCTTTATCTACCACTGGCCAGATGCATTTTCTTTGGATGTAGTGTGGGTTTCAATGCTGTTTCAATGAATGTGAGTTTCAATGGCAGAGAAGTTTTAATGCCAAGTCTATTTTCATTGTGAGACACTATTGCTTTGTTTAGCAGATGTCTTAGTGTTTGTGCACTGTTGTCCTACAAAATGTAAAAATAAAATCCAAATAATCATTGTAGAAGTAAAGCAGTATGCACACATTAGTGTTTATGGTAAATAGGGCGAAACAGTCAGGTAATGGGACATTGGAATGGCTGTAGGTGGACTCTGGTGCCATATTTTTGTTGTTCTGTTATTCAGTTTGCATTTGAAAGAGTTGGTATCCCACAATTCCACTGGAGAGGATGGGGTTACAAAATTACCTATGCAAATTACATGTTAATCAGCAAACAGATTTGTACTTATTTTTCATGGGCCTTGTCCAGATTTTTGATGTTTTCAGGTTGAGAGGTATGGGAGAGCCTCTAAGTAAAACAGAGACTCCCCCCACTAGGAGAGCCTCTAACTTAAATGGCTACTCCAACAGAAAATGAGGAAAGAAGAGAAGAACCCTCTAAGTTAAATGTGCTCAAGGGGAAAGCAAGGCCTAAGAAAACGACGGTCAAGAACAACCAAGAAACAACAGCTGAGGAAGGTCAGAAGGTCTTTTTGTCTAAACAAGGACTAAAACCGACACCACAAAGGTAATTAAACTGCTAATAATCCTACAAAAGGAAGATAGCAAAATACGAAAAAACTAAGTGCTTAGCCTGAGCCAGTAGTCACAATCTTGACGCTGCAAATGGCAAACGAGATCTGGGTAGCTACCGCTAGGCATGTTGGGATAGGGGTTAGCCTCGAGCCAGTATAAGCTCTCAAGCTATAGTAAAAAGGGCTCCGAACCCAACCAGCAAGAACGAAGGTGAGATGGGGACAACAGAACATCTACTATTCTCTCAACTGGTCTATGGTGCAAAGGAGATCATTATCAACATGTGTATATGCATCCTCACAGTTCTCAAGATTTCTACAATTTGCACACATTGTATCTGTATGTCCATTTCCAGTGTGGTGATTTTTATACAAGTTTATCTATATGGTAAGTACTGTCATGAGGTGGAGAATACATACTCTCACAATCACACATACACACACACACACAAACACACACACGCACGCACACGCACACACACACACACACACACACACACACACACACACACACACACACACACACACACACACACACACACACACACACACACACACACACACACACACACACACACACACACACACAATATTTTGTGCAGTGTTTTGTAGGTAATGTTGGCTACCAGTTTCAGCTCTTGCTATGGCCCTTGTGTGCAGCCATGAAACTATTGTTTTAATTCATTGCTGTACTGCTCATGCTCAGACACAAAACACCACAGAACATCTGTTTGTTTTTTGAAGACCTAGCTTCAATGCCTGCATATATCTTAACATCCCTCTGGTATTCACCTGATACAGACAGCAAAATGTTTGCAGTCCGCAGCATGCTCCACAATATGATACTACAGCATCAAGACTGACATCATATGTAGCTTCATTACAGCATCCTCCAGCAGAAGGAACAGCAGGTGAGACTGAAGATGGTCATCAACAGTTCGATGAGGTAAGGACAGCAAGAGTCCATAGGCAGTGAGGGTGCAATACACAGCAGTGCTGGTAAGGTGGCAAAATCTGGTTAACAATTTCAAGCAAAGGCATGTAAGGGGTAAAATGTTAAATATGACACATGGCAGTGTTCATATCAGGCTTTGCTGGTCAGTGCATGGTCTGGCCTATCTATGCATCAGGCATTAGGTCAACATTACAAGGGAGGGAGGATGGTGTGGACCACAGCCATTACCATTATTTACACAGGGACACTGTGACACAAGAGTGCCAATACAAACCAGGTAGGGGAAATAGGGTAGAAGGTATGGACACAGGACAGCAGGGATACAAGAAACAGGGGGCACCACAGTACAAGACTCTCAAAAGGAAATGGGTGTGGGTTGCTTGTCACATGGGTAGGATGCCATGAGGTGGGATCAGTGGAAAGACAGATGATGTTAGTGATTATGTTCTTGTGTAATATAGGCAAAGAGCTCCCACATGTTTGCCTTCTGGTGTTACTGTACCACTGAGAAGGTCAAGGCATCAAGAATTCTCACGACATGGATGGTGTTCTTCATGACTTCAGCCTGATGCACCTTTACTGGTCAGAGTGTGCAGGGTTCATGACCTCCCGTGGCAAGGATAGCATGCTACTATGGGACCTGGGCCTTAATGATGTTTGCTAGGGAGAGGTGCCAGCCCCAGATGAAGGTGGTCATGACCCCACATCATGGTCACCCACAATGAGAGGTACCAGGACTTCTGATAACTCCAGACAAAGCTGCTGAGCATGCCCACCTGCAATGTCACCCCATCTCTGTACCTTACTCTGGTAATGGACAACAGTGGCAGTTGGTACAGGTGTGATGGCACTGACAACTCTGAACAGACGGGTACTCACTGCACCATTGTAGACCTCTACAGCCCTCTTCATAAATATAATTTTATAATGTCTGGCTGGATTCTACCTCTTCACACAAATGGGCAGCAGCAGAATGAGAACCACATAACATACCTCTCAGCACCATTAAGAATTGTGTTGCAGCAGGCTGCCCTTGTATCACAATGTGACAGATCTGTTGATCAATGTCCAAAGATACCTGCACCTCAGGGCAACTAATGTGATGTTGACTGTGTTGTGCTCACCGTTGGCATAGTATGGGTATGCCCACTAAGGAAGCATTATGCATCTCTGAAGCTGGAGGGTCTTTCATAGCACTCGGCCACAGATCTCTCCTGCATAGAAGAAAGTGTATGCTCAACCCATATATCAGCAGAAGTTAACTGTCTTCAGTCATACACATGCCTTCTGCTGCAACAATCATATTAAGATAGAAATAAAACACACAAACATTACCACAGAAACTCAGCTAAGTAAGGGCAACAAGGATGCTATCAGCTTAATCATATTAAGAAAACTGATGGGGATGGGGGGAGCATTACTGTCTTCATATTGTTTTCAGTTCTTGAGAGATTCCACAAAAATGGTTACCCTTGTGAATAATTTTAGAGTGCAACAAGCATATCATCAGCTAAACTGACTTAACAATGATGAGGGGGACACTACTTCCTGTATATGTGTCTCTTTTTCATCTTGGAGTTGCCACCAGAATTATTATGCTTGAGAATATTTTTGAGGCTGTGTTACCAGGAAAAAAAGTATACATGTTTGGGAACGAGTGTGATTCTGATATGTTATTCTTTGCCTGAAATAGTCGGAGTTCAGGTGAATGTAAATGATTTCATGGCACTTATCAAAAAGAGTAGGGGAAGTTTCCCATTGCCCTGGCCAGATCTCCCAAAGTCAGTAAGAATACCACATCAGGCCTCCCCTAAAAAGAAGCCAATAAAGGATAAGTTGAAAAATAGATATTTTCCTCATCTGGACTTGTTCATCTCTCAGAACTCAAATGAAGTACTGTACAGTGTTAGCAGCTGTTTATAAATTGGACTACACAACAGCACATAAATGTTTGACAGAAGAGTCCCTTAAATAACCACCCTGAACATTTCAGACAAAAATTCCACACTGTTAAAAAGTTTTAACACTGCACAGCTATCAAATAATTAAAATAAGTGGAGGTACTACTTTGCAGAACATATAGTTACCACAAATAAACTACTAAATGTAAAATTCAGTCTACAAGATGCGCACTTTATAAGTGTAATAAGGCATTTGTTGGTATAATACAGATTCTACTGCACACCCAGGGATTGTAAGGCACTCACCCTTTGAGCACATGTCAAAACCCTTCAGGGCATGCTTTAATATATAAACAATGCAACCCCCCTTATGCCTTACTGTACACGTCTATGTTGCTAATATGTTACAGAATAAGAAAATCTACATTTCATTTTGTTATATTTAACAGATGGTATAGCAATTAGCATTGATGTTTACAGTAGTTGCTTCTCTGTCTGGTTCTTGGTTGGAGTGATTTCACTGAGAAGCTTGCATGTCCTCACCATGTCCATATGAGGTTTTTGAGGGGTCTCCAATTTTCTTCCACCCAGAGGCATGTCAGTACGTCAATATGGAAGTGTGTGTGCGTGTGTGTGTGTGTGTGTGCGTGCGTGTGTGTGTGTATATGTATATATATATATATATATATATATATATATATATATATATATATATATATATATATATATATATATATATATATATATATATGTGTGTGTGTTTGTGTGTGTGTGTCTGTCCTACAATGGAATGGTCTCCCTTTCAGGACTGGTTCATACTATGCATGCATTATGTGTATGTGTGTGTGTGTGTGTGTGTGTGTGTGTGTGTGTGTGTGTGTGTGTGTGTGTGTGTGTGTGTGTGTGTGTGTGTGTCTGTCCTACAATGGAATGGTCTCCCTTTCAGGACTGGTTCATACTATGCATGCATTTTGTGTGTGTGTGTGTGTGTGTGTGTGTGTGTGTGTGTGTGTGTGTGTGTGTGTGTGTGTGTGTGTGTGTGTGTGTGTGTGTGTGTGTGTGTGTGTGTGTGTGTGTGCACAAGCCTGTACCTAACAACTGACCGGTATCCCATCGAAGACTGGTAATGCTATGCATCCATTACTTTTAGTGACAAGTTCTGGCTCTTGATAACTCTGAAATTGATAATGTTTACTGAAAATGAGTATATAAATAAATGAATATTTAGTATTCCCTTTGGTTACTGAAACAATTTCTTTATACTTGCAAGTGACACAATACATTGTCCTACACAGCAGTATCTTTTTTAGAAACATTTTTCAATACTAGTATTTTGTTCAAATGTATAAGCACATTACATGTACAGAACCCAGGGTGCTCATCAGCCCAGATTTACTCTCTTACAATTACTTGCCCTATCACAAAATTTTGGGTTGTACACTTAAAAGGTGGGATTCCAAAAAGTCTTAGACTACACATTTTGCACTAATAAATGGGGTAGCTACACAGAGTATTAGTGAAACTGATTGACGTGCAATATTGGTGTAACAATTCACGTGCATTATCACATATGAACACTATTACATCTGTCAGAAAGGTGAAAGCTCTGGTAGTACATGGAGAATGGAGACAGTTACAAATATCTTTATCAAATCTAGTGGACACTTTATAATTACTCCAAAAACTGGAGGTGTAGTACAGCACTTTTTTGGAATCCCAAAGTAAATTTGTTTTATGTATGTAATGTGTTTCCCCAACAAAGTTATTTAAGCCGCCTTTTGTTCTTTTGTTTTAACAAATCTTATTTCTAATAGTCCTTATCATCATGTTTAGGTAGTACTAAAGGCATCATGAACCACTACACTTCCTCTCTTTCCTATCCTTCCCTACTGAGATTGATGTCTGGAGTTGCAAAAATGTGCCCACACAATCTCTACAAGCCATCATTATGTTGTATCCAGCCTAAGATGCACCTGCTTACTACAACTCAGACTATTTAGGAAGATACAGGTCAGACTATTCAGAAAGACAAGTTCCCTCCAGGTACATGTATACATTTGTATTTCTGCAAGAATCCTAGAAACCTACATACACTACAAATATGAGACAGATGGAGATACTTACTAAGCTCCATATCATGTTTATATTATGTGGATTGCTTTATAACAAGACTAAGGAAAGGTTTTTAGGATGAAAGGCTAAAGTAGAGTAAAAGAGTCTCTCTGGTATTGATACCATAAGCAGATGCGGTGTGTGCAGAAGTCAGAAGAAAGGAAGGGATAAGAAAGGTTACAAGGTTGTGTGGAAAGATGGAAATAAAGGGGTGATACTCACAAACTGAGACACAACCATTGTGAGATATAAGGCGAGGTGTAAAAGAAAAAAAAAGAAAATGGGTGATCTATACAAAATGAGACATGACAACTGGTATATAAGTGCAACTAGGGTTGCCAGCTTTCTTTGTGGCTAAAACTGGACTAAGGTCATGCCCCTCACATCACCCATAACTCCACCCATTCCCACCCCCTCTCCCATCCATGCCCTACCCATTTTGTGACATCACCGTCTCATCAGCTGATGGGGACGCCCTCTTTTTCTGTTCAGGATGCCTGTTTTCAGCCGATTTACTATGCTTTTCTGTAAAAAAACATAGTAAATCAGCCAATTTAACAAACACTGATAGTCTGTTCCCTTTTGTGAAACAGAATACTGGAGTTTGTACAGTGTTTTCCTGACTATCAGAGAATTGATTTGATTTGTGGATAGTCCAGAAAAAAACTGATAGGTGGCAACAGGGATGATTTCCAGTTTCCCACCTGGGAGCTGAATGCAGCTGCAGAGATGCTGTACCGTAAGTACAGTGTCCCCTGTATTCTCTGTAATTGCTAGCAGGTATACAGTCAGTGGAAGCCAAATTGGTAATGGTGTCTTTAGTTGTCCAGAGGATGCACACGTCTTACGATTTCCTTTAATTCTTTGTTAAGCTAGTATTATACTAATTTGTAAAGATGTGCCTTTATTGCTTTGTAACTTTTGTTACTATAGCCTGCTTGTAACTGAAAAGTAACTCATCCACCTGTACCAAACAAAACAAAACGTGTGAGGTATAGTCAGGCAATTCCTTCAAACAAGAATGATTACCTTAATTACATCTCTGGTTTAATCACTTGGCTCTTCTATATATCCAAGTCAGTTCCCAAAGCCCTGTCTAAGGTAATGTCCCAGAACAGCAAACTGATACTGCTGGTGTCAAGAAACCCATCCCTATGTGATAAGAAATCAGTTTTAAACAAGTGTTCTGCCATATGTTCATGTGATTTTTTTTGTTTCATGAGTACATACTGTTTATCTATCACTTGTCAAAAAAAAAATACAACATGAACACTGGCTTTAGCAAACTTTCCTTTAGTTTCTTGCTTTCTGTCCAACTCCTACTAAAGCAGTAACACACACACACACACACACACACACACACACACATACATCTTATGCATTTTTTTCGAATAAAGAAGTTATAGTCAGAAGACAGGAGATTTACATAATTCTTGCTTTACAATTACCTCTCCCCTGTGCAGTTATCCTTTCTACCTTATGCCTCTAAGAAAGTGTCACACTTCGCACGCTGCCACATGGACTTAGCCCCATCTTCACGGAACTGCTAGCTTAAAATTTGTGCACAACTGGATTTACTTCCACGCTGGTGTTGTAAGCATGCTGAGCATGATTCTCATTAAAGGAGAAGACTGCGCTAAAGACTGCGCTAATACCGCAAACACTCCCCTACTGTTAAATTTAAAACATTTGCAAGCATACTCCATGGGCTATTTTCCCATTTTCACTCAGATTCCCCTGCATCTTTCTTGTCCCTTGATTTACTGTAAGGAACACCCACCTGAAGTCAACAACATGAACAAAGGGTCAACAACATACATTATTATTATGAGACAATAAGAAGCCACCTGGGGGAAAGGGCTCAGTTCCATTTTACTCTTGCTACACCCAGGCTCACTCTGCACTCCTGCCTTGAATCTCTGATCAGCAACACAGATTTTTCATTTTAGGGACAATAGGCAGCTGCCCAGGAAGGAAGCAGAGAAGTACAGTCTTCTTGTGCATCAGGGATGGACTCTCACCACACCTCCCATTTTTCCATGCAATCCCTGCCTCACCTGGGACATGTGCCATTTTAAAATAGTCCCAAAAATTCAGTGCTTTGCTTTGTCTTCCTAGTGATAACATTCTCTAAGTAAGGTAAGCATTTCACGGTGTAAGCCAAACTTAAAGTGGTCTTGTAGGCTTTCAGTGTACTGTTACAAATAGTATGCCAGACTGCAAAGGCATTTTTATAATAATTTGCATAACATGTTTTTTAATTATGTAGCAATCACTTTTCTATAATTCCCAATACTGACAAGTTATCAATAGATATAAGCATAAGGAGTATTACGTTATTATGCACACTTACTATAATTATTTAGTGCACTCTTTCACAAGAAAGGCACCAGCAAATTATAGCACACAGAGACTGTGTTAACTGAGAATTTTGTAATGTGCCTGTAAAAAAAATATGTAAAGATATGATGCTGTACATTGGTTAGAAGCGATATATAATAAACAGGAAAAAGCAGCAATTGCAGCTTTATAAATTCTAGTAAGGCTGTGGTCAGGTTTTCTAGTTTTCCCTTTTCACTATGAATCATCTTGCTGCTGTGAAGATGCAACAGATGGGCAGACAGAGAATGAGGTCATCATCATCACAAAGTTCTGTCATAGAGATGCTACATGCAAAGTTTGTCAGGGTAGCTTACAAGAGTGTCACTGTAACTTTTGCTAACACTGCAAAATTGTTAATAGTTAATTTAGGAGGTATTAGGAGCTGACTAGTGCAATAATCCTGAAAGAAAAACCTGTTACATCTGTAGTCAAATAAAAGCAAGATGAATATTTCATTTTATACATTTAGACATATACATTTACACACTAATTAGAAGAAGTAAAATATTTTAAGAAAAATAAAAAAGGAAACCTTCTAAAAAGCAAAGCAACTTCTTTCAGCTTTTCCCAGTTAGGGGTCGCCACAGTGGAACCCCGGTCCGCTAATGATTGGTAGTAGATTTTTACAGTGCTGAGTTGCTGGCCCAATGCCCAACCTTCAAAGAAGGCACACCCATTCATGCACGCACCTACCTGCATGTGTTTTAAATGTCACTCAACTGCAGGAAGGATATGCAGACTCCACACTAATTTTATAAATTTCACAAAGATTGCAGCGAGTTCTGCTTTTGGTGCCCATCTAGGCATAAAAGAAAGCTGCATTTAAACATGTGGATGGTAGAGGGGCAACATATCATTCAATCAACCTGCTGCAGCTGTAAAAGTGGGAGGGCGCTCGCTCATGGTGGTTATGTCCATGGCAATATTTCTAACCGGACAATTTGTCAGAAAACCATTACTGGGAGGGTGGCCTAATGGTTAAGGTGTTTGCCTTGCAAACACAAGGCGCAGGGTTTGAGTCTCACAAGGGATAACTGGCTAGGCTTACAATGTCTCACAAGGGCAGTTTGCCTAGTACTAACCTATGAACCTATGAACCTATAAAACCGGACAGTCCAGTCAAAAACCAGACAGCTGGCAACCCTAAGTGTAACTGGTGCATGTGTATGGAGACATAATAAGAGGAGGAAATGACAGGGGGATGGTACGCATAAACTGAGAAATGATCACTGGTATATGTAGGGATGTGAGGGTGGAAAGGGTGGAAGGTATTACCTTATCCAGATGTCTAGAAGTGTGCTAGAAGTAAAGTTTGGGAATATGGGTAAAAGAAGAGTAAACCTAAAAAGAAAGAAAGGATGTAGAAAGCTGAAGTAATGGTTAAAAGGTTTGCACAATACCATACAGGGAAGAGAAGGGTGTTACTGTGCATAAACAGCAGCTGTATTATAACCACAATAATGTTTACAGACAACTATACTGAAAAAAATAGTTTTGGAAAAGTTTTGGTGAAGACGCCAGACACAGTCAAGAGAAATACAAACATTGGGAAGTAGAAGTGGCCAGGGGTTAGAATGATAATTCAACAATGTTTGCTTTTCGATGCTTAGTTCAATAGTGTGAGAAACAGATGTAGGAAAGTTACACAAAATGCGAAGAAAAGTGATCTATGTTAGTGATGGAATTTAAAACTGTTCAAGAAAGGAATAATTATTTTTTGATTAGATTATTGAAAGAAAAAGTCACAGAAAGGAGATACATATTTTACGCAAACATACAACAAAATCCAGGATTTAAGTAGGATGCTATGGATGTTTTGTGATGAAAAATCAACAGAGGTCATTATTCCCTATATTCAGTTTTGATTAGAACAATCACTGAGTACAATGTACCTCTTTGGGGGCTATCACACTAGATATATCAAACAAACAGAGAAGTCTCAAAGATTCCTAATCAAGCAGATTATAGGCTTTAAGACTCTGAGCTACCAAGAGAGATTAGAAGCTTTGTCTCTTTACTCAATATCCTATAGAGTGTTGAGGGGTGATCTATGATATACATACCACACCATTACAGACCCTACTGTAAATAAATGTAAGGTTATGGAAAGATAGATTCATTATACATCACCTCCCCATTTTTAGTATACACTGCTCTGACAAATTATGCAGTGCAACGCATTATACTTAAAACAGAACCTGGATGATTGGGTGGGTGCCCACTAACATGCCCCAAGACTGACTAGCAAATCAGTCCTTGAGAAAGGGGGAATAGTCTACGCGTTGACCTTGGCAAGATGTTAATGGTCATAAAACTACATTTGCCTTTTAACTCTGCTGAATCCTATAAAAATAAAAAGATGATTTCACAATCAATACATATGATAAATGCAGGGGATGCAAAGCATGATGCTCACAGCTCATTAACAATTAAGACTAGGGAAACTGAGTGTGATATGGTGAACTTATTAAATATTGTACTACTGGTTACAACAGAGTCTTCAGTACCAACATGTACTACTGACGTATGCCAGTGGGGAAAATCAAGTAAAAACATTGCGGATCACTCTTGCATGAGCTTCCAAGAAATTCTGTGTGATCATGAATGCAAAGCAGCAGAAAGAAGAAGTCATGTGGAAGCCTTAAATGTCCAGAATACAGATGTGCTAATCTCTGTTTTAATCTAATTAATGGGTGGAAATGTGTACATTCGAAAGTGATGAAAAGGGGGGAAGCAAACAGAGGGTAGCACATAAGCTGAAAACCCATAGAATGACCAGGGTAAGCCAGATAATATATTTTTGCGGGTCAGGTGACTAATGTTTTACACACATAGACACACACACACGCACACACGCACACACACACACACACACACACACATATATATATATATATATGTGTGTGTGTGTGTGTGTGTGTGTGTGTATGTAGAGAGAGAGAGAGAGACCAACTGCAGAATAAGAGGTAAAGCAAAAAGGAATTATGGTACAGATCATATATAAAAAACAACATTTAAAAGATGGTCATATTAAGTTGGAATGTGCAAAATGAAATCCATTTTATCTAGGCTAGATCAGAAACGCTATAACAAGTAAGTGACCCTGTAAATGCTTTACATTTGAGTGGTATGGTGACAAGGTAAGTGGGGGAAGGAAGTGAAGGAAATAGGATAGTAAGAGGGTTAGCATGGGTAGCAGGAGCACACAAACACACACAGAGGTGTAGAAGAAGGCAACTCTGCCTCTGCATTTATGATATAATGCAGTACAGTGACTCCATTTCCATGTAAGATGCAGTATTACATATTCCATCCAGGAACCATTGAGGGAACAGTGAATGTGTGCTGCTGCCCAGAGTATTCAACACAAAGTTTGGCTAGTAAGCATTATGTAGAGACTGAGCATTTCAAACAGAGTAATTAGCTGAGCCCTCATTTGTACAACTGCTGCATCCACGTGCCCAAATTTGTGTGATATAAGCAAAATGAAAGGCTGTGAGCCTCATCACATTATGGAAAATTTCATGAAGCTGCAACATCTAATCTGCAACAGGTGAATCTTCTACTGACTGGATGCCAGCTTCTGCAAGGTAGGAGCTGCTTTCTCAGACTTACTTTTTCACCTATAGCTCATATTCACTGCTGTGTTAGTATAGTGAAGTAGCTTTGACATTACTTTTCTAAGTTATTGAACAGGTAGAGTAAGAGGGGTAGAAAAAAGGTACGGCAATTGTGCTTAAGGATTGATAAACCTACTGGGAAACACATTCAGGAGCAAGTACTCACATGAAACCACATTCAAGTCAGACTCAACAGTAGCACTTTGTTGTGCCAAACATTTGTCTGTTCTATATCTTATACATGCACCTCATGTGCAATAGTATTTTTAACAATGACAGAAATTAGTTGTATCACATTAGGGAGTTTAATGTTAAGCCTGTCAAGGTGAGAGAGACATTTTTTCAATAATATTATGTGCCTGACATTATTTAAACTATCATGGATAAACAAATGTAAGTGCTGAACACAATAACACCATGATATATAGACAAGAGGGACAACGGTGTCGTAAGGAACTGCCTGGGCCACTCATAACCACCATGCTAATACCACTGTTTTCCAGGTCTAAAGAAATGCCTAAGAAGGGTAGAAAACAGAACAACATGGTGACATTGCGAAGAAAGCTACAAGTAAATTAGAGTTCTCTGTGACAGAGAATAAGGTGCTACTCCAGGCCCTTTATCTCTATAGCCAACATCTTGTTTGGCAGGATGCTTTTGACTGGACCTTCCAAGACCATATTTGGAAAGATCCTGTGTTAGTAGCTGTGACTGTAATTTTGACATTATTCGCTGCAGGGCCACTGATTTTGCTCATGGTACAGAAAAAAAGAGCTGCCCGTTTGACATAGGAAGGCAGGTTGACAGGTGCTGGGCTATCAACTGAGCCACATCTGATGGTGACAGAGAAGTTTCTGGCCTCTGTCAGAGGCAGTGCTATATGGTCCCACAGTGAGGTGCTAGTCACTGGCAGAGTGCACCAACAGTATCCACTGGAGATGGCCCATGTATGTTACAATCTTCCTGAATAGCAGTAGAATTAATTCTCCTTAGCCCATTACCCATTGTCAAATTGTTAAAATTGTCTACTTTAGGTTATGCAGGATCATCAGGGATTCCACCTGCAAATCCATCTGCACAAGTCATGGTACCTAACTGTTTGGTCTGCAAACACCACTATTACTACATCTGAATTTGATGTATGCTGCTGGTGTGTATTATACTTACATAGGGTATTGTGCTTGCCTGAGTTTACAGCTGAGTCTCTGCAGTCCAACCACTGCTGAACTGCCATCTCCTGGTTTTATTGGATCTTTTATCTTCTGATGATGATGATGATGGTGGGGATGCGCTGAGAAGGTTAGGGAGTAAAGTGTGTGCATGTTGAATAGAGAGAATGTGACCACTGCAGTCTCTTCACAGCCGAGAGACACAATCCCTGTTCCTACAAGCACCCATGAGACACATATTATACAAGCAGGACCGGTTATTGGGGGGCAATCACAGTCAGGGTAGTGTGGTACCCCATACAATACATGTGTCAGACTCTGTCAACAGGTCCCTTGGGAGGTACACATAGGGGGATTGGTGTTTTCTGGACAAGAAGTTACCACCTTCTCCCTGAAGCTGCTGTGTCAATGGTTGTAAACCAATGAATATGCAATGCCATTATGGAGGCACAGGCTAAGACCACCACATGCACTTTAGAGTTTGTAAAGGTAATGCAGGGTGTGCAAGATTATCTCTGGGAGTGCATCACCCATAGGTGTGATTGCTTTGACAGTCTAAATTATTTACTAGCACATGCACTGTCCTTTCATGGTCACCTGCCATGTGTCAGACACCATTCCACCATTACTTCCACAAATGGTGGCCACAGACAGCATGTATCACATTCACACATTGCTAGTGCTTCCATGACTTCCTCTGTAGTGGAGGTGACTATGGCCATGAGAGGACATCCCCAGGGTCATGGCAGTGGCACATCTGGTAGCAGATATTGTTCATGGTTGCACAGCATGCTAACATCTAGCCAGGGGCATGGTACAGCCACTGCAACTCCTGAAAGAGACAGCTCTCATGAGCAGGTGTGTGCTTGGGATACTCAAAATTATACTGCCTATGCCCTGGACCTCTTAAATAGACTCAGCTGCGGTGTGATGCGAGTACTGATGAGGTTGTGCCTGGGTAGGTATGCACACCACAGACCCCAGTGCTTCACACAGCCAGACATTCAATGACACTGGACCTTCACAATGCATTTTATGATAATGTCCCCCCAAATAGTTTCCTTGCACACAAGTGCAATCCTGCTTGCCATTGTTATCATCACTCACACATTTCCCTGTGAAAGATATCCACACATTTGCTTTCTCCTTCAGCAGTGCAAATAATGATAACTATGCCCTACTCTTTGTACATTGTTTCTTGGGTTGCCTATGTCTGATGAACGCAGTGGCTAGCCTATACATCGGCTGAGCATAGCCAGGTTTGGGTTTGTATGGATCACTTTTACTGTACTGTTTATGCTTTACTAGGGGCCAAACCTCTATACAAGTCACTGCCACTTTGCCATTACTGTGTCTGCCTCTGTCTAGCACGTTTATCCCCTGCTGCTGGGTCCCCCACTGAGTCTTCACCTGTGTCAGTCCCCACTACCTGGTGGGATGGCGATTGTGCATTCTGCCATTATTTCTTCTGCTGTAACTGCCTCCTACGTATGATATTTTGTAACACCGTTGTTGTTGCGTCTTTCGGCTTTTCCCGGTTAGGGGTCACCACAGCGGAACTCCGGTCTGCTAATGATTGGCAGATAGATTTTTACGTACTGAGTTTCCAGCCCTGACGCACAACCTTCAACGAAGGTACGCCCATTTACGCATGACTCTATGCAGAAGACACTCTAGCTGAGAATCGATCCGGACAGCGTCTTACTGTGTGGCGACAACGCTACCGCAGCACCACCACCGCAGCTCATATTTTGTAACACCGTACATACTAAAAATGTTATTTGCACATGTGAGAATTATAGTGTAGGGCACCACCACATGAATCCAGACAATGAAAGTGTGTCTTCAATCCAAACATGCATTCCAGAATGACTCTTGTTTGTGATTAGAGATACTTGCACCCCTGGTTTGCTTCACTCTGTGGATTTCTGATTGGTGTCATTAGATAGGGTTCCAGGGCATATCTGGTATTATCAGTAGGATACCCATTGTTAAATAACCCCTTGCAAGCTGTTGGTACAGGTCACAGGTGTCCCCTATGTGGGACTCATAACTGCTTAGGTGGTCTTCAGGCACACTGTACATTATACCATGTGGATTACAGACCACCTGGCAGTTGATGGAGTGACTTCCTTTGTGGTTCACATACCTCCTTTGCAGTTCAGCAGGTGGGGTCTTTAGTTCAATGTGGGTGTAGTCTATGGTCCCCAACACCTCTATAAAGCAGCCTATTTCACAGAGGTCAAATATGGTGTTCCCCCTCTCCTCTGTGGTATGTGTGAATCACATATGCTCCCCCATAATCCATAGCATAACAGTGATAAATGTATTGCATATTCTCAAGGCAGATGCCTGAGATGCCCCCACTGTGCCCCCAGTAGGTCAGTGAAATGTCCTGTAGCTAGTATACGTAAAACCACACATATGGTCCCCAACACCTCTATAAAACAGCCTATTTCACAGAGGTCAAATATGGTGTTCCCTCTCTCCTCTGTGGTATGTGTGAATCACATATGCTCCCCCATAATCCATAGCATAACAGTGATAAATTTATTGCGTATTCTCAAGGCAGATGCCTGAGATGCCCCCACTGTGCCCCCAGTAGGTCAGTGAAATGTCCTGTAGCTAGTATAGGCAAAACCACACATATCTTGGTATCCACTGGGATAGGTACTCCATAACTCCCATGAGGCTGCAGGTGAGACTGACACATGTCTGCAGTGTCTTGCATGGTGTCCTTATTCACAATGTACCAGACCACAATGTCAGTGTTGTAGAGTCCTTGAAAAGTTAAGTATGGTTGGATGACACAGCTTCTCTGAGAATGACAACATGCACCACTATGGTATGAAGTTGCAATAAGAGCTTCTTGCAGATACACACTAACTAATGCTACAGAAATACCTAACAAATTTCCATGATACTCCGTCATCAACATAGGACTTTTGCTGCATTCATTAACACTGGTGCTAGAGTTCCACATTTCTGAATCACTCCGCCATCTTGATTTAGCTGACCTGCAGACAAGGTAGTACTCATTTTACTAATGTTGTAAAGTGCCATCAGATTATATGGTCTTTAGCATAATTCACAGTCAGTGCTGCTGCTAGTAATGGACTGCTCGTGGAATGTGTGTCTCTGAATCGCACACACCCTGTGCATTGCTCCTAATTAAGCAAAATTGCTTATTGCAATGATGTTAAGTTTTCTGAATCCAAGCTAGTGTATCAGTACAAGGTACTGTAATTTAAGATTACTTACATTACACATACTTTTGAATAGACAAACTGAGAATATTAATTTTAAAAGGACATTGAATACACTGTAGAAGCATTTTGGGAAAGAAAAAAGTCCTCTATGGGGAAAACAACTTTGAAAGAAACACTGTTAGTGATCCAAGTTCAGGAATGGATTCAGGAAGCTGGTAGTGCTAGCTGGGAATGGTAGAATGGAGCACCCAAAGGCCTGCTCTCCTTTCTAGGGAAGAGGTACAAAGGGATCACACCCACCTGTGCAACTTCTGGTGGATATGGGTAGTTTCACAGATCATTCTTGTATGTAGCAAAGACATCCAGTGCTGGGTGGGCACACACATGCATCAGGCATACTGATGTCTTTACACATATTGCTCCCTCTGTTAGGGAACTTGACCAGCTGTCAGAAGAATGTCTACCAGTATCTGGTTCACATCTCTCCATAGTATTACTCACCCCTTGGGCTCTAGATAATTGCACCATGTGGAAGACTCCTCAAGAAGTTGGGAACCCATCTGGTGAAAGGTCATATTTGGATTTCCAGAAAGGAGGAAATTTGGAATCTCAGGCCGAGAGGATGACTGAACCGGGGAAAGCCAGAGGTTAAGCAGTGGTTTCTGTGGGCAAGGTGCATAAAATTAGATAGATGCCACTGGCTATGCATGAACATATATTTGACTCAGTTAGTTTCACTCAGTGTTTGAAGATCAAATCTGTAATGCCATAAAGTGGCAATCAGACTGTTTATTTTTCTTTGTCACCTAGGTAGAAATCTTTACTGGTATGATCCCTGTACAATGCAAAGCATCATTCTCTGGGTGTTTCTGTAATACATAAGTTCTAAATTATGCACAGACGATAACACCATGTCTTACAATCTCTCACATAATTCTCCCTTAATGCAGATCTCCTTTTAGTCACTTTAGTTTATACCTGCACAGAACATTAAAGTGGACATGCTTGGGTAACTAAAGTGCACAAACAGCTATTTTTACTAAGTCTCTGTTAAATTATTTAATTATTTCAAGCCTAATGCTACTTTTTCCCATTAAAGTCCTCTAGCCAATGAAGGAGCAAGCAGCAGCACATTTTTCTCCAAAACAAAAAAGCACAAATGCATCTTGTGCCAATCAGGGGTTTAAAAAACAATGGGGTGGCCTAATGGTTAAGGTGTTTGCCTTACAAACACAAGGTGCAGGATTTGAGTCTCACAAGGGATAATTGGCTAGGCTTAAAATGTATCACAAGGGCAATTAGCTTAGTACTAACCTATAACCTATGAATCTGTGAATCAGTTCCTGGTGGATAAAGCAGGCATTCTGAAGTGGCTTACAGACTGCCATGCATGTGTGTACACAAGGGAATACCCAGTGCCACTATGCTTGACTTTAATTTTGTTTTTACAGTTTCGGACTCTAATGTCACAGAGATCTAGGATGTATGGTGTAAGTGAACTCAGAAAAGTAAACATTTTTTTCCATGTGCTTCCAAAACACTCCTGGGACCAGAGCACAAGGAAACAATGCAACTTGCTAACTATAGTTAGTACACTCTACCATATGAACTGTTGTTTTGCAGTACAGCATAATATTCCACTTATGTCAAGCAGGTGTACTTCGGGTAATACTGTGCATGTCTTACTTGTGCACTTCCTCTGTTTTAGACTTAGGGCATTACAAGAAGAAGGGGTAATTTTAAAGATCTGGCCATTTACTTAGTAAGTATGAATAAAAAACCACTTCAGCAACAACTTTTCAGTGGAACCCTCGATACAGGTTTCTTGCTTTTAGTACTGTTTAGCTGACCAGTAAAATGGCAATTCTCTATAAAACAGAGTGTAAACAGCAAAACTGAATTTAAAGTTATGAAACAAAACACTGTAGTATGAGATGTGAGCCATGAACTTAATAAGTAGCATATGCTCATACTCACCTTCTCATACCTCTCAGTTGGTCTTATATATTGATCTTTGCTCCTTGAATAGCCTGGCTCTGGTGACTTTAGACCTGCCTGCATAAAAATAAGAATAAACAAATCATGTGTCCCTTATACCCAATGTATTTAGTTTGACTTCATTAATATAAGAAATACATTTACATTATAAACAGAACAAAACTTTAAATTCATAGCCTAGTTATTGCTACCAAGAAGCTGATCTCAGATCCTGAATTAAAATGCAATTCTTCAAAACAGACTGGACAGGTTTTCACACATACCCCTTTTAAAACAATAAGGGAAGTTACATTCTTCATGGTATTAGGTGTTCAGTTCAACACCGCTAATTATATTCACAGGATCCTAGTATGTTTCTAAAAAGGGGATACAAGCCAGTCATCTACAGCAAAAATGAAAGGGAAAATACACCACAGAGATTACAGAACCCCATGCAAAGACTGAATTGTGAAATTAAAATCTAGGAATGGGGTCTCCATACCTTTCAACCTGTATGCATTTTGCAGAGCACTCCAATTTCAGCCCCTAAAATAATGCATGCTGATCTGTTTTGCTTTGGCTGTATCACTGGGTAGGTTTTACAGCCAATGAGCGATCTTGGAGCTAGGTGCAATCAAAGGGGGACTAGTGGCAGACCAGATTTTATGTATTTGCATTTCTCCAGCTCCTATAGTATCTGAAAAAAAAATCCCACTTGCAGCTGAAAATGGCATTGATCGATTCAGTGTTTTCTGAGGACTAAATGACATTTGGCAGCAGATGAATGACGAGCTGGAAAGGAACTTATGCTAGGTCTGTATTGCAAGTAGGAATACACCTCTCAAATTTTCTTGATTTTTTAAAATTTATTTATTATTTATTTTAATTTTATTTTACTTTTGTTAACCGGGAAAGTCCGACTGGTCACAGGTCCTTTTTCAGCGGCGGCACAGGGAGAAAACCTCCAGGTACAGTACAGGTTAGGATTTCATTACATCTATGAATACAATCCAGCATGCAATAGTCAAATAATAACATCATGTTAACAGTACTATATACAGGTATATTGTAGACTCATTTCAGCATGTGGTAGGCAGAGCTTTACATTTTGGTAGTTCATTTCAGCATGTGGTAGGCAGAGTTTTACATTTTTGGTAGTAGGTTTATAAGCAGTACAATGTCAGATATTAACTTCTTGCTATTAGGACTATATACAAGTTTGTTTCAGAGTCATTTCAGTATATCGTTAGCAGACCTTTACAATTTCTGGTAGTACGTATATATGCAGTACATTGAAAGACTGAGAGTAGTACAGTATTGGGAAAAACAGTACAAAAGTTTTTTGCAGCAGTGGTGGATGTACGTTGTATATCCAGTCGTTTAATGGTTTAGAAGTAGCATGGTATCTGATAGAAAAGGAACAAGATGTTTTAGTAGGAGTACATTCAGAAAAGTCCGTGTGCTTGGGGAAGACAAGCCTAACTTGCATAACTAGAGGTAGTAATAGGTGATTATCAGCAGATGCATTCATGCATTCCTGCAACAGTGCAGTGGGTTGGTTTAACCTGGGGAGACACAGGAGCAGAGCCAGTTGTTTGCATAGCGGCTTTTGAGGAGTTTTTTTAAACTGGAGGGGAGAGCTTGTAGCAGTGATGTGATTTGGGAGTTGATTCCAAATTTTGGCTATGGTGCAGGCAAAGAGAGACTTACATGCATCATTTTTATGTTTAATGACATTTAAAAGGTTTTGGCTACTGGATCTTAAGGTACTGGTGGTTGTGTAGGGCTGAATTAGTTGCCACATATTTTTGTCCCATCCATTGTAAAATATCTGTCGATGCAAAACTTGTTGTTCTATTACCTTGTTGAGTTAATTACAGTAATATTCAAAAATGCCCTTGGCTCTCTCAATTCTGCCCAGTATTTTGGCTTTGTTCATAATTCCACAGCAAAGAAGCTGAGGCGTGTGTGTGTGTGTGTGTGTGTGCGTGTATGCGTGTGTGTGTGTGTGTGTGTGTGTGTGTGTGTGTGTGTGTGTGTGTGTGTGTGTGTGTGTGTGTGCGTGTGTACACATTGGGGGGGGGGCACACATAGGATAGCATAGCTCTATCTCTCGATTGATCCTAATTTTTTCTCATATATTTTTGTCCTGTCTGTCTGTAAATTCTTCATTTTGTGGTAAATCACTGAGGATTAGCATTACAGTCAGTCAATATGTTAATTATTAGAGTTTCAAGTTTTTTTATAGTTCTGTTTTGTTAACTTTTTTGTTGTTCTGTTAGTGCAGAAGACTACATCACTGAGCTGCTAATTAAATGTGTCATGCAGTCAAAGGTATAAGGTTGGATTCCTTCCATCTCCATTTGTCCAGGGCCATCAGGCAAGAACGCTTGTCCATTGCTGAATAAATATCTGCTTAAACCCTTAACTGGATTGTTTTTTCCTTTGGAAAGATTTTATTTATTTTTGCTGAATTTTGCTAAGTTCTCTGCATCTAGGATCCAGCACCGTGAACAGTTATCCTTATTGCTAATCTTTTACTTTGTCCTGCAGATTGTTTAAGCTGCAGGTTGGGGTACCAGATCAGTGCTTCACAGATGTTGACTGTCTTTTTATATACTAATAAACAGACTTTGTTCTTGTCATCACTGCCACATACCAGTTTTCAAAATCTATTAAACTGAATTTGTCATTTCAATGTCACAGTTAAACAATGCTCCTCTAGGATTACGTTTTAGGTAATAGTAACACATATACAATCCATACATACATTCACTATGATGTACTAACCTTGTCATACATTTTGCTTGGCTTTTGATACTGATCTTTGCTCCTTAACTGGCCTGGGTCAGTTTGCTTTGTGTTCATCTGAAAAAAATGAACATATACAAATTACTTTGGTCTCGATTAATATAAATCAGACATAAAAGGCAATGTACAGCACCAGGTCCTGCCGTACAAAATACTTACCATATGGGTCATTGATGAAGCTTTGGTTGGTGCCAAAAAAGCAGCACTGAGTGCTTGGAACAGAAACACAGTGATAACTACTACTAGCTCCTGCTTCCATGACAGGAGACATTAGTTGGCAGCAGGTGATATATGAAACTGAAGAGTAGTAGAAAAACAGTCAGGTGTATGGGATGAGCTATGCCAGTATTCATTAATTAATGTTTGCCATGGGATAGCACCAAGCAGGAAGGGACACTGTAATTTCAAATCAGCGAATGTTCAGCAGTAATTTAACAGAAAGTGTTGAGGAAACAATACACCAGGTAGTGAAACATGGCCACCTGTCAGGGACTCTGGCATGAAGATGTTCTGTCACTGGTCACATGTGAGTGTCTAAAAAGAGGACATAAGGAGTTACTGACACTAGTGCTTTGAATGAAAGGACAAAAACTATATACTGGTAACTCCGTTTGGTATTTGGAGCCTCCTACTTCTAGATTCTGCTTGGTGTTTTTCAAGTGAGTGTGCAGTTTTGTGCCTCCACTTTGTTGGTACAAAAACTAAGGGTCTACATTTTTAATCCACTCTTACTTCTGCCAGAAATCTTGAGATTGTGCGATTTTAAATTATTTATTTATTTTACATTTGTTTACTGGGATAGTCCGACTGGATACATGTCCATTTTCAGAGGAGGCCCGGGGAGAAAAGCTCCAAAAAACACATTCAACAAACTGTTACATTTTTACAGTTTAAAACACAAAATAAACACAAATAAAAAGATTTGTACACAGATGTAAACAAACAACAAACAGATATACACAAACAAATTATTACATTTTTATTCAGATGGAAAATTCTAGACATAACTTAAAAGGCATTTTACTTTGAGTGCAGTACTGCAGCGCTCTTGGATCTTACCAACATGAGATTAGGAACTGTACAGAATGTTGGGTTCTTACTTACTGTGCAGTTCAGGCTTCTAGCTCTGGAGTTGGGAACCGGTGGTATTTGATCACTCAGCTTTTTATTATCCAGCCTGTCACTTCCTGTTTGCAACAGATGAAAACGAAAGCTATGCTAACACTCCCCAAAAGCATTTATTTATTTACTTATTCATTCATTTACTCAGTGAAAGGAAAACTATGCTAAGGCTCTTCCCAAAATATTCATTCAGAGAAATACCACACATTGACAATACTCCCCCTAGCAGCAGAATCAGATGTTTGGGATTTGGAAGCTTATGTGGACAGTGACCTAATTTTCAACCAACATGTATCTATTGTTGTAAGAAAATTCTTCTATATTGCACAGTTTATAAAGAAAGGGATTGTGTCTAGATCTAGGGATGTCACTGTCTCCCATTACTCAGCCTTCATTAGGCCAGTCATCGAGTATAATTTTTGGTATGTATCTCTCCAAACACATGCAATGACTACAACAACCACAGGGATATCATCCTAAAAGGATACATGGACTAAACAATATGTCCTACATGGACTGACTCAAAGCCTTGCCACTATACTTGGCATCCTACAGACTGCTAAGAGGTGACCTATGTCAGTCATACAAAGCAACCTCCAATGCAAAACTGATGCATTTACTGCACATCAACAAGTCAAATGGCATCAGAAATACTTGGTCTAGGGATCTAAACCTCTTGTGCAACATCAACAGAATGGTTTCGAGGGACAGGTACATCTCACAGGAGAAACCACTACTCTGGAAAACACTCAACATCCAAATAAAACATATTCAAATGCAATTTGGAAGTATGGATGGGAACCATAATCTCTATCTCAGGAGTTCCCCCCTGTACTATTAATGTACACTAGCAGCTCCTAAATGCTTTATCCCATGCATGGGTCCCCTCAAATTATTTATGGTATGATCCCAGTTATTCTCATTAGTGGTGTGTGTGTGTGTGTCTTTTTTCTTTTAGTTGGACAGGTCAGAACTCAAACGTCCGCGATAATGATAGAGTTTTTTTATATGCTGCTGGCTTGGCCTAGGCCCTAACACAACCTCATCAGAGGACGCCCGCACAGTAGTCGTCACACACACAGGCTAGTATAGAATTATAGACCATGGGCTGGGTAAGGAACAGCTCTAACCAAATGGGATAGATTAATTCAAGTACAAAAAGGGAAAGTGACTAGGCTTAAAATGGCACTCAAGGACAGCTGGACTACTATTTACCTGTGAAGCTATTCACTCATTCATTTATTAAGATTTGGTGACTGAGAATGTCTGTCTGCTAGAGCCCATCTTCAGTAGATTCCTATGGAGAAGTGCTCCATGAAGAATTGTTAAAAGAGTTTTAAAATGTGAGGTACATCAAGCTCAGTTATTAATCAGTTAATGAACATGCATGATTCAACGGACAGTAAAAAATAACAATAAATGAAAAAGAATAACCAGAAATGGGCTAGAAAGAGATTAGGAGTAGACAGCATGAGTTAATAGAAAGAAGGATGAACAAAGTGTGACCTTTAATAAATAATAATGCAAACAAGGGGTTTCTGCACTGGTTTCAGATAAGAGATAATATCATAAAAGGAGTGAATTTAAAAATTCTGCTTAGAATGTGTAAGTGCTAAAAGATAGTTTTCATATAACTCCACAATAACATTCAATCAGTGTGGAAAGTAGTTTGATATGTTTTTGAATGTTATACTTGGAAAAAATTGCTGCTCATTTCCGCGCACCCCAACATGAGCAGAAACACGCAAATCACAGTAAGTATATTTGGATTTATTTATGGAGAAGAAAATCCTATAATGCAATCTAAATCTAAGGCAATAATGTAGTTTGTTTGCTGTTGTTTGTCTTTTCGGCTTTTCCCGGTTAGGGGTCGGGACTCTGGTCTGCTAATGATTGGCAGTCGATTTTTATGGTGCCAAGTTGCCAGCCCGACGTCCAACCTTCAGCGAAGGCACGCCCATTCACACATGTCTTTCGGAGGCCACTCGACCACAGGGAGGACATGCAGACTCCACACAGAAGGCACCCCAGCGGAGGATCGAACCGGAGAACCTCTTGCTGTGAGGCAACAACGCTACCGCTGTACCACTGTGTAGCTTGTGATATTCCAAAATACAAGCAAGTAAGAGGCAGCTTGAGTAATTCAGTAGGTTATGGGCAAATCCGAGTTGAATTAGAGACAGGAGTAGGTTAAATTCATCCGAATGGAAACTGTGAAACAAGGAACAATGATGGATTCTAGTACAGTGACTTGTAAATCTGCAAACTCTGCTATAAACTTTAGTTTATGAAGAAGGAAGACTGTATGTACACAAACTAGAGCAGGATGGAACGAGATAATGAATCAGTACAGGGTAGGAAATGTGTCAGCCAAGTAAAGCCATCTGAAGTTCTGATTCACCTGAGTTCCTGCATGAAGCAATAGACCACAAACCATAAACGTGCCATACAAATCACAGAATATATATATATATATATATATATATATATATATACATATATATGAAACCACAGGAATCATCTATTTAGTTAAACATTCAGAATAGTGAATTTCTGTACTGCTGGCACAAGTAGTCGAATAGTGATATGACAGCAGAAATGCTGACATTATTTAGTGAGAGGTGGTAGTACAGCAGAGATTGGGAATTCACCCTGTTCTTGCTGTGGTGCAATCTCGAAGTTGGTTTACATAAGTAGTAGGGGGTGTGGGGTTGCAGGGAAGCAAAAGCTGTTTTTTCTTTATTTTTTGCTTTTCTCTATTACTTGACTTACAATCTATTAAGATCAATCAATGTAGGTTGGATTTTTTATGTTTTTGACTATAGGTACTACACTAAAAACTACTCATAGGCCTGCTCACTTAACTGGATCCACTTAAACCACAACACATACATTACCTTTATTACAGTTAATAAACCTGTTAAATTAAATGAACTACACCTTACCTACATGCTACTAACATTCTGTAGCGGTGAAAATGCAGTGTACATATGCAGAAACACTGCAGAAATAGGCCACAAACAGATAAACTACAGTAGCACAGGAGAAATGGGACAAAACAAAGAACTGCAGGTGCACCAGCTCCTTTACTACAGCTTGTAGAAACCACATAGGGCAACATGTCCTATACAGAAAAGGCATAATTGTTAATGTCATCACCTCATAAACACAAGGGACAGGGTTTAATTCTGTCCTCAGGTGACTGGCTAGGCTTAAAATGGCCCTTCATGGTAATTAGCCTAGTATTCACCTAAGAACCTATACAAAATGCATCATCATGCCATGGCCATCTTCTAGAGTCTTCATAAGTTTTATTATTATCTTTGATAATACACTGAACTGCTACCCTTCTTTTCAACCATAATATTGAGAATATTTTGCAAAATCAGTTTGTTTAACACAATCATTTCTCTGTAAACTTCATTAGAAGTACTGCAAACCGTTTTGGATGCATTCTCTAACCATGAACCATATCTCTCTCTCTCTCTGTATATATATATATATATATATCTATATATCTATAGATATATATATATATATATATATATATATATATATATATGGATATATACACACATATATATATATGGTTTCACTTCTAACCATCGAAATTTCAAAACATCGAACTTCTGATCATTGAGACCAGAACACTGAATTTTGAAACATCGAAGGTTACAAGTGTAACCAAAAATAAATAAATAAATAAATAAAGAAAAATAAATTTTAACAATTGTATGCTGCACCCCCACCCCCCCCTACTTTAATACTCCAACTCCGTGACCGCACTACAGTGGAGTAAAGGGAACTCTCCCATTTAGCGCTATATGCAGAAGCGCTAAATGGTAGATTTTCCGTACCCTATCTGTGGTGCCATCACATAGCTGGCACATAGACACACACAGTATGCAGGGCACCTTGGTGCCCTGCAAAAACACAAACATTCTCCCACCTACACTTACCTTTTTCTTCCCCTTCAAACCTTCGATGTTTTAAAACTCGATATTCTGGTCTCGATGATCTGAGCTGCTATGTTTTGAAATTTCGATGGTTAGAAGTGGAAGCGGTGGTGGTGCTGCGGTAGCGTTGTCGCCTCACAGTAAGACGCTGTCCGGTTTGATTCTCAGCTAGAGCGTCTTCTGCGTGGAGGCATGCATGAATGGGCGTACCTTCGTTGAAGGTTGTCCATCAGGGCTGGTAACTAGGCACGTAAAAATCAACTACCAATCATTAGCGGACCGGAGTTCTGCTGTGGCGACCCCTAACCGGGAAAAGCCGAAAGACACAACAACAACAAAGAAGTGGAAGCATAAATATATATATATATATATGTATATATATATATATATATATATATATATATATATATATATATATATATATATATATATATATATATATATATATATATATATATGTATATGCGTGTGTGTTATCGTGTACCTTTATTCATCTAGTCTGACTGCACCACAAAGATATCTAATTTCTGTATGGTGTACATGGATGGAACTTGTAATATTGCAGCAGTGCACCTGTACTGGGACCCAGAGAGCCTGAGTGGTCTGATTTGGAAGTCAAGGTTTCTGAGTGCATAATAATTAAATTAAATATCTTCTTTCCTTCGCCTTGGCTTACTGTATTTTAGAGAATGGGTGAAAATTACAATATCACCCTACTGGAGAATGAACATTTACCAGCAAGGGTGTTAATGTACAGATGCACCCAGTTAAATACAAGACTTCCATTTCACGGTAGCATATTAAACTACCATGAAGCATGGATTGAAAAAAAACAAAATAGCCACCTTTTCTTTAAGTACAATAAACATAGCTTTGCTATTTATCGAGCATACAATAAAAAAAGACATTCAAAAAAGTAATGGGTGTGTGCATGAGTTTGTGTGTATGTGCGTGTGAGAAAAACAGAGACAAAGACAGCATGAAAAAGAGAGAGAGACATGGAGAGCACATACCTCTTAACTTCTTAACACTGCAGCAGCATATGTTGTCTAACAATAAGAAGCATGAAACTAATATTTTGTATCACTGAGTGGCTATAATCCTTAGTGATTAACCAGATTAACCAGAAAATCAAAAATTGCATGAAGGACAGAGCAAATCCATGTGGAAAAATTAGACACTTCAAAATGAGAGACAGTTAAGAGGCATGAGAGGGGGTTGCAGTGCTTCCTCTGTATGACTTTTTTAACTTGTTTGATCTCAGTGAGACATCTGATGTACATTAAGAAAGTGACTATAACTGTGCTTCTATGTATATGAGTATTGTACGTCTGTCTGTGCTTCTAAATGTGTGAGAGAGTGTGTGTGTGTGTGTGTGTGTGTGTGTGTGTGTGTGTGTGTGTGTGTGTGTGTGTGTGTGTGTGTGTACATTAACTACTTATTTAACTTATATTTTGGAGTAAAATATGTTCTTCAACAACAATTACAAATGGTACAATAAGTTTGAAACATTACTGAAATAACTATTTTACATAAAAAATTATAAAAATGTTTGTAGTAATAAAAAATAATAAATACAAAACAATTAAATAAATAGCCTATTCTTAAACAAAATAATGCCCTAAACGGTGAGCATTATCAGGGAAATAATACCCTTCAAGAGGGGTGATAAGGGCCTCCGGCTGTGGTATTAGGCCTCACAACACAGCTTGGCGGGCATTATTTCTCTGATAATGCCCACCACATGAAGCATTATTGTTTGCATATGCCCCCTACCAATAATAGTCCCTTCAGTCCTATCTAGTATAGAAGACAGACAGACATACAGTCAGACAGGCAGACAGAATGACAGATAGTCCTGACACTCATCTAGTGTTTGAACTACCTGTTGTTTTCAGAAGTTTGCCTCTTAAATGTACCATCACCAGTCAGTCATCTCTGGCTCATCAACTTCTTTAACATCTGTGTTCACTGGTAGGTACAGGTCACAATGCAATGATGTGAATATATGTGCAGATTTAAGCATGAAAGAAAGTGTATGGAGTGAATGTGTAGATGGCGGTGAACTTCAAGGCAACTGATCTAGACGGTATAGGCATAACTTGTACCAGTCTGATTCTACAGAGTAAGTTGTTCTTCTTTCGGCTTTTCCCAGTTAGGGGTCGCCACAGCGGAACTCTGGTCCGCTAATGATTGGCAGTAGATTTTTACGGTGCCGAGGTGCCAGCTCGAAGCCGAACCTTCAATGAAGGCACGCCCTACGCATGTCTTTCAAATGCCACTCGACTGCGGGGAGGGCATGCAGACTCCACGCAGAAGGTGCTCCAGCCGAGAATCGAACGGGAGAACCTCTTGCTGTGATGATTCTATAGAGTACGTAACAAATAATAAACAGAATCAAACCAAAACACAACTACTAATATGTGTTTCAAAAAAAAAAAAAACATACAAAAGGACTCCACCAATACACCAGCACTTTCATTTCTTTATTATAGACTTCTTCAGAGCGCAGACTATAAAAACAACTCACATTTATACAATTTCAGTCTATACATCCATTAACCAGAACCAATCAAAATGAACTCTACAGCCTCAATTCGACCAACCACCTGATATTAACATTCTTATTTAATCCAGGTGGTGTTTCTAACATTTGGCTTTATCTGTTAAATGAGTTCTCTTTCTCAAAAAAAAAAAAAAAAAAAAAAACATTTAAATCACCACCACTAATAGTTTCCTGTACAGTCCAAATCATAAAATACAAATTTCTTAAAATTCTTACAGTTCAGAGAATGCTTGTACAACACATTTTATTGAGCTTATTTTTAATTGTATTAATGTGCTCTAATATTCTGACTGAAAACATTTGCACTGTTTTACTTGGATAAAATACATTTCATGTTAAACACAACCATAATATATACTACATTTTCTGTACAACATGTAATCCTATAAATGGGCTGAAACTTCTTTTAGTAACGGGAAGACGATTGCAGGATTTACACATCCAGTAAGAACAGGAAAACCTTTCTTTATTACTATTATAATGTCTATTCTTTCTTCTTCTTCTTTCGGCTTTTCCCGGTTAGGGGTGGCCACAGCAAATTACCTTGTCCGCGCATGATTGGCAGTGGAGTTTTACAGTGTCGAATTGCCAGCCCGGCGCACAACCTTCCACAGAAGGCACACACACGCACACACTCACACCTAGGGTCAATTTAGAGTGTCCAGTCCACCTACAGCATGTCTTTGGGATGTGGGAGGAAACCGGATCACCCGGAGGAAACCCACGCGACCACAGGGAGGACATGCAGACTCCACACAGAAGGCACCCCAGCGGAGGATCGAACCAGAGAACCTCTTGCTGTGAGGTGGCAATACTAACCACTGCACCATCGTGGCCACCCACTATTATAATGTCTATTAATATTATTATTTTCCAGACTATCCAGCAAATTAGTACCTCTCTCTTATTTATGAAAACTAGATCACTTTCTACTACTTACAAAGTTCCATAATGAATCTAACACAAATTATTAATAATAATATTTGTTACTTCACAAGCATCTATGCTATACTTAATGGCACAAGCTGATGTAAAATTTTTAATACTTCCATCGTTCTCATCTCAATACTTACAGAAAAGTGGTTTAAAAAGCACTTCCCTGGAATCCTGAACTGCATCTATATATTTACTCACAAAGTTTGAAACACATCCTTTTTTAATAAAGATATTCATTAAATTAACCATTTCATCCCAAGCCGCGGTGGTGAAGCGGTAGCATTGTCGCCTCACAGCAAGAGGTTCTCCCATTCGATTCTTGGCTGGAGCACCTTCTGTGTGGAGTCTGCATGTCCTCCCCACGGTCAAGTGGCATTCGAAAGACATGCGTAAATGGGTGTGCCTTCATTGAAGGTTTGGTGTCGAGCTGGCACCTCGGCAACATAAAAATCTACTGCCAATCATTAGTGGACTGGAGTTCCGCTGTGGCGACCCCTAACCAGGAAAAGCCGAAAGAAGAAGAAGAACAACCATTTCATCCCAAAAAATCCAGTCTGCAAGTCAATCTAGAAATTTTAATAGCTTGTGCCCTTATAACACTTTTCTTAACATACTCCAGATGCATGCTTGTGCTATGTAAATACATACTAACAGATTCTGGCTTCCTATAAACCTTAGAGTTTAAGACAAATGACCAAATAATATTAATGCTCAAATAGTTAAATGGTGTTTCAAACCATAAATAAGTACATTTCAGAAAATCTGTTGCTGAATTTATAAAAGATATAAAACTATCAAACTAATGTTTCATCACTCCATACTACATAAAATCAATAAAATGTTTTTAAACATAATTTTAGCATTGTGCCATTATAAAATTGGCATATGAAGGGGCAATATTCACCCTCATGGATACTCCACACACTTAATGATATATTTCCTTTCCAAATTAAAAAAAATATATATATGTATATTGTTCAAAACCATTTCAGGTATGGTACACAAAAGTTGTATCATTACATTATTAAAGCTTGTGTTAACACTCAAATATTCATTCAGCATGTCCAACTCATTTTCCAAAGGTACACTAGAATCCAGAGATTGTATATAATACCATAGTATTAGCCACTATTCCAAGCTACCCCCCTTTAATATATCTACAAAGTGCCAAGTTCTGAGTCAAACGGCTTATAACTACACTCTGTTTAACATAAGGATGAGAACCATTATGTAGTTATGCTGTTTTTTCTGTATGTCTTACTATTCAAACTTAATTCACCCTATCAAATTATTGGTCTGTGATGAAAACATTAATGCAGGTAAATGTAAGATGAATTTAACAAAAGGTATAAAAATTACTGCCAAACCTCCTATCATTGATAAAAAATAGTAACTTTTTTATCACCAGTCCATAACATAAAACTACTGTCAATGAGCCACCAATAAAAAATATTTGGTTGAACAACATACAATACTTTTTAAAAAGTTCTTTACCATTCTGATAGAACTAATTTAGCATATGATTTTCTCATTATGACCTCCATCACTACTCTTTTAACGTGTCTGAAATACTTATTCTGAAATAAGAAAAAAATCATTCTTTAAAAGTAATTTGGTGAATATACTTTTGGTTAAAAACGTTTAAGTATATTCACACCCTGAATCATATGGTATGCATGTATAAAACTTTCAACATCAACAATAACCACAAATAAATTCAAGGCGTTATGTAAGGCAATTTTCTTCTGTTCACTTAAAAAATGTCATGAGTCACAGGAGTAAAATTTTGCATTCTGAACTAGCTTGTTCAATTTATAATCAATGAAAACTGGAAGTGGTAATGTTTTTAAATTCCTAGCTGAAACAATTGGTCTAAATGGAAGGGGGTCTACTAATGATTTATGTATTTTCAAAATGGCAAAAATATGCCAATACATGGATTTTCTTAAAAAGAAAACCATACCCAACAGTATTTATGCACATATTATATAACATCATCAGTTTATTTACACTCTTCCATAATCTCATTTTGTGTGACTTCTTTATAAGTATTATCTTCCCAAAATCAAACATTTTTTGAGACATAATTCTTTTAAACTGTCACAACAATTTCACCTCTTCCTTCATAACTTGTATACACGGAATGCCCTTCATATCAGAAAGATATTTTAATGTAATTTTCTGTTTCTGCATCATATTATATTATTTTCTGTTAGAGTCATTGTGCAATAATGTCATAATCTGTGGTTCATGCAGTCCCTCAAATATCATCATGATGTTCTGCAAAGGATACAATCAATGTAATGTAGACATAATATAATGTTAACAGTATTAATCATTATTCAGGAATGTGACAGTCTCATTTATAGAATATTTGCAATTGTTTTACCTATAACAATGTAATCATATTACCTACAACAACCAAATGACAGTTTATATAAAGTAAATACAAAGAGTTAACACAGTGTTAATCAACATTCAAAGTCATGATGAATAATGTAACAGAGTGTACCACAGTCGACCAGTTTGCTTCTCCAGAGCAAGTATCATGGTTTCACTGTGCAATTCATGTGCTCAAGTCCAAGCTGTTCCCAGATTACAGTCTCACAACTGAGAAATCATCTCTCACTGATGCCACTTATGCTAAAACGTAACTATGAGTTTTGGCAAGGCTTGGCAGCCCTGAGGAGAAAGTGGAGTTGCTGGCTTTAACTTAAATGCTTAGTCAAGTTCGAGCAAGGTTAGTGCAGCAAAGCTGAGATGGAGTGGTGGTGGCAGTTTATCTGTTAGATTTATTGGTCATCTGGGGTATTTACGCTTAGGGTTAGGGAATGGAAGGGGAGCTTAGGGTTAGAAAGTGATTGTGAAATTTATATTTAGGGAGTCAGAGGGAAGTTCAGATAATTTAGGGGTTAGGGAACAAGAGGGAGGATTAGGGAGAGATTTGGGAATTTAAATTTAGGGAGCAGTGAAGAGGCTTTACGTTTAAGGAATAACTGGGAAATTTAGATTAAGGGAGTAGGTTGAGAATTATAAGACTATAGAGTGATTGGGGAATTTAGGTTTAGAGAACAGGAGAGGATATTAGTGTTAGGGAGTGAAGTTTCACGTAAGAGACTGAGGAAGTTTTACGTTAAATCACAGTTCTGGTAGTGCTGTGTAATTTATTAGAATTAGGTGGTGGAAGGGAGATATAATTCATGAGGAGAGGGATACAGGAAGTTAAAGTACACGCTTTTTCAAGCAAGTGGCAATTAGAAGACAAGCTGAAGCTTCTCTCATGCAACTGCTTGTAGCGGATCCTGCTTTCATCTATATATACAAAAATTCTCCTACATTCAAATAATATTTACAAATCCTAGTATTGCCTATATTAGCACAGGTAATCTATACTAAAACAGTCTTAGACATAGCAATTATTAGAAATTAACATAGAATGGCCCTCACGTACATATTACTTAACTGTAAAACTGTAATGTAGAAATGCGTTACTTGGATCTGTCTAGCGATGGATCAGATAAGACAAAAAAGCAGTAGAAATCATCTATTTTTTTTTAAAGATACTCCCTGAGATTAGTTTGAAAAATTGAATGGTTTAGAAACTTGTAAAACAAGTTTAAAGCAGTTGTGGAGGTCTGTTTCATTGCAAATGGACACCAATTTATATTATTAAGTTGTAAGGAGAGTAGTGTTTTAAGTTTCTCTGGAAAAGACTCACATTCTGTAGTAAAGGGTTTGCCGTTTCTGCTTGTAGAACTACATGGTTAAGACAGGGCAATTGTCATTCACATTGTTTGGTAGGAAAGGTTCTAGATACAAAGAAAAGAGCTGGGGAACTGACAGCCTTGAGGGATTCTCTTCACCGTTTCTAAGGGAATGGAAAGCTTCACTCCTGTTTCGATATCTGCCATGGTGCCTGATAAACAGTGTCATGAAATTGGATAAATCTCAGAGGAAACTCAGATACAGCAGTCCAAGAAAAAAGACTAAATTGCTACACCCAATGATTACAGTGACTAATGTACAGAGAGATACAAAGTCAATAAACTACCAGTATTTGCAGACAGAAATGAAAGGAATGTGGAAGAAGGACACCCAGGCATTTCCAGTAGTACTTAGAGCAAAGGGTCTCATAAAAACAAATTTCCAGTTGTATTTAGATATGCTACCGATACATGTAGCTCCACGTGAATTGCAGAAGGAGTCAATTCTGGGCACTTTGCAGGTGCTGTGAAAAGCACTTTTGGCTAACATGAAAGAAAGAAACAATACTAATTCCACAAACTTTAATAATACTTGGACTTAGGACTTGGGTCCATTTCCATCATGGTATTGGTATTAGAAACCCAAAAGACCTGAAGAAATTAAACAGCATGAAGAACATCAACAAAAAAATACTCAAAACTCAGTAAACTCACTATGTCTGCTCCATCTCCCTACATCCCTGCTACTTATACATACCAATTCCAAGACTGTACAGCAGTGGGGAATGGGTGACATCCCCCTACCCACTGGGTAGTGATCGCCCAAAGCAAATGCTAGCATCATGTAATGAACCATCATTTTGATAAAAAAATGTCGGTTTCCAAAACATTCTATGTAATGAACATACAACAAAATAAACTGAATCCTTGTATACACACACATACACACACACTCACACACAGATATATATATATATATATATATATATATATATATATATATATATATATATATATATATATATATATAAATAAATACTTCTATAGGAAAACGAACTGTAAACGGCTAAAAGAAATAATTACACAGACTCCAAACTGCCATTAAGCACTTCCATTCTTAATAGGTAACAGAACTTCTTCAGAATACATACAAAATGGTGTGATCAGTAATATAAAAGTATGAACCAAGTAATATGAGAATACAGTAGCAAATGAGATATGTACAGTAGATACCTAGCATCCAATAAATAGTAAATAACTAGATAAAACATTTTTAAACTAACCCAATAAACTTTCAAAACACAGAATAAACTATTCAGTTTAAGCATAATAATGAATAAACATTAGCCTCATAATAATAAGGGTAGAATTCAGTCATACCATCTCAGAGCACATTTATTTTTATATATATATATATATATATATATATATATATATATATATATATATATATATCTACATATACATATATATACATACATACATATATATATATATATATATATATATATACACACACACACACACACACACACACACACACACACACACACACACACACACACACACACACACACACACACACACACACACACACACACACACACACACACACACACACACACACACACACACACACACACACACACACACACACACATCTACTTTTATATTTTGAGTTACCAAATAATCAAATTCCACTTGATATAGACCAAAGCTGCAAATCCCTGAAAGTTTAAATGATCACATTACACATTGTTGAACACTCTGATGATTATTTACGCCTATCTGTTTAAAAAGTGTACTATCCCTTTAAAGAGTTTTACTTTGTACTTAAGGAAAATGGCAGCCGTTAAGTTTAACTGTGGTAGAACTACCTAAAAGTGGAATACAACAACGTTATACAAAAAAGGTAAGGAAGTGATTTTATAGAAGGGTACAGTACTACTGTTATGTATTTAGTTAACGTTATTATTTATTTAAGCATTATTTTGTCATTTGGAATTTGAAAAGTGTTGAAGAATATGTCTACCAGCCAGTTTCCTCTATGTAGTGTGATCTCAGAGTTGGAAAAGTGCACCCCTACAAAAACATAAAAACACAATTCTTTTGGGTTGTGGACATGTGGTGCTTCTGCCTTTCCATTTTTGATTACCTGAAGTTTTGTATTTAGCAGTTTCAGTGTCCTGTGCATTAGGGTTTTTGGTCTCGATCAAGTGGAATTTGATTATTTGGTAATTTGAAATATGAAAGTAGATATACACACATGCATACAATATATTTTCCAGCTTTATAAGCACAGTAAGACTACACACAGACACTTCCACTGGAATACCAACAGCATAATAATAAAGAGTGAGTCAGGAATGCTATTACAATGGCCACGGTAATACTTCAACTCCGAAAAACCCACTAAGCTTCATCTTCCAAACACCATAAATATCCAACCACACAATAATTTTCACTGACATTCTTTAATCTACCCACTTCTGGCTACCTGTTCTTTTCCTATGAATCCTACCCCCCACACACCTTACATCTAAACCCCTCCATTATACCCCACACATATCATGAAAGGTATTTCACTATGTTCTGTCTTTCAGCTCAGTACATCTACATCTATTTTCTGCCATTACTGCATGTCACAATCTATTACCTACCATCATTCTCCTGTACTTTTAAACTACTCCATGCACCCCTCTTACCCCCATATAGCAGAAAAATCACTCATCTGTGAATGCTGTACATAAGCCAAAACCTAGAAACCAGTGGTAATAATGGACACTGTACTGTAGTTGCTCTTATTTGCTGTTGATTGCTCACACATACCTCACATTCTTTCTCTCCTGTTGCAGATTAATTAAGGCAGAGATGTTTGTACAATGCAAATAATACATTTTTGTACTGCAATAGCTCTACTTAAATGCTCATAATGTTCAAGATATTTTATTTCTTTTCTCTTTTGGATTACACACACACACGCATAAACACACACACACACACACACACACACACACACATATATATATATATATATATATATATATATATATATACACACACACACACACACACACACACATATGCATATTCTGATTGGTATAACATTCACTTTTATATACATATATATATATATATATATATATATATATATATATATATATACATATATATATATATATATATATATATATATATATATATATGCATATTCTGATTGGTATAACATTCACTTTTTGTATTCTAACCATTAACTGACAGTTGTTTGTTATTACTTCTATTAGCCATATACTCCTATTTCTTATACCACGTTTTTGTAAAATTAATGCATGCATTTTGCATGCAGCGTTTCTCCTCTAGCTTCCGCCAAGAAAGGATGTTGTCCCTGTCAGATTATCTTGGTAAAGATATGTTAACTAATAAATAAATAAGTCTCATGTCATTCACTTAGCATACAATTGGTTATATCAGCAGTCCTTATATATTATGGCCTGTTGTCTGACTTAAAAACAGAACACCCAACTATAGCGTTTTAGTCAGTACTTCAAAAGGCTTACCGACTTTCCATTCTCTGAAATGGGAAGAAGAAATGCATCACAAAAAAATAGTTTCCTTACATGTGGGCTGGTAAGGCCTATAGGTGAAAAGCCAGCATACGTTACAAGTAATTATCCATTGGTGGTTTCCCACTGTTCCAGCATTATAACCCAATTCTGTGCAGAACCAAGTGCTAAAAATATGGCAGTGACAGCATAAGCAGTGGTATAGAGCACCTCATGTATACTATAGATAACTCACCTTCTCATGTCTGCTGGACTGCAACTGTGACAGGTGACTTTCTCGTTTTTGTTTGGCCATATCTGAATGTTTGGAAAGCTTTTCATCAACCTTCAGAAGAAGGAAAGAAAAAACACTTTTGTAGTTTTAATTTGCAACATTTCTTCTGAGTGAAACACACAAGCTGTAAAAGTGTCATATTACTTAGCAAAGGAAGGCTCTGAAGGAAAGTGGTCAAGACATGGATTCGCTCATTATTTGGTACCTAGTAAAACTCTACTGTTAATGGTTTCTAAGTTCATTCATTCTCTTTTCTCCATTTCAACTCACAAAGAAAAAGAAATAAGCATACACTGTACACTTACTGGGTGCTAAAAGGAATTCATTTGTTCTTTAAACACTCTAGTAAAAGTTACAGGATCAGTACTTGAAAAATTGCTCAGCTATTACAAAGTGAAGATTCCCATCTATCGGATGATCAGTGGTCGAGGCTGGCAATTAGGAGACTGGGTGATACAGTTCACTACTGTTCTCTTACAGGAACAGCCTTTTTTATACTTGCAAACAAGGGTGAAAAAGTATGGAGAAGGGTGACATTAACATCTGTATAGCAAGCAAGCACATGCATACATGCATTCAGCACAATCTTAACAATGCAGTATGCTTTGCAAGTTGTGTATCTGGGGAATCAGGAGATAGGGCATAATTAAAAGAACAAACCTTTGTCATCTATTTTCTGACTAGCTAATTCTGACATCATTGAGGAAAAATGGGAGAAAAGAAAGGTGATACATGTATGGTATGTCTAGGCTTGCTAGTCTTGAGTAAGTGACAGGTGGGATTTAAACTACTGAGCTAATGGCTTAATTTAAATTGCTAGAAAATGTACAACCCCACTGACTTCACAACACCCACCTACTTAAAAATCAACATACTGAAGGCCCTGACACACAATGAAGACAACTAACCCTAAGAAGAAATAAAAAAAATATTCTTTCAAATACAGTACTTGTTGGTATTCTCACACAATGACAGATGGGCTAGGGTTGTTTGCATGTTGTGCAGAATCTGTTTGGAAATACTGAATCATATTTTGTTACAGTATCATTTTATGCTAAAAAGTGAACCAAGACACGGAGCAAATAGCTGACTATATTTAAAATAAGTAGACAAAGCCAACTACAAAGTCAGCGTATGCAGAATAACACTTTAGTAAAACAAACACGTTAATAAAATAAATAAAACAAAGAGATAAGCGCTTTTGCAATGTAGTTGCTTTATCAGATCTAAGCAACTACATTGCAAAAAAATATTCTTTCAAATACAGTACTTGTTGGTATTCTCACACAATGACAGATGGGCTAGGGTTGTTTGCATGTTGTGCAGAATCTGTTTGGAAATACTGAATCATATTTTGTTACAGTATCATTTTATGCTAAAAACTGAACCAAGACGATGATACTGTAACAAAATATGATTCAGTATTTCCAAACAGATCCCACTCCACAAAGGCGGTGCTTCTACAGACCCTGGTAATTACCGCCCCATAAGCTTAACAAGCCTGGTCTGCAAAGCTATGGAGATGATCATAATGGAACTCATAAATAAAGACATAGGGGACCTACAGACATTGGATCCTACCCAATTCGGCTTTGTCAAGGGCAGATCATGCCTCTTGAACTTGGTCGACTTTTTTGAAACAGTCACCAAGGCCATTGATGAGGGTAAGGCAGTTCACACAGCCTACCTTGACCTTGCAAAAGCTTTCGACACAATACCCCACTCGGGTATCATAGAAAAGCTCACCAGCTTAAATGTAAACCCATATGTCACAAGATGGGTTGCAAACTGGCTCAAGGACAGAACCCACAGGGTTAGAGTTGCTGGTGTCATGTCAGACTCCAAGCCGGTCACAAGTGGTGTACCACAGGGCTCAGTCCTGGGCCCCCTCTTGTTCGGCATCTACTTTTCAGAAGTGCAGGCAAACATAGGAGGATTGTGGCTGACAAAGATTGCAGATGACTGCAAACTGGGCGCCATAGTCGAAAATCCATCAGACACAGATATCCTTCAGAGAGGTCTCATAGAAACGGATAACTGGTGCCAGAGCCATGGCCTTAACTAAACACCAAAAAATGTATAGTCATACCCTTTGGTAAAAACAAGGTAACCCCAAGTTACCACATAGGTGGCAATCCATTAAGCACAGAACAGGTTATCAGGGACCTGGGGACCCAAGTTGACAGTAACCTTTCTTTTGACACTCACATTGCCAAAGTGGTTAGGAGGGCCTTCTACATTGCCCACCTGATTATGAAGGGATTCACATCCAGATCAAGGGAGGTCATTGTTCCCCTGTACTCTTCACTTATCAGACCAATGATTGAGTACAATGCCCCATTCGAAATGTATCTTACCCGACACCTGCAGCAATTGGAAAGACCCCAAAAGTTCCTCACCAAAAGGATAAAGGGGCTCAAAAATATGCCATATGCTGCCCGACTGAAGAAACTCCAGCTCTATTCAGTCGCATACCGTCTGCTCAGAGGTGACCTGTGCCTGACATACAAGGCCATGTCCAACCCGGAATTAATGGACATGCTCCACCTCAAAAAATCCAAATCCACCAGAGCCACAAGAGCAAGAGACTTAAACCTCAACACGGATATAAATAGGAAATGCTGGAGGGACAGATTCATCATCCAGAGACTCCCTATGCTGTGGAACAGAATCCCGGTCCATGTGAGACAGAGCACCTCGCTGGCTCTGTTCAAGAGGAATCTTGACCAGTGGATGGGAGATCGTAGGTTTACCCCGGGGATCATCTCTGTATCACTGCTGGACAGAGGCATGGCAAACTAATAGGTATAGTATTCTTCAACCTAAGGGGTGGTGAAAGCCACACAACTCTGGCTAGGCTTATAAATGCCCTAGGGCAGATAGCCTAGTATGAGCCTATGAACCTATGAACCTATAATACCAGTCATTCATGCAATTTACATAATGCAATCAATTAATTACAAAACATTCAATCAGCGTTTCAACCTTCTAGACTTAAAGGCTGGATTTAAAGGGACATTACCATTCAGTCCAATGACCCTATTTGCAGCTAACATAAAATTTAACATCCCCTCCTCTAATGGAAACTCGATATTTTTCAAGTACCATAAATTTAAATATATGCATAGTCCCTTTTTTTATAATGTGTTTAGCTAATGCGTTTCTAGGGTCACCATTACTAATAGCATATATATGCTCCTTTTTGAGGTCCCTAAAACATCTGTTGGTTTTGCCAACATAATATCATCCACAAAAATTACAAACGGCCAAGTAGACCAAATCTTTCTTATTACAGGACTGCAACAGTGAATACACTTGAACATCTGCATTTATGGTAAGTGTACACAACTGTACTATGTTCTTCGTGTTTCACTGTTGCAGTCATCACATTTGGGTTGATTTCCAAAGCTGAGGAAATGGGTGAAGGCAGTCAAGGAAGCTAGGGGCTGGCTATGATGTCCTGCAAGACTGCAGAGGCAAACCCTGCCCTGGATATGGAGAAGAGAGGCAGGTGGCAATGCTTGGTAAAAGTGTGAACAGATGTCCAGGTGGCAGCCTCCAAGATGTCCATGGTGGGGGACTCATCTGAGGAAAGCTGCAGAGGTGGAGGATGCTCTGGTGGATTGTGCCCTGACCCCCTTGGGGGGAGACTTTCCATGCTGTTTGTATCAGAAATGGATGCAGTGTGCTATCCATTTTGGAAATGGTTTGTTTGGAGATGGCTTTGCCTTCTACCCCTGTATAACCAGAAGAACGTGAGCACTCCAAAGGACACCAACTTTATTCACAAACAGTTAAGCGCTTCCTCTCCACTACAGAGACTTCTGTTCTGAGGTTTGCTGAGTTATAGTTCTACTTCTGTCCCTGTAGCAAACCTAAAGTACAGTTTTGTACCTACCATAAATGTAGATGTCCGATAGATATGCAACTGCAGTCATAACATATGGGTTGTCCTGCCTCAGGCAGCCCTCGGTCGGCCAGATTCCAAAGTCTGGGTCCGACGTCGGCTGATGTCGCATTTCTCTCCGACGTCAGAGCGGCAGGAGTACATAAGCATCAGCCGACGCCATCTTCTTCAGTGTTTCTTGCCCCAGATGCCAGGTGCCCTCCAAGGAAGGCTGTAATCAATTTGGAAGACAAAACAGGTTTCCAGACAAATAAATAAGCAATAAACAGATACACCATAACAGATATCCCCAGCTAGGATAACAGGGAGAGGAGTGGACCCAAGGAATAGAGGGGAAGGAGGGAGGGAAAACCCGACTGCAGTTGCATATCTATCAGACATCTACATTTATGGTAGGTACAAAACTGTACTATGTCCTTCAAGAATGCAACTGCAGTCATAACATATGGGTTGAATACCATAGCTTAGCTGGGGGAGGTGGAAAGCACTAAGAAAAGGATGGTGTAGCTATCAATCCCTGCAGGACTGCCGAAGCAAAGCCTGCTCTGGATCTGGAATATAAAGGAAGGTTGTAGTGTTTGGAGAATGTATGCACAGAGCTCCATGTAGCAGCTTCTAGAATGTCTTTTGTAGGCACCCCTCTTAAGAATGCTGTAGAGGTGGCTGTAGCTCTGGTAGAGTGTGGTCTGATATTGGCTGGTACACTCTTTCCATGGAAGGAATAACATAATCTGATGCAATGTCCAATCCATTTTGAGATAGTCTGTTTGGAAATTGCTTTTCCTTGTACTCCAGGGGCGTAAGCTACAAAAAGTTGATCAGACTTCCTATTGGCCTTGGTTCTGTCCGGGTAGTAGCGAAGTTGTCTGTGAATGTCCAAGGTATGCAACAGTCTTTCCCCTTTGTTCTCAGGATTGGGAAAGAAAGTAGGCAGGTGAATTGCTTGATTCAAAGAAACCCTAGATACCACTTTTGGCAGAAAGCTAGGGTTGGTTCGTAAGGAGACCCTGTCTCTATGAAAGGTAATGAACGGTGGTATGGCCATTAGGGCCTGTAATTCCGAAACCCTTCGGGCGGAGGTAATTACCAACAGGAAAGCTGTCTTCCATGAGAGGAATTGTAAGTCCACAGAAGCTGCTGGCTCAAAGGGGGGTAGAGTCAGTTTTTCTAGGACAAAGTTGAGGTCCCAAGCTCATACTGGGGCCTTTCTTGGTGGCTTGACATTCTTGATTCCTCTAAGAAATTGCCTTAACAAAGGATGTGAGAACACAGGTGGATCAGTGTTGTATCTAGCTGAAATAGCTGAAGCATGTATCTTTATAGAAGAATATGAGAGTCCTTTCTGTAGCATATCTGCCAAGTATTCCAGGATGAGTGGGATGTTCAATAATGATGCATCATGACCCTTGCTGGTATTCCAAATGCTGAATCTCTTCCATTTTGCTGAATAAACCTTTCTGGTGGATGGTCTGCGGGCATCTGTTAATATCCGCTGAACTTCCTTGGAGAGAGATAGATTGAGGTTATTCATGGAATCTCCCAAGCTGTTAGCTGGAGCATCTGAATGTTGGGATGTACTGTCTTGATGTTGTTTTGAGTCAAAAGATGGGGCCATTGGGGAAGGGCCCATTTTTTGTTGTGGCATATGCTCCGTAGTAGTGGATACCAGTGTTGTCTTGGCCAGTCTGGAGCTATTAGGATCCCTTTTGGCTTCTCTGCTTTGATCTTTAGTAGTACTGTGGTCATCAGTGGCAGAGGTGGGAATGCATAAATTTTTAGGAAGTTCCAGTTGAATGAGAGAGCATCTGTTTTCCATGCTTGTGGATGATATGCCCTTGAACAGAACTTTTGTAGCTGATGATTGAGGTGGGAGGCAAATAGGTCTACTTCTGGCCTGTCCCATGTCGAGGTGAGCCTTATGAAGATTTCTGGATGTAACCTCCATTCATGGGGATCTAGGAAATTCCTGCTTAGGCTGTCCGCCAGCACATTGTCTTTGCCTGGAACAAACTGGGATTGCAACTGTATGTTTAAGCTCAGTGATTTTTCCCAAAGATTCATTGTCAATCTGCAAAGGGGGTAAGAATGGGTGCCCCCCTGCTTGTTTATGTACCGCATGACAGTGGTGTTGTCTGTCCGTATTAGCAGGTGGCCTTGCTGAAGTTGTTGTCGAAAAGCCTCGATGGCATGCATGACTGCCAGCATTTCTTTTTGGTTGATATGCAGATGTGTTTCCTTTGCAGACCATTGTCCTTGAATACACCTGCCCTCCATGTGCGCCCCCCATCCAAGGTCTGAGGCGTCTGTGGTCATTGTTTGTGTTATTTGTGGTTTTTTGAATGACATTCCTGTGTTTGCCTGGCTTACCGAGGCCCACCATAGGAATTCCTTTTGTAGGCATGGAATAAGCGGCATGGTTGTCTCTAGGTTGTTGCTGTGTTCAGACCATAAACTTTTTAGGTACCATTGAAGCTTTCTCATGTGTAGTCTTGCTAATGGAACCAGGAGAATGCATGATGCCATGTAACCCAGGGCCTGTAGGAATCTCCTTGCAGTCATCTGGGTGAGCTTTGCCAAACCTTTGAAATAATGAGTTAACTTCTTTTGCTTGTCTTCTGTCAAGTAAGCCATTTGAGAGGTTGTGTCTAGATTGGCTCCTAAGAAAGTAATTTGCTGGGATGGCTGCAGTCTTGACTTTTGGAAGTTGACTGTGTATCCCAGAGCTTGTAACAATTGAATGACATAATCCAAGTTTTTTGTCAAAATCAGTTTGTCGTCCGCTTGTATGAGGCAGTCGTCCAGGTATGGGTAAATTTGGATCCCCTGGAGCCTGCAATGAGCAATTACTGAAGCCAGGCATTTTGTAAACACTCTGGGCGCAGTAGATAAGCCAAATGGCAATGCTGAGAATTGATAATGCTCTGGCCCTGCAAGAAATCTGAGGTATCTTCTGCAGCTGTGTCTGATAGGGACATGCAGGTATGCCTCCTTGAGGTCCAGAGTAATCAGCCAAGACCCCTTGCCCAGCATGGGAAGGAGTTGCTGTAAGGTCAGCATTTTGAACTTTGGTACTATGGGAAAGGTGTTTAATGCGGACAAATCCAGTATTGGTCTCCATTGTGCTTCTTTTCTTGGAACAAGGAACAGTCTTGAGTAAAACCCCTGGCCTTGTTCTTGTTGTGGAACTTTTTCTATTGCACTGATCTGAGCTAGCAGGGAAATTTGCTTGAAAGCCTCTGCCCTCTGGTTTTGCGGTAGGTTTGGCATGCCTTGTTTCCTTGGTAAGGTATGAAAGTGGAACCTGTAGCCTTGGTCTATAATGTCCAAAATCCATTTGTCCTTTGTCAATCTGTGCCAATTGTCTGAAAAACAGAGATAATTTTCCACCCAAGGGAGCTTCTGTTTGCTCTTTGGTTAGCGGAAGTAGAGGAAAGTCATTGGGATTGTCCCTGTGGGGCAGGAGAAGCCCCTGCGTCACTTCTTTGGTTTGCTGGTTGCCATTGTCGTCCCCTGTAGGAACCTCTGTATTGTCCTCTTCCTCGGCCACGCCTGCTTTTGCCCTTTTGAAATCTTTTAGTATTAGGAAAGGACCAGTTTTTTGAAGGCCAATTCCTGCTGAATCTGGGTGGCTGAACCTGGAGGAAATCTTTGACTGTCTGAACTGACTTGGCTTTTTCCTCAATGGTCTTTAATACATCTTTAGCATTAGCACCAAAAAGCTTGTTCTTTTCCAAGGGTGCATCAAGAAGTTTTGCCTTAACATGATCTGGTAGAGGTTGTTCTTTTAACCATGCATGTCTGCGAATGACCGCCCCTGTCATAGCTGCCCTACATGAAGCTTGCAATGCATCATATCCACACTGAAGGAAGTGATTGCTAACTTGCTGAGAGTTGTGTACAGCCTCCTGCAAAGACTTCCTATCTAAAGGATCAGGAGAGGCCAAAGTTTTCTGTAAATCATCTAACAGGAAATCCTGATATTGAAACATATGAAAGAGACAATTGAGAGCTCTTATAGATAAAGTAGTGGAGGTGTAAACCTTCTTCCCCCATCTCTCTAATGACCTAGCTTTCCTGTTGGAAGGCAAAGGATTTTTGGAGGTGGTAGCTGAAACCCCTTTCGGCCCCTGTGAAATAGTTTCTAAATCAACAGCATGGGCCCTAAAGAAGTGAGAATGTGTTTCAGGAACTCTATAGTATCTGTCCGGCTTGGCAGGAGCAGGAGGGAGAGTATCAGGGGTAACACTGGTGTCAGAGTATAAATCATCCAAAACATCAAGCACAGGAGGTATAGCTAAGGGCCTGTGCTGGGGCTTTTTAAGGAAGGTATGAAGGCGCTTTCTGGAATCAGAAAATTCCTGGCCTTGCGACTTAAAATGTTCCCTCATGGAATGCAGAACTTCCCCAAAAGAAATATCCTCAGGAGGGGAGGCCGAGGGGATGGAGTCCTCTGCATCTGAGTCCTCATAGGTCTGGAAAGGCTCTTCCTGGCTATCGGAGTGGCCAGAGGCCTCAGAATCTTCATCTGAAGGGAGAGGGTCAGTGGGCTCAACCCTGGGCCTCTTATCAGGAGGAGGCTGGGATCCTCTCTCAGGATGGGCCTGGGAACCTCTGATCATGGAGATTAAGTCTGCTGCCATAGTCATGATTTGTGTCTCAGGAGTAGGCTGAGGTAAGGCTTTTGCAGTAAGGTGCTTAGTCTTGCTGGCTGCCTTAGCACGTGTGTAGGCCTTGATAGACATGGACATGGGAGGCCTAGCAGCTCCACGTGCAGGAGTTACCTTATCCACAGCAATGGTCTCGGGCATTTCCTCGGTTACAGTATCCGGAGGAAAATCAATAACTGGCGTCGGTGTGGTCTCCGGTATCGGAGGTATCGGTAATGCGGTGTCTTCGGTTCGGAGCGGTGAAATAACCACCTCAGTGGGAACCGGGGCACTCGCGGTAGGTTTTGGCGTGGTGTCGGTGGAAGACGCGGGCCGAGGATGGCGGTCCCGGTCTTTACGTTTTTTAGGAGTCTGCGATGTCGGTAATTCCGATGGCATCTTGTAATCGTATTTTTCACCGAAAAAGTCTTCAGCGAACTCCGCCCGGCGCCTGAGAGTGCGCTTATTGAAGCGAGCACAGGCAGCACAGGCCGAGACGTCGTGGTCTGGGCCAAGGCAAGGAAGGCAATAAGAATGGAAATCCTTATGAGGTATTTGTTTACCACAAGACAAACAATTATTAACTTTTTCAGTAATTTCTGACATCGGCTGAGGCAAGAAAATGTCCCCAACGGGGTACTTAGCTTTTTTGATGACTTCGGATCGAAGAATACAGGAGCTGACCGACCGGCACTTGCGAACTGCTTCTGCTTCGGGCACCGCGCGGCAAGAAAGACTGAAGAAGATGGCGTCGGCTGATGCTTATGTACTCCTGCCGCTCTGATGGAGAGAAATGCGACATCAGCCGACGTCGGACCCAGACTTTGGAATCCGGCCGACCGAGGGCTGCCTGAGGCAGGACAACCCATATGTTATGACTGCAGTTGCATTCTTGAAGGACATCCAGCAATTGATCAGACTTTCTGAAGGATTTAGTCCTGTCTATTTAGCATCTGAGCTGTCCGTGCACATCTAGAGAGTGAAGAATCCTTTCCCCCTTGTTCTGGGAATTAGGAAAAAAGGTGGGCAAATGAATGGATTGGTTGAGAGCCACACTGGACACCACCTTGGGCATGAATGATGGGTTAGTTCTAAGGGATACGCTGTCTGCATGGAAGATGATGAAGGGATCCACAGCCATGAGTGCTTGCAGCTCAGAGACTCTTCGGCTGAAGTGATGGCCAGAAGGAATGCTGTCTTCCAGGAGAGAAATTTTAGCTCTGGAGAAGAAGCTGGTTCAAAGGGGGGCAAGGTGAGCTTCTCCAATATAAAGTTAAGGTCCCAAGCTGGTGTTGGTGCTCTTCTGGGTAGACTCAAGTTGCTAGCCCCTCTTAGGAACTGTTCGATCAAAGGGTGTGAGGAAAAGGGGCTCCTCAGTGTGAAAATGAGCAAAAATGGCAGAGGCATGAATTTTTATAGAGGAGAAAGAGAGGCCACTGTGCATTAGGTCAGCTAAGTATTCCAGGATGAGAGGGATGGAGGGCTGTGCCGTATTGGCTCCCTTGGCCTGGATCCAGGTGCAGAACCTTTTCCATTTATCAGCATAAGACTTTTTGGTGCTAGGGCATCTGGCCTCATGGATAACATCCAGAACCTGTTTACTGAGGTTGACAGATTGGTCCAGGGTTAGGGAATACGCCAAGCTGACAAATTGAGTGTCTGCAACTGGGGATGCAAGAATTCCCTTTCCCTCTGGGTCAGAAGGTTTAGAATATGAGGAAGATGCCATGGAGGCAGCGGGGAGAGGCTGCTCAGCAGTGGGTACCAGTGTTGCTGGGGCCTGTCTGGAGCTATAAGAATGGTCCTTGTTTTTTCCTCCCTTACTTTGAGCAGTACCCTGGGGATGAGAGGTAGGGGAGGAAAGGCACAGACCGATAGCTTGACCCAGGGGAAGGACAGGGCATCCAATTTCCAAGCCTTGCAGTGATGCTCCCTGGTGCAGAATGTGCTGAGCTGATGGTTGGTGCGGGAGGCAAAGAGGTTGACCTTCAGGGTTCCCCATTTCTGAGTTATTAGGGTGAAGGTACTTCTGTTGAGTTGCCACTCGTGTGGGTCCAAACGATTTCTGCTTAAACTGGTCTGCCAGAGAGTTGAGAGAGCCTGGTAGGAATTGTGCTAACAGGTGTAGTTGCATAGCAGAGGGTCATGGCCAGCATGCATAGAGGGTAGGAATGAGTCCCTCCTTGCTTGTTGATGTACCACATCACAGTAGTGTTGTCTGTTTTGATCAGGAGAGTTATTGGAGAGAGAAGGGGCTTGAAAGCTATCAAGGTGTGCTGCACAGCCATCATCTCTTTTTGACTGATGTGCAGAGGGATTTGCTGTGGGCTCCATTGGCCCTGTATGCAGCTGTCATCCACTTGTGCACCCCAAGCATTGTCTGATGCATCTGTGGTGAGGGTCTGGGTGGCGGGGGGTGGGGAGAAAGGCAGTCCCTTGCTGAAGGAGTATGCTGTTGCTCACCAAAGAAAATCTTTTCTGAGGGAAGGAATTATAGGTAGAAGAGTTTCCAGGTCTTGAGAGTGTTGACACCAAAGGCTCTTTAGGTACCACTGAAGTTTCCTCATATGCAGTCTGGCATATGGAATGAGTATTATGCAAGATGCTATGAACCCCTGAGCTCACAGGATTTTCCTTCCAGTTAGCTGGGGTCTGGTGGTTAGTTGAGAAAAGTAGGTTGTCAGGAAAATTTGTTTCTCTTGCGTAAGGTATGCCATCTGGGATGCTGTGTCCAGATTTGCTCCCAGGAAGATTATCCTTTGGGTAGGCACCTGCTTGGATTTCTTTTCATTGATTGTTTACCCTAGAGAGGGTAGGAGGGTCTTTACAAAGGCCAGGGGATTGGGCAGCTTTTCCTGGCTATCTTACTGATATAAGGGAGTTGTCTAAGTATAGGTAAATCTGAATATTTCTTTGTCTGCAAAAGGCAATAGCCGGAGCTAGACATTTTGTGAAAATTCTGGGAGCAGTAGATAAGCCAAAGGGAAATGCAGAAAACTGAAAGTGATGAGATCCTGCCCTGAAGTGGAGATATTTCCTGCATGATTCCCTGACAGGAGGTAGGCCTCTTTTAGATCTAGGGTGACTAGCCAAGCATCTTTGAAGACCATGGGTAGCAGCTGCTGGAGGGTGAGCATTTTGAATTTTGGGGTCGCCAGGAAGGTGTTTAGAATGGATAAATAGAGGATGGGGTGCTAGGAGCCCTCTTTTCTGGGTACCAGAAATAGTCTGGAGTAGAAACATTGGCCTATCTGTTCTGTAGGAAAGTGTTCTACTGCCCTCATAGAGAGCAGGGAAAGGATTTACTTTTGAGCCTCTGCCTACTGATTTGGTGGTAGATCTGGGAACCCTTTTGGAGTTGGAAGGGTGGGGATGGAAAATATGTATCCCTGAGACACAATGTTCAGAATCCAGTGGTCTTTGGTAATGGTAGCCCAGGTGCTTGAGTGAAAGGAGAGTTTTCCTCCTAGGGGTAAGTGAAGGTGGGCAGAGGGAGGAGGTGAATCATTGTGAGTTCTTACCATAAGGGGGTGCCTTAGAACTCCCTGGTTTTGGAGTGAAGGTAGTCCACTGCTTAGATATCTGCATTCCCTGTTGCTGCTGTCTGGGGGATCTGTTTCCACAGGGCCTAGGCTGGGACAGTTTACTGGGAGCAGGAAAGGACAAGTGTTTGGAGGCACAATGCCTGCTGAACCTAGGGGGCTGGACCCACAAGAAATCCTTAACTGTTTGCATAGATTTTGCTTTTTCTTCCATCTTTTTTAAGACCTCTTCTGCCTTAGTGCCAAATAAGTTATCTTTGTGCAAGGGGGCAGCCAACAATTTAGATTTGACATGGTCTGGCAGGGGCTGTTCCTTAAGCCATTCAGGCCTTCTAATGACAGATCCGGTGACTGCTGCCCTGCAAGAAGCTTCTAGGACATCAAAACCGCAGTGCAAGGTGTGTTTAGTTACTTGACTTGCAGAATGCATTAACTCTTGTAAATCTTTAGATGCTGCCCAAGCAGGAAAGGAAGACATTTTTTGTTTAAGGAGTTCCAAGGTATGTTGCTGAAATTTCAGCATATGGAACTGACAATTTAGTGCCCTGATAGCAAAAGTAGCTGAGGTTTATACTTTTCTGTCCAATGCTCGGGAATCCCTGTCTGAGGGGGTGGGATTCTTAGCAGAGGTTGCTTTAATCCCTTTTGGCCCTTGAAAAATGACCTCAGGGTCAGCTGTAGGATTTTTAAAAAGATGTTTGTGTGGGTCAGGGACTCTCTAGTACCTGCCTGGTTTTCTGGGAGCTGGAGGAAGGGTGTCAGGAGTCAAGCTGGATTTGAGGAAAACATCCTCCACAACATCCAGGACTGGGGGGATAGCCAAGGGTCAGTGTTGTAGAAGATCTAGGAATTCCCTGAGTCTCTCTTTTAGACTGAAGGTAGCCCTGACTCTCCCACTGGAAATGCTCCCTTAAAGTATGCAAGGTTTCCCCAAAGGAAAAATCCTCTGGGGGAGAGGTTGAAGGAATGGAATCCTCTGCAACAGAATCCTCATAAGTGGAGAGGGGTTGCATGTCTTAATATTCAAATGTATCAGATTCATCTGACTCTTGTTCAGACAAAACTACAGGGGACAGATCTCTTTTTCTTTTGGAGGGGGTAGCTTGGCTTCCCCTGATCAGCATAAGGTCTTCCACCATTTTAAGCATTTGAGACCGAGGCAAGGTAGCCAGCACCTGAGAGTGGGTTTTCAGTTTCTTGGGTGTGGTTCCTACCCTGGGCCTAAGAAACTCGGTCGTTTTTGAAAGAATGGTAGTTGCAAAAGAATGACGTCGGTTTGTGTCGAGATTCGGTAGTGTGAAGGACTTCCTCTGAAGCTGGTGCCTGTTCAGTGGCTCCAGACCCATCCAAGGTAGAGACAACCACAGGATCCTTAGTAGAAGAAGAGTTTTGTGGCATAATGGACTCGGAAAGGGTCTAGGTAGTGGCCTGTGAATCAACAGAAGCAGGAATCAGGGGATGCAAAAGCTCACTGAGTACCGGAGAACTGATGACTAGCTTAACGGAAGCGTCGTCGGTTGGTCTGGATCTGTGCCGTCTGTCTCTGTATTTATCTTTATGTTTTTTCAGAAGATCTGCTGTTGGATGGCTTACCGAAGCCATATCGGAATTCAAGGACTGTAAACGAAAATATCTACCTACAATAAGGGCCCTATGATGGATAGTTCTGGCGTTGAACAAAGCACAGAAGCGACAACGGACACGTCGTGGTCTGGGCCTAAACAAGTGACGCAGTAAAAGTGGAAGTCTCTGTGTGGTATTTGCTTTCCACAGGCAAGACAATTATTAACATTTTCTGACATCGGTTAGTGGAAGAAAAAAGGATCCCCAATGGGGTACTTAGTTTTAGAAGACTTCAACTTCAATTCGGTAGACAAAAACTTAGGTAGCGGCCGACCGGCACACATGCAAACTGCTTCTGGTTTGGGCTCCATGGCAAGAATGACTCATGTAATGGCATTGGCTGCCTTATTTTATACTACTGACAACCTGACTTCAGTCTTCAAGCGACAGCAACCAATGCAGAAATACTAAGTCTCTGGTATTCGGGCCGGCCGAGGGCTACCCTGGCAGCAATAACCCAAATTTGATGACTGCAACAGTGAAACATGAAGAACATCTTCATCAGACCTGATTACTTTTAATTAAAAACACATTTACATAAGGTGCATCGAAATCACATGACTACAAGCTAATGAGTTAACCCTTTCCTTCTCAGCACAACTATATAGTTATCTCTATCATTCATTCCAGGAGAACTATAAGCATTTAATTTAATCTGCCAACAATACTCTTTCCAATTAAGTTCATATTCAGCATCCCATTTTACACTAAAATTATGTACTTGATCTATAACTGAAAATTTAAAATTAACATTCTTAACATGTTCTAAATGATTATGATTTGCATGCTTAGCTAAAGCATTACTTAATTCCCATTTTCTCAACTGCTCTACGATGTTCATAAATTCTCGTACTAAATTCTCTGACAGTTCTGACAATATAAAAAGTGGGACAAAGGCCACATAAAACTATATAAACCACATATTTATATTTACAATTATATTTATGAAATAATCTAATTTCATAATTTCTTCCTGTCAACCAAATAATTTTCACCTACTAAAATATGCTTGCAGAAATGACACCTCATGGATTTGTACATTCCTTTTTTCTAGTTTTACCCAATTGTTTTTATACAAATATTACTTCAAATTCTTACCCCGCATGAATACAAAAGCCGGATTTCCCCAATAATATTTTTAAACCCTAGAAATTCATAAGGAATCTTCAGTTACTGGTCACAACTTCCATAATTCCTTTCTCATTAACAGAATTTTCTAATAAATAAGCGGAGGAAAATCATTCTTTTATATGCTTCTGTTAACTATATTCTCTTTGCCCCTAATTGCATAACTTTGACTCCTGTTTTTTATCACGAGTCATTATGTTATCCACCATTTCTTTAGGATAACCTCTTTCAAAAATTCTAGATCTTAGCGCCTCACATTCAGTATAAAAATACTACAAATCATCTATCAGAGAACTTACTCTCAAAAACTGTTCTTTAATAATATTTTTTAAATTCAAACTATACAAGCTGTTAAAAAGTAAATAATCATTATTTTGCACTTTCTTCTTATGAATTCTTACTCTTAGCTTGTTGGTTGACTTGTAAACAGTTAATTCTAAAAAGTTAATGCTGTTTTTTTTATTTTTTTTAAAGTGAAAACTCAAATACTCAGTAGCATTATTTAAATACTTCATAAAATCCATTAGAGCTTCTTCAGTGCCCTTCCATAGAATAAATCAGTAAAATGTTTATATATAACTACATACTTCAAAAATTCAGTCTTATAAATACATTCTTTTTCCCAGCCTGTCATGAAAACACTGGCACAGCTGGGGGGGTCATAGCTGCTCACACTGACACCCCATTTAACTGCCTGCACATTTCATTGTCAAACTCAAAAAAATTGTATGCCAGAATCACATTTAAAATGTCTGTGAACAACCAGATTTGTTCCTTAGAAAAACAGATTGATGAAACCATCTCTCTGCTAAACATTTCTAGTCCTTCTTCATTAGGGATCACTGTACATAAAGATACATCAGCTGTTACTAATATCATAGAATCATCTACTGAAAAAACAGTAATAAACTTGCACAAGTCAAAAGAATCTTTTACATACGAATCATTTATCAACCAATATTTGCAAGTACTTATCAACATAGACTGCCATAGATTCTGTTTTACTCCCCCCACTAGCTATTACTAGTCTAAAAGTAGGCTCATCAATACACTTATGAACCTTAGGCAGGCCATAAAACCTACCCAGTTTAGGCTTCCAAATCCTAAAATATTCAGCAATATTAACAGTAATGAGCCATGGTGGTGCAGAGGTTAGCATTGTCGCCTCACAGCAAGAGGTTGTCTGGTTTGATTCTTGGCTGAAGCGCATTCTGTGCAGAGTCTGCATGTCCTCTCTGTGGTTGAGTGGGTTTTAAAGACAGATAGGTGCGTGTGTCTTCTATGAAGGTTGGTCACCGGGCTGGCAACTTGACACTGTAAAAACTCCACTGCCAATCAATCTGCAGACCGGTGATCCGCTGTGGTGATCCTTAATGGGAGAAGCCAAAAGACATTGCTATTAACATCAGTGAGCCCTTCAAATAGCCATTCTTCTATACAAGAATCTACCATATTATACGCACTTTTTACTTCTGACTTACTTTTTTGTAAAAAAAAAAAATCCTTACAGAGTACTCTGTCAGAAAATATTGAGTGAGCAAATAAGTGTAACAAAGGAAATTTTTTTTTTTTGAGTTGGGATACAGGATCTGAAATGCCTAGCCGTAATAAGATCTTGTTAAGTTTAATTCTGTTGGCTGCCAAAAAAGCAATTATAAGAAAATTGAAATCAAAGTCTAAACCAACCATATTTGGAGCAGTAACTATTATAACAGCAACAAAAGAACAGGAAGTGGGATCTTTAGAAAAGGCTAGGATCAAAGGAAATAGAAAACAAAAAAATAGTGGAAACAATAATGTAGAAAAATGTTTTGGAAGAGGAATGAGGTTTAAGAGAAGGCAGGAACCGAACAATTTAGGTAATGTTGGATTGATTATGTTGCATAGAAAAATATATCTGATGAATTATGTATGTAAGTGTTGTTTGTCTTTTGGCTTTTCCCGGTTAGGGTTCGTCACAGCGGAACTCCGGTCCGCTAATGATTGGCAGTTGTTTTTTATGGTGTCAAGTTGCCAGCCCGACACCCAACCTTCAACGAAGGCACGCCCATTCAACACATGTCTTTCAAACACCCACTTTACCATGGGGAGAACATGCAGACTCCACACAGAAGGCAGTCCCCACCCAAGCCAATAATCGAATGGGAGAACCTCTTGCTGTGAGGCAACAACACTACTGCTGCACCACCAACGTGTTAATATGTTTTGTTTACTTTTACATAAATGTAACTTTGCCTATGTCACAAGTGATAAATTCAACAAAGATTTTTTTTTTTAAAAAAAGACTTCACTATAGCCAATACTGGCAGCTTTCTACAGAATGTTTATTTCATCTTGATTACCATGTAAATGGACTAGTCAATAGACCCTTTTCAGCTATGACCTGAGCCCAGTAAGCACAAGGAAAATAAAAGTGTTTAATATTAAGGGATATGAGCTGCTAACCAGCTATATCATATAGTCCTAGGTTTGATTCTTTTAATCTGTATTTGTCAAGTCTGGCAGTCTGAGCAAGTCATTTACATATGAAAGTGCTCTCATGTTTCCACTAAAAATGGATCTCAACAAAGACAGGCAACCTGTACAACAAGGTACAGACTATGGCAAACTAAAGTTACTGACCTCATATCATAGGAGCAGTCAGTGACTAGTGACTGACAGAGCTACTGTATTACTTTCAAGTAATGTCAAGAAGTTTTTTTTTCTCAAAATTCTCTTTATTGAAATATTTGTTAAAATACATAACTTCAAGAACAAGAAAAGAAAAAAAAAATCACAGCTTATATATTTGTAAGTTTGGAAAGAACAGGCTAACTCACACTGGTTAAAACATATCTAAACTATTTACAATATGTACAAATGGTAACCAAAAACTATCTATGAAACATGTATTATATTCATATGAGAATTTCAAAGCAAGCAGAATAAACACTAAAAATATTAATATACACAATCATATCACACAAATATAACATTACTAACAATCAATATTAATGATATGTAGTACCTTATCTACTGCTTTATTATTGAAAGCCATTTTTTTTGGACTCAATGCTAGGGTTTTATGTGCAGCAATGTATGAATGAGCTAGAGATCTAAAGCCTATCCAACTTAATTTAGTCCGGTCAAGCCAATTTTTAGAAATGTAAAACTTTATTAATGAACAAATATAAATAATCACATGTAGGTCAAGCTTGGATAAATGTAACGCAGGAATATGTAGAATTGCTAATTCCCACGATAGAGTAGATTTGTAATATCCCATTCTCTGCAACCTCACTCTCAAAGAGGTCCAAAGTTTGTGTGTATGTTGACAAAACCAAAAAATATGTAACAGGTCTGCATACGGAGATGCACAACAAGGGCATGAAGAAGATTTACTAGCATTAAATTTGTTCAACTTAGAGGGTGTATGATATGCATTATTGTTAATCATCAATTGAGTATAAAACAATTTCTTAAAAGGGGAATACTCAAGAGTGATCTTAAAGGCAGAAATTTTCTGATCCAGTGTTATATTTGGGTTATGACTGTCCCAATATTTAGAAAAAAGACAAAGGGAGTCTTGTAATATTTTATTTAACAAGTTGTATGTTTTTGATAACATTTTTTCAGAAAGTGAAAGGGTCTGAATTATCATATGTAGATTTTTAAGATCCTGATCCCCTGGTTCTATGTGTTGTAGTTTGTCTATAGCTAACTCACTCAATTGATGTAAAGTAGTGGTATAAGTGTAATTCACTTTAAGTATTTTCCGTATGTCAGATAAAGGTTTATCCTTATGTTTCAAGAGATCCCAAACCTTAAGATTTTTGATTTGGGGAAATTTTGTAAGATCAAATAGCACATTATCTAATTTAAAGCAAGGATTTAAGTGAAATGGCTGGAGAAAGTAAGAGATAGTGTCTAAGCCAACAAGTTTTAGTAATTCTTGAAAGGCTCTAGCCTTTTGTTTTAAGAAATTTGAGATTTTGAGAGTATTTATAACATCAATAGGTAAAAAGGGGAGGACTTCGGGATTAATATTTTTTGTTATAATATATTGATACCATAAATTCACCCACTTTGGATAATGTTTATGTCTTGAAGGATTCATTCTCGAGATAGATAAAAGTTTGTTGGCTGAGATAATTAAATAATACAAATAAAAGTTAGGTAAGCCCAACTCACCTCTATTTTTGGGAGCAGACAACTTCATGTAAGAAATCCTAACAGCTCTAGGATACCAAAGAAATTTGGCTAATTCAGTATTAACCTTATCAAAAATGACTTTTGGAATAATTTGGTCTGAAGAATTAAATTAATAGATAAATTTGGGGAGAATATTCATTTTGATTTTAGCAGCTTTTGACAGCAATGAAAGATTCAAGACTTCACATCTACATAAATCCAATAAAATTGATGCCCAAACTTTAGATAAGTTGTTTTGAAATGAGGATAAATAATTATGATCCATACTGATACCTAAATATTTAATCCCATATGTAATTTTAAAAGATGGTTCCTGAAATAAGTATATTTTATGGGCTCGGGGATTTAACGGAAAAATATGTGTTTTGTTAGAGTTAATGTGATAATCAGAAGCCAATGAGAAATTTTCCAGAGATTTGGTCAATTTTTCAAGATAAGTAATTGGTGTTTGGAAATAAATAACTAAATCATCAGCAAAAGCTGACAGCAAAAGGTTAGTATTCAACAATCTAGGGATCCTATGGAATGATTTTTGAGCTAGATAAAGTAATAAGGGCTCTACATATAAATTGAAGGGAAAAGGGGAGAGCGGGCATCCTTGCCTAGTGCCATTTGTAATTTTAATAGGATTAGAAGTATGTCCATTTATATGCAATTTGGTATACAAGTCTTTATATAAGGTTTTAATAAAGTTTATAAAAGTAATAGGAAAATTGAAACACACCATTGTTTGAAATAAGAAATCCCATTTCACTCTGTCAAAAGCCTTCGATGCATCCAGTATCAAAGCATAGATAGGATTGTTATTCAATTTAGTAAGATGAATTATGAATTCTAATGTCAAGGTATTATCCCATGCATGTCTATGAGACATAAAGCCTGATTGGTCAGAAGAAATTATAAATGGTAAAACTTTTTTCAATCTATTGGCAAGAATAGAGGCCAAAATTTTGATATCTGTATTAATTAATGAAATGGGCCTGTAGTTATGTGGATCCATTTTTTCTTTATTGTTTTTCGGAATTAAAATAGTCTTAGAGGTGTTCCAATGTAAATCAGATATGTCATTAGTTTTTATGTAATTAAATACTTTAAAGAGGAAGGGGGCTAGAGACATTTTAAAAGTTTTAAAAAATTCAGCCGTATAACCATCAGGACCAGGTGATTTACTATTTTTAAATCTGTCAATAGATTCACAAATCTCTTGAGTAGTTAAAGGAGCAGAGAGAAGACTCTGCTGTTCTTCATTCAGCTTGGGGAATGTGATATAACCTAAAAACTCATCAATATATTCTTTATTCCTAGGATTGGGGGTTTTAGAGTATAATTCTGTATATAAAGAAGTAAAGATCTTCATAATGTCTTTATCAGAGTTATAAATCTGATTCTTGTATAGTATGGGTGATAACCGAGGTCTGGAAAAATTATTTTTAATTATACGTGCTAGGACTTTGGAGGGTATCTGGGCCCACTCAGAATAGGTAGTTAGAAGTCTTTGTTCTAATATGGAAAGGTTGTGTTGATGCATAGTGAGCAATTCCTTCTGAGAATCAAGTAATTGTTTATAAGTCTCAGAATTAGGGTTCAATCTATATTTATTTTCAAGAGACAAGATTTTATTTTTAAGAAAGAGATCGTTATCTCTATAATATTTTTTAAGATAAGAAGCTTTACTAATTAGCAAACCTCTTAATCTTGCCTTACACGCAGCCCATTGAATGTCATATGGTATATTAGTAGATTCCAAATTAACTTCCATTTCCTGAATTATTTGTAAACATAGCTCTTTGATTTCACTGTTAGAAAGGAGATTATTATTTAATGTCCATGTTTTACCCCTTGATGTTATTGAAGGGTTTAAATCCAAATTTAGTTTTAATAAAATTCTTGAATGATCTGAAAAAAACCTTGGCTCAATAATCAGGTCTGATATCAGGTGGGCCAAAGAAGCTGATAACAGAAAAAAATCTAACCTCGATCATGTGTTGTAACATTTTGAGTAATAAGTAAATATATCTTTTGTTGTAGAATAATGAATGAATTGTAAAGGGTCTATAAGATTAAAATCTAACATAAGTTCTTCCAGGACTAATGATGCTTGATAATTATAGGAAGAAGAGTTACTAGTACGATCTAAAGCTGAGTTAATAATAGCATTCCAGTCTCCACCTATTAAAATATAATGATCTTTATATGATGAAATAATGTTAAATATCTGGAGTATAAATATGTGTTGGTTATTACAAGGGCCATAAAGATTTAAAATTAAAAGTGGTTTGCCTAAATAGTGTACATTGGTGGTAAAATAACACCATCTACCATTTATGTCATAATTCTCCTCAATGATGACCCCCCTGAAAGCTCTGTTTTATTATAATGGCCACCCCCTTTGAATTGGATGAACATCCCAATGCTATTATTCTTTTAATTCACTTTTTATTACTCTCCTTGAACCAATCATTTCTGGGCATATAAGTTTCTTGCAAAAAACAAATAACAGCTTGCGATTTGAAAATTAAATGGTATAGCAGAGATCTCTTGGCTTTATTATTTATACCCCTTACATTCCATTAATCAATATTTAACCAGCTCATTCTCTGCATATCATATTATTGCCAAGGAATGTGCATCTCGAAATGTTAATATGCTATGTGTGATATAAGTCATGGTACTACTAGAAATAATAATTTGAACAAGGGTTAAATTAAAAGTCACAAATATTACTGTCAGAACGTAATTCCTCAAAACTACCCCGGTGCCTAACCACCCCAACCTACCTACTGAAGGAAAATAAATATGATCAAATGTGAAAAATAAAAAAAAGGTTACCATTATATCATAAAAGCATAAAATAGAACTAAATGGAGTCCTAATAAGGACTATAAACAACAATAACAATCTATACATATGTACAATATTATCAGTTACAGGATGCCTGACTAGATTGAACCCCATCCCAAACATTTTCCCAGACTCCTATAATTCTAATTAAAATAATGACATATAAGTAAACTTTTTTTTTTTTTAAATAAAAAACAATTATCATAATATTTCTATTCCATGACAATATAAAATATTAACAACTGTTTATCCTAGCTGTATTAAGTAATACACTCCAAATACCCACCTCCGCTTCAAGCCTTTCGAAAAAGAAACCCATCATATTATCTAAGCCAATATATATGTGGCTTTAAAAGGATGCATAACTAACCTCTTATACAAATATGTACATCGATAAAATATAATAAAAACAATAAAAACAATAACTTGCTTGAAGAACAGTATTCAAAGTTCAAATTTCCCCACGAGTGTAAGATGAATCCGATATATCTCCTGTATATCAACAGCTGTGCAGTAACGACGTAGCTTACTTCCGAACACTAGAAATAAAGGGGACCAACAAGGCTGATGAACCAAAACATCTCAGCCATAGTTCAAACAACCAGTCATTCAAAGCGCTCCGATCAATCCCCAAAGCAAAAAAAAAAAAATCAACTATACTTCAAGAAGACCAAATGGGAATCAAGTTATCAAAGGTCAGTCATATTTTATAGATTTATTCCCATAAACACAAACCGCTAAGCTGACCAGAGCATAAAGCTCTTTTTACCAGCGCAGGCTGTCAGTGTGCAGTTTCTATAACATGTCCCATGACACTAATTGCCAGAGGCAGAAGTTCCTATCAAATGCGGGCATCCGAGAAGCACAAAAGCTTTCGTGTCAAAATAAAAACAACCTTGACCTGTCGCAAGGTAAGTAAGTATATTCAATCTTCCTACATTAGAATAGATGCAACTGCGAACAGTCTCAATGCCAAGACAGCATACAGCTTATGTGGCTAAAGTAGGAGATACATTAAACACTTTGGTGAAGACATCTTTTGCTTCTGAGATGTTTGTCATAGAATATCTCACATCTTTAAACATGAAGGTTAAAGTATTCGAGTACCGCATCTGAAATCTAATTCCACGCTTAATCAAATCGGCACAAAAGGGTGATAATTTTTGTCTGCAAAGTTTAATCTGAGGTGGTAAATCATGAGAAAATGTCAACTTATGTTTGTTCCATAAAAACTGTTTTCTATTTTTTGCTGTAATCAAGATCTTTTGAGTATCTTGATAGTTTAATAGTTTTGTGTAAATAACTCTTGGTAGATCCGATACTTGGCGGGCTCGTATAGCTCTATGAGCTCTTTCCACAATTAGAGATTCAAAGTTTGGCTCTTGATTTAATAAATCCATAAAGATTTGTTTTGTAACTGTCAGAAGAGTATGGCTAGCGTATGTTTCAGGAAGCCCTCTTATAATTACATTATTACGCCTGCTCCTAGATTCCAAATCCAATAACTTGTCCTGTATCTCCAATATAAGAGCATCCTTGGCTTTTACAGCCATGTCTATAGTGTCAACTTTCATTTCTAATGTTTGGTTCTTATTTTCAAGTTTCTCTATTCTGTCCGTAATGAGTTTAAGACTTGTACCAAATTCATTTAGTTTATCTGAAAAACCATTTATGGCAGATTGTAAGGGTTGGAGCGCTAGTTTCAAATCATCGAGATGGAAGCCAGAATAATTTTTTTCCTTCGTGTTTGATTTAGTGTTTTCAGCAACATGTTTAGATGTTTTTAAACGTTTAGAGCCTGAGTCTTTTTCAGGTGAGAGTATAGTCGAGATTTTTGCTTTCGTTGACTGGGTTTCCATAGTGTCTGAAGTACCAGCCATGCCCAGGAAACAACGTTGGCAGTTGGATAAGTGGCACAGTTACACTCCTTCTATGTGCGCATGGCAGAAGACATCCAAAACGATAAAAAAAACTTTGAAGTATTTTGAGGGAAGAAATTAATATTTTTTCAAATTTGAAGCAATAAAAATAAAGAGTGAATGATCCTTAAACTTTCTGTATAGAAATATTCCAAAAAACTCGATTTTAACAGCGTTTAAAAAGCCGGTTATTCGTTGAGAGATGAGGAGAACTGGGAATGTGAGGCACACTAGTCAGCGACCATCTCGAGACTCAAGTAATGTCAAGAAGTTATTTCCCTTCATGACAGTCTGCTGTGTGAGCCCCCCCCCCATTCTTAATTGATCCTCACTGGATTCTTCATCAGTTCTTTATCAGTTTCCCATCACCATTATGATTTATCCTGTAGTGAGATAATGAAGTACAAAGGCTACAAACAGGAAGCCACACATTATTATATACAAAAATATATGGCTACACCCCACCACATTCAAGGATCTTTTCCAGATTCTTTGGTGGGTATTGTTTACCAGCCTGATCTATCCTGCATTTAGGCTACGAAACATGAAGGCTACAACCAGACATCCCTGCATTATTATATGCAAAAGGTTTAGGGATGCCCTTGCTCCCTTTTCTGGACCTCATCCAGATTCTTTTGCACGTACTACTCACCATTCTAATCTATCCTTCAGTTAGGTCATGAAACTCAAAGGTTACAACCAAGTGACCTAGAATTACTATATAACAAATGTATAGGACTGCACTACCCCTACCCCCAACTTTTGGACTATATACAGATTCATTAGCAGGATTTGATTCACATTCTGATCTATTCTGCAATGAGGTCATGAAATGTAAAGGCTACAACCAGGCATCCTTCCACAATTATATAAAACAAAAAAAACTTACAGCCGTATCCTTCTGCCACTCCTGAACCAAATCTGGATTCTTTACTAAGTTCTGCTCATCATTTTGATTCATCCTGTAATGTGCTGATGAAATATAGGTTCACAGGTTCATAGGTAGGTACTAGGCTATCGGCCCAAGGACCTATGTAAGCCTAGCCAACAAGGTTCCCTGGCTTATGCCACCCAAGACAGTTATTTTCCTGTGCCACTGTTGAGCAGAGACACAGAGGTGATCCCCGGGGTGTATTTCCTATTTCCCATCCACTCATCAAGATTTTTCTTGAAGAGTGCTAATGAAAAACTTTGCTTGACATAGATGGGTAGCCTGTTCCAGAGTATGGGAAGTCTCTGGGACAGGAATCTATCCCTCCAGCATGTCCTGTTTACTGTGGTGACAAGGTTTAGGTCCCTAGACCATGTAGCTTGGAGGGATTGGGATTTCGTTAGGTGTAGCATGTCCAACAGCTCTGGGTTTAACATAGCTTTATATGTCAGAAACAGATCACCTCAGAGTAGGTGATATGCTACGGAGTAAAGCTGGAGTTTTTTTGAGATGGTCAGTGTAGGGCATCTGTTTGAGGTCACTAATCCACTTTGTGAGGTACTTCTGTGGCCTTTCCAGCTGCTGCAGATGTCTTGTGAGGTACATTCCAAAAGGGGCATTGTACTCTATAATGGGTCTAATGAGTGTCGAGTAGACAGGAACAATGACCTCTTTTTTCCTGCATGAGAATCCTTTTATGATGAGGTGTGCCACATAGAAGGACTTCCTGGCTACTGTGGCGATGTGACTATCAAAGGACAGACTACTGTCCACCTGGGTCCCAAGGTCTCTTATCACACATTTGGTGTTAAGTAGATTGCTGCCTATGTAGTAGTTCATGGGTAAAGAGTTTTTACCAAAGGGGATGACAATGCACTTTTTGGCATTGAGCTTAAGGCCATGGCTCTGACACCAGGCATCTGTCTCAGCAAGGCCCTTCTGTATGAATAAATATTAAAAATAAATAATATTTTATTATATTATGTTATTATATTTATATTTTATTATATTATTTTAATATATTTATAATTATTAATAATAAATACTAATGTTATGATCAAGCATCCTAACAGTATTATAAATAAGAAAAAATTAGGGCTGCCCACCTTCTCATTCCACTTCTGGACTTGTTAGCAAGTTCTTATTTATTTAACATTTGTTTACTGGAAAGTCTGACTGGGACACAGCCCATTTTCAGAGGAGGTTCAAGGAGAAATGCTCCAGATATATGCCTTTGGAATGTGGGAGGAAACCCAGGCAAACACAGGGAGGACAGGCAGACTCCGCACAGAAGACACCCTAGCAAGAATTGAACCAGGGAACCTCTTGCTATGAGATGACAATGGTAACTGCTGCACTACTGCATCCTTCAGTAATGTCATGAAAGAAAAAGGTGACAACCAGCTCCTAGCATTATTATTTATATAAACTTAACAGCTGCATACGCCCTTTTATTTCCAGACCATGCCCTTACCCATTCTGGTCTATCTAGTTTTATTTATTATTTTATTTGTTTTCATATAGCTCTGCTCTATTCTTTAGAGAATTTCTGACATAAGAAGGCTGCATCCAGATGTCCTGGCATTATTATATATAAGTTTTGGGTTGTATTCCCTATACACGACCGTGTCCAAAATTTTTAGCAGTTTCTCCTTATCATTTTGACCTACCTGTCATTTGGTCATGAAACACAAAGGCTTCAAACAGGAATCCTAGCATTATTATAAACCAAAAAATAGGTCTGCATTATACTCATCACTGCTGTACTATGTCTGGATTCCTTAGCAGATTCTGCTTCATCATTGTAATTTATCCTGTAGCCCCGTCATGAAATATGAAGGCACCAAACAGGTGTCTTTGCATTATTTAATTAAAAAAAAAGAAGTTGATGCATTGCCCCCCCCCCCTTCCATTCCTGGATTATGCCAGGATTCTTTAGCTGGTTAAGCCCACCATAGACTACTTAGCAGGTTCATTTCATAATTCTGATCTATCCTACAGCAAAATTATGACACATGAAGGCTACAACAGGATGACCTAGCATTATTATATCCTAATGTTCAGGACTGATCTCATTTCTATTAATGACAACATTTGGGTTCATTAGTAGATGATGCTTATAGGGCGGCCACGGTGGTGCAGTGGTTAGCATTGCCGCCAGCAAGAGAGGTTCTCCTTCCCTCGGCTGGGGGGTGCTTCCCTTCAGCGTGCATGCTCCTCCCTGTAGTGTGGGTGTCCTCCCTGTGTGCCCGGTTCCCCCCACATCCCAAAGACATGCTGCAAGACATGCTGCAGGTGTGTGTGTGTGTGTGTGTGAGTGTGTGTTGTGTGTGTGGTTGGGCGCCCGGGCTGGCACCTCGGCTGGCAACACTCACACCGTAAAACTCCAATGCCATCACAAATGCGACAAAAGGAACTGTGGAAAAAAGAAAAAAGAGAAAGAAGAAGAAGAAGAAGTAGATGATGCTTATCTATGTTACATATTCATGAGACATGAAGGCTACAAAATGGCATCTTAAACATTTTATATTCAAAATACAAATGCAATTTTAGTTGATAGCTATGTAAAATTATCACTGTGTTATATAGATACTTGATTTCAAAAAATAATTATTTGTGCATATCTGTGGCAGTCTTGTGGACTGTTGAGGTTAAAATGACACTAATTAAGTTGTCACACTTCTTGTCTTTTTCTAGGCAGTATAATAATAAGCTGTTCCTGAAGACTGCTTCTCCAAAAGAGCGGCTTTATTTGTCAGTACCTGCTTTCTGATACCATGAGGGAGATGACAATTACTTTTAATCATTGGCCCTCATGATGGGGGTGGGGGCATGTGTGTGAACTGTGTGCTCAGTGCTACTTGGGGAGGATTCTAGTCTCTTAACACTCCTTGTATTCTGAGAATAATTCAAAAAGTGAACATCTTGTGGAACTCCCATTAAGCAATGTAGTTTGTTAAACGGCTGTATCTCTCAGTGCAAGTCATCCTTCTGTATAGCCTACTGTACATCAGGTCATTTTCTGATTTCCGTTCAGGACAGATCACTGTACAGGTGTCAGTAAGTAGACTTTTAGCAGGATATATATATATATATAGAGAGAGAGAGAGAAAGACTGATCTCTGATTTCTGAAGACTTACTTGTGACTTAAGGCAAAGTGTTATGCAACAAAAGCTCCCTTGTTGAATGTAACCTCCCTGATCCTGAATGGAACAGTCCTAAAATGTTTTTACATTTGTTTGGTGTTTTGCAAGGTTGCAGTACATGGAAGTAGTTTGTACATGTTAGTTGGGTGTTCCTCTTTCTACTGCAATTATGGGGCTATGCACTTAGTAGATTTGGGGATGTGGTGTAGTTGTGGGGGACAGTGAGGTTTCCTCTTTGTACAAAGTGATTATTTTTGTCACCTACAGGTTCAGCTAATGTGTATTTGAATGAATATACATCATGGTGTTTCCTGCTGGCAGGCTGTGGATGGATTTATTATACATCAAGAAATCATAGGTGTGTACTAGGCTAATGGCCCTGGGGTCTTTACAAGCCTAGCCATAGGATTACCCTGGCATAGTGCCACCCGACCTTAGTTCCCAGTGCTTCTATCGATTAGAGCCACTGGTGTTATACCCGGGATGAATTTTCTGTTTCCCATCCACTCATCAAGATTTCTCTTGAAGAGGGTCAGCGGTGCTCTGCTCGACATGTATGGGAAGTCTGTCCCATAGCATGGGCAGTCTCTGGGTTATGAACCTGTCCCTCCAGCATGTTCTATTAATTGTTGTAATGAGGTTGAGGTCTCTGGAGCGTGTGGAGCGGAGGGATTGTGATTTCTTTAGATGTATGTAGCATTTCTGACTCATGATTTATGACTTGTACTGTTGTTTTACCTCCTGCCTGTTTCTCCGTGTTAAATTAAGTTACAAACTTGGTGGAGTTAGGCCTTTGCACACTTAAATGCCTTCAACCATTAATTTAACTTTTAAATTATGAAGTTATTGTGGTATGCATGACTCTGTTAGAAGTGTATTTTTAAAATAAATCAAATTTGCATAAATAGTTGCAGAATCCATTGAGGTTTATTTTGACACAGACTGAAATGTACAAAAAAGTTGAATGTATTCACTTACATAGGCATCGCAGAAATACTGTACTTGGCTGAATGTACTCATTTAAATCACTTTATTGATAAACATACTTAACTTTGTAGACTGACCATAATGTATCTTGTCTGCACAAACATTTTCATTAGTAGATTTGTTGGATGATGGGTGAAATTCAGTGTTCTTTTGCTTTTAGAGTATTTTTTCATAAGTAAACTGTGATCCATGATCCTTACAAATTTGTTGAGGGAAGACAGTTTTTGCAAGACTGCAATCATCTTCTCAGAGGTGATGGATTCAATACAGACACCTTACGCCATATGGAGTGTGTGTTGAAACATTAGAGACAAAGACTTCATGATGGGTCCTGTAAAGTTGATGTGAATCTGATGCCACGGTACTAACAACCACTCCTGAGACTGCAAGGTTGCTTGCTCTGTTATAGCTTGAACCGTCTGGCCTACATAACAAGTTCTTGCCAAATCTAAAATTTGCTTATCCATATTTGGCTACTGCATGCAACTATAAGCAAGGGATTTCTCTTTTATATTTTATATGAGCTATTTGCAGAAAAAAATCGAACACTCTGGTAGGTATCTGGAATGGAATTAACATTTAACACCTACTCAAATGACACACACACACTTGCAGATGCATACTGTAATGCCTCCTCTCCTTTGGCCCATTGTTTTACAGCAATTTTACAGTTATCCCAAACACTTTTCACACCATTGGATCATTTGGTTTCTCTCTGGATAAGAGCCTGTGTCAATAGATGTTTCAGTGCCTGTGGTATAATGCACATCCAGTAAATCAGTTCTGTTCGCTCATCTGCCTTTTCCTATGGTCACAAGGGACATCAGCATCACCATGCTGCTTTGGCCCCTTATATCAGATGGTGGGCCTGTTCTCCGATTAACAGTAGCCAGTGCTGTGCCTGTGCTGCTGTCATCGATGAATCAGCCGTTATTGGGTCACAAATGGGCATGAAGGATAATAGCTTTACCAATGTGAATCTCTTTCCATCATCATACCCACACACATTAATCATTCTGGAAACTAGGCTGAAAATGTATGCACAGTTAGGCTTAGCTCTTCTGGCTCCATATAGTAAAGGGCTGTAGCCTGACTATTATCCATATGAACCACTTGGGGACACTGATTTTCTTTTTCATGGGAAAAATATCAGTAAATCCAAAATTTGGACTGAGTATTGGAAAAACATGGAATATTCATGGAATTTTGCATTTTGTCCAGAGCATTGATTCCCCACAACCTGCATTTCTTCTAATACTTATTATTTATAATATAGTCAGCTTGCTTTACTGACAGTTTTTTTTTAAGTTTGCATATACACAGATGCATTAGTAAATTATAATGAAATCACATTAATAACTGGAAATTACATTTAAAAGTCACAGGTAAAATTCATGGATTTCTTATGAAAATGGATTTTCATTTTTGTTTGAGAACTGTAAATTAGTGTCCCTGCACCTATACAGTTAGTTGCCCAAGTCCTTGGGGAGCCAGTCAGAGATGGAGAGGAATGATGGGTGCACCCACTCACCTTCTTCTAGGGGGCAGAGGGTCAGTTATCTGGGGTGTAAATATCATTAAGAATTCCCTGTTAGAGAATGGAGAACTAATGAGGGGTATCTGCATGCAATGTGGGGCAGGGTTATTTGTAGGTCCACCACTGTGTGTGTTGTCTTTCAGCTTTTCCCGGTTAGGGGTCGCCACAGCGGAACTCTGGTCCGCTAATAATTGGAAGTTGATTTTCACGAATGCCAAGGTGCCAGCCCGACGGTCAACCTTCAACGAAGGCATGCCCATTTACGCATGCCTTTTGAACGCCCACAACCGCGGGGAGGACATGCAGACTCCACACAGAAGGCACTCCCCACACTTCAGCTGGGAATTGAATGGGAAAACCTCTTGCTGTGAGGCAACAACGCTACTGCTGCACCACCGTGGAAGTATGGAAGTAAATTATTTCAGTCATGTACATTCATCCCTTAGGCACTTACAGGGCATGTGCAAGAGGATCTGGTTATCATGGAGCAGGAAGTTAATAATAAGAAAATAATAAGAAAATGATAACAAGTTTTATTCTGAGGAAGTCTTGTGGGACAATAATAAACAATGTACTATGCTATTGTTTTGTTTTTTTTTGCCTTTTTTTGCCTGGTGGACTTTTGTGGTTTTGTTTTTGCACTTTTTGCCTTTTTTTGTTAGGATCTGGTTATGGCTTAAGATAGCCCCCCACTGCTGTTGTTTGCCTGGATGATGGCCATGCTTCTGGTTGAGTGCATCAAAACAGCTGACAGTCTGAAGCACAGGTGGGGGGGGGGCAGTGGGGTGGTGAATGACAAATTATACTTGCCTTTTTTTAATTATCTTTTTCAACTTTTTTTGTGATTCTGTATTACTCATGTTTTTTTTTCACAACCAATACAATGTTCCAACACAAAGATGCTCATAACTTTGCACCAGATCATCTTATGCTAAAGGTTGATAATCGATGTTTTAGTCATGTAATCAAACATGAGGCCATAAATTCTGGACAGTCATTTTAAGACAGGGCTGAGCTGTCAACGGTTATCACTTGCTGAAGAGCTGGATCAGATGTCTGTATCAAAACTTGAAAGATGCAGGAAACCAGAAAGTATAGGGATGATGTCCCACAAATGCCTACCTAACACTCCTGTGTGGGATGAGTTCAACTACCACCTCCTGAAGAACAGCCTCTTCCTGTACCTGAGGGGATCAGAGAACTGGACCCTGTTCAACGCCTCAGCATTTGACATGGTAGCAAGAAGTTGTTGGTGGTTATCATGGCAGCAAATGTTAGGACTCACCGATGGATACCATAATTGAGGGAAACCACCACGCTGAATAATGATACCTTGGTTTCACTGCAAGTGAGAAGTATCTGGGTCTGACAGATATGTGTCAACAGGCCAGGACTGAAGCAGATGCAGCAGTTGTTGCAGTGAAGGTCCTGTTTTAGAAGGGATTTGCAAAACCATGGACAGTGATACTTGGATGGCCTCAAAGAGGTTCTAGCAAGCCACTCAGTGTCTCAAGATGAAGAGGCAGTGCATTGACCTGGCTGTTTTAAATCAATACTGACCTTGATGGGGGACGTTACTGGGAAGTAGTAGGAACACACACAGGAACTCATGAATGCAGTAGACCTGGAGGTAATACCAAAATCAGATGGTGGCAACTGATTCATTTCTACAGAATAGGTTACTGTGGTGATTAACCAAGGCTGTTGAAAGGGAAACAATCAGGCTAAAAATGCTGAATGTACTGTACACTGTTGGGATGTCATATGCAACATACCTATTCAATACTGTGTGGAAGATGAGGACACTATCTTTGGTTAGAAAATGAGAGTAGGGGCACCATTTTTCAAAAAAGGGGACAACAGAGTGCATTCAAGCTAAAGGATCATTCTCCTGGGCATCCATATGAAAGCCTTTATCAGGGTGCTGGAAAAAAAAATCCAACAGACAAGTATTTTATTCAGGATGAGCAATGAGGTCTCCATTTTAGCTACAGAAAGTACAGTTGTGTACACTTACCATAAATGTAGATGTTCGAGTGTATTCACTGTTGCAGTTATCACTTTTGGGTTATCTGCTTGCAGTAGCCTTCAGTCAGCCTGATTAACAAAGTCTTGGGTCCTGCGTCGGTTGCTGTCCCTTCTTCCATGATGTCAGGTCATCAGGGGTATAAAACATGTAGCCGACGCCATTACATCAGTTTTTCTTGCCCCAGCTGTCAGGTGCCCCCTAAATGGGAAGCAATTAAATCTATAAATATACAAGGTTATACCTCCGTTAAAAAAGCAAATACACCAAAAAGCTTTTTAAGATAGCAATGGAAAGTAGAGGTATATCCAAAAAAAGAAGGGGGCTGGAGGGAGGGTAACCAGGACTGCAACAGTGAATACACTTGAACACCTACATTTATGGTAAGTGTACACAACTGTACTATGTTCTTCATGTTTCACTACTGCAGTCATCACTTTTGGGTAGATTCCCAAAGCTAAGGATGAGAGGAGGATTTTAAATAGAATTAGGATCAGCTAAAAGGCCCTGCAAGACTGCAGTGGCAAAGCCAGCTCTAGACTTAGAGAAAATTGGCAGATGGCAATGCTTGGTAAAAGTATGTACAGAACTCCAGGTAGCAGCTATGATGTCCCTGGTAAGGATGCCTCTGAGAAAGGCTGTGGAGGTAGATGCAGCCCTGGTAGAGTGGGGTCTGATCCCCTGTATGATAGGTTTACCATGGTGTTTGTAGCAGAAATGAATGCAATGGCCTATCCATTTGGAAATGGTTTTCTTTGAAATAGCCTTCCCCGCTGCCCCTGCAGCAAATGCCACCAGCAGTTGATCAGATTTCCTTTGAGGTTTAGTTCTGTCCAAGTAGACTCTAAGTTGTCAGTGCACATCTAAGGAGTGAGAATCCGTTCCCCTTTGTTCTGTGGATTTGGAAAGAAGGTTGGCAAATGTATGGACTGATTAAAGGCCACACTGGATACCACCTTGGGCATGAAGGAGTGATTGGTCCTGAGGGACAGCCTGTCCGCATGAAAAATGATGAAAGGCTCCAGTGCCATGAGGGCCTGTAATTCAGATACCCTTCTTGCTGAAGTGATTGCTAAAAGGAAAGCTGTTTTCCAAGAAAGGAATTTTAAGTCCGAAGTGGCAGCTGGCTCGAAAGGAAGAAGGGTGATCTTTTCCAATACAAAGTTGAGATCCTAGGTTGGAGTAGGAGCTCTCCTGGGTGGTCGTAGATTTTTGGCCCCTCTGAGGAACTGCTTAAGTAGTGGATGAGAGAAGAGGGGTGGTTCTGTGTTATAATGAGCTGAGATGGCTGAGGCGTGAATTTTGATGGAGGAGAAAGACAGACACTTATGCAGCATCTCAGTTAGGTATTGTAAAATCTGAGATAAATTGGGCACTGTTGTGCTCATCCCTTGAGCTTGGTTCCAGGCATAGAATCTTTTCCATTTTTCAGCATAAGACTTTCTGGTACTAGGCCTCCTTGCCTCTAAAATGATATCCATCACTGGTTTATTGAAGGATGGTAAAGGAGAAATTATGTAATTAGCCAGGCTGCTAGATTCAGTGTTTGAAGTTGAGGGTGCAGAATTTGGTTCTCCTGCTGAGACAGTAGAGTAGGAGTCTGAGGCAGGAGCCATGGGACCCACAGTGACACACTGCACAAGAGGGGGTACCAGTGTTGGCATGGCCAGTCTGGTGCAATCACAATCGTCCTTGGTTTGTCTTGTTTGATCTTTAGTAGAACTTTGGAGAGCAGAGGCAGAGGAGGAAAGGCATAAACTGATAGGTTTTTCCAGCTGAAGGACAGAGCATCCACTTTCCAAGCTTGTTTATGGGGAATCCTAGTGCAGAATTTGTCCAACTGATAGTTTTGGGGGGAGGCAAACAGGTCTGTATCTGGGCTCCCCCATTTGCTTGTCAACATGTTGAAAATCCTTGGTTCTAGTTTCCACTCATGTGGGTTCATGAGGTTTCTGCTTAGTTCATCTGCCAGTGTATTTAGTTTCCCTGGCAGGAATTGAGCTTGTAAATATACTTGATAGCTCTGGGCTGTGTTCCACAATGCCATGGCTAGTCTGTAGAGGGGGTAAGAATGTGTACCCCCCTGCTTGTTTATGTACCACATAACAGTGGTGTTGTTCGTCTTTACCATAAGTTGTCCTGGAAGAATGTGATCCTTGAAGGCTGTCAGAGAATTCTGTACAGCTAACATTTCTTTTTGAGTGATATGCAGGTGCATTTGACTTGGGTTCCATTTGCCCTGAATGCACTTCCCTGCCAGGTGGGCCCCCATGCATAGTTTGATGTGTCTGTTGTTAAGGTTTGTGTGGCAGAGGGTAGTGTGAATGGTAGTCCCCTCTTTTGGTGGCAGGCTTCTGCCCACCAAAGGAACTCTAAGCGAAGGCAAGGTATGACAGGAATCATTGCTTCTAGATCCTGTGAATGTTGACACCATAGGCTTTTGAGATACCATTGCAGTTTCCTCATATGCAGCCTTGCATATGGAATTAGAAGAATGCAGGAGGCCATGAACCCCAAGGGTTGCAGTATTTGCCTTGCAGATAGCTGGGTTTTTGTGGCCACTTGTTTGAAGTAGGTTGTCAAATGAATCCGTTTCTCTGGAGTGAGGAAAGCCATCTGGGAAGTTGTATTCAAGCTTGCTCCCAGGAATATAATTTGTTGACAGGGTACCAGGTGTGATTTCTTTTCATTTATGGTGTACCCCAGACAAGTCAGTACCCTTTAAACAAAGGCCAGATGATTCAAAAGTATGAAAAAAAACAACACGGATTCCACGCTGATAAATTTAATATTAAAACTTGCCTTAGCGCCTCGGCCACCACAGCCTTCAATGAGTACCGAAGTAATAGCAAAAATACATTCCCTTTTATACAAACCAATAATCAATTATATAGACTCAATCCCTCATTCAATTAATCCATCCAATTAATTAACCAGTTCATAGTCCTATACTTAAGTGAACATGAGTTAGACACAATATACTTCAACGAAAGCATCAAATACATAAAATGCAGACAATAAAAAATAAAGATATATTAAAGTAACCATCTCCAATTAACTTCTTTATTAAGACCCATTGATGATAACGTGTTATACTTCAATATGAAAATAGTTTCCTTATAAAGTAAGATATTTTTTAGTAATTTATCTTCCCCCTTAACAAAAACTTGTTCCAATATAGTAGCTTGTAATAAATTAGCATTACAACTATGCTTTTCCATAAAATTAATGCTACCGAGCTTTCCAACATTCCCCTTTTAATGTCACGGACATGTTCCTGCAACCTTATTCTAAATTTTCTTTTAGTTTCCCCACTATAGAAGAGGTTGCAGGGACATCTAAGGCAATAAATAACACCTGATGTATAACATGAGAAACACTTCTGTATTTGATGCTTTTGTTGTTTTTTTTCATTTTAGTCTTTTTCAAGACTATTTGTTTGCTGTTTGTTGTCTTTGATTCAAAAGTATGTCCTGGCTTTCTGCCTGAATTAGACAATCCTCCAGATATGGGTATATTTGAATATTTCTTTGCCTGCAGAATGCAATGACTGGAGCCAGGCACTTTGTGAATACCCTGGGCGCAGTAGATAAGCCAAAGGGCAGTGCAGAGAACTGATAGTGTATTGCCTGCTTTGAAGCGTAGGTATCTTCTGCAAGACTCCCTGATAGGGATGTGCAGGTATGCTTCTTTTAAATCTAGTGTTACCAACCATGCATCTTTGCCTAGCATAGGAAGCAGCTGGTGAAGAGTCAGCATCTTGAATTTTGGAATCACCAGAAAGGTATTTAGAGTAGAGAGGTCCAGGATAGGAAACCAGGTACTGCCTTTTCTGGGTACCAGGAAAAGTCTCGAATAGAATGCTTGTCCATTTTCCTCTTCTGGTACCAACTGAATAGCCCCCATGCTTACGAGACAGAGTACTTGCTTTTGGGCCTCTGCCCACTGATTTGGGGGTAAATCTGGCCACCCGCTTGGTGTTTTTAAGGTGTGGAAATGAAATCTGTATCCTTGGGACACAATATTTAAAACCCATTTGTCCTGGGTAATGAGTTCCCAGTTTTTGGCCTGCAGACCAATCTTTCCGCCTAAAGAAGCATTCAGTTGGGAAGTGCTTGGAAGTTTTAAAAGCAAGTCATTGAGACTGTTTTCCATAGGGGGGAGTCTTAACTACTCCCTGATTTGGGTGCGGAAACCCCCCACTGCTTGGTCTTGTGTGTCCCCTGGGACTGAAACCTGGGGTTTCTGCTATGTCTGGGTTTGGCTTGAGAAGACCTTGAAGAGGCTAGAAAGGACCAATTCTTAGAGGGCCAGTGCTTACTAAATCTATGAGGCTGAACTTGTAAGAAATCTTTAACAGTTTGCATAGATTTAGCTTTATCTTCCATCTTTTTCAGAACTTCCTCAGCCTTGTTGCCAAACAGGCGGTCCTGATTTAAGGGAGCATCCAGCAATTTAGCTTTAACATGATCAGGTAAAGATTGCTCCTTAAGCCAAGCATGCCTTCTGGGCAGAGAACAAGTAGCAGCAGCCCTGCAAGAGGCCTCTAAAGAATCAAATCCACATTGCAAAGTATGTTTTCCAACCTGTTCAGCAGAATGCATTAAATCCTGTAATTCTTTATTTTCCGCACAGATAGGAATCAACAACATTTTTTGTTTCAGCAATCCAGTAACATGTTGTTGATACTTTAACATATGAAACTGGCAGTTTAAAGCCCTAATGGCCAAGGTTGGAGAAGTATAAACCTTCTTACCCCATCTATCCAGCACCCTGAAGTCTCTATCAGAAGGGATAGGATTTTTAGCAGTAGAAGCCTTAATGCCCATGGGTCCCTGTGAAATAGTCTCTGAATCCGCAACAGGATTTTTAAAAAGGAACTTGTGTGAATCAAGAACCCTGTAATATCTGTCAGGTTTTCTGGGAGCAGGAGGCAAAGAATCAGAGGCCAAACTAGATTCCGAAAAAGCATCATCAACAATGACTAGTACAAGAGGAATAGCTAAAGGCCTATGCTGAGCAGGAGTAAGAAATCCCTAAGCCTCTTTTTTGAATCAGAAAAATCCTGGCTTTCCCAATGGAAATGCTCCCTTAGAGTATGTAAGGTTTAAACAAAAGAAAAATCCTCTGGAGGGGAAGCAGAGGGAATACAGTCCTCACATCAGAATCCTCATGAATAGATAATTGCAAATCCAGATCATCAGAAGAATCAGAAAAATCAGAATCCAAATCAGAAGATTCATAAACAACTTCAGTCCTAGGTTTCTTAGAAGGGGGAGGCTGACTTCCCCTGATTAAAGTTATAAGATCTTCAGCCAGTCTTATCATTTGTTTTTTTTTTTTTAAGCATAGAGGCCTCAGCATATGGTCTGGGCATTGTTTTTTTAGGCATGGTTTGAGATTTAGGCCTAAAAGAAGAAGGAGGCATCGGTTTAATATGCAAGTCTGTAGGCCTGAATACACCCTCAGAAGCCGGTGCCTGCACAGCGGCTCTGGACCTATCCAAGGTAGAGACATCCGCAGGTTCCATAGTTGAAGCATCTTGCAGCATACCGGACTCCAAATGGGTCTCAGTAGAGGCCTGTGAATCAGAAGTAGCAGGTATCAGGGGCTGCGAAAGCACCTCACTGAGTACCAGTGAACTGGCGACTGGCTTATGAGAAGCGTCGTCTGCAGTTTTGGACCTTTGCTTTCTGCCTCTGTCTTTATCCTTGCATTTTTTTGGAATCCCGGTAGTCAGATGGCTAACCAATGACATTTCTGGATAATTAAACCAAGAACCAAAATATTTAGAGGTGAAAATATACTGATGACGGATAGTGCGCTGATTAAATAAAGCACAAAACTAATAGCACGGTACGTCGTGGTCAGGGCCTAGGCAAGGAATACAGTATGAATATCTTTATGAGGTATTTGCTTTCCACAAGTAATGCAATTATTAACTTTTACTGTCATCGGTAAGGAGCAAGAAAAAGTTTCCCCAACAGGGTACTTAGCTTTAGTTGAAGACTTCAGTTCTGAAACTCGAAATCGAAAATTTCAGGAGTCGGCCAACCAGCACTTGCGAACTGCTTCTGCTTTGGGCACCGCACAGCAAGAAAGACTGATGTAATGGCATCGGCTGCATGTTTTATACCCCTGACGACCTGACGTCATGGAAGAAGGGACAGCAACCGACGCAGGACCCAAGACTGTTAATCAGGCTGACTGAGTGCTACTGCATGCAGATAACCCAAAAGTGATGACTGCAACAGTGAAACACGAAGAACATCAGCAGATCAAATCTTTGTCTTTGCACAGATACTGCAGGGACTGGGACAGGCTTCTAACACTGTTCCTCAAGCACTTTGCAGACTCAGAAAAGGCATATATATTCATATCCCAGAATGACTTGTGGCAGGTATTACAAAAGTGCAGAGTTCTACAGCCAGTGTTGCAAAAGTGCAGGGCTCTACAGCCACTTCTACATGCAATTTAATCTCTGTGTTTGAAAAGCAACCGTTATGTCTAGATTCTCATATTTAAAGCAAATATGTTCATTGTACCTATAGGAATCCATCAATGGTGTGTCCTGTCGAATATCCTGTTTGCACTTTTTATGTACATTATCTCAAGGTGTGGCCAGGGTATGTACAGTATCCAGTCTGGGGAGGCAAGGCTGCATCTCTGTTGCTTATACAGTACATGATGTTGTCCTCTTAGACTGAAATGGCTACATTCTCCACCAAGCACCAGAGAAAAATTTGGGATAAGACAGATGTGAGTAGGAACAGCTACTTCAGTCTGAGGAGTTTAAGTATTCTGGTGTCTTGTTCATAGGTAACAGTAAATAAGATTGACATATTAACCAGCATATGAGGACAGTAGCAGCAGTACTGCAGATACTGTTCCTGACTGTGGTAGTAAAGCAGAGCTGAGTCATAGTGACAGAACTCGAATTTTACTGTTCAGTCTGTGTCTCCAACCCCACCTATAGTCATACGTTTTGGGTAGTAACTGAAAGGATACAATCACAGAAACAAACTGAATAAATGAAGTTTCTCCTGTCAAGCCAGAAGGATTTTAGAGTATAACCACTGCTTCTCCAAGCTGATAGCACCTACTAAGGATGCCCCCATGCACCTATCATGGGAAGTGCTCCAAGCACAGCCCATTGGAAGGAGGCCATGAGCGAGGCAATGGGGTAGATGTAGCACACACTGGACAGATTGTATTTATCAGCTTGTTCAGGAGCACATGAGGAACACACACGATGAGTTGGAGACTACTGCTGGGTATGTGGAAGTCTGATTACCCTGTTAAGCTTGCAACCATCATGACCCTTATCATGACAAATGGATGCATAGCTAGATGTATGTATGTATGCATGTATGTATGTATGCATGTATGTATGTATGTATGTATATATGTATGCAAGTATGTATGTATGTATGTATGTGCATGTATGTATGTATGTATGTATGTATGTATGCATGTATGTATGTATGCATGTATGTATGCATGTATGTATGTATGTATGCATGTATGTATGTATGTATGCATGTATGTATGTATGTATGCATGCATGTATGTATGCATGTATGTATGCATGTATGTATGTATGTATGTATGCATGCATGTATGTATGTATGTATGCATGTATGTATGTATGGATGTATGGATGTATGGATGGATGGGTGGATGAATGGGTATTTTCAATGATCTTACTTTTAGTTCTTATTTTATTTTATAGGTAAGTGAAATGGCTCCAAGGGCTCTTTTCACTTGTAACTAGTTACAAAGAATAGTTGTGTAAAATCTTACCATAACCATAGACATCCTTCTCTTCCATGTTGCAGTATTCCAAACTCTTGGGTTTTCTTCTCTTACTACCTGAACATCCGACCAGTATACAAAAACTTCTAGTCACTGTAGGATATGTGGGAAGTCTGACGTTGGCTAAGGGAACGTGGGCCATAAAAGTGACATCGGCACGTACCAGACCTCAAAACTGAGTACCCCAGTTGGATCCCAGTCCCAGGAAAACTGTATAAGTCCAGTGCCATCTAAGAAGGAGCAGTTTAAGGGAAGAACAGGGGAAAGAGGGAGGGAAGGAATACTGCAACATGGAAGAGAATGACATCTGTGGTTATGGTACACAAATATTTTATGTTCTATTCTCATGTTGCAGTATTACAAACTCTTGACTGAGTGCCAAAGCTCACTGAGAAGAAAAGAGTGGTGATTTGGAACTATTTTCTATAAAGCCATGGAAGATTACCCTGGCAAATCGATCACTGGATTTGGAAATGTGGTCCAATTTGTAATGCTTGGTAAAGGTGTGGACAGAGGTCCATGTAGCTACCTCTAAAATGGTGGCAGTGTCCAATCCTTTAAAGAAAGTTCTGAATGAAGCCATAGCCCTAGTGGAGTGTGCTTTAATTTTGGACCCCAAGGATTTCTCAATGTATGCATAGCATGCCTGCTTTGTCACTGCTTTCCCCAGGGCACTGGGGTGAACGGAGACAAACAATTGGCCTGATTTTCTGATAGATTTGGTTTTGTCTATGTAAAACAAGAAGTTATGTACTCACCATAACATTCGATGTATGTAGTCCATCTCGCCTCACATTCTTACCCGTGGGTTCGGAGCCAAATATCGGCTCTGACTCAGCCGATTTTACTAGCTCGAAGTCTCTCATTGGCTGGGCTAAGTGGGTATCCCATGGTGCACTGCTCCATATCCCCAGATCTAGTTTGCTGTGAAAATCATTTGTACTCCATACACACATCACATCCATATAAAGAATAAGCTAATCAAGGGAACTCTGTAGATGACAACCAAACCTCCAAATCCTCCAGGAAGGGGGAAGGTGGGAGGGTAAGTAAGAATGTGAGGCGAGATGGACTACATACATTGAACGTTATGGTGAGTACATAACTTCTTGATGTTATGTAGTCCTATCTCACCTACAATCTTACCCATGGGACAGCGTCCCTAGCACCTACATCCTGGGTGGCTCATAGGAAAATACTCCTGAGAACTGTGGAGCCAAAGGAAGACCTGCCCCTGGATACCACGTCCAATTTGTAATGAGAAACAAAAGTGTGAGGAGAAGCCCAAGTAGCTGCAGCACATATATCATCCATTGACAATCTAGCTTGATAGGCTGTGGATGTAGAAACAGCCCGAGCAGAATGTGCCTTGACTGGAAAAGGCAGATTCTTACCTCCTGCTTGACAGATGAAAGAGATACAACTGGCTATCCATCTAGACAGTGTGACCTTGGATACCGGAGAACCCATTTGGTTTTCCAAAAAGGAGACAGAGTTGGTCAGATTTCCAGATATCTTTTGTCCGGTGTAGATAGAAGCGTAACCCTCTATGTACATCCAATAGGTGAAATCTAAATTCTGTCTTTTTAGAAAAGTGGGGGAAGAAAACAGGCAACTCAATGGACTGATTCATGTTAGACACGGAAGCCACTTTAGGATGGAACAAGGGGTTTGGTCTAAGAGAGACCCTATCTTTATGTAAGATTAAATATGGCGGTTTGATGGAGAGGGCTTGAATTTCCGAAACCCGCCTTGCTGAAGTGACTGCTATTAAAAATGCTGTTTTCCATGTCAATAATTTCAATTCACAGGTAGCTGCAGGCTCAAATGGTGGTAAAGTAAGGGCTTGTAGAACAAAATTGTGATCCCAGGGCATGACAGGTTCGGACACTGGGGGATGAAGCAACAGAGCACCTTTAAGGAACGCTTTGCATAGTCTGAGAGCCATGAGACTAGGTTCATTCGCTACGTGGAAATTAGATATCACCGCCAGTTGAACTTTGATGGTGGCTGATGCGGACCCCTGATGGAAAAGCATAGACAAGAACTCCAGAATTGAATCTATTGGAGCTGTGTAAGGATCAGTGCCTCTAGTATGTGCCCAGATAGAGAACCTTTTCCATTTATTAGAATAAATCTTTCTAGTGGATGGTTTATGAGAGGATGATAATATATGGACCACGTCCGGTGAAAAATTATGATGTCTGACTAATGATGGAAGTGGAGTAGCCAGGCTGTCAACCAGAGGGTCATCAGAGAGGGATGGAACTGTCCCGACATGTGTGTCAGTAAATCTGGTTGTGGGTCCAGAATCCAAGGAATGTCCATAATGTATGGTTGAAGAAAGGGGAACCAGACTTGATGAGGCCAGTGTGGAGCAATCAGAATCATTCTGCTTCCCAAGGATTGCGCTTTCTGAATCACCCTTGACAGCAGGGGAAACGGAGGGAAAGCCTAAAGCAGACCGGAGGGCCAATCGTGAACCACAGCATCCCTGGGTGATTCCCCCCGTGGGGGGATCAGCGTGCAGTAGTTGCTGCATTTCACATTGAGAGGGCTGGCAAAAAGGTCGCAGCAAGGCTGACCCCATCTGCTGAAGATTTGCTCTGCAACCAGGCAATTTAGGGACCACTCGTAAGGCATCAGGATAGCTCTGCTTAGCCTGTCCGCTATTACGTTGGACTTCCCCGGAATGTGCGTTGCTACCAGAAACTGTTGGGAAGCTATTGCCCAATGCCACACTCGCATAGCCTCTCTGCACAGAGGGTAAGACTGGGTTCCTCCTTGCTTTTTGAGATACCACACTACTGATGTTGTCTGAGTGTATCGCAATTGTCCCTAGAGGGAGAACCTTCTGAAGTGTCTGCAATGCAAGAAGCACTGCTCTCATCTCCAGGACATTTACATGCAAATGTATCTCATGTTCTTGCCATGTGCCTTGGACTGTCCTGCCAAGATAATGCCCCCCCCCTATCTGGGACATCCGTGGTCACCATGGCAATAGGGATGGGTGGAACGAACGGCTTTCCCCCGTTCAAATTGTTGGTGCACAGCCACCAACTGAGGTCCTGCTTGCACCTGTCCATGAATAAAATGGGATGAGATAGTGGGAGTCTTTGGAGAGACCATTGAACAAAGAGGAGCCATTGAAGAAGTCTCATGTGTAATCTCACTAGAGGGACCAACATGACAGATGCTGCCATGGTCCCTAGGAGTTGGAGAACCAGTCTTGCCTTCGCTTGTATCAGGGGCATCGGCATGTGTATCTGTTGTTGTAATACCGTGATCCTTTCTTATGGTAAAAAATGCTTGCATTTGAATGGTGTCTAAATCTGCTCCTATAAAGGTGACATGCTGTGAGGGCAATACGGCAGATTTTTCCCAATTTATTGTTATGCCCAACTGGTGACATAGATTGATGGTAGCGTCCCTGGTTTGAACTAGTTGATGCCTGGTGGGGGCAGTATGGAGCCAGTCGTCCAGGTACGGAAACACCTGGAATCCCTGATGTCTCAAGTGAGCCGTCACCACCGCCATACATTTGGTGAACACCCTGGGGGCTGTGGTGAGACCAGAGGGCAGGGCTCGAAACTGGAAGTGACTGGCTCCCAGCCAGAAGCATAGGTGACTCCTGGATGCTCTGTCCATTTTGACATGGTAGTAAGCATCCTTGAGGTCGATGGAGCACATCCATACCACCTCTCCCAACAATGGGAGAATCGATTGTAGTGTGACCATATGGAACTTGGACTTGTGTACGTGATTGTTGAGCTGGCTGAGATCTAGTATGGGTCTCAGGTCCCCTGTTCTTTTTGGCACCAAAAAGAATCTTGAGTAAGTCCCTAATCCGATTTGGTCTGAGGGGACACACTGGATAGCTCCTTTTTCTAGCAGCTGAGAAACCTCTGAGGCTGCTTGATCCCTTTGACTGGGTGGTATGTCCGGGATTTTTCTGATTGGCAGGGGTACTGAAGAGAATGAAATGAGGTAACCTCCGGAAATTATCCGTAATACCCATTGGTCCTGGGTAATACTTTCCCAGGCTTCTGGATATAAGGAAATTTGACCCCCGACTGGCTCCGGATAAGCGCAGTCGGGCACACCTTCAGGAATGAGAGTATGGAGAACCACAGAAGGAGTCATGGTCTCCCGAATTGCAGGGGCCCCCTTTGCCTATGGGGTGACGTCTCCCTGAATAACCCCCCTTCCCCTGCCTCTGGAGGGGGGTTCACCTTGTGTGGCAGGAAAAAACCTCTGTGATTTCTTGAACCACATCTTCCCCCCACTGGGCCTTGGGATAAGGCCTAGAAGGAAGGGAAAAATGGACCCCTATGACAGACAGGGTCTTTCCCTCTTGCTCGCACCTGGTAAGGGTGTCTTTCACTTTGGTCCCAAACAAGAAGGAACCATCAAAGGGAGCATCAGTGAAGGAAGACTTGAAGGCCTCCGCAAAGTGACATAGGCGCAGCCAGGCTTGCCTCTTAAGGGCGACCCCTGAGCTTGCTGCCCTACTCGCTCCCTCGGCTGCATACGAAATGAGCCACATGGATGAGTTGACAATGGAGTTGAGGGTAGAAACCTGGGCATTAACCGACTGAGCCACCACCTCAGGAACATTACCTGCAAGAGTATCTCCTATCTCTTTGAGGAGATCTCTCTGGAGTCAAGTGAAATGAGACAAATAATTCAGCGACCGCAATGTAACGGTCGCTGACGAGAGGGTACGCTTCCCATACTGGTCCATGGTCCTAGACTCCTTGTTAGGAGGATGGACGGATGAAGAAGACTCTGCTACTTCCTTCTGGGTAGCTGCCACCACCACCACCATGGCATCTACAGGGACACCTTTGGACAGAAACTCTTTCCCCTGGGGGGGGGGCGGAAAGAAATTTGTTGGGATGCCTGGGCACGGGCTCCACAGAATCAGGATTCTCCTGCACTCTTTGACAAATCAGGTCAAGGAGTTCGTCAAAGGGTGGAGGCACCCAGGAGACGGAGGGTTGAGCACCGAAAGCCTTAAGAAATACTGACTCCTCCTTGGAAGGGGCTTTGGAAGGCCAGTCACCTCTTTGTTTCAGTATCTCCAGGATATCGGAGAAGGAAACATCATCAGAGGATGACTTGGGGGACCCCTCCGATTCCTCAAGGTCAGTATCAGAGGTGAGGGACTCATCTTGGGAGTCTATGTGCTTCCTCTTGCACGTTTTCTTTCTGGGGGGCTCCTCAGGCACCAACTCTGAGGGACCCTAAGAAATTTGGGGACCACTCGTGGGGGTATCCCTAGGCTCTGGTGCTCTGCTGTCCATGGAAGGGTGGTGAACAGAAGCTCTCACCGGAGTGGTGGGGGACAGAGTGACCGACCCGCCTGATGTAGCTGACGACCTGGCCAGCGCAGTCCGCATAGACTCGAAGGCCGGCCCCCCCCAAGTCCAAGGAGCGACCAGTCTCCAAGGCCATGACAGGAATCGGAGTTCCCCGAGCCGAAGCACTGAGAGGGAGACTCAGAACCGAAATAAGTGCCGAGATGCCCCCCTCGGGCCCGACCGAAGAGTCCTGAGTCCCGAACCCCGATGACGGAGCCAGTGGGGTCGGAGCCAATGTCGGTAACGATGGAGCCAAATGGGGCATCAGAACTGGCCTAGAAACATCACGCAGTGCGGAACACTCCGGCTCGAAGACAGAGATGCACTCGGAGGAGGAATGATCAAAGAAGGTGTTGGGACGGGCTCCAGAGCCGACTGGTTCAGAGCCGAAAACAATTTTGCCAAAACCAGTGACTGGAGGAGCTTCTGAACCACCCTATCCACATCCACATCTGAAAGGGTCCTGGAGGATTTGGAGGACAGGGATGGAGAATGCGATCTCGTCTCAGGAGAAGTAGGTTTGATACTAGGCGATTGGCTCCTAGGAGGTTCCAATACAATTGGAGCCAATACCAGTTCCATAGATATCGATCCTTCCTGTGGCCCTGAGGACAGTAGAGCTGAGGAGGTCGATGCAGTTTTTGGCATTTTCTCCGGAGGCTCCGATGAAGCTGATGGAGCCGGAGATCTCTTTTTTGACTTGCCAGATTTAGACTTGCCACTGGAAGCTGAATTCATAGCCTCTTCAAAAGAGGGTTTCAATAGTCCCTTTAAGATTAGTTTATTCTTTCTCTCTTGGAGAACTCTAGGGCTGAGAGCATGACAAAAACTGCAGGATTCCTGCAGATGGATGGCTCCTAAGCAGTAGACACAAATGGAATGTCCATCGGTTATGGACATTTTGTACCCACATTTTGAGCACTTTTTAAATCATGAAGGTTTATGCTCCTTCGTATCCTTAGATATTTTAACTGCTGCGCCCACAACACAAAAACCAAGTCAATACCAGAACAGGCGTTCACTCTATAAGGTGGGAACAACACTGAGGTAATCAACACCACGGCCGCGATCAAACTGCACACAACTCTAGCACAATTTCAACAATGGCACAGAAGGAAAGGGTAGCTAAAACCTCTAATCTAAATGGTTTGGTAAACACCGAAGGAAACAGAGGAGAACTAGGCCTTCTAACTGAAACGGGCCTAGCCCGGGGAACAGTAAGAGGGATACCACACAAAAAACTCACAAAAACTAACAATAACCAATCCTAACACACCAGACAAAATTAGAGTTTTAAACAATAGCTATGAAAATAGCTTTTGATTGAATCAAAATTTTCTTAAATCAATAAAAGAAGGTACTTAGCCACAGCCAAGCGAGACCACGTCTTAGCTACACGAGTGGCAAACAAGATCTGGGATATGGAGCAGTGCACCATGGAATACCCACTTAGCCCAGCCAATGAGAGACTTCGAGCTACTAAAATCGGACGAGTTGGAGCCGATATTCGGCTATGAACCCACGGGTAAGAATGTAGGTGAGATAGGACTACATAACATCCTAAGTTGTCTATGCACATCAAGGGGATGTAAGACTCTCTCACTGTGGGAAGGTGAATAGCATGGTTTAAGGACAGCTCATTGGCCACCTTGAGCATGAAGGAAGAGTTGGTCCTAAGGGTTACCCTGTCTTTGTGGAAGATGAGGAAAGGGGGAATGGCCATGAGGGCCTGTAACTCTGACACTCTTCTAGCTGATGTCAAGGCTACTAGAAGTATTATTTTCCAAGTGCAGTTTTAGAGAGGCCTTAGTGCTGGTCAAAGGGGGCCACCGTGAGCTTATCCAAAACATAATTCAGGTCCCAGGGGGGTGGGATGGGTTTCCTGGGGGGCCTGAGATGCAGCACTCCTTTCAGAATAACTCTGCAGGAAAATGAGAAGCCAAAGGGGGGTCCAGAGGCAGACAAGCTGAAATAGCAGCAATGTGGGCTTTAACAGAGGAGTCCGCCAACCCCATCTGCAAGAGTTTACACAAGTATGACAGTACCAAGGAGACGACCATATGGAGAATTTTCCATTTAGACATATAAGATCTCCCAGTATTAGGTTTCCTGGACTCCTGCAGAACTGTAAGCATATCATCATTGGAGAGGTGTCTCTAAGGGATCAGAATTCTATTACCCACAGGGTAACATTCAGAGATTGTAGGTGGGGGTGGATTAGACATCCCTTATCCTGTGTGAGAAGGTCCACTCTGTGAGGTAACTTGAGGCGATTGTCCCTAGATAAATGCAAAAGGAGGGGGAACCAGTGCTGTCTTGGCCAAAAGGGAGTCACTAACAAGATTTTTGGTTTGTCCTGCTGGATTTTCAGTAGGACTTTCTGAAGGAGTGGGAAGGGGGGGGTGATGCATACAGAAACATCCCCTTCTAGGTAACTGAGAAGGCATCCATTGCCCTTGCCAGAGGACTGGGCAGCCTGGTGCAAAAGGATGGAAGTTGTCTGTTCATAGGGAAGGCAAACAGATCTATCTGAGGTGTACCCATTTGTAGACTATGTCCAAGAACACATCCCTGTGGAGCATTCATTTGAGGGACTGTGACATGGACCTGCTTAAGGTGTCTGTCTGAGTATTCTGCCCTGAAGGGATATACACTGCCTGTAGCATGACTCCCTGTTTTGTGGCAAGCTCCCACACTTGGAGAGCTAGTCTGCATAGCAAGCAGGATTTTGTTCCCACCTGCTTGTTCACATACCACAGAAAGTACAGTTGTGTACACACCATACATGTAGATGTTCGAGTGTATTCGCTGTTGCAGTCATTACATTTGGGTTATCTGCTTGCAGGCAGCCCTCAGCCGGCCTGATTATCAAAGTCTTGGGTCCTGTGTCAGTTGCTGTCTCTTCTTCCATGACATCAGGTAGTCAGGAGTATAAAGCATGCAGCTGATGCCATTACATCAGTTTTTCTTGCCCCAGATGTCAGGTGCCCACATAATGGGAAGCAATTATATACAAGGCTACCCCTCCAATTATAAGCAAATACACCACAAAGCTTAAATACTGTAAACAAGAAGAGAGGTATAACAAATAGAAGTCAGGGGGCTGGAGGGAGGGTAACCAGGACTGCAACAGTGAATACACTTGAACATCTACATTTATGGTAAGTGTACACAACTGTACTATGTTCTTCGTGTTTCACTGCTGCAGTCATTACATTTGTAGATTCCCAAAGTTAAGGAAGGGAGGAGGCAATCAGAGAGCATTAGGACCAGCTATTAGGCCCTGCAAGAGTGCAGTTACAAAACCAACTCTGGATTTAGAGAAAATAGGCAAGTGGTAATGCTTGGTGAAGGTATGAACAGAACTCCAGATAGCAGCTTCTAGGAAGTCCCTGGTAGGAACCCCTCTGATAAAGGCTGTTGAAGTAGATGCAGCCCTGGTGGAATGTGATCTTATCCCCTGTGGGGTAGGTTTTCCATGGTGCTTATAGCAGAAATTAATGCAATGGCCTATCCATTTATAAATGGTTTGCTTTGAAATGGCCTTCTCCTCTGCCCCTGCAGCAAAAGCAGCTATCAGCTGTTCAGTTTTTCTAAGAGGCTTAGTCCTGTCCAAATAAAATCTAAGTTGTCTGTGCACGTCCAAAGAGTGCAGTATTCATTCCCCTTTGTTCTGTGAATTAAAAAAGAAGGCTGGCAAATGGATGGACTGATTAAGGGCCACACTGGATACCACCTTGAGCATAAAGGAAGGATTGGTCCTGAGGGACACCCTGTCTGCATGGAAGATGATGAAGGGCTCCACTACCATGAGGGCCTGTAATTCAGACACTCTTCTTGCTGAAGTGATGGCTAGAAGGAAGGCTGTTTTCCAAGAAAGGAATTTCAACTCTGCAGTTGCAGCTGGCTCAAAGGGAGGTAGAGTGAGCTATTCCAGTACAAAGTTAAGGTCCCAGGCTGGAGTAGGGGCTCTCCTCGGTGGTCTTAAAATTTTGGCTTCTCTGAGGAATTGCTTCAGCAGTGGGTGAGAGAAGAAGGGTGGCTCCATATTATAATGTTCTGAAATGGCAGAGGCATGAATTTTAATAGAAGAGAAGGAAAGGCCTTTGTGAAGCATCTCTGTTAAGTATTGAAGAATATGAGGTAAACTGGGCACTGTTGTGCTCATCCCCTGAGTTTGGCTCCAGAAACAGAATCTTTCCCACTTTTCAGCATAGTATTTTCTAGTACTAGGCCTCCTTGCCTCCAGAATGACATCCAGCATTTGCTTACTGAGGGATGGTAATGGAGATCTCAGGTAATTAGCCAGGCTGCAAGGTTCAGGGTTTGAAGCTGGGGGTGCAGAATCTGGCCCTCCTGCTGGGACAGCAGGGAGGGGGTCTGAGGCAGATGCCATGGTTCCAGCAGTGACACACTGCGCAAGAGGGGGTACCAGTGTTGGCGTGGCCAGTCTGGTGCAATGAGTATTGTCCTTGGTTTGTCCTGTTTCATCTTTAGTAGAACTTTGGAGAGGAGAGGCAGAGGGGGAAAGGCATAAACTGAGAAGTTTTCCCAGGTGAAGGACATGGCATCCACTTTCCAAGCTTGTTTGTGGGGAGTCCTTGTGCAGAATATGTCCAATTGGTAGTTCTGAGGGGAGGCAAACAGGTCCATCTCTGGGCTCCACCATTTGTTTCTCAACATGTTGAATATCTTTGGTTCCAGTTTCCACTCGTGTGGGTCCATGAGATTTCTGCTTAGGTCGTCTGCCAGTGAGTTTAGCTTGCCTGACAGGAATTGAGCCTGTAGGTGCACTTGGTGGCTCAAGGCTATGTTCCACAGAGCCATGGCTATTCTAGAGAGGGGGTATGAGTGAGTTCCCCCCTGCTTGTTTATGTACCACATAACAGTGGTGTTGTCTGTTTTACCAATAATTGTCCTGAAAGGATGTGGTCCTTGAAGGCTGTCAGAGCATTCTGTACAGCTAACATTTCTTAATTATTTATTTATTTTTTATTTTACATTTGTTGACCGGGCTAGTCTAACTGGATATATGTCCATTTTCAGTAGAGGCCCGGGGAGATAAGCTCCGAGGAAACAAACAAAATCACATATACAAAAATTAATATATACAATGAACATTACAGGTGCAGTACTGAAAATAATCAAAGAGGTAATTTGTTCATAACATAGTGCAAAATATACAGATACAATTAGTACAATACAAAATGTAGTTGCAATACATCATAAAGAAAAAGATGGCAGCTGAATTATGCAATATATTAGTACACAAGTAGTCATAAAGAAAAAGTAGGAGCTGAAATTATAGAATATATTAATAAAAGTAATCTCCTTAATGAGATTCTGAAGATGTAAGTAATAGTTTTGAAGGACAGTGTAAGCTGTTATTAAGAAAAGGAACTTGATTACTGAGAAGAGGAGGGTAGGTTGAACCAAGTAAGAAGAGCTAGTTGATCAGTCAGGTTTAGTACAGGGGCATAACCAGTGTGTTCTGAGGAAAAGTTTCAGTTTGGTTTTAAAGAGTGATATAGAGGGAAGAGAGGAAAGTTAGTTAGGAAGAAGGTTCCAGGATTTTCCAACAGTATTAGAGAAAAGAGAGTCCCCATCCCTGTTGGAAAATCCTGGAACCTTCTTCAAGAGGAAAGTTCATTAGGAAGAAGGTTCCAGGATTTTCCAACAGTATTAGAGAAAAGAGAGTCCCCAGCCCTGTTGTTTGATTTACAAATATTTACAAGATGTTTATGTGATGATCGTAAGGTCTTTAGATTGTTGTAGGGGGTAATGAGGGTAGATAGTATAGGGGTATTGGTAGGTTGGTAAAGGGTTTTATGGGCAATGGTCAGTTGGTGGAATTTAAGCTGATTTTGTAATTCAAGCTATCCTAACTGCTTTAGATTAAAACGGTGGTGGCTTCTGAAAGGGTTACCTGTAGAAAATCTGGCTATGTTATTGAAGGAGTTTCTCCATTTTATTAAGGTTGTTTTTAGAGAGATTAGTATATATGGGTGAGGCATAGAGGAGCGTAGGGTGTGAGCAATAGTTATTCTAGCTGCAGGAGAGAGGAAAGGTTTGATCCTGTACAGAGAGCCTAGTTTTCTATGAACAGATTTTAGAGTATTGTTAATATGGGTGTAGATGTTAAGGTTGTTATCTATGTGATACCTAGTAGTTTGGTAGTTGGATCTGGGGATATTAGAGTACCATTATTGGATGTTACTGTGAAGTCTATTGGGTGGGACTTACAAGTAGGAGTAAAAAGGAGGAGTTTAGTTTTTTTGGGGTTCAGAAGGAGACAAAGCTGTGTAAACCATTGTTCAACTGTGTTAAACACATTTTGGGTAAGGGAGTGAAGTTCAGATATAGATGTGGCTGAACATATATAAGTGTGGAATCATCTGCATATTGTATGCATGTAGCTTGGGGGATTGCTAGGTGAAGGTCGTTGATAAATACAGAAAACAGGACAGGTCCTAATATGGACCCTTGAGGAACACCAATGTTAATGGGCAGATGAGTAGATAGAATGTTATGCCAAAGTACAGCCTGTTGTCTGTTAAATAAGTAGGACTGGAACCATTTTATAGCTAGTGCATCTAGAGACAGGGATTTGAGGATATTTATAAGTATCTGGTGATTTACCATATCGAATGCCTTACACAGATCTATAAACAGTGCAGAGGAAAGCATATTAAGGTTACGTTTTTTGTTAATACAGTCAGTAAAGGAAAGGAGGGCAGTAGTAGTGCTGTGGGAAGGTCTGGAACCATGTTGAGAGTTTTGAAAGTAAGTTATTTTGGATTAGGTGGCCTAGCAATTGTCTGTGGATGCATTTTTACGTGATCTTTGCTAAGGGAGAAAGTAGGGCTATGGGACGGTAATTGGAGAGTTCAGTAGAGTTCCCACCCTTGTGAAGGGGGATAATATGGGATACTTTCCAGATTTTAGGGATGTGTCCTTCACTGATGGTTCTAGTGATAAGAATGGAAATGGGATAGGTGATGGATTTGGCTGCCTTTTGTAGATATCCAGCGGGTAGCTGGTCTGCTGAAGGAGTGCACGGTTTCAGTTTTTGGATAAGGATAAGAATATATGTTGTTGAGACTGGTTGGAAGAGAAATGGAGGGGATGGGTTAGAGTTGGATATAGTTTCGTTTAGTAGAGATAACTGACTGGCAAGGTTTGAATAGCCTCAGTGAAAAAAGCAAGGGGCATTAGCAGTCTGCTTGGGATTCTCTCCTGGCCTGTGTTTTGTGGGTTGGGTGTGATGGATTGACCTGGGTGATTAATTGATTAATATTTCACCCAGAACTCAGCTGTCTGAAGTTTTGTTGGTCTACTGTGCAGTTATATTCATGCCACTTTTGGGCATTGGATTGAACAAAGAATCTAATTTTGTATCCAATAAAAGTTACAATAAAGCTTGTGTGTTACACTATAATCACCTTATGGGTAGTATTCAAAAAGCTTTAACACAAAACTGGAATATTTTCAGAACTAACAGTGAGGTGTTAGAGAAGTCAGGAAGGAAGCCAAATTTTGTAACTAAAACAGCACCAAATTTCAAAAGATTATTGGAACATAAACTAGATAGAGATGACATTTCTATTCAGAGTACTAGGGCTTGTGAAAACTGTAGTCAATTCCCATACATCATGAAAGAAACGTCCTTGAGATTAAGAAATTGTTTACAAAGCAAGGTGTTTTGGAAGAAAGGGAATTGCAGTACTAGCAGGGTTGTATACCTAGTGGTGTGTGAATCATGCACACACGTTTATGTGGGAAAGACAGAGTGTTCCTTGAAAGTTAGAATTTATGAGCATACAAAATATAAAAAACAAGAAGTTAAGTAACGCCCTTTATAAACATTCCCTTACTTGTTCCACATTTACTAAACTTGTTTTTGGTAGTCTAGAAAAAATTGTATGAATCCTAGAGGGGAGATTGGAATAATCTGTTAAAAAAGAAAGAGACAGAATGGCAGCTATGTTCCCCCCAGGGTTGAATGAAACTGTGTCCATAACCCCCATGTTAATTGAAAAGGTTAATATAATTACATAAATTGCATGCTATGAAATACTGTATATATGTTTTAGAACATTTTAAAGAATTGTTACAAAGTGTTTTTCAATTCTATTTTGATATATTTTTTATTTATTCATTAAACAAACAGTAGTTATTTATAATCAGTTTTAATGGAGTATTTTAAATGTTAATGACCAATTAATTATAATGGATATGGATTGGTGGAATAATTTATGACATCTAGATGAAATATCATTTACAAAGAGTTTGGGCAATGGAATTAATTGTATTCTGGAGAAGTATCCTTAGAGAGATGAAAGCGCTAAATATGTTTTTTTGCAATATGGTTTGTGGTTTTGTCTATTAATAAAGTGTATTTGGATGTGGACCGGACCGTTCTTTATATATTTTTTTTATTTTCTGCCTGAATTAGACAATCATCCAGGTATGGGTATATTTGAATATTTCTTTGCCTGCAAAATGCAATGACTGGAGCTTGGCATTTTGTGAATACCCTGGGAGCAGAAGATAAGCCAAAGGATAGTGCAGAGAACTGATAGTGCATGTAGCCTGCTCTGAAGCATAGGTATTTTCTGCAAGAATCCCTTATTGGGATGTGCAAGTAAGCTTCCTTTAAATCTATTGTTGCCAACCAGGCATTTTTGCCCAGCATGGGAAGCAGCTGATGAAGAGTTAGCAGTTTGAATTTTGGAATTACCAAAAAGGTGTTTAGGACAGATAGGTCCAGAATAGGATACCAGGAGTCAGTTGAGCAGGGCTTGGAAGGTTTAAGGTTAAGTCATTGCGACAGTTTATCATAGTGGGGTGTCTTACTACTTCCAGCTTTGGAAGTGGGAGCCCCCCACTGCTTAGGCCTGTGAGTACCTTGAGACTGTGGCCTAGGTAGTCTGCTGTTCCTGGATTTGGACTGAGAAGGCCTGGAAAAGACAGGAAAGAACCAATTCTTAGAAGGCCAATGCCTACTAAATCTGGGAGGCTATACTTGCAGGAAATCTTTAACAGTTTGCATAGATTTAGCTTTTTCCTCCATCTTTTTAAGAACTTCTTCTGTTTTGTTGCCAAACAGGCAGTCTTTGTTTAAGGGAGCATCCAGTAATTTGGCTTTAACATGATCTGGCAGAGTTTGCTCCTTAAGCCAAGCATGCCTTCTAAGAACAGACCCAGTAACAGCAGCCCTACAAGATGCCTCTAAGGAGTCAAAACCACATTGCAAAGTATGTTTACCAACTTGTTCAGCAGAATGCATTAAATCCTGTAATTCTTTATTTTCAGCACAGTCAGGAATAAACTTCAATTTCTGTTTAAGTAGTCCCATAATATGCTGCTGGTACTTTAACATATTAAACTGGCAGTTTAAGGCCTTAATGGCCAAAGTAGCAGAAGTGTATACCTTCTTACCCCATCTGTCCAGGGCCCTGGAATCTCTATCAGAGGGGGTAGGATTTTTGGCAGTAGTAGCCTTAATGCCTTTGGGTCCCTGTGAAATGGTCTATGGGTCTGCAGTAGGATTCTTAAAGAGGAACTTGTGAGAATCAGGTACTCTGTAATATCTGTCAGGTTTCCTGGGAGCCGGAGGTAAGGTGTCTGGGGCCAGGCTAGATTCCAATAAGGCATCATCGACAATGTCCAGTACAGGAGGGATAGCTAAAGGCCTGTGTTTAGGCAGGAGTAAGAATTCCCTAAGCCTCTTTTTGGAGTCAGAGTAATCCTGGCTTTTCCAGCGGAAATGCGCTCTAAGAGTGTGCAAAGTTTCACCAAAAGAGAAATCTTCTGGAGGGGATGCAGAGAGAATGGAGTCCTCTGCATCAAAATCCTCATAGATAGAAAAGGGCAAGTCCTGATCATCAGAAGAAACAGAAATTTTAGAATTCAGATCAGAAGACTCAGAAGGAAAATCAGTTCTAGGTCTCTTACAGGGAGAAGGGTGGCTTCCCCTAATTGCAATAATAAGGTCTTCAGCCATTCTTATCATTTGTTTTTTAGGCATATGGGCCTGACAATGTGGTTTGGATGTCAGTTTTCTAGGCGTGGATCGAGTCTTAGGCCTTGAAGAAGAAGATGGTGTCAGTTTGATATGCAAGTCAGTAGGCCTAAATACACCCTCAGAAGCCGGTGCCTGCACAACAGCTCCGGACCCATCCAAGGTAGAGACATCCGCAGGTTCCATAGTCGAAGAAGAATCTCGTGGCATACCAAACTCCGAAAGGGTCTCAGTATAGGCCTGCGAATCTGAAGTAGCGGGTATCAGGGGCTGTGAAAGCGTCTCACTGAGTACCGGTGAACTGGCGACTAGCTTAACGGAAGAGTCATTGGCAGCTGTGGACCTATGCGGTTTGTCTCTGTCTTTATCTTTACATTTTTTCAGAATGTCGGTAGTCGGGTGGTTTATCAAAGCCATTTCTGGATAATTGAACCAAGTACCGAAATAGTTAGATGTGAAAATGAACCGACGACGAAGAGTACGAGGATTGAATAAGGCACAAAACCGACAGCGAGGGACAAAGTGGTCTGGGCCTAAGCAAGGAATGCAGTACGAATGAAAATCTTTATGAGGTACTTGCTTTCCACAAGAAATACAATCGTTAACTTTTACTGACATCGGTTTAGAGCAAGAAAAAGGATCCCCAACGGGATACTTAGACTTCGGATCTGAAACTCGAAAATGAAAATTTCAGGAGTCGGCCGACCGGCACTTGCGAACTGCTTCTGCTTCGGGCACCGCATGGCAAGAAAAACTGATGTAATGGCGTCAGCTGCATGCTTTATACCCCTGACTACCTGACGTCATAGATGAAGAGGCAGCAACTGGCGTAGGACCCAAGACTTTGATAATCAGGCTGGCTGAGGGCTACCTGCAAGCAGATAACCCAAATGTAATTACTGCAACAGTGAAACACGAAGAACATCTGTAGTGTTGTCTGTGAACAATTTTAGTGGGCCTTGATTCAGGATGTGTTGGAAGGCCGTGAGCACCAAAAGAATTGCCCTCATCTCTCTGATATTGATATGTTCCTATTTGGTGAAGTTCGGCCAAGTGCCCTGGACTGTTAGGGAACCCATGGCTGCTGCCCAACCCAGATCCGAGGCATCTATATACATCTCATGCACTGGCAAGGGGAGGCTGTAAGGGGAGTTCCGGGTTTCAGTTCACTTGATTGAACCACCACTGAATCTCATTCTTGAGGCAGGGTAGGAAGGGGATTTTGTACACTACAGGATGAGAGTGCTGTGTCCATATAGACCTTAGTACCATTGTAGCTTTCTCAAGTGGAGCCGTGACAATGGCAATATGGGAATGGTCAACGCCATATGACCCAGGAGTCTGAGGTACTGCCTGGCTGTCAAGTCTGTGGCCTGGAGGACAGTGAGCCAGTACTGCCTTAAATTTTCCACCTTTTGAGGTGGCAGAAAACCCCCCATGACATCCATCTTTAACCTGCACCTCAGGAATACTTGGTCCTGAGAGGGTGTCAGGTTGGACTTGGGGTGATTCATCTGGAAGCCCAGTGCTTGCAGGAGTGATATTACTGTTTGTAGATGGCATTGCAGGAATTCTGAGCAATGTGCCTGGATGAGAAGGTCATCTGGGTAAGGGGAAATCTGAATCCCTTGGATCCTGCAGAAGGCCACTACTGGTGTCAAGCACTTGGTGAAGGCCCTTGGGGCTGTAGGCAGAGAATTGAAAATGTGAGGAGGACACAGAGAAAAACAGGTATCTCCTGTAATTGGGCCTTATAGGGATGTGCAGGTAGGCTTCCTTCATGTCCAAGGTGGCCAAGAACCCCTGATGGAAAATCAAAGGGAAGAGGGTCTGCAGAGTGAGCATTCGAAAGATGGGCACTTGCAGGAAGAGACTGAGGTGGGAAAGATCTAGGATTGGTCTCCAGGGGCCATCTTTCCTTGAGACTAGGAAGAGTCTGGAGTAAAAACCCTTTCCCTTTTCTGTCATAGGGACAGTTAAAATTGCTTCCTGGGTAGGCAGAGAATTGAAAATGTGAGGAGGACACAGAGAAAAGCAGGTATCTCCTGTAATTGGGCCTTATGGGGATGTGCAGGTAGGCATCCTTGATGTCCAAGGTGACCAAGAACCCTTGGTGGAAAATCAAAGGGAAGAGGGTCTGCAGAGTGAGCATTTGACATATGGGTACTTGCAGGAAGAGACTGAGGTGGGAAAGATCTAGGATTGGTCTCCAGGGGCCATCTTTCCTCGAGACTAGGAAGAGTCTGGAGTAAAAACCCTTTCCCTTTTCTGTCATAGGGACAGTTCAAATTGCTCCCTGGGCAATGAATCTGTCTATAACTGGCTGAAATAACTGAAGTGGTTCTTTGGGGGAGTTGCGGAATGCTCCTCAAGGAAGGAGTTGTGATCCAGGTCATGAAATAACCCTTCTCTGTAATGGATAAGACCCACCTATCTGTGGTGATGTTTTTCCAAACAGGGAGACAGTGACAGAGCCTTAGGGATAGAGGAATGGAGTCGAGAGTTTTTTTCTGGAATGGCAGATAGTCACAGACTACCTGCCCTGTCTTGAACGTGAGGGTTCTGGGTTGGAGTCTAAGCAGGCCTGGAAGGAGTTGTTTGCTTCCTGGCAGTCTTTCTGCCCCTGGAAAGAGGAGGGGGAGCAGAATGATGAATTGTTTTTTGATGAGGGGTAGTTCCTGTGGAATTTGGGGATAGGAGAAACAAACAGGTGTTTCAGGTCTTCCCCTTCTGTTGCAGAGTTTTGAATTACTCAGCCACCTTTGTCCCAAAGAGGGCAGAGTTAGCAACAGGCACATCCAAAAGTTTGGCTCTAATGTCATCAGGTAGGGTCTGTAACCTTAGCCAGGAATATCTTCTCAGGACTGAGGCAGATACAGCAGACCTGGCAGAAGCTTCAGTTGTGTCATTGCCGCACTTCACGGAATGCCTAGTGACCTGAGAGGACAGAGATATAAGGCTGGATATCTGAGCCTTGGCAGAAGAGTCTGGGACTTCACTCAGAAGTTTAGTGGCTTGTTCTAAAAGGGCTAGGGCATATTTGGATATATGGGTCTGATAATTTATTGCCCTGAATGCCAAGGTAGATGAGGTGTAGACCTTCTTCCCAGGCCTTGCTGTCTTGTGGGGAGAAGTGAGGAGGATGGAAGGAGTTTAGATGCCTCATCAGCTGACACTGATACAGTGCCAAGGTCTGCTGCAGGATACTTAACAAGGAATCTGGTTCCTTCAGGGACCTTGTAGAATCTGTCAGGCCTTCAAGGAGCAGGAGGCTGAGAATCAGGATTAACTGATGCTGCATTAAATGCATCCAGAAATGCTGGTAGCACTGGCAGTACAGCTGAAAGGGCAAGGGAGCCCATCTAGAGAAGTTTATAATATATTTTCTGAACTTCTGTCATCTCAGAGGAGTCCCACTTGAAATGTTCCCTCATTTTTTTAAATGGTCTCTCCAAAGGTGAGATCCTCACCTGGGGAATCTGTTTCTGCATATTCTTCTTCAGGGGAAGCATAGCCAAGGGGAGATGACAATTGGGAGACATATCACAGGGTATCCTCTGAGGAAGAGTCAGAGGATTCCTCAGCGTCAACTTGGGAAGTATCTAAGCCATGAGGCCTAGGGCTCATCACAGGAAGACCCACTGGGGAGGTTAAGGGTGTAGTAGGCCTCAGAGCCATAAAGGCATAGAAAAGGCTTTGATAAAACATCTGCCAATCTGGCTGGCTCTCTACTGGGGAAGAAACATGTTTTCTTTTCTCTTTCCTTTTAAGAGAAGGTGTAGCAGGTGTCTGAGACAAGGTAGGCCTGGGATCAATAACCTGCAAAGTAGTGGAGGGATCTGTCTGAGTGGCCAGTACAAACCAAGGTTCCCCCTCACCATCGGTAGCCGACATCTGCATTACCTCCAAGGACATGTCTTCCGTTCTATGTTCTGTGGCTTCCACAGTGGTACCCGCTGTGCCCATACTGGCAGCGACTAATTGTTTCTCCAGGTTTGTCCCCAGGACAGAAGTTGGGTGGAGGAGGTGCTGCTATGGATTTAGGCCTAGAAACTTTGCCCTTTTTCTTAGGTGGCCTGAGAGGCTGACTGGACAGCCCCTCCATATTTAAAGCTAAGCACTTATGGCACTGATTTTCAAGATCAGTGTTCAAATTGTGCAGCCAGCTGTGTAGGGATTTTGGAACGAAGGTCTGGCAGATGGAGCATTATGATCGTGCGTGAGCCCTAAACAAAAAAGGCAAAGCTCGCGGGCATCATTATGGGGGATCAAACAACCACACCTACACTTTCCTTTCCTGGATGACATGAACTTACACAGGCATGCAGTGACCCAAAAGAACAAAACATCCCCAATGGGGTACTGATTTTAGAAATTATGATCTGATATGGCTGGTACAGCAGGAACAGTTGAAGTTCGACTGGCATCAGAGAAGTTCTGAGGTCTGGTACATGCAGACATCAGTTTTATGCCCAGGTTCCCTTAGCCAATGTCAGACGTTCCATGTACCCTGCAGTGACTAGAGACTTTTGTATAATGGCCGGACATTTGGGTAGCAAGAAAGGAAAACCCAAGAATTTGGAATACTGCAACATGAGAACAGAAGAACACCAAACACACGCGCGCGCACACACACACACACACACACACACACACACACACACACACACACACACACACACACACACACACACACACACACACACACACACACACACACACACACCAATTCACATTCCACAAAGAATTCTATAAAACAATTAAAAATCACATTAGTCAATTATCATAACTAGACAACTACAACCACTTTAACAGATGCCAGGAGAGCACTGTCATTTGTACTTTATTTTGGTTTAGGTAAGCAAATTGGACCAAGATTGCTCTTTTTCAGTTTGGTCTTATTACAATATCGAAAGTACTGTGCAGTACTGTAAATTGTACACAGCAATGTAACAATATTTTAAGCAAAGATACAGAGAAAGAAAGCTACAGCAATAATATAAAAATGTGCAGTGATGTATAAATATGACATATTGGTGACAGATGTAATAGGTTTCTCTGTTCACAGGTTCATAGGTTCATAGGTAGGTACTGGGCTATTGGCCCTAGGGCCTATATAACCCTAGCCAAAAAGGTACCCTGGCTTTTGCCACCCAAGAAAATTATTTTCCTGTGCCCCTGTCGAGCAGAGCCACAGAACTGATCCCCGGGGTGAATTTCCTATCTCCCATCCAATCATCAAGATTTTTCTTGAAGAGTGCTAATGAGGAGCTTTGTTTGATATAGATAGGTAGTTTGTTCCAGAGTATGGGAAGTCTCTGGGACAGGAATCTATTACTCAAGCATGTTCTGTTTATTGTTGTGACAAGGTTTAGGTCCCCAGAGCATGTAGCTCGGAGGGATTGGGATTTCTTTAAGTGGAGCATGTCCCACAGCTCTGGGTTTGACATAGCTTTGTATGTTAGGCAGAGATCGCCTCTGAGTAGGGGATATGCCACGGAGTAAAGCTGGAATTTTTTGAGACGGTTTGCGCAGGGCATCTGTTTGAGGCTAGTAATCCTCTTTGTGAGGTATTTCTGCGGCCTTTCCAGTTGTTGTCGATGTCTTGTGAGGTACATACCAAAAGGGGCACTGTATTCTATAATGGGTCTAATGAGTGATGAGTAGAGGGGAACATTGACCTCTTTTTTTCCTGGATGAGAAACCTTTTGTGATGAGGTGTGCCACATAGAAGGATTTCCTAACTAATGTGGTGATGTGATTATCAAAAGAGAGACTACTGTCCACCTGTGTCCCAAGGTCTCTTATAACACTTTTGATGTTAAGTAGACTACTGCCTATGTGGTAGTTCATGGGTACAGAGTTTTTACCAAAAGGGATGACAATGCACTTTTTGGCACTGAGCTTGAGGCCATGGCTTTGACACCAGGCATCTGTCTCAGTGAGGTCCTTTTGCAGGATGTCTACATCGTTAGGAGTTTCAATTATGGCTCCTAGATTGCAGTCAGCTGTGAACTTCATTAGCCAAAGACCTTCTGTGCTAGCCTGTACTTCAGAGAAGTAGATACCAAACAAGAGAGGACCCAGGACTGAACCCTGTAGTACACCACTTGTCACTGGTCTGAAGTCAGATTTGGAGTCTGCTACTTTCACAGTGTGGGTTCTGTCAGTGAGACAGTTGTCAACCCATCTTGTGACATAGGGATTTATACCTAGTTACTGAGTTTATCTATAATTCCAGAGTGGGGGATGGTGTTGAAAGCCTTGGCGAGATCTAGATTGGCTGTGTGAACCACCTTACCCTCATCTACAGCTTTGGTGACTGCTTCAAAGAAGTCTAGCAGGTTTAGCAGACATGATCTGCCTTTTACAAACCCGAACTGGGTAGGGTCCAGAGTTTGGAGATTACCAATGTCATTGTTTATAAGTTCCATGATGATATGTTCCACAGCCTTGCCGACCAGGCTTGTCAGGCTAATTGGGCGGTAGTTCCCGGGATCTGTGGTGGCTCCCCCTTTGTGGAATTGGATGACTGTCGCTGAGCGCCATTCAGTGGGCACAAAGCCTGAGGTAAGGCTATGATTAAACATGGTACTTAGGGGGTGCCAGTTCGTCCTGTAGTTCGTGTAGAACGCAGCCTGGGATGTTGTCAGGTCCCATGGATGCTGTGTTCTTGGCTTTAGAGAGTGTGTTTTTTACCTGTGAAGCCATGATTATAAGAACTTTGCATTCTTCCGGTATAGAGATCGCCCCTTAAGGGGATGAGAGGGGGGTAAAGTTAGCACTGAGCCTATCTGCCATGATGTTGGCAATATCAGTTGGTTCTGTATATTTAGTGCCATCGTGCTGTAACTCTGAGCAAATCTGAGTGTTGCCATTGAGATTCCTGACATAGCTACAGACTGCTTTGTGGTTGTCTTTAGAAATCAGTGGCAATTTTGTTTTTGTAACTAGCTTTGGAGGATTTTATGATGGATCTCAGCTTCTTACTGAGGCTGACCAGGGAGTTCCTCCAATCATGGGATTTTACACTTTTTTGCAACAGTTTCTTTCTTCTGTTGTAGAGTTTGTTTATGGCAGGGGCCCACCACATTGGCTTCCTTTTTTTTGGAGGATAGCATCTTGGTTCTGTTAGGGATTGCATAATCCATGCACTCGTGTAAGTGCTTATAAAGTGCATTTGTGTAGGATTCAGCAGTCATACTTCTATTGTCCGTCTGCTTGGGTGTTGTGAAGTTTGCCACTTCTGTCTTAAGAAGCGTGAAGTTGGCTTTGGAGAAATTTTTTACGGTGGTTTCCCTAATGGGGAAAAGAAGCCACAGGCCCTGATGAGATCTGAACTCATGACCCCTGGTTTACAAGGCCAGTGCTCTAACCCCTAAGCTGAGTCTGTCTGTATCCCCAACCTCAACTATGATAAACTGAAAGGATAATTACACAGAAACAACCGAATAAATGAAGTTTCCTTACAGAGTTTACACCAACTACTGAACATTTTGCCTGTGTTTAAAGACACCAGGAGTTCATTTTACTCTTTTTTTCTTTAGTGTGTGAAACTGCCTAGTTGTGGGGTATGTGTGTTTTTAGCAGGATGTAATAAATAAGTAACCTACCCATGCTGTGCTGTGCTTTAAGGAATTTATTTTATTTGTGAGCTCTCCCATGTCTTTTCAAAGATGCTGAGAACTCTATTTATTTATTTTGCATGTGAGACTGTCTAGTTGTGGGCATATTCTTTGGTTAATAGGGCATAAAAGAAGTGCTCTGTGAAAGGCTGGGTGTTGAGTGCTTGTAAGTGATTTTTGTGATTTTTCTGAATTTAATACTGCATTATTTTTTCTTGTTATTAGTGATTTCATATTTGAATATATCTGATTTAATTTATATTTTATCTTTAGTGCTGATTACCTCATTTGGAAGTTTAATAAAAGTTATCTTATATATTTTAATGAATTAATTTTTATTTGTAATGGATTTTTTTTAATGAATATGCACTTAATGAATTACTGAACAATAAATTTATGTTTAATTATGGAAACTGCAGTAATGATTTAGGGCTTTGCTTTAACTGTGTTAAGTTATCTGAATTAACTGGGATTCCTAATAGTAAGATCCTTGCTGATGTTAAGTTAACCGAGTTTGAATTAGAAATTTCCTTAAAAAGTGTATCTAGTTTGTATTATCTTGGAAGGAAGATATAATTGAATTACTGGCGTACATGGCAAATTGTCAACCTGTACTTTCTACACATAAAAAGACGTTATGTACTCACCATTACGTTCCATGTGAGTTGTTCATCTCACCTTCATTCTTACACATGGGTTCAGAGCTGATCCTCGGCTCTGCGTCGGCCTACTACAAAGCTCGATGTTTACAGACAGCTCGAGGCCAAGTCCCTATCCCATGATGCACCTAGAGTTACCGCAGCTCTTGTTTGTTGTGTATAATAATACCATGTGCCATTCTTATCACTCTTACGAAGAAACTCATCGAACAGAAACATCCAATTGTCTTTCCCTAAAAAAGTGAAGTATCGACTGAAGCGTGACCATCCAGAACTTCTCCTTCTTGATAGATTTGTTTAGTCTGCTGAGGTCCAATACAGGTCTCCAGTCCCCTGTCTTTTATGGAACTAAAAAGAATCTTGAGTAAGTTCCTGATCTTGTTTGGTCTGCTGGGACTGGTTGGATGACTCGTTTTCTTAGCAACGTTTGGACCTCTACTGTTGCTTGTTCCCTGTAACTTGGGATTTTTGTTTTCAATGGAGGGGGAGTGGCAAAAGGAATGAAATATCCTCTGGAAACTATACTTTGTACCCAGTTGTCATTTGTTATTTTGAGCCAGGTGTCTGGATACAAAGATAAGCAACCCCCAACTGCCTCCAGAGTAGGACAGTCAGGCCTCTTTTCAGGAGGGCTGGTAGGGCTTCCCAAAGAACTGGTCTCTGTTGCCCTGGTTTTGCGGACCCCCTCTGCTGTGAGGGGAGCATCTTCCATTATTGCCCCCTCCTCTGCCCCTGGGGGGGGGGGTCACCAAGTGTGTCCTGAAAGGCTCCTTGGGCATTTCGGAACCACATCTTTCCTTCCCTTTCACCCCTGGTAGGGGTGGAAAAACGGACTCCGATGGCAGACAGAGTCTTTCCTTACCGCTCACACCTGGTCAAAGTTTCCTTAACTTTGGGCTCAAAAAGGGACGAGCCATCAAAAGGGCTGTTGACAAAGGATGACTTAAAGGGCTCCACAAAGGAACACAAGCACATCTAGGAATGTCTCCTAAGAGCAATTCCTGTACCTGCTGCCCTACTCGTTCCATCAGCTGCATATGAAATGAGAAGCATGGATGAGTTCACTATGGAATTGAGGATAGCAAGCTGGGAGGCGACCTTGTCTGAAGCTCCTGCAGCTACTGTACCCTGAAGAGTATCTCCAAGCTCTTTTAGGACATCTCTTTACAGTCTCGTAAAATGAGTGAGATAGTTCAGTGAACGCAAGGCAAAAGTCACTGAACTATACGTACACATCCTGTATCTATCCATGATCCTAGAATCTCTGTTAGGAGGATGGATAGAGGAAGAAGTTTCCAACATCTCCTTTTTGGTGGCTGCCGCCACCACCATGGCATCATATGGCACTTCCTTGGTAAGAAAGGACTTTTTCTGGGGTGCAGAAATAAATTTGTTAGGCCTCCAAGGGACAGGCTCCATAGTGTTTGGAGACTCCCACGCCCTTTGTGAGACCAGCTCCATGAGCTCATCGAAGGGCGGAGACACCCAAGAGGTGGAGGGTTGAGACCCAAAAGCCTTTAAGAGAACCAATTCATCTTCAGTAGGGTTGCTGGACTGCCAGTCACCCCTCTGCCTAAGGATTTCTAATATCTCAGCAAATGCGATATCCTCAGAGGGGGACCGTGGGGACCCTTCTGATTCATCCAAGTCGGTATCGGATGTGAGAGACTCCTGTGGGGAGTCTAAGTGTTTCCTCTTACAGATTCTCTTCCTGGGAATATCATCAGTGGGAACGTCTGGTGAGGTCTCAGAAGAGCAGGGGCCACCCAATGGGTCTTCCTGAGGCTCTGTGTCTCTACACTTAGAAAGGATCTGTGAAGCAGAAGTGGAAACAGGCGCTTTTGGGAAGGAGGTAGCCGGACCTGAGGTCACAGATGTCTTAGGAGACATAACTCTCCTCATGACTTCGAAGGCACCCCTGCTCTGATGAGAAGGGACCGCTGGATCTGAAGAAACCACTGATCCCCTTGGCACTGGCACAGTGGGCTCTGAAGCAGAAGTGGGAGCCAAACTCATCCAAGCCGAGGCCCCATGAGGCAAAGTCAGAACCGACATATCGGTCTGACTATCCTCCCCGGACCCGACAGGAGAATGTCGGCTCTCAGACTCCTCGACTGGCGCCGAGGAAGTCCAAGTAAATGGAACCGAAGGCACTGGAACAGGCGTCAGCTCCAAAGGCTCAACAATCATCAGGTCCGACTCCTCTGGCTCCGAAGGACCGGTATGGCTTGGAGGAGGAAAAAGAAGTCGATGGCATTACAAATTTAGGCTCTGAAACAACCTGGGTCTGAGGCGACAAAACTTTAGCGAACGCCGAAGCCTGTAGCAACTTCTGCACCACACGATCCATATCCAAATTGGACAGGCTGATCGAGGACCGAGATGAATGGATGAATGGAGGTACTGACTGTAAAACAGGTGATTTTAGAACTTCAGACACCGGTTCCAGGACTGGGGACCGGCTCCAAAAAGACAAGATGCTCAGCTCCAATGGCTATGGAGCTGACGTTGACACTTTGTTAGATTTTTTTTAACTTCTGAAGAAGAGGAAGAAGAAGTCTTGGAAGACGTTGAAGACTTACTAGAAGTACCCTGGTCACTCAAAGCTTCCTGAAATGACGGTTTAAGAAGTCCTCTATCTATAAGTTTTCTTTTTCATTCCTGGAGAACTCTGGAAGAAAAAGAATTACAAATGGAGCAGCTTTCCTGTAAGTGCAAGGCTCCGAGGCAATACACACAATTAATGTGACTATCTGTCACAGACAGTGTTGTGCTAGTTAATAATAAAAGTAATAAGTTACTATTACTAGTTACTTTTAAATGAAAGTAATGTTACTATTACTTATTACTTTTTAAAAAGGTAATATATTATTATTACTAGTTACTAACTAAAGTAACTAGTTATTGTTGAGTTACTTTTCCTTAAGTATAGTTTATCAATTCTCATGTTCAGATTTACTCACGCAGTGCTTTGGTGTGAGGAATACATGCTTACTGCACATGAATATGAGTGTATTAATGTTGTATACACAGTGTTACAATAATGATGAATAGCATTTTACAGTTTGCAAAATCCCACAGGCTAGTCTTTATAGTCAGAGAGTCACAATGTAACCAAAGGATGCACAGCCAGGAACACAAGACCCATAACAAATTACAACCCATCCAATTTTCAGCAATGTACATTAGGCTAATCTGCTAAAACAAATGCGGAGGACACAAACATGCTTACAGAAAATGTCATATAAGTCTAACAACACTGTTAACACAACATCACCCAAAATATCACTTTATATAACTATTCACAATGACTACACATTTCTGTTGGCTCAAAGGAGCAACTTTTCAAAGTGTTTGTCAGTGAGTCTATTTCTTCTTGCAGTCAGCACTTGTCCAGCAAGACTGAACAGATGTTCAACAGATGCACTAGATGGCAGAGCTGTATTAGTGTTCAGAAATATCTTCTTGACTATGGGTTAACTGTTGAGAGAAGATATTTCTCTGGAAGGGTCAGCCATTTACATGTCCATCTGAGAAGATATGCTGCCATTGGCTGGCACTGACTCTTTGAAACTGAAGAAGCTGTCTTCGGTAGTTAATGCAGATGCTTCAGATGACCCATGTGCAGGTTCATCCAGTTTCTGCATGGCGTAAAGGAGCAGAGCCTTGCCTCTGAGTTTCTGCTCTTCAGTGTCCATTCATCGCAAATAGAACTGTGGATGCACTATGCTAGCCAGAATGAGCCCTTTGCACTCCAGAAGATGACTGAACCGAGCCTCAATGTCTTTAAGAAGAGCATCAACTAGTAGCACAACAAGCTTCACAGACTGCCTGACTTTGAACAACTTGTTTTTCAGGCACATAATGGTGGGGATCAGGATTCTCATGAAGCTTTTCAGCTCTGACTTTAGAATGTTCAGAGCTATTGCCAAGGGCTGCATTGCTTGCACAAACTCAGAAACAAAGGTAATTTCTGCAGGCCTGAAGATGACATCTGTTGATGTAAAACAAAACAAGAGCAATGGGTGGGGCAATTAACTATAATTTTTTGGAAAAATGTAAAGTTAAATGCTAGCAGTTTGCTAACTGAAGGAACTGACAGATTAATGGATCATCAGTCACAAAATGAAGAAATTATTACAGGAAATAAGGAGAACATTGCAGAGAATTGATTCTACTCCTATTGCTGCCTCCAGTTTGTCAGGTCTGAAACTGTCAAACCTGCCTTGCCTTTTAAGGAATCTATTAAAGGGAACGATATCTTACTCGACTATCTTTATTCACCGTGGCACTAATGACTTGTATAAAACTCCATTGACTCATATGAAAGCAGCAATTTTAGAAGTTATTGAATTGAGTGCGGGGAGCGCCTTCTGTGTGGAGTCTGCATGTCCTCCCCGCGGTTGGGTGGGCGTTCGAAAGACATGCGTAAATGGGCGTGCCTTCAATGAAGGTTGAATGTTGAGCTGGCACCTTAGCATTCGTGAAAATCTACTGCCAATCATTAGCAGACCGGAGTTCCGCTGTGGCGACCCCTAACCGGGAAAAGCCGAAAGACAAACAACAACACTGAATTATCTGAAAGTAGTAAAATAGAGGTTGGGTTTGGTGAAATAGTTCCAAATATGAAGGGGAATAATTATGTGTATACTAAAGCTGTCCTAGTTAATAAATGGTTAAGATACATATGTTTAACACATAATGTATCCTTGGTTACTTACTGGGAAAAGTGTATTTGTGATTATCAAATGTTTTCTAATGACATGTTGCATTTGAGTAAATATGGTTCAAGTTTTATTTATAGTAAACTAGTTATATCATTAACTAGTTTTTAGGTACACTAAATCTGATAGATTTAGTATCTCAAATTACAAAGACCTAATAACATTTTAAAACTATATTATTGTAATGCAGAAAGTTTAACAAATAAATATAATGATTTACGTTGTAGTTCACAACAAGAAAAACTGGACATAATTGCAATAACTGAAGCATAAGATTCAAATACTTTACTCTTCCCTGGATAAGAAAAGACTGAATGTCTTAAGACACAAATAAATGGAGGTGGAGTTATAATTATTTTAAAAGATTGGTTAGTTTAGGCAATAAATAAACTTACCACTGATTTAAAGGCTACATTCTGGATCAAGTACTTAATTTGTCTTTACAGAAAACCTTCAATGGACTGTAATATCCACAGAGAATTTATTAAATTATTGGATCTACAGTTTGAGCATAATTGTGTTTTATCTGCTTGGAGATTTGAAATATCCAATATAAACAGTTCAAATTATTCATCAAACAGAAAATTCGAAATGATTTCATGGACAGTTTACTTCAATTTGATATGACTCAATTAATTTGTACTCCCTCAAGGGGCAGTCATATATTAGATATTCTTGTGACAAATTGGCCATCACAAATTAAAAAAAAATATTGTGGGTTCACCATTGTGTAATTCTGATCATTGCTGACTATTGTTCAATTACAGCTAAAATTTTATTTTGACTTACTTTACCATTGATGGTCATTAGAAAATGTCAGTATCATAAGATTGATTTCCAAGGTCTAAATGATTCAATAAATCTAACTGACTGGTCATTGTTATCAAGGTCTGAGGTAGGTGGTGGCTATTCTATCCTGGAATCCATCTTGCAGTGTGTGGATTTAGTATCCTGTAATAAGGCATATACAAATCCTGCAAATGTCCCTACTTCTGGGATTCTCAGTTGCACAGATTATACAAAAAAAAGAAAATGGATCTTTCAAAAACTGAAGAATAAACCTAATCCATATGCTAAATCTAGATTAAATTTTATTACAAAAAAAGTAAGGTCTTGTTAAGTTTTAAGAAGCTCGAGTATGAAAATTATTTATTTTCTTTAGCATTTAATAAAAATCAGTTTTATAACTATATCAATACAGTCACAAGGGGAACTGACACTGTCTCATCAATCATTATAGAAAGGGAACTGATAACTGATTTCTATAGAATTGATGAAGAGTTTATTAATAATTTTTTTCTGACCTGTCATACTGTAAGTGTATAAAAACTAATTTGGAGGTGGTTTCTACAATTAATAAGAAGTGTCCTATAATAAGTTTCACACTGATTTCTAAAGTATTAAAAAGTTAGGAAATAAAACCTTTGTGGGTTCAAATTTAATACCAGTGATGTTGATTTATTGTTGAGTAATACTTTTTTGCCAGTGTTGTATACGATTGTTAATACTTTATTACATAATAGTAAAGTTTAGTGCCTTCTATTTGGACAAAAAAATCAATTACTTCACCTATACACAAGAAAGAAGCTAAAGGGAATTTGTCTAATTATAGACCAATTAGTCTCACATCTATTTTATGTATGAATTTTACAAACTCTACTTTCAGATCCATTGAATCATAATGGATGCACTGATTTGAATCAACATGGGGTTTGTCCTTGCAGATCAACACAAATTTAGTGGAATTTTATGATCAAGTACTTTAGGCTCTTTATAGATTGTTAACACTGGGTGTTATTCATAAGGATTTGGTTAAGGCTTTTGATATGACTGCACACAGTTCAAAAACTGATGCATTAAAGACTTATAATTACAATCCCTATTTGATTAATTGGATTAGTCCTTAGTTGTCTAGTCATTCTCAATGTGTAGCAGTAAAAGGTTATTCCCACTTCCTCCTTGTATTTTATGGAGTACCACACGATACTGTACTTGGTCCTTTCCTTTTTAATTTGGTACTTTCAACTAGTCCTAAAAACAGTCGGTATTGACAAGCTAAATATGTCAATGTTTAAGATTGGATTTATAATTGACAAGGATGGAACTTCAGCACCTATATCAGAACTTTTGGGGCAATTTTCTTCCTGGGCAAATGATACTGGTTTGAAAGTGTAAAATAATATATTTTGGTAAATATCGAATAAGACCAAATTTATTTTTTAAATAATACACTATTATTTGAAAATTATTATTATCAGGATTTGGGTATACACATATCATCCGATTTTTCTTTTATTATCTCATGTAACTATTATAAAGAACTATGCTTTATTATTAATGGGATGGATGTTTAGATCTCTATCAGTAGATTAGTCAATCTATACAAGATGTACATCATCCAGTTTTAGAATATAACAGCATATTTTGCCAATACAATAGGCATCAATTAGGGTTACTTGAGTTTGTTCAATGAAAATATACAAAAATAATACTTTCAATTTGTCATTTATCATTTTCTGATAGATGTAAAACTTTAAATTTGTATTACAGTTTTGCAAGAGGAAAAGCAATAAGCACATATAAAATTGTTGGGGATGAATTGCTACAACTTATATTTAATATTAATCTTGCTATTTAATATGACAAGACATCAGTATTGCAATATTAATTTTAACACTTTTTCTTTGTAAAACACAGTTAAGATGAAATGATATAACTCAAACTTCTCCTACAATTTGGAATCATATACCAGCTGATGTTAGGTTTACTTTTTAAACTACTGAGTGTTTTAAAAAGTAAACTTGATAACTGGAGTGCAGATAATGGCCTAAGAGCCTCAACAATGAAACAAACCTATAAGAAAAATATGCGAGTTACTGATAGAGGTGGCTGATAACTTCAAAGGAAGGGAGGCTGCAACTGAATTGGTGGAGCTAAATACAGTAAGGTAGGGCTGTATTACAGCAGGTCAAGTAACAGTTACTGATAATTAAACAGATGTAATAATTCACTTTCATCCTCATACTGCTTCAGCATTAGCCCACTCATTATAGCCAAGTTACTTACTATATATACCTTAGATGTCTAGCCATGACCAATACTCCATGGGTCCCCCTGTGGCCTACTAGTCTCCCCTGCACTCCCCTGTGCCCTCCTTTATTTTCCCCTCATGCAGACAGATTATTTCTTTCTTGCTTTTTCATTCATCTTACTTTTTTACCCCCCCACCCGGCATATTTTCAGCACTGTGTAACTGGCCAAGACATTTCTAGTCTGGAGAAAGTAACTGACTTTTGACTTAATGATGATGGCCTGACAAAAAATCATGAGTAAGGAAATATATTTTGTTTTTGTAGGAACAGTGTCTGCCTTCATACCTTTCTAAGGCACTTCTGTGTACCACTCTGGTGATAGAATGGGATGAAAAGTAAAAGAACAAATGACCAGAAGCATATGTGATACTGCTGAGGGTCTGACAAAAGAAACCAAAGCACTTGAATAAAATCCACAAATAGAAAAGAAATTCACATAGAAGGACTGAACAGCCAAAAACTCAACATGGGAACCAAGTGCTATTACATGGCAACATTACTCAGTGCAACATTCAGCCAGTGATCAGTTGCTATCACACACATCCTGCCCAAACCACCACAGACAACTGTTTATTGAGTACAATGCTGATGTTTGACTGTTACAGAAAAGTGAAAAAATATGCACAGTACTTCTGCAAAGCCAAAATAATAAATGCTTACTTTAAAAAGAAATGACAGTGTCAGTCAATTCTACCCACAGACAACCCCTGCATCCAACAACTAAAGCCAACTATTGACAATATATCTCAAATACCAGATGTAATAAAATAAAAATAGCAACAATTGGAAAAAGTGCTTTACGTTAACCGCTCCAAACACAGAAATTTTACCATCATTTCCACATGGACCTCTTCAGTAACTGAAACATGCATGCACAAACAGTAAATTAAACTGTTTCCCCATTGATCCCTTCATTAGTTTGTCCATGTATGCACAAGCACTTCACTGACACCAAAATGAATAATTTACTCCAACAATCCCTTCAGTAGTTTTTCCATGTCTGCATAAACACTAAAATGAAACATTCCCCCAGTGATTCCTTCAGTGATTTGTCCGTGTCTGCATAAACACCAAAATGAAACATTCCCCCAGTGATTTCTTCAGTAATTTGTCCGTGTCTGCACAAGCACCAAAATGAAACATTCCCCCAGTGATTCCTTCAGTGATTTGTCCGTGTCTGCATAAACACCAAAATGAAACATTCCCCCAGTGATTCCTTCAGTGATTTGTCCGTGTCTGCATAAGCACCAAAATGAAACATTCCCCCAGTGATTCCTTCAGTGATTTGTCCATGTCTGCATAAACACCAAAATGAAACATTCCCCCAGTGATTCCTTCAGTGATTTGTCCGTGTCTGCATAAGCACCAAAATGAAACATTCCCCCAGTGATTCCTTCAGTGATTTGTCCGTGTCTGCATAAACACCAAAATGAAACATTCCCCCAGTGATTCCTTCAGTGATTTGTCCGTGTCTGCATAAACACCAAAATGAAACATTCCCCCAGTGATTCCTTCAGTGATTTGTCCGTGTCTGCATAAGCACCAAAATGAAACATTCCCCCAGTGATTCCTTCAGTAATTTGTCCGTGTCTGCACAAGCACCAAAATGAAGCATTTTCCCTGTGATCTCTTCAGCAGTTTGTCCTTGTACATATAAGCACCAAAATTAACCATTTTCCCCAACAACCCCATTGAGTTTTTATCTGTAACTGCACAAGCACTTCCTTGCCATCAAAATGAATAATTTCCCCAAGTGATCCTTGCATTAGTTTGTCCATGTATGCACACTCTTTCTCTCTCTCGCTCTCTCTCACTCGCAAACACACACACACACACGTGCACACGCACATACGCACACACGCGCACACACACACACACACACACACACACACACACACACACACACACACACACACACACACACACACACTTTAAGTTCTAACCTTTTTACATCCTGGCAGTAGCACACACATAGTTCCAGAAAACCAAAATACTTTAAAATAAATAAAAAATAGAAAAGTATTTTTCCACACTCATGCATCCTCTTCCTTGTTAACTACTTCCTTCATTTTGGCTCAGAAGCCTCAGTCAGCCCAATAGAAAGGGCGCTTAGCTGCCTCATGCAGCAGTCCAGTGAATGACTCATTAAGCAACTTGCTGAATGCAGCTGATCCAACCTGATCAATGATCCTGAAGCCCAATGCTGGACTGTTTTCAAAACAGACCAATAATTTTAAAAATATGACTTTTTTTTTTTGTTTTGGATCTCCTTGAATGAGCATGCATGGAGTTCCAAGGACATGAAACACATCAGAAAGTCAACTCTTATCTTTAATTTAAAAATAATAGTTGACTTTGTGAGTTGACACATTTCACTATTTTTGTTTTATCTTTTTAGCTGGGGGGGGGGGTTGCAACCCAGCAGTCCAATACCACAAGCCACCCCTGGTTAATGGCTGACTCAACACAAAAGCATACATAGCCCAGCAAGCTGGAAGGATCTTAAGAGTGCAGCAATTATTAGAATGGTGCCAATTGCTTATGGTAAAGTATCATGTACCAGTCTAAAATGCATGGAGGCATTACAGCACTTTGTGTGAAATAATCAACTTCTTGGTGACCATGGATGGCCATTAAAAGCAATATGTCCATTTTCAAGAAGACCCATTCTATTATAGTGCTTTAACAGAATGCAGAACAAGCGAGATGTGTGATAGAAAACTGCGTTATTAGTTGATCGGTCATAGGTACAGCCACATTTATGGCAAATTATCAAGTTTAAGTGGATTAAACACAGTACTCATCATGTCTAGTGATTTATGTAGCCCACCATTATTAATCACATGCTCATAACAGTAAAGTTTCTCCTTGAAAAATTCACACTGGTCTCTGACAGCTTAACGACCTAGTTCTTTTAGGTTGTAGGACTTTTCATAGATTATTAAGCGATCTTCAACGCCTCCTGTCATACAAACATAATCAGGGTAACACTGCTGTTACACATTCCTTATACTGCTTGGACTGTGTAACTGTAGAACACTATTCACCTCCTAGTTTGTGCAGATTAGGGCATTCCTAACAGGACTGACATATGCAAATGTATTACATTGTGCGTAAAGCAGCCCTGAATTGATAGGTCACCTGCTTGAAGTAATCAATTTGCACTTAGGCAAAATACTTACTTATGAATATAATATATAATTAACTCCATTAGCTAAAGAAAATTCATACAGGAAGAGTCCTGGGCAGCTGTCATGTTGACTTTGTCTGGCTTGCCTTTCCTTTTTTATGAATTAAATGTTGCCTTGAGTCCAGTCTGGAAACAAGAAGGACATACTGGAAAAAATCCTTTGCATTCAGCAGTTTATTTTCAGGTAAGGTGTACTGTGCCACATTTTACTAAACAGTTTCCCTTCATTAGATATGAAAAAATGTCTTTGAATGACAGTAATGAACACTACACGCAAATGACAAATCTAAAATGTCAACAATAAGCACATCTTCTGCTCTTCCCTTTGTCTGTCTTAGACAATGCAAGGATGTCTCATTCACTCCATTTCACTGTAATAATATTCCAGCACTTTCCATCCTCTGTAATTCTAGCTTTTCTTTAAGACATGGGGTATCTGGCAATGCTTGAAATTTATAAAACACTGGGTATGCAGAAGCATTTTGCTTTTTCCCCTTCAAAGTTAGCAGTTCTTTGGGAAAAAAAACACTTGTTTGCATCTGCCAGCATCTATGAAAGCTTTTCAGCTGTGGTCCTATTGCAGCCATTTTGTGATGGGACATGTAATGTCTTAAAGGACAACTATTTTACTTCAATGTTCTGTATCTACTTTCCTTCAAACACTGGTATCTTTCCCATGTTCAATACAAAAAGGTCTAAAACATGTGTTTTACAGTCCCTTCCCTCCTGTGCACATTTTAACTACACTTCTCTTTGTTTTTTGTGATATCTCTGGGGGTATTTTCTTATATTTGGTACTAGAAATTATTGAAAATACTGCTTCCAAGTATAATTCCATTGTTACGTTAACACCTGCTACCTGCCTCTGTGATGACAATATGAGTTTGTAATCATATCCAGTCATGACATGTAATTCTGTGCATGTTAGGTCACCTTTGCCAGATTTTTCATCATGCCCTACACACTCCTGAATCAGAATCACTATCTATATCATTCACGTTATGCATACTTAATGCTTAGAATGTTTCTTGCATCCTTTGTTTGCCACTTGCATCCTCTCCACCACCCTTCTATCTGCATAAACATTTAATATGGACATTATCAAGACAATTACTGCAAACATTTTTTAACAAACTAATCATTACTTAGAAAATGTTATTTAGTTACAACTGCTTGCACTTAGTGTACCATCATAGTACAGCACTGTACCATATTATTTTGCTCTATACAGTATGCAAACACCACCCGAAGTATACTTGTCACAAATCCAGCGATTTGCCCATTATTGACTCTTTTTGAACTATTTTGTAGTCTGTGTAATTGTTCTATATGCCAAATTCACTGCATACAAGTCACTATCTTCCTCAAGCCATACTGCTCTAATCACTTTCTTGTAAAAATATATCAGTAGCAATACCATGCAAGATTACTGATAGTATCTTAAGATAAATTGCCTTTTTATGGCAAAAAGACATTATGTATACCTATCTACCAGTCTACTTGTTTTGTCCACTGGGTAAATAGGCTAGTCCAAAGGACCAGACCCACATACACATTTTAGCCATCATTCAGACCATGTGCAACATGCAGTCAACACAAACACAGACTATGAAAAGTAGTATCAATAATATGATGGCATGCAAACTACATATGGGTCAATTTGCACTTGGTGCTGATCCTGCAAAAGGTCACCACACTCTCAGCCCTCATCCAGTGCAAGGATTGAGAACCCCACAAAATGAGGGCTCAGCCCTTGCAACCTCTGATTTCTGCGACTCCAGGATTGCGTAAAAGGGGAAATACAGCGTGATCTTTTAGGTAGTATATTTAGAGATCAGGAATCCAGTGGCACAGCCTCTAAACTGAGAGAAGCAGCCTCCCAGCAAAAAACATGTGCATTGAGACTTTTTTAAATTTAATATACTGTGATGGTCTGTCCACTAGGCAGTGGAAACACTATCCATGGTAGATAATGGTGTATACATTAAACAGTGCTCATTTGAAGCAAACCCACAGTATACACTATGTGTACAATCACAAATTAAGGCACATAAATATCAAAACCACAAACCATGACAAATGCAAAGCTATTTCTAGTTTCCTGATAGAATACAATTTGCAAATATTAGAATTTAAATAATATGTGCAAATAAATTACTGATCATTATAAAATACAACTTGCCTCAATGCTTGTTTCCTTTACTCAAATATATATAAAGTCACTTTTTTGCAGTCAGTAATCACTTTTCTATTATGAAAAAGTATTCTGCTAAAATAAATACTGACATGTTTAACTTGTCAACAGGTTCATGCTCTGTGAATGAGCATCTTGTATGTTTTATGCAAATTTAGACATATATTGCATATTATATCATCAGTAAATAGTCTGTCATTATAGGAAAATGTATATTGTACTGCAATGTGTAAATTGTTCATAAGCATAAATCCTCCTTCATGTCTCACAGCCCCCCCCTCTCTCTGTATATAAATATATTGTAAACATATCCATCAATGTATATATATGTGTGTGTGTGTATACATGTGTGTATATATATATATATATATATATATATATATATATATATATATATATATATATACACACACACACACACACACACACACACACACACACACACACACACACACACACACACACACACACACACACACACACACATATATATATATATACATGCACACACACACACACACACACACACGCGCACACACACACACACACACACACACACACAGAAAAAGGGGAAATGCACACACACACACACACACATACATATATATATATATATATATATATATATATATATGTACACACACACACACACACACACACACACACACACACACACGCACGCACACACATATTTATATATCTCAAGTAACCAGTAAAAGTGGGGAAAGGAAGAGTGCCTCTTTGTGCTCTATTTTAAACCAGAACTCAGACAAAACTGCTGAATAAGTTGCAAGCTTCGGAGGCAAAAGGTTCAAGTGCATCAGCACAGCACTAAAGAAGTTTGGTGCTTAACCTGGATGTGAAACTAGATTTTCACCATCCTGGTTGCTGTGTCAGTAGGTTACTGCTGCAGATTGTCAGGGTGTTAGAGCATCATCCCTGCCTCATATAAACATAAGAAGACAGTGACACAGGAAAATAATTTTCTTGGGTGGCAAAAGCCAGGGTACCTTGTTGGCTGGGCTTGTATAGGCCCCAGGGCCGATAGCCTAGTACTTACCTATGAACCTAAGTGAGAACACGGGAAGGGCATGAACACATGTAAACAAGGACACATGCTGCAGTATATTCCTCACTTCAATCCCCGGGGAGAAGAGCCAGAGTTTGAATTCCAACAGTGGCACATCTACTACAGTGTAACTGGCACCTGCAATAGGAAGGCCCATACTCACAGTATCATATTATAGGTTCATAGGTGTTTACTAGGCTAACGACCACAAGAGCCTTTGTAAGCCTAGCCTTGCATCCCAAATCTCTGACAAGTTCTGGTACCCTTGATAAGTGTAAGCAGGGGCTTGGGAGATAAACATTTACAAGCAGGAGCCTGGGAGATGAACCATTTACAGGTTGCCTGTGTCCATTAGAGACACAGCTGCTAAACTAGGGATGAATTTCCTGTTCCCTATCCAGTTTTTGTCAAGGCATTTGACACAATACCCCACTCAGGTATTGTTGACAAAAACTCAAGAGGTTAAGTACAAACCCTTACGTCACCCAGTGGATAGCTGACTGGCTCACATATAGGACCCAGGAAGTTAGAACTGGGGAGTCCACCTGTACAAAGAGGTCATTCACAAGTAGAGTCCCTCAGGGATCAGTCCTGGGACCACTCCTTTTAGGCATTTACTTCTCTGAAGTCAAGGCCAATCTCAGTGGCCTCTGGCTGACTAGATTTGCAGATGATTCCAAATTAGGAGCTGTCACTGAATCCCCCACCAACACAAATGTTCTCCAGGAAGGACTGACATAAATATACAACTGGTGTCAGAGACATGGACTAAAGCTAAATGCCAAGAAATGCATAATAGTATCCTTCAGGAAATCATCCACCCCTGGTCACTATCATACTGACAACATACCAATAACAGCTGACCCAACAGTCAGGGACTTGGGGACACACACAGGCAGTAATCTAGCCTTTGACCCTCATGTGTCTACAGTAGTGAGAAAATCATTCTATGCTGTTCAACTTATACGCAAAGGTATAGCATCTAGGTCCAAGGAAGTCATTATTCCACTGCATTCAGCATTCATCAGACCTATCACTGAGCACAATGCCCCTTTGGTATGTACCTAACTAGGCATATCCAACAATTTGAATGACCGCAGAAGTTCCTCACTAAAAGAATACAGGGTGTATGCAACATGTCCTCTGCAGATACCTTCACAGCCCTTTCCCTGTATTCTCTCTCTTACAGGCTACTGAGGGGAGATCTATGCCTGGCATACAAGGCACTATTAGACCCCACTCTGATGGACCTCCTGTATATCCACAAAACAAACAGCACAAGAATTACCCACTCTAAAGACTTAAACCTTTCCTGTGTTATAAATAGGACATGCTGGAGAGACAAATATATATCCTAGAGACTACCCCATAACTGGAATAGGCTCCACATCCATGTAAAGCACAGTTCCTCCCTAACCCAAATCAAGTGTAACTTGGAAAACTGGATGGGGAACAGGAAATTCATCCCCAGTTTGGCATGTATGTCTCTAATGGACACAGGCAGACTGTAAATAGTTCATCTCCCAGGCTCCTGCTTGTAAATGTTTCATCACCCACGTCCCTGCTTACAACTTATCAAGGGTGCCAGAACTTGTCGGAGATTTGGGATGCATTGCTAGGCTTAAAAAAGACCTTGTAGTCGTTAGCTTAGTAGACACTTATGAACCTATGAAGTATACATGGAGGTGTATATGTACTTCATAGCAGCCCACTGCACTCCAACTCCATGGATGCTTTGTGCATGGGCATGAGCAGGTAGGGATTAAATACAAACCCTTAGTCCCTAGCACAGGAATGACAGCACCCTCATTTACTGCACTTTACTGTTAACCCAAGCAAACAAATGGGTTACAGGGCTTTCATCCTGGGGAAATAATGAGTCTACACAGTAAGTTGGGGACAGGGTTTGATGGTCAGTGGAGCAGCAACCCAAAAAAAAAGGTGCAAGGTGCAAAGCCTAATGTGAAATGGGAGGCATACTCTCCCTATCATAAACAAATGACATTTAAATGGAACACAGATTAACTGAGCTTCTGTTTCATATGCCATCACAGTACATTGTAGACAGCACATGAAGAAAAGAAACAAAAGGTGTGGTGCATCACAGTGGGCTCTCTGCAAATAAGTGACAAACGTATTTAAGATAGTAGACTTACAAAGTAATGAAATCCTCTGTAAAGTGCGTCTTTTTTCTGCACGTGCCTTCAAATGATTTGAGAATAAAACTGCAGGCATACATTCAATATTTACAGAACACCTGAATTCCTGAATAGGATAATTTGTTGTCTCACACAGTCACGTTTATACAACACTGGAACTCTTGTAATCATGTAATTGGTCACTTTCCCCTATGCTGAGCTGAATTTTATTCCTAAGCCAAACGTGCAACAAGGTGTGGTGTCTGCACAAATTCCTTGTGCGTACGTGACTTTTGTCAGGTGTTCCTGTTTCCTCCCACATCCCAAAGACATGTCTTAGGTCTTCATTTTCCTCCCACGTCCCAAAAACATACCTTAGATGAAATGTTTTTTTCCAAATTGCCAGCAAGTGTACATATTGTGTGAGATTGAGTATGTTTGCCCTGCAGTGGATACAGGATTAGTTCTATTGTCTTGCATACAGTGAGTGCTGGGACAGTCTTCAACTCCACCATACCTCTCAACTTCACAGATTTTTGCAGAATCTCTAGATTTTTGCCTCATATTTTTGGTCCATTTTTCATAAAATTGCAGTTTCTGGCAAATTAGTGGCAAATAATTAAAGGCTGAAGTTAAAAAATAATGACAGACATTTGAGTTTCAGACTTCGTGTCATTCTGAAAATTCATGCTAGTGTAAAGCCTGTTATTCTAGCAACATTTTAAGTTTGTAAGAGCAACATTTAAAAAATGTCCCTATTTTTGGGCCTTTGTCCCACTTTTAGTTATGACTTTGTCCAGATTTCTTGCTCTAAGAGGTTGAGAGGTATGAACTCCACAGTGAGCATAGATTAGATTAAATGGGGAATCAAACAAATGAGTGAATGAATGAACAAATCATTTACGTTATACTTTTGTGTTTTACAATGTAACACAAATCAGTACACTGAAAAAGAAGACTCTCAGTGCCATATCTGTGCTGGATTAATGAACTCAAATAGAAACTCACCTTTTCATTTCTACTTCCTGGTCGTAAATAAATTTCCTCATTTCTCCAGTCTGTGTCTGGCTGTTTTATACCTTTCAATTCCCTCTGTAAGTAATATAAGAAAACAAAGCACTAAGTTCTCTATCACCTTCTATATCTATATCTAAATACACTTGATACAACCACAGAAGAATCAAGTAAAATAATTTAATCATGATAAACTGCTCCTTCAAACTCAAATTTAGTAAAGCCAAATAATGAGATTATATCAGAGCAACTATAATCACAATAACTTATTGGCTCACCCATATAAAGTAATTCAGCTCTTCCTCAAACAAAAGATCAGATGTCATGTTTTACTGAAAAGCAAACAAAGCAGAACACTATATATATCTACAGAAGCAGTTCTGAGTAAAAAATAAATGAAACACGCATGACAATCAATAACAAAGAAATGATTTGTAAGATTCATATTAGAAGGCTTTGAAGTGGTCTTTTGAAATAACAAAAATCGAGTGCAGATTACGGAGGGTTTTCATAAATGCTTACTGCTTAATAGGTTCATAGGAGGTAACTAGGCTAATGACCCTAGAGCCTTTATAAGCCTAGCCATGTTAATCCCTGGTTGCCCCAATTGTCCTTGGCTAGATGGACATACTTTACAGATCAGCACTGACTACCCTATGTCTATGAGCGACATGGGTGCCACCTCTGAGGTGAATTTGTGGTCATCCATCTATTTGTCCAGGATGTGCCTGAATAGAGTCAGTGACATCCTCTGCTTCATATAAATTGGAAGTTTATTCCAGAGCAGAGGCAATCTCTGAGAAGATGTATCTGTCTATCCAGCATGTTTTGTTAATGCCACTGGCAAGGCTGAGATCCCTTGAGCAAGCGGCTCTAGTGCCATTTGATTTGCAGATGTACAACATTTCTATCAGGTCGGGGTCAGAGTCTGCCCTGTAGGGCAAACACAAGTCACCTATCAGCAGCCTATAATACAGAGTACATTGACAGGGCTTTCAGTCTATTAATGTAGGCCATGGTTTGGAGGCCCTGTATCTTCTTAGTGAGAAACCTCTGTGGTCTCTCATAGGTTCATAGGTTCATAGGTTCATACTAGGCTATCTGCCCAAGGGCATTTATAAGCCTCTCCAGTTGCTGTAAGTGTCTGGTGAGATATATGCAGGAGGGAGCACTGTCCTCTATTAATGGTCTGATTAGGGTCGAGTGAAGTGGGGTTATAACATCCTTAGACCTGGATGGGATGCCTTTACTTATGAGGTGCGCAATGTAGAAGGCATTCCTTACTACTGTGGAAACCTGGTGGCCAAAATTCAGATTGCTGATGATCTGTGTTCTGAGATCTTGCACCACTGGGTTTGAACTTAGAGGGGTGCTATTAACATTGTAATCAAGGGGGAATTTCACTTTGCAAAATGGGATAATAGTACACTTTTTGCATTTAGTTTTAGACAGTGACTTTGGCACCAGTCATTTGTTTGTGTTAGCCCCTCATGTAATACATTAACATAATTGAGGGACTCAGTCACTGTGCCTAGATTACAATCAACAGTGAACTTAGTAAGCCAAAGGCTGCCTACTTTAGCCTGGACTTCCGAGAAATAGATTCCAAATGGTAAAGGTCCCAGAACAGATCCTTGTGGTATGCCACTTGTGAAGGGTCTACTGGTAGAGCTGAAGTCACCAACTTTAAAAGTATGCGTTCTGTTGGTGGGCCAATTAACTACCCATCTAATGATGTAAGGGTTAACACCTATTTGGGGGGAGTTTTTCAATGATACCTGAGTGGGAGATTGTGTCAAAAGCTTTGGCTAGGTTCAGATGGGCAGTATACACTGTCTTACCTTCATCTAGGGCTTTGTTGACTTTCTCAAAGAAGGCTACCAGGTTCAATACGCACAATCTACCCTTAACAAAGCCAAACTGGGTTGGGTCTAGAGTTTTATTTTTGCCTACGTCCTTGTTGATAAGGTCCATGATGATCCTTTCCATGGCCTTGTAGATGACGCTGGTTAGACTTATCGGTCTATAGTTCCCAGGGTCAGTTGATGCCCCCCCCTTTATGCAAAGGGATTACTGTTGTTGTTCTCCATTCTGCTAGTACATAGCCAGTTCTCAGGCTATGGTTACAGAGAACAGCATGTGTGTCAGCTAGGTCCTGTTTTATATTGCTTAGTAACCCGGGATGTTATCTGGTCCCATTGAGGCCATGTTTTTGGCCTTGGAGAGAGCAGATAAGACTTGATCTCTACGGATACTAGGTAGAGGACTGGTGTCAGGTATGCTTTGGAGTATGACTGGTGGGGGGGGGGTGAAGTTTTCTTCAAATCTGTCATCAAGCACATTGGCAATTTACCCCAGTATAGTGTGAGTGGTACCATCTACTGTGAATTCGGCAAACAGCTGGCCACTCCCTTTTAGATTTTGGACATAATTAAAGAATGCCTACGCTAAGGATGCTATCTTAGCTTCATAATTAGCTTTAGAAGTATTTACAAGTGTTTTGATTTGCCTGTTCAGTCTGTGGAAGGAATTCTTCCTCTGTTGAGGCAGTTGTCTCTTGTTCTTGGACATCAGTTTCTTCCTTTTGTTATACAATCTGTTTATATTAGATGTCCACCAAGGTAGCTTGTTTTTTCGGAAGAGCCTGGTTTTAATCCAGTCAGGTACAGCCTAGTCTATATAGTTGGTAAGATGATTATACAGGACATTTGTGTACATCTGCATATAGCAGTCATTATAGCATGTGGTTGCAGGGGATATAAAACTTGTTATACCATCAGAAGGTAGTTTGCTGTAGTTTGCTTTGGAGAAGTTCCTTAGTTTCTTTGTTCCTTTGGAGGTGTGGGGTCCAATAGTTACTTTGAACAAGACTGATTTATGGTCTGACCTTACCAGGGAGGGCATCACACAGGTGGCAGTGCAGTGACCACCATGCTGGTCAGTACTATGTCAAGGACATTATAGCCCCTTGTGGGGGTGCAGACTGTCTGCTCCAGAGCAACTGCACTGACAAAGTCCAGGAACCTCTGCGCAAGCATGTTTGAGCTTGTGTATGTTACTCAGTCGATGGAGGGATAGTTGAAATCTCCCATGACAAAGGTGTTGAGCAGTACGGTGAGTGACTCCAGTACGTCCAGATAGGCATTGTGCTTTTCTTGGTTCATAGAGGGGGACCTACAGCTAACAATGCTGTGGTAGGGTGTTTTGCCTATAGTTTATTGGGCATGGAGTAGTTTGAGATAGTCATCCTGTTTAACCAATCTTGAGGTACACTTGGCTTTAATGAAGATGGATACACCTCCACCTTTGGTATTTTCAAGCTCATTCTGAGGTCTGAATTTGTGGAAGTCATTGTAGCCTTGCACAGCTGCAGTGCTCTTTGAGGCCTTGAACCATGTTTCAGTGACTGCACAGACATCAGCATCTTCCAAGGTGAGGAGTGCTTCCAGGGAGTGCAGTTTCATGTTTAGACTCCTAGCATTAAGCAGCAGAACTTTGAGTTTGTCTCAAGTGGATTTTCCTATGTCAGAAATGTTGTCATTTTGACATTGCCTAAAAAAGGCACTATGAGGGAGGCAAGCACCTTAGCCAGTATCTGAAAGCCTAGGGGAGACAGGTGCAGATCATCTCTGGCAAAGCAGTGTGGCCTGTTGTCAATGTCTTCCTAGGCTGACAAATACTGAATTCCCCTGGACTGACAACTGAAGTTAAGCCAATTGTTGAAGTCAATAATTTTTTGTTTATACTGTGGCATCATCCTGGGTGAAGGTAGAATGCTGCTTAGGGCTAGGGTCATACCTGCCTGGGGACACATAATCTGAGAGTTCAGTCATATCTCTCTTCGTATAGTTCAGCTAAGTATGTCTCATGTAATTCACCCCAACATGGACTATGACAGAGTCAGAACGGTACTTGCTGTTGAGTGACTTGAGTGCATGCATGATCTGATGGATCCTGGCACCAGTCAGGCAGCTGACTGTGACTTTCTCCTGTCACAGTCCGGTCTGGTGAGGGGGATATCTGTATGTCTCACCATGGAGTCTTCTATGACCAAGGTTTTGAGGTGTTTTGCCTTAGGGGCTTATTTGGTGAGACACTGATATATGTGTTGTTATGTACAGTGTTTTTTATACATGTTGAGATGTGTGCAGATAATTTGCACTTGGGAGGTCTCTGATCTTTTGCTAGGCTTCTAGTGAGTACCTCCATGTATGTAGGCTTATGTGTTGTGTCCTGAACTTGTGTGAGAGGTGAAATGTGTGAGCTGACAACCTGTCTGATGTCTTGCTTTTGTTATGTGACAATACTGTTTCCAAACTGATAGTGTAATTACATCTCTCACATACAGTATTTGTTTGATTGAGGACTAAGTGGTTGTCAGTATACATGAGGCAATTACTACATTGCCTCAGGATGCCCAAGTAAATCAGGCTGGCCAGAGAAATGGTGGGAAAGTGACCATCCATAAAAGCAGGTTTATACTGTAGTACTGCTGGGGAGTGGGTAAGTTAGATCAGTTTATGATGTAGGGATAACAGAGGGGCTTATTCTGTTGACATTTTAGGGTTAAGAGCTGTGACGATGCTGCTCAGTGTGCAGATGAGTTGCCTGCGGAGCAACAGGAGACTTGGGAGGGTTCTACTGACAGACATCTAAGGAACATTTAAGTTTCCAAGTGTTTGTGTCTATACAGGGCAGAGCTAACTCCCCTAGTGAGATGCACAGCAACAAGCAAATGTGATGGTGAAATACAGGTGAAATTCAACAGTTTTAAGACAAACTACCAATGAGAAAGCCCCAAACTGAGCCTTTCTCCAGCAATCCCCAACTCAGATGGAATCTGAGCTACACACTTCTGCCACAAGGGTGCAGGGAGGCCCTCTTAATGTAAGATGGCTGGTTTAGAGCACAGTGATACCAAACAGTCTAGATTCAGCAAGTCTGAATCTAGCCTTTGCTATATAAGGTAGCAGTACAGCATTTCAAAGTGCAGAAAAAGCAATCAGCAAAATTGAAGCAGCAATTCAAATAAATACAGTTAACAAAGTGCAATACGGGCTTTAAATATACTTATTTTTCAGTGGTTTGTAGTGGATGCCTTGGATTTCAGTTCAGATACACTTCAGATCTCTGGTCAAAGTCACCAAACGCTGAGCAGCTCCGGTTAACTGAGAGCAAACCCTCACCATGAACTTTTTTTCACACAGTTTTATAGATTGTGGCTAAAAGGGCTGGTCCTGCATCTCAAAAACATTTGAAGTTCAGATCTAGAAATGTTCCACGAAAGTAGGTGAAAATATAAAACAACTAGTTTACAGTAGTTAATGTTTCACAGGAGTACTACGCACTTCTGAGCACCCCTGCTGATATTTGCCTGCGACAAGCTTCTTTCCATTGGTTAATCACATTTGGCACTGATGGTTCTGTTATAACATTGCACAGGATAACCAAACCATTGCTTTTATCAACTCACTCCTGAATGCTAACAAAATGATACTACTACACATATGGCAGTGTTGCCAGTACTCTAAAATAAATCAGATGATTTCATTTTATTTGAAATGATTTATTTACTTAAAAGTACTTGTAAGGTCACAGAAAAAACATTTTACGTATGTTTCAGAACGTAAATATTGTCAGTCAGTATTTTAATCATAATTGATTCCAAGATAGAGCAATAGTTAAAAAGGTATGGACACAGATTTTATGTTTGGATTGAGAATGTTACATTAATGTCGAGGACATCTCTCAGAAGTCACCCTGAATTAATTTCTGCATTATGTACGTCAACATTTATACTCAAGAAGCCCACAAGCTTGAGATCTGTACCAAATCTGCAGTCATTAGATCACAATCTCATGAACTATTTACCACCAGAAAAAATAGTTACTGAACAGTACAGAATACCTTTAAGAAGTTAGGAGCAATGTGGAATATGAATCACGTGATTCAGTTACCTGTGAGTAAAGCTACAGTGGAGTGGACCAACATTTCTCTCTCTGTGTCTCATCTACACATAAATCTTAAGTCTCATGCCTCTTAACCTCTAGACAACATACTCAGCAACAACCAACCTGAAAATCAGGAACATTTGGTTAAATCCCAGTCAGGTGTTAGAATTTGCCACATCACACATGTACACAAGTCCTTGCACCACTAGTACATATATTTCACAATCATAGTATATGTAGGAGCAAACAACTTGAGATATACCTCCCTAGACTATTTGAAGACAGACATGATACAGCTCTTGGAATATGTGACTGAAGCAGGTATGAACCTAGCCTTGAGCAGCACTTCAACCAACACAGAGAATGATGCCGCAATACAAACAAAAGATTATTGACTTCTGCAACTGGCTTAGCATCTGGTGTCATTCAAGGGGGTTCCAATATCTCATTCAAGGGGGGCCCAATACATATACCACCCTGAGAGCAGATGGTAGACAGTCCTAACTGCTTTACAAGGGATGGCTTGCACCTATCTCTACAAGGCTTTTGTATATTAGCTAAAGCCTTGTTTATTCTCATAGTGTCTTGTTATAGACAATGTCAGTCATCATAAGCTTCCAACTTAACAAAACAAACTTCAAATACAAAAAGGTATTGCTGTTCAATGCTAGGAGCCTCAACACAAAACTTCACTTCCTATAGACACTGCTTACCCTGGAATGGGTTGATATATGTATTGTCACAAACCTGGTTCAACACTGTTGAGAGCACTCTATTAGTGCAAGGTTTCAACACCTACCACACATTCAGGCCCACTGCACTATATGAAAACGCTAACGGTGACGATTTCTTTATAATTGTAAAATACAATATCACCTAGTTAAACAGGATAATGACCTGTAACTTCTCCACGTCCAACTTACTATTAACAAAACTCCTTGTCACATTATAGTTAATTACAGGACTCCCCTCTATGTCCCCCTTGTCCCACACCTCTTACCTGACTTGTATGGAGTGTCTATGTATTAAAACAAATGCCATTCTCATAAGGGACTTCAAATACCCTTCCATCAATTGGGAGACTTATACACCTCCCTAACATGTATGGCCAGAGATTTCTGGACCTCATAAATACAAACACTCTGGACCAGTTATTCCACACCTCAACTAGGGTAGACAAAATCCTGGACTTGGTCCTTACCAATATGGGACATCTCTGTTTCTCACCAGTTGTAACTCCTTCCCTCTATTCCTCCCTGCCTCTCTCATAAATCAGTTACAGTCACCATAAAACTGAAGCTATAAGCATCCTCACATACCTCTATATTTGGAGATTAAACAATTGCTAATCTACAAAAACTGAATGATGACCTGGTTAAATTCAACATCTGCCTCCAGCTTAATGACTCCCACTGGTTATGCAGGATCCTTTACAGCCAAATTCTATGCATATGTGAATAGCTGTATCCGTCATACTCTGAATACAATTCCAAATTTAAAAATAACCCCTTATGCAGGAACCCAAATATAAACAAGTTCTACAATAAAAGATAAAACTCATTGTACACAATAATAAATGCAACTAGCTCTTGCCAAGCTTAAAAAGCAAATCCAGTTCCTGATCAAATGAACTCAAATCATATCAAATCAAATCAGATCAAATAAAGCTAGATATGCAGTAAAATAGCCACCTAGGAAAAATGCAACCATAAAGCCTTCTTTAACTGTGTTAGAACCTCAGAATCAATGCTTAGCACTGCACAGTTAATAATAAGTGATATCACATACTCATACACTGAGGACATAACCAAGTACACTAGCAGATAAATTTGTCTCAAACTTAATTCCAGCCCCCAACACATTCCTATATCACATGCCTGCATCTACACCTCCCTTGAATCTCCCAAAAACAAGTCCTCAAAGTACCTTTCAAGGCCAAGAATACTGCTTCTATGGGGCCAGATAACATACCAGGCTGCTTACTGAGCAGCCTGAAATAGGACGTTTCAAACTCTCTGTAGATGTTAGTAATACAGAATCCACTGGAGTCACCACACGAAGGTTCTCACTCAGTATAAAATCTTCTTTATTGGAAACAGGAACACCGCTTCTTCAGGTGTAATAAAGCATTAAAACAAATAAGCTTATATACAAAAACATTTGGCGCTCAAACCAAATAATTAAACAATAATTGATTAATTATTAGCACATTAACATTCCCTCCTAGTTCTGCTTAAAGAAGCAGCGTTAAAACAATCTAAAAGCAATAACAAACTAAAACATAAACGCCGTTACCAAACAGCATTAAACAGATCAACAAAACCTATCACTAAATAGCTGCATGTGCTGACCAAAGCGATAAGCTCACAACACTGTGTAGCAATATAAAAATCACAGTCAAAGCAAGATGCGGCATGAACATAATTACATATATAAACAAACCATTTTCCAGTTTAGAAATGCTACTAAAACTTGATTGCCATCTTGTTCTAAAAGCGCTCTGCAGTCACAAAAAGTCCCTAAAGCAACATTGCAGGAATACAAATGTATTATACATGGAGCTGTCCTACAATCAAAATTAAACCAGCAAATATAGATGGTACAATTGAACGGACAACAGTCCAAACGTAATATACAGTTTTCTCACCTGTATTGTTTACAAACACGAGAGAAGATAAGACACATATCTATCGGTGTGTTCACAAGAACATTTTGCTGCTGACATAATGCCATCAGATTACATGTATATCCAGACTTCAGCATCTACGCTAATGCCGAATCAATCCGACAACTCAGTTATAACGTCAGGATAAAACATTGAAAGATAAACCGGGAGCAACAACTATTTTTTAGCATGTAACAGACCCTGTCCGGAACCCATTGAGCTCTACTAAAGTACAGAAATGTATGCCTAAGCTTATCACAGTCCAAGCAATAGGCACACATTATTGATTAATATGCCGCACATGTACTATAGCCATAAAAATGAAATCAACTAAAACGCTGCAAAAAAATATATAATATACATAAAAAGTGTTTAAAAATAACAAAAATTACCTGCCCTGCATGAAACATTACTAGATCATCATGTACTTAAAGTCCCATGTATTGCATATAACAACTGGGTTAAACGCATATAGAGCCAAGAAAACTTAGCTCAAAAAGGGTTTATCAGTCTCAGTCGAACAAAGTACACCTCTGTAAGAACTAAATACAAGGAGTACTATGTATGATGGTATGTAACTACTTACAAAATCATGGTCCACAAAGGACGCATGATCTGTGTATCCGGGATGGATAAGAAGAGGACATATAAAAGGTCAGGCAAGAGACTGAACCTCACTGTAATAGTAACATGAAAAATGGAGTGGTACAACCAGCAACTGAAGTGCAAATGCGGCCTGGAAAATGACCAACAGATGCATCAAGGTCATGGGACACATTGCGTCAAAAGCTGGAACTGAGACTAAAATATTCAGGACTTGGAAGATGTGAAAAAAAGTGTATCCAAGGTGTATGTTCAAGAGAAAACAACACATGTGCCTATAACGACTGATACCAGGTATTCTGAAGCACAGGCAAATGTGCTGAAGAATACACTGAATCTGACAGAAACGTGTAACAAGTACACGAAACAAATGAATTGTTAAAAAAATGAATTGTTTTTTTTTTTTTTTTTCTCTGTAGATGTTGTTCAATATCAGTCTCCAAACAGGCTTTTTTGCCAAAACAAATGAAGGACAGCAACAGTTGTCCCCTTCCACAACGTGGGAACATCACAGGACCTGGGAAATTACAGACCCATAAGTCTGGCCAGCCTTATCTGTAAAGCTATGAAGAGGATCATTATGGAATTAGTAAAGACGAACATAGGTAACTTAGAAACTCTTGACCCAAGACAGTTCAGTTTTGTCAAGGGTAGATCCTGCCTTTTTAACCTGATAGACTTCTTTGAGAAAATCAGTAAACACTGCATGTCTAGACATTGCAAAGGCATTTGACACCATCCCACAGTCAGGTATTCCTAACAAACAATCCCAGCTAAATGTTATTTCCTATGTAACTCATAGTAAATTACCTCACAAACAGAATCCAAGAAATTAGTGTGCATGACTCTACCTCCTCCAAAAGACATGTCACTTTAGTGTGTCCCAGGGTTTAGTCCTTGGGCCACTCCTCTTTGGCATTTATTTCTCAGAGGTCAGAATTAATGTAAAGGTTTTGTGGCTGACCAGGTTTGCAGATAACTCTCCAGAAGACAACATGATCCTCCAAGAGGGCATTCCCAAACAAATAACTGGTTTGATATCCACAGACTAAAACTAAATACTAAAGTGCCAAGAAATGTATAACAGTCTCCTTTGACAAGCATAACATCTCCTGCAATTATCACATAGAAAACACACCCTTGCAAATTGATTCAGTAGTTAAGGACCTGGGAGCCTATGAGGACAACAAACTGTCACCATCTATCCAGCATTGTGAGAGGGTCCTTTTTCTTTGCTCATCTTATTTTAAGGGTATGGTGTCTAGATCCAGGGATGTAATCATTCCACTGAACTCATCACTTATTAAGCTGTTCATTCAGTATAATGCCCTCTTCAGTATGCACTTGTCTAAACACTTCATGAAATTTGAATGACCAAACGCTTTCTCACCTAGAAAATCAAGGGCCTAAATCATAAAAAATACACTAACCATCTCGAAGCCTTGTCTCTCTTTTCGCTATCATACAAGCTAATGAGGGATGAGCTCTGCCTCATGTACAGAGCCTAAATATAACCTATCCTCTCTGGTCTACTACACATCTCCAAGTAAATGATGGTATAATCCCCAGCTCAAGATATCTTAATCCCATCTGCAATATAAGTAGGACATGTTGGACGGATATATATGTATCACATTGAATACCACTTCTTTGAAATCGTCTTGTTTTCCACATTAAAGTATTTTCCTTATTCTATTCAAATATAATCTGAATGAATGGATCAGAAACTGCAAACTCACCCCTGGTTTAGCACCTATTAAGCTCTAGGTTATCTGTACTTAAATTACAGGGGCTAAAAACTTACTAGCAGTGCAGGACTTGGTTTCTAAAGATCCTCACTGATCAGCAGCTTAGTAAGTAGATTAGTAACTACCTATGAACTTATGAACCTACAATTAGGGATACTTAATAGCCATAAATGATGCATATTTATGAAAGCCTTAGTCAGACTTATAGAGACAAGCAGAGCACAGCTAAGTATTCTGTTACAGCACATTATACCCACATTTACAATAACATAATATTATTGCTCCAACAAACTCTTTCCTTTACAACAAAGAAAGCAGAATCAGCACATACCTCAAAAGCATACAGTGACAATTCCGGTATCATATCAACTGAATCTGAAGCTTCCTGTTTTATTAAGTTTCATTTTCCAATAACAGTAAATTTATTTTCTGTTTATAACAGACATAGGGCCTTAAACATAGGTCAACTAGTTGGCCGCCTAGGGCACTATTGAGTCAGGAGTGCCTTTATGGGAAACAGGCTTGCTTATTGATTTAAATTATAGTATTTATTTTTTTTCCTCAGAAAAAAGACGAAAAACTACAGCCATGGCAGGGGTACCATATATGGAAAATGTCACTAATTCCATGCTTGCAACTTAGTTGCAGCAATGAGTTATACAAAAAAATCACAATTTGTTGGGTGGCTCATGTATGGGACAGTGCAGTAAGTGTGGAAGTTGCTTTCCATATAATTCCTGTATATGCAGAAAGCACAAAAATTTTGAGTCATGGACTGGCAGAGTGGATAACAGAAAAAGTAAAAAAAAACAGATTTCTGTACTGAGGCACCTATCCACAATGAGCCCATAGCAGATACCCATCTCTAGTGTACCACATTTTGCCATGTCTACATGCCAGGTCTACTGATCAAACAATACCTCTTTTTTGGAGGAGTGCAAGGCCAGGCTACAGTAAAGACAGAAGATGGAGGACCAAGAAGTGACTGCACTGCAGGTTTGCTATTCCATGGCATGGAACTGTCATTATGGGGAATGATGGATTGTTTCCTCCAAAAAGCAATGTACTCTAGTCTTGGAGTCAGTGGTGAGAAAACTAGTAGTGAGCTCAGGACTGGTAGTCATTGCATTTGTTTGGTAAGTACCTGATGAGTTTGCATCATATCTTTGGGTCTGCTCCTTATAAAAAAATACAGTGTTTTTTTTTTCTTTTTTTTTTTTGAAAAATCATTAAGGTTTGCAGCTATGATAGAAATTTCCAGATGTCACATCATTCAGAAACAGCATACAAATGTAAAGGTTGGGGGCTTTGTGCCCCCCCCTCCATTCAGTGCTGCCCTTGATTCTTCTGCTATGAGACTGAAAGCTGCTACAATTGATATGGTTTTGCAAACAACTTCATCATTATTATCTGTTATCTGTTTATTGTACTTTTACCTGTGCAACTCTGCCTGAATTTGCAACCACTTTTAGCGGAGAAGTGGGGTGATATTTACATTGAATTGTGGAAATCTAAAAAGAATAATAGAGAACTCTTCTGCTCATCGTAAAGACATTTCAGTGGATCTTTAACATCTCCCTGAACTACCTCCATTTCATGCTGATGTGTTCTCAACTTAAAAATTTATCTTAAAAACTGCACCTGAGAATATGGGACCATATGTATCACAGCACTGCAGTCAGTAAATGAATATTACTCCAGTCCTTGTTGTTAAGCTGCAACCCATAGCCTTCAGATCTTATGGCATCAAAGGTATATGTAAAACTAAGTATGACACCAGCACTGATAGTTTTCAAGTAAGTTCAAAGTCCCACTACAGGAGGGTAGTGAACAATCGTGTGAGTCATACCAGCCTTGTTATTAATGACCTACAGTCATTGGCATTGTACCACTCAGTCACAGCAGAGAAGAATCATAGCTCTCAACCTCTTAGCTCATGAAATCTGGGCAAAGCCAAAAATAACAGGGGGACAAAGACACAAAAATAGGGACAGATTTTAAATATTGCTCTTTAGAAAGTTGCTAGAATAACAAGATTTGCATTGGTATGCACTTTACGAAGGATATGAAGTCTGAAACTCAAATGCCTATCACTATTCAGTAACGTAATTTCTCACTGATTTCCTGGAAAACCACAAATTTCATGAGGAACAGACCAAAAATCTGAACCTTCTGGGAAACTTTGGGCAGTTGAGAGGTAAAATCTATGCAGGGATCTTTCACAAAATGAAATGTTTACCACACTGACTGCAGGTTGAATGTGCACTTCTAAGCCCTCACCAGTAACAGTGACTCCCTCTAAGTAACCTGCAACAATTTCAGATCTATAATCATACCAGTATTAATTAAAAAAAACAGTGAAAGTCTATGGGAGTCTACCACTTAATGAAAATATTTCTGACTATAATGAAGATAAGTTAACAAACATTTTCCCTGTTGTCAAAAAGCAGTCCTCCAATGACCCATTATCCTCATTCATTCTATTTATTTGGGGTGAGAGAATTTCAGGAGACCATCATCTTGGAAACCATCAGAAGTTTTCTGATGATGGCCTAACTCCCCATTCCTGGCAGCTGACATGCATGCTCAGCACCATGAGGGTTCGCACTGCCTCCCTTCTATGGAGGGGATGGCACTTCCTTGTCCTCCTCAGGAGGCTATACATTTTAAAGAGCTTCATAGAATCTAACACACATCCTCAGTCAAACTGTTGCTGAACACACTTCCAGTTCCTTTTTATGGGAGATGGTACTACAGCACAGCATACCACCTCCTTTCCCTTGGATAGTCAAACTGTTGTAAGTCACGCTTTTCAATCCCCCTATCCAGTTTTTCCAGCACTCTAGATGCTTTACTGAATTCAGGTCATCTGGGTTACCATCAGGGCTCCATCTGTCTACACCATAAAGACAAACAACAATTTTTTTAAACATAGTGTCTGGAAAGCAGCTTATACATATAATGATGCTAACCTACATGTTTGGCAAAGTATGTCAGTAAAAAATTTACAGATAGTTAAAGCTTGTTCAATGACAAAAGTAATTGCTAAATTAAAAGAAATGATTAAACTCTTCCCTCTGTCAGAACTAACAAAAGTGCTTCCAACATGTCTTATACTCATTCATACACACACACACACACACACACACACACACACACACACACACACACAGAGACAGTTTCCTTTAAATCAGCGAACGCTTAAAATAGCAAACGCTGATTTTTCAACCCATTAAGAGCTAAAATAAATCGCTGGGCTGTTTTCGGGACTTTCAAAAACAGAAGAAAAATGGCTGCAGGTAAAACCAAGGTGCAAGAATAAATAAAATGAAAAAATGCACAATGCACCGAAGTAACACACAATAGCGTTTAATAAAACAAACAAAACAAAAGAGTGGTAAGCGCTTTTGCAACTGTCGTTGCTTCATAAGACAAAGTTACAAAGCAGCTCAATGCTTAAATAAGTACAAATAAAACCAATTATCACATCAATTATAATTAGTTGATGATGGCATACTTTAGTTAGCAGTCACACAGCATTTTACCTCTAATATAAAAGTGCAATTAAAAACTAAAAACTACGGACTTACAAAAAGCTAAAAACTATGTATAAATGTCTAAAACACATATATGCAGAAATTATTAATGAAGGCAGCATCAGCAGCATGATTGGCTAATGCACTAGATTGCTTACTATTCCTGATATCTCGAATGTGTTCTAAAATTCTGCCCTTAAGCAACCTATTGGTTTTGCCTACATAAAAGGCAGGACATTGTTGACAGAAGCAGACATAAATAACATCAGATGTCTTGCAGTCTGTATATTGATTAGAATATAACTTAAAATGTCTGGTTGGATGAGTATAAGTGCTTGTACTGAAGATGTGAGGACAAGCACTACAATTTCTGCACGGAAAGGTACCCATACGAGTAGGGGTACAAGCAGTATTTCGTAATTCACCATTGCAAAGATGCTATTTGAGTGATCTATTATTCCTAAAGCTAAAAGTTGGACTAGCACCAATCTTTTCATTTAGACCAGATATGTCTTGTAATATATTTATTACAAGACATACCTGAAAAGATTGGTAGTGCATTAGCCAATCATGTTATGTCCACTGATCATTCTCATTCCTTTAAATTCTTTGTTTTGCAACATATCTCCAGAAACCCAAGGGGTGGAGATATAGAAAATATAACAGAAAGTTATGAGCAAAAGTGGATACTGAAATTGAATGCTGAAAGATTTCCTGGTCTTAATAGTACCACTTCTCTAATTCCTTTCCTAAAGCCAGACGCCTTAAACATTAATTGCTGATGCTGCCTTCATTAATAATTTCTGCATATATGTGTTTTAGACATTTATACATAGTTTTTAGCTTTTTGTAAGTCCGTAGTTTTTAGTTTTTAATTGCACTTTTATATTAGAGGTAAAATGCTGTGTGACTGCTAACTAAAGTATGCCACCATCAACTAATTATAACTGATGTGATAACTGGTTTTATTTGTACTTATTTAAGCACTGAGCTGCTTTGTAACTTTGTCTGATGAAGCAACAACAGTTGAGAAAGCGCTTAACCCTCTTTTGTTTTGTTTGTTTTATTAAACGCTATTGTGTGTTACCTCAGTGCATTGTGCATTTTTTCATGTTTTCGGGACTTTGCCATTTCCTCCACTGTGGTGCGCTCTCAGAGTTGGTATATTTAAGTAAGGGGTGGGGGGGTGAAGCCCTCCACTTTATTTTGTGTTTTGAACTTTTTGTTTGTGGAACAGCAATTGTTTTTTTCCCTGGGGAAAAAAAAATCGCTGTTCTGTGTCTTAGAAATTTTAAGATTTCATTCTTAATGGGTCAATAAATCAGTGCTTGCTAGTTTAAGCGTTCACTGATTTAATATAGACCCCCCCCACAAACACACACACACAAACATGATCAATGTACAAATGATCTGTGACAAGACCAAATGCTGAAAGTCCAAAGAATATGTTGAAATGTTTGCATTTTTATATGTAGCAGCCTTAACTGATTGTGTGTGTGTGTGTGTGTGTGTGTGTGTGTGTGTGTGTGTGTGTGTGTGCGCGCGCATGTGCGCGTGTGTTTACAGTGCAGTTGGAAACCTGCCATTCATTAAAACTGTCCAGTAGAAAACTTAAAAGATCTGTCATGTAATAAGATTACCAGAAGAAGGTGAATCTGAAGTAATCCTTGAAGGAAAATACTTCAATACAAAGAGAATGGAAGTTAGAAGCAACAGACCTGTTCAACAGACAAATTCCACAGGTTTAAAAAGAGAGAAGACTCAGCCCATTGTGGGGTTGTAGCATGTCTGAGGCCAAGAGTTTGAAGGAATATAAGCTGAAGTAGGGCTAGAGATGCAGGTAAAGAAGGCCTGCTCATGCTCTTTAAATGAGAAGGAAAAGAACTGTGAGTTATTTAACTTAAGTGAACCACTTAACTTCTGCCATTTAAGTTTCAAAATTAGTCTTTTGGCTTTTAGGGGTTGCCACAGCGGATCACCGGTCCGCTTAGGATTGTCAGTGGATTTTTACAGTGCCGATTTGCCAGCCAGGTGCCTAACCTGCATGTCTGAAAGTATTTCAAAGCGTCTGCATGTGTGAAAGTATTTTGAAGACTTGTCAAACTTACTTAATCTGCTGCATTTATTACTGCTTGTTAGTGGCCTGATTACACTGCAACTGTTACTCTAAGTTCTAATTTAAGTACTTGGACTCCAGACTAGTTTTCTTACATTTGGAAGGTTTGTGGTCTTCACTCTTGTGGCAGGAGAGATAGCTTTCTGCCCTTCTGAACTAGGAAGTCTTATTGTCCCTTTCTTTTATTGACTGGAGGGCTAGCTTGTTTAAAATTTGAACCTATGTGCCTGATGCACTTGGTGATGTTTGGCAACCACTCTTTTTGAGAAGAAGAGTGTTGCTGGTTTCTGCTAAACTCTACAAAAGCTAAGACTTACATTACTATATCCACTATTTCAGCACTTGTTTTTCACTGCATTAACTGAGTGTTTCTGTGTTGAATATCTGCACTTTTGTCCTTTTTAACAGTCTTAAGTTAGAACTAACTGCCTTGGTTCCACTTTAGTGAGAGTGGAGAGCACCTCAGTCATTTTCAATCCCACGACTGTGTAAAGTGAAGAAGAGTATGCTGTTTTTGATTGGCCACTGGGCCTTGTTTGTATTTTTGATTGAATTTCTACCACTAAGTGTAGCAGTTGCACAATGCTTTGCTCATATCCTATGAGCTCAGAGGCATTTGGAGGCCTTTGGTGACCACACTACTTGAGAAAAAGAGTGTTGCTGATTTCTGCTAAACTCTACAAAAGCTAAGATTTACATTACCATATCCACTGTTTTGGTACTTGGTTTTGCACTGTTTTTATTACAGCTGCATTAATTGAGTGATTCTGTGTTGAATATCTGTAGTTTTTGACCTTTTTACAGTCTTTAGTTAAAACTTCTGCTCTCTGCATAGTGGCGCCTAGAAATTATCTGTATAGACGCTGAAATCACACAGTGTAATTTTATTTATTTATTTTTATTTTATTTTATTTTACATTTGTTGACCAGGATTGTCCGACTGAGCTGAAGAGCCCTTTTTCAGCAGAGGCCCGGGGAGAAAACTCCAACATATTATACAGTTTTCATTATAAATTAGCATTAAACAGCAATGTTACAAGATTATTACAAGGCATTAAGTAGCAATACAATGTTATACAGTGTCAATAATCAGGAGTATAGCATAACTATTTCAAGATGTATAAAAAGAAATGTCATTAAGATGAGTACAGTTTTTGGGGTAAGTGGTTACAAAAACCCAGTTTAATCATGATGCAGTTGCACGAAGACAAGACAATTACAACAGAATGTTTCTCTGAGGCAATTTGAAACCTGTGTAGATGCCTATCTCCCACAGTGTAAGTTTCGGTAAAATACTAATACCATCTAAGCAGATTTTATTTAATGCTAGAGCATCTACTTTGCTCATAGATGAGCATTATTCATCAAGTTCCTTGTGTTAAACTGACCTATTCAATATTTAAATTTCCCCTCACTCCTCCCTAGCAGATCAGTAGCCATGGATATGCCCTTCCTGACGCTCTCTGTGGCCATTCTGGTTCTGATGGGTATTCCAAGGCATTGTTGGAATTGCCTCATTTACACTGACAACCCATGTATTTTAATAAAACAGATAAATTAAGGGAGCGGTGTAAATACACTTTAATATTAGAGGCAAAACTCTCTCATACAACCAAACTAATCCTATAGAGGTTGCCAGTGACACCTGACCACACCTACTGCACAGGGTAAATACTGTACACCTAAATCTACTTTTCTGAGGAACTTACAGGTAACCTTCCTACAACACTAAGACCTCCTGCACAATACAATCGAAGAAGGGTCCTCAGCCATCACTTAACATTCTGTTAAAACACCATCTGCAGCTACACATACTAACACTGTACCCATGGCATTTACTGCTAAGCCTTTAAGGCAAACCAGCACACAGCCAAACGTCCTGCTCATTGGTGGTTCTACAGTGATGCACATAGATGTCCTCCTCACCAGACTGAGTAAAGACAGAGTTATGGTTTTCTGCCTTTCCAGAGATAGGCTCCATCAAGTCACAAAGGCACTCAGGTCATCAGAAAGACTCTGTCATAGTCCATGTGGGTGTTAATGGCCTGAGACATACCTCCCTTGATTATATGAAGTGAGACATAATTGAGCTTGCTGATTATGTGTCTCAGGCAGCTATGAGCCTAGCACAGAGCAGCATACTACTTTCTCCAAGGATGAATGCCATGTTACCAACAGAAAGTGACTGATTTTAACAACTGGCTTAGCTTCAACAAAAAATTATTGATTTTAACAATTGGCTTAGCTCCTGATGTCACTCCAAAGGGGTATAATATTTTATGGCCTGGAAGGACATGTTTGACAGCTGTTTTGCCAGGGATGGTCTGCACTTAGCCCTTCTAGGCTTTTGGATATTGGCAAAAACCTTTTCCGCCCACATAATGTATTTATTAGCAAATTCCAAATTGATAAACCTCCCATCTTAACTGAAACAACAAATGAATATCTGAAGGTTGCACTGCTCAGTTCTAGAAGTATTAACGAGAAACTTCACCCCCTGCAAGTCTTCCTCTCCCTGGATAGTGTAGACATCTGTGTAGTAATGGAGACATGGTTTAAAATCAAGGAGAGTAACCTGGAAGTGCAACAAGATTATAATGCTTTTCACACCTTTAGACCAGCTATTGCACAGCAGGGAATTAAGGGTGGATGAGTCTTAGTCTATATTAAAAACCTCACATCCAGACATAAAGTGTATGACCCACTGGAACACATACATGTGCAACTCACCATAAACGGGGTCTTGTACCACATTCATGCAGCCTATACTTCCCCTCCATGTCCCAGGAAACCAGTACTACCTATCTCAGGGTACTAGAGTATCTCACCATTCAACCCAATTCAATCTTCATGTGGGATCTCAACTACCCCTCTAAAGATTGGGAATCCTGCACCACTTCTAATGCACATGTTCAGCGATTCTTAAACTTCATTAATACCAACATCTTGAAACAGTTGGTCTATTCTCCTACCAGGGGTACACAGCCTTAACCCTGTATTCTCCAATGGGGGGGGGGGTGATGTTCCTCACCCAGTGTAATACCTTTGCTCATCAGATCTGAACATAAGGCAGTATTACTTGAAAAAAAAATTAAATCCAGGGATCCAGCAAAACCAAAAACCTTTAGGAACTATTCCAAGGCTAACCTCTCTCTATTATGCGACACCTTGGCTTAATTCCAAGCACCTCCAAATCCAGTAAACACCCTAGCATGTGCTGAGCTATTTACAAAATCCCCATACAGCTTTATTGATAGCTGTAGAGAGTGAACTGTGCCCACTCATGTTAAGAATAAGACAAACTCAAAAGACAAGCCACCTTGGTGGAATCACACCATCAATCAGTTATACAAAAAAAAGAAAAAAATTCTTGGCCAGGCATAGGAGGAACAAAGCCCAACATACTAAAAACCCCCTGACCAATTTAAACAGGTAGCTAAGAGGGTTAATTAATACTTCAAATGTTAAATTTGATGAAAACATAGCTTCTATGGCAAAGGACAACCACAAAGCTTTCTACAGCTATGTCTGTAAGCTCAAGGGAAATGCACAACAATGCTCAGAACTTATTGTAAATGGCACCACCCACAATGAACTGGAGGCCACTGCCAACCTTTTCAATGACAGGTTAATTTCAAATTTATCTCCCGACTTCCACCCAGTAATATAAAGGAAATGCAGCATACCACAATCCCCCTCAACCATTACAAGGGAACAGGTCATCAATTCACTTTCCAAGGCCAAAACAATGCACTGATGGGCCCCATTAACATCCCCAGATGCTTACTAAATAGCATGAAATATGACACCTCTGGTCCACTTGAATCACCTTTTACTTGGAGCTTACAGTCAGGTTTTGTGCCCAAGGAATGGAAGTTGGCTATGGTCATTCCTCTGTGCAAAGGAGGTCCAGCCACATCTGGGTAATTACAGGCCCATAAGTGTGACTGCCCTCATATGTAAGGTCATGGAAAGAATCATCATCGACATGATAAACGAGGGCAGAGATGACCTGCAAATGCTGGACCCACCACAGTTTGGCTTTGTTAAAGGAAGGTCATGCCTATTAAATTGAAGGTCTTCCTTGAGAGGATCAACAAAGCAACAGATGAGGGCACAGCTGGGCACACGGATTACATCGACCTGGCCAATGCTTTTGATACAATACCCCACTCAGGTATTAAAGACAAGCTAACTAAATTAGATGTAAGCCCTTTTATCACCCACTGGATAGTCAAATGGCTCACTGGTAGGGCCCAGGAGATCAAAACTGGTGAGGCCACCTCCACCAAGATGCCAGCCACTAGTGGAGTCACCATGGCTCACTACTGGGTCTGCTCCTTTTTGGCATCTATTTCTCTGATGGGGAAGGAAATGCTGAAGGCTTATGACTATGTTTTCAGATGACTGCAAGCTGGGCGTTATCATTAGTTCTCTTGCAGACACTAGCATTCTTCAAGAAGGCCTATCTCTGACTAACAAATGTTACCAAAGCCATGGCCTTAATCTCAGTGCTAAGAAATACGTAATTGTACCCTTTGGGAAATCAACTAGACTGGCTAATTATCATGTTGAACCAGTGGCCAGGGATCTGGGTACACACATACACAGTAGCCTTACCTTTGACCATCAAGTGGCCATAGTGGTAAGGAAATCTTTTTATGCTGCACAACGTGTAAGTAAGGGCATGGCATCTAGGTCCAAAGAGTTCATTATCCCGGTGTACTCTGCCGTTATCAGACCAGTCATAGAGTACAATGCTCCCTTCAGTATGTACCTGAACAGGCATATGCAGCAACTAGAGGGATCAGAAAGAGGTTCCTTACAAAAAGAATAAAAGCCATAACAAACTTTCCTTATGCAGAGTGCCTTAAAGCCCTTTTCCTCTACTCAGTCTCCCATAGATTACTGAGGGGGAGTGATCGATGACTGGCTTACAAGGCATTCACAAACCGGAAACTTATGAACTTTCTGCACATTTGTAAGTCAAACAGTACCAGAAATACAATGTTTAGGGACCTGAATTCTGTCTTTGACTTAAACAGAACATGCTGGAGAGACGGATATGTGTCCCACAGACTGCCCTTCTATGGAACAGGCTTCCCATCCATCTAAAGTTGAATTAGTCTATTACCCAATTTAACAGCGACCTTGGCAGGTGGATGGGGAACAGGAAAATAACATCGGTCATGGCACCCATGTCACTTATGGACAGAGGTAACTTATAAATCCCTGGCCCTCAATGTCCAATTTTGATATAGATGTCATTATTGTTTTGGGAAAACTTGGCTAGGCTTAGAAAGGCCCCCAGGGTCATTAGCTTAGTAACACTCTATGAATCTATGAATATATAGTGGATATAAAAAGTGTTCACACCCCTGTTAAAATGCCATGTTTTTGTGATATAAAAAATTAAACCACAATAAACCATTTCAAAACTTTTCCCACCTTTAAAGTGACCTATAACCTGTACAATTCAATTGAAAAACAAACAAATCTGTTAGCGGAAAAAATATAAAAAATAAAAAATGTACAATAAGCTGGTTGCCTACATCTGCACATCCTTAAACTAATACTTTGCTGAAGCACCTTTTGATTTAATTACAGCATTCAGTCTTCTTGGATAGGAGTCTATCAACATGGCACATCTTGACTTGGCAATATTTGCCCACTCTTCCTTGCAAAAGCTCTCCAAATCTGTCAGATTGTGAGGGCATCTCTTGTGCACAGCCCTTTTCAGGTCACCCCACAGATTTTTTATTGGATTTAGGTCTGGGCTCTGGCTGGGCCATTCCAAAACTTTAATTTTCTTCTGGTGAAGACATTCTTTTGTTGATTTGGATGTATGCTTTCGGTCATTGTCATGTTGAAAGGTGAGATTCCTCTTCATCTTCAGCTTTCTAGCAGATGCCTAAAGGTTTTGGGCCAAAAGTGACTGGTATTTGGAAAGTACAGTTGTGTACAATTACCATAAATGTAGATGTTTGAGTGTATTCACTGTTGCAGTCATCACACTTGGGTTATCTGCCTGCAGGTAGCCCTCAGTCGGCCCGAATACCAGAGTCTTGGGATTTCTGCGTCGCTTGCTGTCGCCTCTTCCATGACATCAGGTTGTCAGGGGTATAAAACATGCAGCCAACGCCATTACATCAGTTTTTCTTACTCCAGATGTCAGGAACCCCCAAAACAGGACGCTATTACTTGATGTGGAACACCTCCAGTAAAAAGTAAATACCCCTGCCATAATAGAAAACCAGGGGGATGGAGGGAGGGAAACCAGGACTGCAACAGTGAATACAGTCGGACATCTACAACTGTACTATGTTCTTCGTGTTTCACTGTTGCAGTCATCACACTTGGGTTGATTCCCAAAGCTAAGGAAGGGTGGAGGCAGTCAAGAAGTGTTAGAGCTGGCTAGCAGGCCTTGTAAGACTGCTGTAGCAAATCCAGCTCTGGATCTAGAAAAAATAGGTAAGTGGTAATGCTTGGTGAAGGTGTGTACAGAACTCCAGGTTGCAGCTTCCAAGATGTCCCTGGTAGGGACTCCCCTGAGAAATTCTGTAGAGGTTGAAGTAGCTCTAGTGGAATGAGTTCTGATCCCCTGAGGGGTAGGTTTTCTAGGGTGCTTGTAGCAGAAATGGATGCAGTGTGCTATCCATTTGGAAATGGTTTGCTTTGAAATGGTGTTGCCCTCTGCCCCTGTAGCAAAGCTGACTAGCAGCTGGTCAGATTTTCTGAAAGGCTTAGTCCTGTCAAGGTAGAACCTGAGCTGTCTGTGCATGTCCAAGGAGTGCAGGATCCTTTCCTCTTTATTCTGGGGATTAGGGAAAAAGTTTGGCAAATGGATGGATTGGTTTAAAGCCACACTGGATACCACCTTGGGCATAAAGGAAGGGTTAGTACTGAGGAAAGCCTGTCAGCATGGAAAATAATGAAGGGCTCCACCGCCATTAGTGCCTGTAACTCGTGACACTCTTCTTGCTGAAGTAATAGCTAGAAGTAAGAATGTTTTCCAAGAGAGGAATTTTAACTCTGCTAAAGCAGCAGGTTCAAAGGGGGAAGTGTGAGCTTCTCCAGTACAAAGTTAAGTTCCCAGGTCAGGGCGGGAGCTCTCCTAGGGGGCCTTAAGTTGTTAGCTCCTCTCAGGAACTGTTTGATGAGAGGGTGAGAAAAGAGAGGAGGCTCAGTATTATAATGAGCTGAGATGGCAGAGGCATGAATCTTAATGGATGAGAAGGATAGGCCTCTGTGGAGCAGCTCTGGTAGGTAATCAATGATTTGAGGTAAGTTGGGCACAGATGTATCCTTCCTTGAGACTGATTCCAAGAACAATATTTTTCCACTTTTCAGCATAGGATTTCCTAGTACTAGGCCTTCTGGCCTCAAGGATGATGTCCAGCACCTGTTTGCTGAGAGATGCTGGTGGTGCATTTAGGAAATAAGCCAGGCTGCAAGGTTTACGGTTTGCAGCTGTGGATGCAAAATCTGTCCCTCCTGCTGGGACAGCAGGGAGTGGGTCTGATGTAGGTGCCAGGGTGGCACTGCTGTCAGACTGCGTAGGAGTGGGTACCAGTGCTGGCGTGGCCAGTCTGGTGCAATAAGGATTTCCCTTGGCTTGTCCTGTTTGATCTTGAGTAGTACTTTTGAGAGGAGGGGCAGAGGAGGAAAGGCATAAATTGAGAGTTTTTCCCATGTAAAGGATAGGGCATCCACCTTCCAGGCTCTGCTGTGAGTGTTCCTGGTGCAAAATTTGCTCAATTGCTGGTTTTGGGGGAGGCAAAAAGGTCCACCTCCAGTGTTACCCACCTCTGGGTTAGAAGTTTGAATGAGTAGAGGTCCAGTTTTCAGTCGTGAGGATCCAGTAGATTTCTGCTTAAGTTGTCTGCCAGTGAATTTTGCTTGCCTGGCAAGAATTGAGCTTGTAGGTGCACTTGGATGCTCAAGTCTGTGTTCCACAGAGCCATGGCTAACCTACAGAGTGGGTAAGAATGAGTTCCGCCCTGCTTGTTTATGTACCACATAACTGTGGTGTTGTCTGTCTTTAACAGGAGCTGTCCTGGAAGGATAAGGTATTTGAAGACTGTCAGAGCATTCTTTACAGCTAGCATCTCTTTTTGACTGATATGCAGGGGAATCTGTTCTAGGCTCTGTTTGCCTTGAATGTATTTGCGTGCCATGAGAGCCCCCCATGCATAGTCTGATGCGTCTGTTGTCAGGGTTTGGGTGGCGAGGGGTTGAGTGAAAGGAAGTCCCCGGTTGAGGTTGCATGCTTCTGCCCACCAAAGGAACTCTGCCCTTAGACAAGGTATGATAGGAATCACTGTTTCCAGGTCCTAAGAATGTTGACACCAGAGACTTTTTAAGTACCACTGACGTTTCCTCATATGCAGTCTTGCATATGGAATTAGCAGAATGCATGAGGCCATGAACCTTAGGGCTTGCAGCATACCTCCCAACTGTGCCGAATTACTCGGTTTTTACCGAGTTTTGGGGTTCAAATGAAGGGGTGCCACGATTCCTGAGTGGCACCCCTTCATTTCCGATTTTTCTCTTGTTTTTTAAATTTTCGCACTGTTAGAGCTGACGTCATCACGTGCGCGATGACGTCAGCTCCATCAGGACTACCAGCCTGTCGGAATTGAGCTCAAGGAGCTCATGCATTTCCAGCTGGCCTGGAAACTCAAATGTGAGCGGGAATGGCAACAAACGGTTGCTGTACATGGATTATTATTTAGGAACAAACGGTTGCTGTATGGGTTACATGGATTATTATTTATGTCGGGAATTGGAGGGTGTGTGTCACTACAGATCGGACCCGCGGAGTGGACTGAATGCATGTATAGAAGGCAGAGACTGAAGTAAGGAAACTAACGTGTGTGTGTGTGTGTGTGTGTGTGTGTGTGTGTGTGTGTGTGTGTGTGTGTGTGTGTGTGTGTGTGTGTGTGTGTGTTACAGAGGAAAGGCCTGACAATTTAATTATATTCTCTACTTGGTTAGTAAGCTAACTCTGTGAATGAAGATGTCTATTTATAGGGTTTTATTGGAGTTGGATGCAACTTTATAGCAATAGAAGGATGACAGCATTTTCCAGTCAGACTAGTACTGCCATTTATGTGTAAACAACTGCAAGAAATCGGTCAAGCATTTTGATTAAAATACGATATAACAGATATTTTAAATTACACATGTCTGTTCGACAGTTTGAACTCTTACTTCTTATAGCAAATAAAGTTTCTAAGGTAATAAGGTCAGTTTCTTACTTTGCTGGACATATTGAATAATCGTTAACAGGTTAACTGATTTTTAATGGCTGACATTACTATTATTATTTTTTTAAGTGAACTGTGATGTTTATCTAATACCCATATTCCAAGTGGCAGACATTGAATCATAGTTACAAAGTAAGGCTCAGTGGTAAAGTGGGGATTGAGATTAAGTTTATAAATTTTAATTGCTTTACCATTATATAGTCTCCAACTTTTAAGTTATGTTGAGTACAATATCTTTTCATGATTCTTCAAAGTGAGCATTCTTCTTGATGTTGTGAGTTCTAATTATATGATCAACCACTTGTTCTTGTTTGGATAAATCAAGGAAGTTTGGTGTAGAAGTCACTCTTTAACAGAGTTTGTGCAGCTACATATCCTATAGTATTATGTGGAACTGATGTCCGGTTTCCTAAAACATATTTCTGTAATGTTTCTATGGGAATTTCTTGCTTTGAAGAATTCTTATAACTTTTGTGCATACATAAATATTTTCTTAAGCCTGATGGCATATTGTCATAGAGGTGTTATTAGTCTTTGCATAAAACCCATGTACTTGGTAATATCTGTAAAACTATTGACCATTGAGTGATGCTTCATTATACATTGTCAAAATATCAAGCATTCAAAATACTTTTTTCTACTGCTAGAATAATATTATTCACTGATGCTTAAACAGTTGCTTGTTTACGTGAATATTTTCTGTAATCATCCATTATGATAAGCAAATATTCTTTAGTTTATGAGGAACTATAAATGCTACCTTGAGTTTTGACTATGACTTTGCTGATAGCGCTCACATCACATTTAAATGTATACTGTAGTTTTTTTCTTATTCACACTGGAAAAAATATTCAAACTATAAATTTAAAATGCACTCTAAATTAAGTCTAACAAGTGTGCTGTATTATACAAGGAATATAATTTAATAAAGTCAGGAAGGTGTATCAAAGAATGCATGTATGTTTCTTGTTTTTGTGCAAGGTACCTATAATTTGAAAACAGCCCAAAGGTAATCTTTATCCCCCACTGGCCAGATGCATTTTCTTTGGATGTGGTGTGGGTTTCAGTGCTGTTAAAATGAATGTGAGTTTCAAGGGCAGAGAGGTTTTAATGCCAAGTCTATTTTCTTTCTGAGACAGTATTGCTTTGTTTAGCAGATACCTAATCGTGTTTGTGCATTGTGCTATAAAATATAAAAATAAAATCCAAATAATCATTGTAGAAGTAAAGCAGCATGCACACATTACTGTTTATGGTAAATGGGGTGAAATAGCCAGGTAATAGGACATTGGAATAGCTGCGGGGGGACTCTGGTGCCATATTTTGGTGGTCTGTTCTTCAGTTTGCATTTGAAAGTTATCCCACAATTTCATTGGAGTGGGCAGGGTTATGTAATTATGTATGCAAATTTTACATTAATCAGCGTACAGATTTGTACCTTTTTTTCCTGGGCCTTGTCCAGATTTTTGATGATTCCAGGTTGAGAGGTATGGCTTGCAGTATTTTCCTTGCAGATAGTTGGGTTTTGTTGGCCATTAGTTTGAAATAGTTTTTCAAATGGACCTACTTTTCTGGAGTGAGGAATGCCATCTGGGAAGTTGTGTTCAAGCTTGCTCCCAGGAATACAATTTGTTGGCTGGGCACTAGTTGTGATTTCTTTTCGTAGAGGGTGTATCCCAGTGAAGTTAGAAATCCTTTTACAAATGCCAGGTGCTGAAGTAGCAATTCTTGACTGTCTGCCTGAATCAGGCAATTGTCCAAGTATGGCAGATTTTAATATTTCTCTGCCTGCAGTATGCAATGGCTGGAGCCATGCATTTTGTGAATACTCTGGGAGCAGTAGATAAGCCAAAGGGAAGTGCAGAGAACTGATAGCGCATAGAGCCTGCCCTGAAACTTAGATATTTCCTGCAAGACTCCCTTATGGGGATGTGCAGATAAGCTTCTTTTAAGTCTAGGATGACTAACCAGGCATCCTTGGCTAGCAAAGGAAGAAGCTGTTGCAGTGTAAGCATTTTGAATTTTGGGACCACCAGAAAGGTATTGAGAATTGCTAGATCCAGGATAGGGCACCAAGAGCCCTCCTTTCTGGGCACCAGGAACAGTCTGGAGTAGAAACACTGTCCCCTTTGTTCTACTGGAACAAGTTGAATAGCCCTGATATGGAGAAGGGAAAGTACTTGCTTTTGAGCCTCTGCCCACTGGTTTGGAGGAAGGTCTGGCAACCCACTTGGAGTTGGCAGTGAGTGGAAGTAGATTCTGTATCCCTGGAATACAATGTTTAGAACCCATCAGTCCTGAGTAATGGACATCCAGTTTTTTGCATGAAGGGCGAGTTTTCCTCCTGGGGTGCAAATACTTGGGCATGGCTGGGAAGGATAATTGGAAAGTCATTGTGAACTTTTTTCATATGGGGGTGGCTTACCACTCCCTGGTTTTGCGGTGGAAGCACTCAATTGTTTAGATCTCTGCATACCCTGAGACTGTAGTGTTGGTGGCCTGTTTCCTCTGGGTTTCAACTGAGAAGGCCTGAGAAGGACTATAAAGGACCAGTTTTTTGAAGGCCAATGGCTACTGAATCTAGGTGGCTGCACCTGTAAGAAATCTTTGACGGTTTGCATAGATTTAGCTTTTTCTTCCATCTTTTTAAGAAATTCTTCTGCTTTTGTGCCAAACAACCGCTCCTGATTTAATGGAGCATCTAGTAATTTTGCTTTGACATGGTCAGGCAAGACTTGTTCCATTAGCCAAGCATACCTTCTCAGTACAGACCCAGTGACAGCAGCCCTGCAAGATGTTCCTAAGGCATCAAACCCACAATGCAAAGTATGTTTACTAACTTGGTTTGCAGAATGCATTAACTCTTATAAATCTTTATTTTCTGCACAATCTGGAAGTAACACCATTTTTTGTTTAATTAGTTCCATAATATGTTGCAAGTATTTCAACATGTGAAACTGGCAATTCAAAGCCCTGATGGCAAGAGTTGCAGAGGTATCTACCTTCTTACCCCATCTGTCTAAAGCTCTAGAATCCCTGTCTGAAGGGGTAGGGTTTTTGGCTATAGAAGCCTTAATGCCTTTAGGTCCCTGGGAAATGGTCTCTGGATCCGCAGTAGGATTCTTAAAGAGAAATTTGTGAGAGTCAGGCACTCTGTAGTACCTGTCAGGTTTTCTAGGAGCTGGTGGTAAGGTGTCAGGAGTAAGACTGGACTCCAAGAAGACATCATCTACAATACCCAGGACAGGGGGTATAGCTAGAAGCCTGTGCTGAGGCAAATCTAAAAATTCCCTGAGTCTCTTTTTTGACTGAGGATAGTCCTGGCATTCTCAGAGGAAATGCTCCCTTAAGGTATGCAAGGTTTAACCAAAAATCCTCTGGAGGGGAGGCAGAGGGAATGGATTCCTCTGCATCTGACTCCTCATAGGTAGAAAAGGGTATGTCCTGGTAATCAGAAGGGTCAGAGTCATCAGACTCTGAGTCTGTAGAATTAGAAGGAAATTCAGTTCTTTGTCTTTTAGCAGGGGAAGGCTGGCTTCACCTAATTAGAGTAATAAGGTCTTCAGCCATTCTAAGCATTTGTTTTTATGGCATGGGAGCTTGAGCATGCACTTTGGACGTCGGTTTTCAAGGCGTAGTGTGAACTCTGGGCCTGAGAAACTCAGTAGTTTTAGTTGGAAATGAAGTTGTCGGTTTAATATGAATATCGCTAGGTCGGAATACACCCTCAGAAGCCAGTGCCTGCATAGCAGCTCCGGACCCATCCAAGGTAGAGACATCCGCAGGTTCCATAGTCAACGAAGCATCATGCGGCATACCGGACTCTGAAAGGGTCTCAGCCGAGAACTGCAAATCTGTAGAAGCAGGCATCAAAAGCTGCAAAGGCGCCTCACTGAGTAGCAGTGGGCTGCCGACTAGCTTAGCGGAAGCATCATTGGCAGTTTTTGACCTATGCGGTCTGTCTCTGTCTTTGTCTTTGCGCTTTTTTGGAAGATCGATAGTCGGATGGCTTACTGAAGCCATTTCAGAATACCGAGAATGAGAGCGAAAGAATTTAGCTACAAAAATAGCTCGACGACGAATGGTTCAGGCATTAAACAAGGCTCAAAACCGACATCGAGGGACGTCGTGGTCTGAGCCCAAACAGGTGATGCAGTAAGAATGAAAATCTCTGTGAGGTATTTGCTTTCCACAGGCAAGACAATTGTTAATTTTTCCTGACATAGGTTAGAGCAAGAAAAAAGAATCCCCAACGGGGTACTTAGCTTTAAAAGACTTCAAGTCTGAAACTCGAAAAAAATGAAAATTTCAGGTAGCGGCCGACCAGCACTTGTGAACTGCTTCTGCTTCAGGCTCCTTCTCTGCAAGAAAGACTGATGTAATGGCATCGGCTGCATGTTTTATACCTCTGATGACCTGACGTCATGGAAGAGGCAACAGCAACCGATGCAGAAATCCCAAGACTCTGGTATTCGGGCCGACTGAGGGCTACCTGCAAGCAGATAACCCAAGTGTGATGACTGCAGCAGTGAAACACGAAGAACATCTGTTCCTAATTCCCTCTACCTTGACTAAAGTCCCAGTTCCAGCTGAAAAAAAGCTACCCCATAGCATGATACTGCCACCACCATGCTTCACCATGGGGATGGTATTTTTTTGGTGATGCAAATTGTTGTTTTTGCACCAAATGTACCTTTTGGAATTGCGGCTAAAAAGTTCAAACTTGGTCTCATCAGACCATAATACATTTCCCTCATGCTTTTGAGAGACTTGATGTATTGTTTTGCAAATTTTATCTGGGCCTAAATGTTTTTCTGTGTAAGAAAAGGCTTCCATCTTGCAACCCTACCCCATAGTCCAGACATATGGAGAATACGGAAGATTGTCACATGCAGTACACAACCAGTACTTGCCAGAAATTCCTGAAGGTCATTCAGTGTTGCTGCAGGTCTCTTGGCAGCCTTCCTGACCAATTTTCATCTTGTCTTTTTATCAGTTTTGGAGGGATGTCCAATTCGTTGCAACGTCACTGTTGTCCCATATTTTCTCCGCTTTTTGATTACTTAGTCTTTACTGTGTTCCATGGTATATCCAATGCTGTGGACATTTTTTTGTACCCTTCTCCTGACTGATACCTTTCAACAATGAGATCCCTCTGATGCTTTGTAAGCTCTCTGTGAACCATGGCTTTTGCTGTACCAGGCAACTGAGTAAATGTCAGGAAAGTCCTACTAGGACAGCTGAATTATATTTGGGGTTAATCAGTCTCTTTAATTGATGGCAGGTGTGTACCCAAGAAAACTGAATGCTGTAATTAAATCAAAAGGTGCTTCAACAAAGTATTAGTTTAAGGGTGTGCACACTTATGCAACCAGCTTATTGTACGTTTTTTATTTTTTATATTTTTCTCCTAACAGATTTGTTTGTTTTTCAATTGAATGGTACATGTTATAGGTCACATTGAAGGTGGGAACAGTTTTGAAATGATTTTTTGTGGTCTCAGTTTTTATATCTCAAAAACCTGGCATTTTAACAGGGGTGTGTACACTTTTTATATATAGACAACATTACTTCAGTACTTCATTTATAAATGTTTTGTGTATTCTGAGAATGTCAAAGATTTATAATGCATGTGGTTTATGCAGGAAAAAAGTAATGGAAGAGAGAAAATGCATGCTATTTGTGTGAAATTCCTTAAGATGAGGTTTGAGGGGATCTCATATCAACATAGTGGAGTTCAAATGTTGGTATAATTTTGAATTTATGCTATTACTACTGCAAGCTAGCATGTAATCAAATTGCAGAGTATACACTAAATACGGAGTATACTCCACAGAAAGGAGGGGAGGGATTTTTGCTCACTGAAGTTGCTGGAGTGTTAAAACTTGAATTGGTATAGCTGACATACTCAAAGTGAATGCTTGCTCAATTGTGTTTTAATAGTATCTGTGCTAAGAAGTTCACTTTGTGATAAGAAAGGGCTATTATGCCAGAAAGAAAAGAATGTGTTGTTTTGTCGTATTTAATTGACTAGATGCTTGGAGTTGTATTTTGACAACTAGAATAACAGTGCGTATGCTGAAATTACACTGGAATGGGTGATGCCTCGGAATGGGAAAGGGGGAGCAACCTTCCTAGTGAAGCAGTCTTAAATGATTCTAGCTCCTTGTGCATTTTACAGAAGTGCATGAAAGGCATTGCTAGAATGGCGGTGTTGATTGTCTTACCAAACAAGTGATTGCTGAAAGGTTGCTAGCCAAAGAAATGGAATAAAACTGGTAACAAATTGCTTACCAAAGGTGTGCACACTGAATGTACTGAGCTACTAAGAAATGCACTGAGGGAAAAGTGTTCTTGCAGTAGGGCATATATGCTTAAGAAATTTCTGAAGCTTTCATGCAAAGTATGTAAAGTGGTCTGCTTAAAGAAAATGAAGTAATAACTGATGTAAAACTATTTGAAACAATTGTGGGAGCACAAAGTCTATATCCACCTTAAAGCATTTGCAATACCTTGTTAATGGTACTTTTATTATTACTAGCAGATGTTTATGCTGACATTTATAAAAGCAGGCTAAAAGTAAATATGGTTGCATTGGAAGCTACAGTGACAGTAATGAACTGAGGAAATACAGCTGTTAATGAACTGTGGTTGAAAAGTCTATTTTTTTAGGTTGTGAGGTTGTGGGAGTACAGCATAGTAAAACAGCTGTGAAAGAAATCTGTAAAGCAATGTCTTCCGGCTTCTCCCATTAGGGGTCGCCACAACAGATCATGGGTCTGCAGATTGATTGGCAATGTTTTTTTTTACGGTATCAAGTTGCCAGACCAGTGCCCAACCTTCACAGAAGGCACAAACACGCACCTACTGCATGTCTTTAAAACTCACTCGACCACGGGGAGAACATGCAGACTCCGCACAGAAGGCACTCCAGCCGAGAACCAAACTAAAGAACCTCTTGCTGTCAGGCAACAATGATAACCTCTGCACTACTGAGGACGACATGTGAATGAAATCTGTGCTTGTAATAAATGTACTGACACATTTCTGGCAGAACTGTAAACTAAAGAAAGTGTGTACTCTTTGACAAGATACTGAAATTAGAACTAAAAAAAGTTGTAAGGTCTAAAACAGTGCAAAACCAATGTGTGGGATCTGAAGGTAAATGGTGCTGTTCTAAGCTACAAATCTTATGAGAACACTGTACTATGACAATTTGATATTGAACTCTAGTAAACTCTTTGGGTACAATGCATCATTTGGCATGTACTTGACTAGGCACTTACAGCAGCTGGAGTGACCTCAGAGGTTCCTCGCAAGAAAATACAGGGTGTAAACAACATGCCTTATGTGGATAGACAAAAGCTGTATCCCTTTACTTTGTCTCCTACTGACTATTAAGGGGTGACCTATGCCTGACTTACAAGGCAATCATAAAACTGCCCTGATGGAGATGCTATACATCTGCAAGTCAAACAGCACAAGGATCACTTGAGCTAAGGATCTAAACTTAGTCAGTGACTCAAACAAAACATGCTGAAGAGACAGATATGTGTCTCAGAGACTGCCCCTTCTTTGGAAAAGGCTTCCTATTCACATTAAGCAGAGCCTTTCCTTGGTGCTTTTCAAACACAGTTTGGCTCAATGGATAGGGAATCACAGATTCACGCCAGGGGCAGTACCTATGTCCCATATGGAGAGGGGCAATCTGTAAGCTACTCAAGGCATAGGCACATATTCATGCCATCCTTTCGTCACTAGGGGGCAATATATTGTGTAAAGTTGGGTTACACTGGTTAGGCTTGTAAGGGCTCTTAAGCCATTAGCCTAGTAATCTCTTATGAACCTATGAACCTATGGACGAAATTCACTGTTTGCACTTGTAAGATGAAATAAAAAAAGAAATAAAGCAGGTAACAATACGTGTGCTAAAGACAAAGCAAGTAACAATATTTGTGCTAAAGATAAACATATTAAGATGCAGCAGTTTCTGGTGATAAAAAATCAAAGTGTTACTGAGTTACAAGTATGCCTGTGGGTTCTGTATACATTTCAGACTGACAAAGCTGAGTTAATAAGTGTACTTGCAATACAAAATGAAACAATAAGGCTGTTGAAAAGGAAGGTGGCACCAGCATACAACGGGTCTATATTAGAACACCGAACTTTCAAAATTTCGAGTGTTCTAATATCAACCCATTTTCAGCAAATGCTGAAAATATCGAAGAAACTGAAAACCAAATTTTTTCCTAGGGAAAGAATTCAGTTGTCCGTTTCTGTTGCTTCGGTATTTTCAGCGCTGTGGTGGAAAGTTATGGGTCGGGTTCAGGTAAGTGTGTGATTGTGTGGACGTGAGGGTTAGGGCGCGGGTCAGGTAAGTGTGCAATGGTGTGGATGTGAGGGTTAGAGCAGGGTAGGTGAGTTAGGCTTAGGGTGCGGGTGAGGTGACTGTGCGATAGTCACGGACCTTAGGGTTAGGGTTTGGGTTAAGGTAAGTGGATAGTTAGTGGTGTATGTATAGTTTAGTGTAGGGTTAGGTGTAAGAGTTTAGGTGTATGTGTGTGGATTGCTGTTTGTTTGGTGTGCTTGTGTTGTGTGTATGTGTTTTGGAAAAGCAAATTTTTTCCCTAGGAAAAATTTTGCTGTTCTGTATGTTCAATGTTTTAAATTTTCGATTAATAGGGTTCGGTATTAGAACACTCGAAATTTTGAAAGTTTGTGTGTTCTAATATAGACCCCATACAACATAGTGACATTGACAGTCAAAATATATTTCAAACTGATGATGAAAAATTAAATAGTGCAATTACTAAACTGGATATGATAGCAGTGGGTACTGAAGTTTCTAACACATTGTGTGATAAACTCAGTAGGCAGCAACAAGAAAAAAACTGCTAACCAGCAAAACATACCAGAATATACTAAGTAACTGGTTAAAAAAACTAAATGCAGGTGAAAATGTTGTGCATAACTCAGAAGGAGAAGAAAAAGGCATGATTTTGATTTTGACATGCAAAAGAAAAGTCAGTCTAAAATCCATGCTGATGTTGGGTGCTTATAAATTGATAAGAAGAAAACATGTCAAGAACTACAACTTAAATTGGAGTTTAAAAAATATGACTTAAAGGTGGCAGCACTGAGAAGCAAGATGAAGCTCTGGGTAATGCTTTGGTCATTACTGAATTTCAGAATGCTCTGGCTATTACTGATTTGGATTATGGTGTGGTAAAGAGGCTTGAATCTGTAATACTGGTGCCATCAGGGTTTTAAAGAGACCTAAAGTCATTATGGAAGGAAATCTTGGAAATTAAAAAGGTTACAAAAAACATGTTAACAAAACAACCAATTGGGGTGATGCCAAACAAACTGACAAGTTAAACTTGATATTGTTTGAAAGGTTTATACAAATGAAAGTACAACATAAAACAGAACTAAGAAACAGAAGAAGCATTCTAGTTGATTGTCAGAATGGTCAGTAATGGCTGACAGCTGACCTTACGCATTTGGAAAGTACAAAACAAAAAACAGACATCTTGTTGAAAGAAGTGTTTGAACAAGTGGATGCAGATATGTACTGTGCATAAACAAATAGATACCCTAACTTAAAGTATGTCTAAGCTAAACAAGTCTGGGACATTTAAAAAAAGTGTGGTTCAATTGATGTGTGAAATATAAAGTGTAAAGGAAATCTTGATTCAAACTGAATTGCACTGGGTGCAAACATACACACTCATAAATATAAAGGTGCTGTGCATGTACCTGGTGTAAAGTCTATAAATACAAAATATTTTGAGTTACAAGAGTGTGCCTCTAAACCCAAGAAATGACCAGGCAAAATGATGCCATGCAAAGGAATGGAGTTTTGACACGAGTTTGTCAATTTAGTAAAATGTGTGGCTCAAAAGAAGAATCATACAAAGAAATGCAGGCTTTTGATGTAAATCCCGGTACAGGATCTAAAAATGTATTGTACTTTGTGCTGGGCATTTTTTTGTTTTTTGTTCAGTGGATAACATTAATACACAGCTCAAACTGTTAAAAAATACAGATCAAAATAAAAAATAGGTGTTAATTATGCAAATGAAAGACAGTAACAATAGAAAGGGCATTCTAAAGAATGATTCTCTTTCAAAGTACAAGTCTGTTAAAGCTGAGCTGATGAGTAAGTCCATTAAGAACCCTACACGAGAACTGGTTCAGCTAGTACAGTACTAGGAGACAAATGAAACAAGGGAAATAAAGTAAAAATGCAGTAAAACACAGGTAATGACAAAAAGATGTGCTAAATGCACACCAGAAAGTATAAATGTTGCTTTAGAGTGTACAAGGAAAGAAACTGCAGATAATATAACCAATTTAGTGAGTTAAATAGCTATCATGAAAGTTCCACATTGATCTGTAAAAGAGGACAGAAGCAAGTTAGTAATCTTCAGGAAAAGGTGTAAAACAAAGGCCAGAAACTGCCCTGTCTACATTTGCAGTGGTGACAAAGAGAGAAAGACCTTTGTCAAAGCTTATAATTGAAGGAAAATGTTTATTGACCCATACCACAGATGAAAAGAGCTTGGAGAAGGTGCTTGGCAGATACAGGAAGCTTTTGAAAATTACTGTGGTCCAAGAGGAAATTTGACTCTGTAACATCTGAAAATCCAGGAAGTGGAATTCTACTTTGGTAGTGCCAATACCTTAAGGGAGCAAAATCAATACAGTTTATAATTATTGCCCCATAACTTTGGCAGGAGTCACTGAAAAATCATTTGAGTAAGTAATTTCTGAGCTAACGACCATGAAACTAAAACCTGACCTGGATATTTAATGGCACGGATTCTGAGATGGAAGGTTGTGTGTGTCAAACCTAATAAATCATTACCAATATGTTTGGGAAGCTATGGATATGGGGTTGTCAGTGGATGTAATCTACTTGGATCTCACTAAGCCATTTAATTACGTATCTCTCAGTGAGATTATGAAGATAATGTGTAAAAATAATATCAATGAGTACATTCTAAACAAAATAATATCAATGAGTACATTCTAAACAAAATAATATCAATGAGTACATTCTTAACAAAATAATATAATTGAGTACATTCTTAACAAAATAATATCAATGCGTACATTCTTAACTCGGTATCTAATTGTGTCACCAATAGAACATTTAGTGTTAAAACAGAGGATGCTACATCTAGGGAGACACCTTTTACTGTCAGTGTGCTATGAGGATCAGTACTAGGACCAGTTTTGTTTATATTACTTATCTCAGACTTTCTAGTAACATGTTTACTGATGACATGAAAATTGGGACAATTGTGAGCTCACTGAAGAATCAAGCTAAATTGCAGGGGTTTGTGGATGCCTTATACTTATGTTCACTGAGAAAGCAAATGGACATTAATACCAGGAAAATAAAAGTACTGCACTTTGGCAAAAAACAATCCCTATTATCCGACACCATTAATAATGCAATACTTATGAGGTGAAGGTTAAGAATGTAGGTATTATTGTAAAGAACTTTTGTATGGCCTGTAGGTCGTGCCAAAGTAACCCTAGGAGGAGGAGGAGGAGTACTTCTCCTATAAAAGGGAATGGGACGTGGAAACAACAGGACTATTTTCTTCTCGGTGTATAGGGAATACATAAGGATGCAGGTGAGGGCCTGGTCCACAGGACATATACAGACAGGAGCCTGATACTAGGAAAGGGTCTTTCCAAGAGAGGTATATAGGGGTATAGCATGTTATCAAGGAAAGAGCCTGCTCAAGGGCGGTATTCCACAGACTTAAAAAGAGAGAAGATTCAGCCAATGTTGGGGCTGGAGCACTAGAAAGGCTAGGGGAAGAAGGAAAACAGCCTGTGTAAAGACAAAAGCAGGAAAGGCCTGCACTGCTGGTATAAATGAGACTGAAAAGAATTGTGAGTTTTTGAATTTTAGTGCAGTATTTTAAGTTCTGTCACTTGAAACTAAAAATTATTATATAACTGAAAGTATTTTATAGAATTATCAAATCTGAATGCCGATGTGACAAATTTAATTCAATAAAGGCATGATCTAAATTAGAAATGCAGTCCTTTAAGTGTTCTATAAAAGTCAAAGATTTGTATTATATGTGGCTTATGCAGTAAAAGGAAAGTAATGAAAAGTAGAAAATACATGCCATTCGAGTAAATTTTGATAATGTGTGCCTTGGGGTGGACCTTGAGTCACTGATATCTATTTATCTCTCTCCTATATATATATATATATATATATATATATATATATATATATATATATATATATATATATACACACACACACACACACACATATATATATATATATATATATATATATATATATATATATATATATATATATATATATATATATACACATATATAGGGTCTATGTCAGATAAACAAAAATGTAATCTCTCAAACGGTCATATGAGTGAATAATCATAACATCGAAATTTGCATTGTGGGGGGCTGTGCTCCCCACACCCCCCGCTAAATATATATTCCTACTCTGTGGTTGCACTACAGTGAGGAAAGGGCAAATATCCCATTCTTCACTGTACTGCAATCCCAAAATACCACTTCTGATGTTATGATTATTCACTCATATGAGCATTCGAGAGATTGCATTTTCGTTTATCTAAAGTAGACCCCATATATATATATATATATATATATATATATATATATATATATATAGTGTATACACACACACACATGCACTTGTTTGCTTCCCTGTGTGTTTACACGAGTGTATATATATATATATATATATATATATATATATATATATGCATTTCTGCATGTGTGCTGTCTGGGTTCCATACTGAATTTCACAGACTCATAACTGTGAGTCCAGGAATTATGAGCATAATTCTACAAAAATACTAGACAACAGCAAATATCAAAAATCAATGTTTCCTTTAAAGTTATTTTTGTATGAGGCGACCTCCACCTCGACTACTTATACATACTAATGCTGAGAATGTCATATATTGGATATACAGGAATACTCCAAGAAGCAGCAATATTGGTCTTGAAATATACAAGTCTGGATTTTTGTTCATTTAGGCTCGCTGTTCCAGGCCTCACATTATCGAGTCCCAGAATTAAACAGTCAGATGTTAAAAAGTGCAACCAGTTACAAATCTTATTTGCAGCAAATCACATTTTGGCTTATACACGGGTGTGGTAGCAAAATGAATCATGCCTATATGTTTTCGGCTTAGCATACAAGATTTGTGAAACTAAAGTGGGCCTTTTAAAGACTGCATAACATCATTAAAATACACACACACACACACACACACACACACACACACACACACATATATATATATATATATATATATATATATATATATATATATATAGTATACCATCCATTGTTCGAAAGTACCAATCGTCAAAAGGAAAAAAGTCCAGTAGAGATTATCAAAACACAGCTAATCACATGCACCTGTTTTTTGGGTTTTTTTTTTATCAGTAGACTGTGGTATAGTAGGGATCTGGGAACTTGTCCTTTCCTCACTGTGTTGCGATCGTAGAGTTGGTATTGGTATATATAATTAGTACAGGGGTGCAGTGGGGCTTTCCCTTGCAAAAACATGTTAAAAAGTTTTTTTTTGTTTTTTTTTAATTGGCTGGTGTTGAAAAAGTTGTGTTCAGTCACTTGTCATTTGATATTGTGATTTTTTGATTAAGCATCATACACCTGTAGATATATATACCCACACTAGAAAATGACACTTGGTTAAGTGATGAGAAAAAACAAAACTATACTATGGCAGACCCTCAATGGACCCAGGTAATTCTAGACCCATCAGCTTCACCAGTCTTAAATGGAAAATCATGGAACATATAACAGAACTCATCTATGCAAATATAACCAACTTAACTGGTCTAGACTCCATTCAGTTTGTTTTTCTTGAAGGACAGGTCCTGCCTAATACACCTTGTAGGTTATTCTCACTAAGTTTACTGAGGCTGTGGACGGTGGTCACTCAGTGCACTTTGCTTGTCTTGACCCAGTCAAGGCTTTAAATACAATCCTCCACACTGGTATTACTGACAAATTGGACAAACTTAATATAAACAACACTGTTACCCGTTGGATTCCTAACTGGCTTTCCAGCAGATCCCAAGTTGTAAAAGTTGCTCATACCCTCCCTCTGAACATAAAATTTTAACTAGTAGGATACCAGAGGAATCAGTGTTAGGCCCTCACCTGCATGACATGTATTTCACAAACACTCAAATGAATAGTGCATAAGTGTGTTTGACCATACTTGCTGATGACTACAGGCTTTGCACTATTATCTGCCCATTCACTGACATTAAACAGCTCCAGTAAGGGCTGTAATATGCATGTACTTGCTATATTTAAAGCAATGGTCTTAAAAAGCTAAATGTACCACAGTAGCATTTGCAAAAATGCTGCTCCTACCATATACATTATTAATGATACTCCTCTTCAGATAGACATGGTTATAACAGACCTTGGTAGGGTAGTTAAGCAGACAACTCTCTCTCTTATTCGGCTGTCATACTTCCACAAGAATCAAGAAATCCTCATCTGGCCCATTTAATTTCCGAGGGAACAGCTGCTAGATCCAAAGATGTAATCCTACCACTAAACATCTTCCTTATCAGACCCATCATCAAATACAATGTCCTCTGTTGTATTCACAAATCCAACCATACTGCTCACCTAAACAGGCTTCAAAGACTTATAACCACGAATATTAAAGCCCTTAAATCCTTCAGTTATTCTGTTCGATTAGCACAACTCTCCTTATACTCAGTAGTCTGATGATGGTGCCAAGGTGACGTATATTACACCTATTTGACCTCCTACTTCTTTGCAAAACCAGTGGCTCTACAAACACCTGTACTAGGGACCTAAATCTACACCAACAAATAAACAAGACTCAGTGGAGAAATAGGTTCTTAACTCAACTTCTGAGAGACTTGGTTGGCTATAATCACCTGCATTAGAAGCTGAAGTTAAGTACAAACTTGCAGTTTTAAAAGTACTGTATTTCATTTTTTCTGTTACCTAATTGTGTGTTTCACTGAATAGTGTGTGCTGTGTGTCTCTCTGCAGTTAGTTCCCCAGCCACCCTCCCTGTTCTTGTTGGTGGCTCTGGAATTGCCCGCCCCTCCTGTAAGTCTGTATTTGAACACTCCTCCTGAGTCCATCTCATTTGCACACTTAACTGAGTACAGTGAGATTATATTCTGATTCTAGTGTTCACTCTACTTAATGCAGAGAGGATTTAAGAAGGCCAACCCACTTAGGTTCTTCCTTCCTCTCTCCTTGCACTTTACTAACAAAAAAAAAAATGCGCACTTTATTCATCTCCTTTTACTGTATTTGTGTTTCCTCCTACTTTATTTTGCTTTTGCCTCTTCTTAAAAGTACTCAACTTTATTTATTCTGTTGCATTTATTACTGCTTGGTAGTAGCCTGATTAAATTGTAATTTATTCTAAGTCTTTTGGTTTAAGCACTTGGGCTTCATACCGGTTGTTTTACATTAACAAGGTTTGTGGTCTGCACTGTTGTGGCAGGACAAGTAGCTTACATCCTTCCAAGTTGGGAATTGCTGATTGAAGGCTCAGTGTCTGCTGTTCTAAAAGTGTATTAGCTCTGGTTTAAGCACTTGAGCTTCAGGCCAGTTATTCTACATTAAGAAGGTTTGTGGTCTGCACACTTGTGGGAGGAGAGGCTGGATTCTGCCCTTCTGAGCTGGGAATTTCTGGTCACAGGCTTATTGTGCCTGCTTATGTGAATTGTTTCTTTCTGAAATTGGTGTGCCTTGTTGCTGTAGGATAGACCAGATTCAGGCCTGCTGAATCTAGCTGTGTTTGTATAACTTGAGCACTGATCCAGGCCATCTCTTTTTGGAGAAGGTTTCCCTGCACCCTAGTAGCGGGAGTGTGCAGTTAGAACTTGTCTGATTGAAGACTGCTGGAACATGGCTCAGTTTTGAGCTTTTTTCTGGTTAATTGGGTAACTTGTTTAAATCACTTTCTTTTCTGTTGTTTTATACATATATATATATATATATATATATATATATATATATATATAAATTGCACTTTATTCATCTGCTTTTACTGTATTTCTGTTTCTTCCTACTTCATTACTAGGGGCATTGACTACAACTCTGATCTGAGATATATAACAATAAGTATCCTTTTCTGTGCATTTAAAGTGTTTTTTTGATTGCATCTGCTTTATTTTCTGAAAAAAAAAAAAAAAAAAAAATATATATATATATATATATATATATATATATATATATATATATATATATACTTGTTTCCCACCTTTCTAAGCTAGTATAGTCCAGTTTTCAGGTTAGTGCTGAATTCAGGGCTGTGTTACAAATATCTGTGTTTGCCCATACCTTACTTGGACAGAAGGAAGTTTCTCTGTTCACCTGTGAGAGAGGGGAGCTTTGAGCAGCCTATCTGTCCCTGGAGGAGTGGTTTCAGCCCATAAATTAGTAGTTTATTGGCCATTTTGGGCTAATTTCTATCTCTTTCATTTCCCTGCTATAAAACCGCATTTGCCCAGTTTTGCATGCCGGGCAGCGCCAGTTAGCTAGGGTATAATTATTCCCGGCTCCACAAAGTCTCCTCTTCAATTTTTCCCTTGGAACTAGATGAACTTTCAACTTAAGCACTCAAGCCATTCATTTCTCAGCCCGCACTTGCTCAAAACTCATAGCAAGCACTTATAAACCCTAGCACCAGACCCCCCTATACTGTACAGAAAGACAAGGCTCTCTATTCCACCTTACCAGCCATTCAGTAAAACAGTTCGCTGTACCTATCCAGGCATGTCCAAAGGGCAGTTTCAGCTGTACTCTCCAGTCCAACTGGTGAATCTAGCCATTTTGAGGCAATGTTACAACTGCCTCATGTACACAGTCAACCCTCTCCTCCTATCACCAAACACTAATACATGCGAGAGGTGCAATTATACAGCCAAACTTGAGGCTAAGCTCTCTCAACCCAAGACTGGATCAGACAGTCAAGAGGAGAAGGGAAGTACTTGCATCACACCACCAGTCTCACATAGACCCATTGCACTGGCAAAAAACACACATAAATACATAAAAACATACTCAGAGGCTCTAAATAAAAATCTGCAAAAGCAAGAGACCTCCAAAGCAGACATCCAAGCAACCTCCACCCCCCAACGCAAACCATGTAACACATACTTCACAAAACCAGTGTGCCACGCAATCACAGCCCTTAAGGCAAAATAACACACCCAGCATACTATTAATAGGTTACTCTATAGTCAGGCACACTGACATCCCACTCACTAGGCTGAATAAGGAGAAGGTTACTGTTAGCAGTCTGTCGGGTGCCAGGATCCACCACATAACACAACACTCAGGTCACTCCAGAACAAGTACAAATATGACTCTGTCATTGTCCATGTTGATGTGAATGACCTGAGCCGTACCTCCCTGGACTACATGAAAAGAGACATGGAAGAGCTCTCTGATCACGTAGCCCAGGCTGGTATGACCCTGACCCTGAGGAGCACCCTGCCCTCACCAAGAATGATACCACGATATAAAGAAAAAATGATCAATTTCAACAACTGGCTAAGTTTCTGGTGTCATTCAAAGGGGATCCAATGTCTGTCTGCCTGGGATGACATACTCGACAAGCCATGCTGCTTCGCTAGAGACGGCTTGCACCTGTCACCCTTAGGCTTTCGAATACTGGCCAAGGCTCTTGCCACCCCCATAGTGCCTTTTTTAGGCAAGGCTCAAAAGACAAACCCACCTCCGTAAATAGCACAAGTAACAAAAAACTGAGGGTAATGCTACTCAATGCCAGAAGTCTAAACCTCAAAATGCACATACTCGAGGCACTCCTCAGTATGGAGAAAATCGATATATGTGCAGTAACAGAAACCTGGTTTAAGGCTCCAGAGAGCACCCTAGCACTACCAGGCTACAACTCATACCATATATTTTGGCCACAGAACTCAGACTGAAATACAAAAGGTGGGGGTGTATCCATATTCATCAAGGATACCCACACCTCCAGGTTAGTGGCACAGCATGATGCTTCAGAGATCATCCACGTGCAACTAACAAAGGGCAAAACTGCAATTCAATTGTAGCTTGCTACAGATCACCCACCATGTCCCAGGATCCCCATTCCACATTTCTGGAAACACTGGGAAACATAAGGACCTACCAAACACCCTAATATTGGGTGATTTCAATTGCCCAAACATTAACTGGGAGAACTACTCAAGTACTAACTCCCTTGCCCAACATTTCCTAGACTTTATAAACTCAAACACCCTGGATCAACTGGTCAATACTCCCACCAGAGGTGACAACATACTGGACCTGGTCATCACCAACATGGGCGACCGGTGTTCTACACTGGAGGGCAACCCCTCACTGGTTAGATCTGGCCATAAACAAATTACTTTGGATATCCACATTCCGCCCCCACCCCCGGACAAGGAAACCATCATGAAAAACTTTTCAAAAGCAAACTTCACGTTACTTAAGACCGAGGTGGAAAGTTTCAAAGCCCCCGTCTAAAGGATAATGCTGTCCAAGCTGCAAAATCTTTTACTAATGCATTCGACGGGCACCTACAAGAATGCATGGATCGTGCTATCCCAAGCAAAACCAAGACTCACTCCTTCAAGAAAAGGAAACCAGTCTGGTGGACCCCTGCCATAAACAAGCTATACAATAGAAGGAGGAAACTAGTACAGAAAAGAGTAAAATCCCAAGAAGGAAAGATACCCCTGAACAGTATCAGCAAGAAACTACGATCCCTCATAAAATCATCCAAGGCGAGCTTCGAAAGAAAAATTGCCAAGGACTCCAAATATAACCACAAGGCATTCTTTAGCTATGTCAAGAATCTAAGTGGCAATGCTCAGATCTGCTCGGATTTAGTGCAGAATGGCACAAAATACACTGAACCAACCAATATTGCCAACATCCTGGCAGACAGGTTCAGTGCAAACTTCACCCCCCTCTCACCACCAAAAGGGCCCATAACCATAACAGAAGAATGTAGAGCCCCCGAAATCGCAGACACTTAGTTTAAAATAGCCCTCTCCAAAGCCAAAAACACAGCATTAATGGGACCAGACGATGTCTCAGGCTGTGTCTTACACGAGCTCAAAGACAAACTAACCCCTCACCTAAACACACTGTTACAACTCAGCCTCTCCACAGGCTACGTACCCATAGAGTGGCACACAGCAATGGTTATTCCACTCCACAAAGGTGGAGCCACAACAGACCCCAGGAACTATCGCCCAATAAGCCTGACTAGCTTGGTCTGCAAAGCTATGGAGCGCATCATCATGGAACTCATTAAAAAAGACATTGGGAACATCCAAACACTAGATCCTACCCAGTTTGGCTTTGTTAAGGGCAGATCATGCCTCCTAAACCTGGTGGACTTCTTTGAGACAGTTACCAAGGCTATAGTCGAAGGAAAGGTGGTACACACAGCCTACCTAGACCTTGCAAAGGCCTTCAACACCATTCCCCATTCTGGTATTATAGACAAGCTCACCAGCCTGAACATAAACCCCTATGTCACAAGATAGTTTGCCAACTGGCTCAGAGACAGAACCAACATGGTGAGAGTTGTGGGAGCTAGGTCAGACTATAAACCGGTTACAAGTGGCGTTCTCCAGGGCTCAGTCCTAGGACCCTTCCTGTTCAGCATATACTTCTCAGAGGTACAGGAAAGCACAGGAGGACTACGGCTAACCAAGTTCACAGCTGACTGAAAACTAGGGGCTATAATTGACTCTCTGGCTGACACAGACATCCTCCAAAAGGGACTCACTGAGATGGATACCTAGTGTCAAAATCATGGCCTCAAGCTAAATGCCAAAAAGTGCATAGTCATCCCCTTTGGAAAAAACAAAGTACCCACAAACTACCACATAGGTGGCAGTCCCCTAAATACAGAAAATGTAATAAGGGATCTGGGGACCCAAGTAGATAGTAATCTCTCCTTTGATAATCACATTGCCAAAGTGGTTAGAAAATCCTTCTATGTGGCCCACCTTATCAGAAAAGGGTTTGCATCCAGATCAAAAGAGGTCATTGTGCTCCTCTACTCATCACTCATCAGACCCATCATAGAGTACAACACCCCATTTGGGATGTACCTTACAGGACACCTGCAACAGCTGGAAAGACCACAGAAGTACCTCATTAAGAGGATCACTGGCCTCAAACAGATGCCCTATGCAGCTCGACTGAAGAAACTGTACTCGGTTGCATACCGACTACTCAGAGGTGATCTCTGCCTGACATACAAGGCCATGTCTAACCCAGAATTGATGGACATGCTCCACCTAAAAAAAACCTTATCCTCTCGAGCCACACGCTCTAGGGATCTAAACCTCACCACAACAATAAATAGGATGTGCTGGAGGGATAGATTCCTGTCCCAGAGACTTCCCATGCTTTGGAACAAGATTCCAGTCTACATCAGGCAGAGCTCCTTGCTAACACTCTTAAAGAGAAACCTTGACAGGTGGATGGGAAACATAAAGTTTACCCCGGGGATCACTTCAGTGGTTCTGCTGGACAGAGACACAGGGAACTAATCTAAGGGGGCAGCAAAAGCCAACACATTCTGGCTAGGCTTATAAATGCCTTCGGGCAGATAGTCTAGTACCTACCTATGAACCTATGAACCTATGAACATATTGACAGCCTATGGAACAAGTTACCACAAGTCAAGCAAAGTATTAGTTTGGCTACCTTTAAGGCAAGTCTTGATGACCAAATGAGTAGACGCAAAGTTACATCAAGATTACCATGCATAGCCCTACTGAATTTGGGAGATGAGCACTATTTACTGCTCAAAAAAGGTAGCAAGAAATTGTAAATGTATTTACACAGCTCTCAGGCAGAAGTCATAAATATGAACTGGATGACAAACACTGAAAATGCAAAATGCCTAAATGCATGCATTTCTGTGGCAGAAGGTCAAGATCAAGTCATTGTCATCAATACACAGTGCCCTCAGATGTCAACATATCCTCTGTTTTCTATACCATAGCAAGGTTTGCTTATAAAAGGTTGATTCCCTATTTTCCATTTTACTTTCTTTACTAAAAAGCAGGCAAAAACAGTAAAAGCTATCATCTCAATTAATGGTAGCAAATGCTTGGTTGTGGATGCAAGGTTGTGGAACTCACAGTCATAAGGGAAGGTTGGACAAGAGCCTGCTGTGCGTTGCTCAAAACCCCCAGGTGTTCTCAACTCTGCTAAGGAATTTCCCCAGTTTTCCTGCCTCTGAAAGAACCTCTAAGGGACACTTTCAAGTTGCCTGCTGGTACTACTAGAGCACCCAAGTCCTGTCTGAAACGTCCTGCTGTGCGTTGCTCAAAACTCCCAGGTGTTCTCATCTCTGCTAAGGAATTTCCCCAGTTTTCCTGCCTCTGAAAGAACCTCTAAGGGACACTTTCAAGTTGCCTGCTGGTACTACTAGAGCACCCACGTCCTGTCTGAAACGTCCGGCTGTGCGTTGCTCAAAACTCCCAGGTGTTCTCATCTCTGCTAAGGAATTTCCCCAGTTTTCCTGCCTCTGAAAGAACCTCTAAGGGACACTTTCAAGCTGCCTGCTGGTACTACTAGAGCACCCAAGTCCTGTCTGAAATGTGTATGTACACTATAGTGCTGCATATCACTATATGTGCATTTATTGTTTTTTTCCCCCTGAGCGCTTGCTAGCAGCCTGCCCTAGAGTCTAAATACCTGCATCCCTGTAACTCAAGCCCTGATATTTCTCACTTAAGCCACGAGGTGGTAGTACATCACCTCCTTTTTCCTTCCAGGCTCTTGCTACTGTTATGTAACCCTATCTTTGCATCTATTTTTCCCTCCTAATTAAATAACCCCCTCCTGCTACAGTTTTCTTTACAGGTTTCAAACCTACCCCATACCCATAGTACCTCTTCACTTCTGAGCTTACTCCCTGCTCCATTGATAGTTTTTTTCTGCTGGCTTCTGCTCTGTTGCCTTCTCCTTTGGCTCTCACCATTCAACTATTACCTGCATTCATAGTACACCTCACCCCTGCCCCCACTCTCCCTCCTTGCCTGCTTATCTTCTAATCCCTTACTATCTCTTCCTGCCCCGTCGTATTCCTGTTCCCTCCTACTCCTCCTTCCACTACACTGTTGGTCACCTCCCTACTTCCTGCCCCTTCCTCCCCATTCTGATACCTAGCCAGGTCTCGTTCGCTTGATTCCTGTCTCACTCTTCCCTTCTCCTTTCTCCTAAACCCTGCCCCAAACCTATATATCTATCCTAGTGTTTGTGGCACCATTTTTAAAACTCTGGAACTGAGAGTAGTCTTCTCAGGTCCCCTCCTGTTTCCTTCTTTTGTAGGCTGCTAGCGCCGTTCATGGGTAAGTGTTCTTTTTATACTGAATTGATAAATGTTCATTTTTGCCGCTGTTGACCTTTATCTGGTTATTTCTCATCCAAGTGCAAATACTGCCTCTGAGTCCTATATCATCACGGACTCAGTAGCTCAAAATATGAACAAAACCATTCTTAGACTGCTTTACTGCAACCTCTAGAACAAGTTACCAGTTACTCCTATGAGTGCAATAGTCTTGGTTCTGAGCTATTTTTGAATGTGTTGTCAACAATTATTGTTTTTTAACTGGTTGTGCGAATACCTCTGTTACAATCTAATATTTGTATCAGGTAGTGTTTTGTGATCTTGTGAGCATTTGACTTGGTTCCAAGTCATTTTTGGAGGTGTGGCTGCAAGTTTTTTGATAATATTGCAGCTGAATTGTGTTTGGTTTGTCTGAGCTGCAGTTTTCCTATCTTAAACCTCTGATAACATTCTAGTCTAAATATTTAACTTAATTTAATTTAAATATTTAACATACCTAGCTATACTAGAGATGTGTAGTTCTTGTTTTGCATTGAAGTTGGGTTATGAACTTCTATTAATTGGGTTTTAGAAACCTTAAAATGTGTGTTGAATTGTTTTGTGACGATAGTTAACCTAACTTATTTGGATACAGCATTTGATTTTGAATGAGGCTGTTTATATACATTCTATATATACAATATATATATAATAATCAGCTTTACTTTAAATTATCAAGTTAAAAGTTTTGCAATATTGATCTAATTATTTAATTAACTAATTGCTTGATTGAATGATAAACTTGAATATATATAAAGCTAGTGGTTTTATGATATGATTAGATCTGAAGAAGCGTGCCTTGGGAGTACGCGAAAGCGCTCATCTGTTCTAAATAAACTTGGTCAGTATTTTATCTTATCGTGGGGGTCCGTCTCTGGTTTTTATATCATCTGCTTATTCTTTTACGAAGTGGACCTTCAGGTGGTAGCGTTTTACTATTTTTTGCTACTGTTTGTTCTTTTTGTTCTACGCTGCTATCACACGATGGAAGATATAGTCATTGAACTTGACTATAATCCTCAAGGACAGGATTTAAATAGGAGATGGAATAATCTATTAGAGCAGAGAAATAACCCGTTATTGGAAGTGGAATTGACACAATCTACAACAACTCTGAATACAGGTAACAGAGATGTCATGATTGAGTTCAACGTTGTTTTTAAAGAACTGGAAAATAGCTTATATAAACTGCTTAGACTTATATGGCAGAGATGCCATATGGAAGCATGCTTACACTTTAAAGTGTTTCCCCGTGGTATGAGAGTGTTATGCATGCCATCCTATGGTGAAAGCCATCCTGAACTTCTAAAGAGATGGCAAAAATTAAATATTGAACTCAGTAACAACTGCATAAAGTTGTTAATTGACTACTTTTTACCAACTTAAAGAGAATTGAATCTAAAAGTAGAGACTTTGAATAAAGACCTACATGATAGATTTAAAGGGGAAATGTATGAAAGGAAGCTTGAGATCTTATACTGTCAAGTCGCTGCCTATTTTGACAATCTACAACAGATTAAACATCGCAAACTCCAGCACGATCATTCTGATTTTGCTAAGGGTCAGGTTTTTGTATGGCCAAGATATCAAAACAGCAATGAAGCCATGTCTCACAATCAGATTCCTTCTACTACTGAGCACACTGAACCTACAACGCAGCAAGTTGATTCCCTTTTAAGTGCGACAGCGCTAACGAATACTGCAGAATGCATGATGACATCACAGTTGAATAATGCAGATTCTATAGAGAACACAAGGGTAGATACGCCTCCGCCTAACCAGCAAGCAATGGTAAGACAGAAAACTAGTGATATGGGAGCAAAACCGAAAACCCTCAACGGCAGTATTGAACGTTTTTTACCGTTTCCAGTGCAGCAGCGGATGACTCCGAGAAGCAGGTCCAACAGTCGAGACAGAATGAAGAGGAAATATTCAGGTGAGAATTTCGAACGAAGGAGACGAGTGAAAGACTGAAAGAACTAATTTTTAATTATTCCAGGTTTGAACGTTCTGCCACTGATTCTCTTTTATTGAACAAAGGGTTAACGTACATTCCTTCTCAAATTAGTAATTTAAGTGAAGTATTAATGGACTTAAGACTCTTTGCACGTAGTTTATCTTTAAAGCTGCTTTATGCTGCTAATGATAAAGATCATATTTATGACAATGTCACCTGTAGTTTTAGAAGAAAGAGTAATTTTATACCTGTGTCACCTTCTAATGTCGAGTGTTTTGTGAAGGTGTGTGAAAGTGAATTTTATACATATTTTCTAGGATATGAATATAAATCCATGTATTATAACCTCAGTAAAAACGAATGGGATTCTATACATACCCTCAGAGATAATGCTGATCTCATGATTAAACCAGCAGATAAGGGGGGGGGGTTAGTATTGCTTAATACTGAAGATTATAAAAACACAATGAATGAAATGTTGGATGACACTGAGACCTATATGGTAATTAATTATGATAAATTGGAGAAAGTAATAAATGAAGTGCATAATGATTTATATGATTTTCTTATGTGCCGACAGATAGATCATGAACTATATTTATATTTTTTGATAGAATATCCGCGTATACCCTATATAAAGGGCCTACCCAAAATACATAAAAATACCTTTCCGTTACCAATGCAACCAATAGTAGTAGGCAACGGTTGGGTTACAGAAACAATTTCTTTGTTTTTGGAAAAGAAATTGAGCCCTCTGATTCAGGGGATACCATCCATACTAAAGGATACCTATCAACCTTTGGATACATTGAATAATTCATTTAGTAATAGTTTACCAGAAACATGTTTGTTAGTGACATTAGATGTTAAGAATTTATTTACTTCCATTCCGAACAACTATGGCCTGGAAGCTATTAGGCAAATCTTAAATGATAGTATAAATTTTACCACTGATGAACAAATATTATTTAGTGCCTTGCTAGATATGGTTTTGTCTAATAATGTATTTACTTTTGATAATAGACTTTATTTGCAGAGATGGGGGGTAGCTATGGGGACCCCCTGTGCAAATACCTATGCCAATCTAGTTGTACATCATTGAGAGAAATCTTTTCTTTTTAATAGTTCATATTTTACTAAGATACTTCTGTATAAAAGGTTTGTAGATGATATTCTTTTGTTCTGGAATGGGACTTTAGATTAGTTAACTGTGTTTATTCAGTATTTAGAATCTACCACTGAGTTTTTTAGATTTACCATGGAACACTCTTATGTTAATATAAGTTTTCTAGACATTACCATCATAAAAGACACTCAGGGTTTTTTAAGCACATCCCTATATAGAAAATCCTGTTGGAAAAACACTTTACTTCATTTCAATAGCATGCATCCGAGATTTATTTTTCGGAACATTATTAAAAGTCAGTTTACTAGGCTTACTAGGTTATGCCAAGATCCCTTGAAGTTACAAGAACAAGGAGATTTATTGTAAGATCTATTTTTAGAAAGGGGTTATAACCCTGAGATGGTTCGAACCAGTAAGAATTCAATATTGAACGATACATTAGAGGCTAGTCAATTTAATTCTAGACGTTATAAAAGTTTTCATAGAGCCACTAATGAATCCAAGGTGACCTTTATTACCAGATTTACTAGTGATAATAAAGCTATAGTTAAGATTATATCTGACAATTGGCATATACTTACGATTGATACAGATATAAAGAAAATAACAGGAATTAGACCTACCTTCACTTACAAGAACAGTAAGAACTTAAAAAAGGCTACTTTGTATTGAACGTAACCATGCAGAAGTCAGGCCTTCTAGATCTTTGAATAAATTTGGCACTTATCCTTGTGGTAAGTGTAATATGTGCTATATGATCTCTAAGGAACATATTTTTATACATCCTACTTTAAAATACAAATTTGAACCTAGGTTTTTTGCTTCCTGCAATTATATGAATCTTATATACTTGGCGAACTGTGAACAATGTCATGCTTTTTATATAGGCATGACTACCAGGAGGCTAAAAGATAGGATATATAATCACATCTATGATATCAAGAAACTTGATCAAAGAAATGCACTAGCGAAACATGCCTTAATATACAAATGTCACAACTTTAAGTTTAGGGTACTTCAAATAGTACCCCTTAACAAAAGAAAGGGCAACCATTTTAATGATCTAGAGAGTATAGAACTCAAATGGATTTTAAAACTGAGAGCACATCAAGACCCTGGACTAAATCAGTTTATTAGCATAAAACCTTTGCTTGAAGCGCGAAAACGTACATGAACATCAGACATCCTTGTATTTTTGTATTTTTGTACTTTTGTACTTCTATATTTCTCTATTCTTGCAGCTTTTTGGATGTCTCAGTTTTTTATGCTATAAATTTTTGTCTATATATATTTTATTACTTTTACACAAACATGAATTGTCTTTATTTTATATGGGGTTTTATACCAACAGCATGTATAATATGTTTCCCACAACCTATACATCTACAAGTTTGTAAATATTTAACATACCAAGCTATAATAGAGATGTGTAGTTCTTGTTTTGCATTGAAGTTGTGCTATGAACTTTTATTAATTGGGTTTTAGAAAGCTTAAAATGTGTGTTGAATTGTTTTGCGACGATAGTTTACCTAACTTATTTGGATACAGCATTTGATTTTGAATGAGGCTGTTTATATACATTATATATATATACAATATGTATATAATAATCAGCTTTATTTTAAATTATCAAGTTAAAAGTTTTGCAATAATGATCTAATTATTTAATTAACTAATTGCTTGATTGAATGATAAACTTGAATATATATAAAGCTAGTGGTTTTATGATATGATTAGATCTGAAGAAGCGTGCCTTGGGAGTATGCGAAAGCACTCATCTGTTCTAAATAAACTTGGTCAGTATTTTATCTTATCGTGGTGGTCCGTCTCCGGTTTTTATATCATCTGCTTATTCTTTTACGAAGTGGACTTTCAGGAGGTAGTGTTTTACTATTTTTTGCTACTATTCCCACGCTCTAGCTAATGGCTGTTGTCCATCATCTCGTATGCACCAATTTAGCCTAACCCTTTGCCTCGGGTCTAACAGGGAACTCTACTATTAAGCAGGGGTTAGAGCCCTAAAACATTTTTTAAGCTTTCAGTAGGCAAGCAAGGTTTTGTGCCGTGATACACGTAGATGGCGTTTCTTTCCACACTTAATGCCCCATGGTCTAAACATAAGTGAATATTAACTGGTAAAGCATGGTTTCTGAGCCCCACACATGCTTACTGTAATTTGTAAAACATTTTCTGGCTGGGATTATCTTGACTGGGTGAATGATAACTATGCCCTAGTAGCAAGCAGTCATATTTCTGGAACATTATAACTCAAAAAAATTTAAACAAAAAAGAGTGCACCTACTCTTATATTTAACTCACTCACTGGCTGGGATTATCCTGACTGAGTGAACTGGTCACTGTGGCTCTAGTCACAAGTCGTCACATTTTTGGAACAGAATCAAAATGTAAAAAAGAAAGATAACTCGGCTATGCGATCTGGCTACACTAACTCAGAAGCTGTATTATCTGCTAATCTCTGAAGTGGGCTGTAAGTGCTATACATGCTGCATTAGCGTTATTCAAAGGTTTCCTACGCTTCATTCTTGAGGCCTGGAACAAAATAAATGGTTTAAATCTACTGGGTAAACTGCAGCTCATACCCTACAGTGCTCCTTTTCAAGTCTGGAGTACTCAAATACTCAAACTGAGTATACCTGAACAACTTTCTTGTTCATTGTTTTTACTTATGTTTCTGTTCTAACGATACTGCTAGCTTAACTTTTTTACTGTGATTTTAAATCTGTTTTAGCACTGCTGCTGTATAAATACCACCTTTATACTTTTACCTGCATTTCATGTTTCACTCTTAGCTTACTTCCACTACATATACATTCTCTAGGCTACCCATATATAGTCAGTTTATACAGATTTTACAAATCAACTTCCCATACTGCTGTATAAATTCATAATTTGTTTAACTTAACCTATCTCTTCCATTACAGCCTGCTGTGCGTTGCTCAATACCCCCAGGTGTTCTCAACTCCGCTAAGGAATTTCCCAAGTTTTCCTGCCTCTGAAAGAACCTCTAAGGGACACTTTCAAGCTGCCTGCTGGTACTACTAGAGCACCCAAGTCCTGTCTGAAACGTGTATGTACTCTATAGTGCTTCATATCACTATATGTGCATTTATTGTTTTTTTTCCCCTGAGCGCTTGCTAGCAGCCTGCCCTAGACTCTAAATACCTGTATCCCTGTAACTCAAGCCCTGATATTTCTCACTTAAACCACTAGGTGGCAGTACATCACCTCCTTTTTCCTTCCAGACTCTTGCTACTGTTATGTAACCCTATAGTACCTCTTCACTTCTGAGCTTACTCCCTGCTCCATTGATAGTTTTTTTTTGCTGGCTTCTGCTCTGTTGCTTTCTACTTTGGCTCTCGCCATTCTTCAACTATTACCTGCATTCATAGTTCATCTCGCCCCTGCCCCCACTCTCCCTCCTTGCCTGCTTATCTTCTAATCCCTTACTATCTCTTCCTGCCCCATCGTATTCCTGTTCCCTCCTACTCCTCCTTCCTCTACACTGTTGGTCACCTCCCTACTTCCTGCCCCTTCCCCTCCATTCTGATACCTAGCCAGGTCTCTCTTGATTTCTGTCTCACTCTTCCCTTCTCCTTTCTCCTAAACCCTGCCCCAAACCTATATAGCTATCCTAGTGTTTCTGGTGCCATTTTTAAAACTCTGGAACTGAGAATAATCTTCTCCGGTCCTCTCCTGTTTCCTTCTTTCGTAGGCTGCTAGCGTCGTTCTTGGGTAAGTGTTCTTTTTATACTGAATTGATAAACGTTCATTTTTGCCGCTGTTGACCTTTATTCGGTTATTTCTCATCCAAGAGCAAATACTGCTTCTGAGTCCTATATCATCACGGACACAGTAGCGCAAAATCTGAACATCACCATTCTTTGACTGCTTTACTGCAACCTCTAGAACAAGTTACCAGTTACTCCTACGAGTGCAATAGTCTTGGTTCTGAGCTATTTTTGAATGTGTTGTCGCAATTATTGTTTTTTAACTGGTTGTGTGAATACCCCTGTTACAATCTAATATTTGTATCAGGTAGTGTTCTGTGATCTTGTGAACATTTGACTTGATTCCAAGTCATTCTTGGAGGTGTGGCTGCAAGTTTTTTGATAATATTACAGCTGAATTGTGTTTGGTAGGTTCGAGCTGCAGTTTTCCTATCTTGAACCTCTGATAACATTCTAGTCTAAACGGTCACAGTGTTCCCATGCTCTAGCTAACAGCTGTTATCCATCATCTCATATGCACCAATTTAGCCTAACCCTTTGCCTCGTGTCTAACAGGGGAACTCTACTATTAAGCAGGGCTTAGAGCGCTAAAACATTTTGTAAGCTTTCAGTAGGCAAGCAAGGTTTTGTGCCGTGATACACGTAGATGGCATTTCTTTCCACACTTAATGCCGCAAGGTCTAAACATAAGTGAATATTAACTGGTAAAGCATGGTTTCTGAGCCCCACACATGCTTACTGTAATTTGTAACACACTTTCTGGCTGGGATTATCTTGACTGGGTGAATGATAACTATGCCCTAGTCGCAAGCAGTCATATTTCTGGAACATTATAACTCAAAAGAATTTAAACAAAAAAAGTACACTTACTCTTATATTTAACTCACTTACCGGCTGGGAATATCCTGACTGAGTGAACTGGTCACTGTGGCTCTAGTCAAAAGTCGTCACATTTTTGGAACAGAACCAAAATATAAAAAAAGAAAGATAACTCGGCTACGCAATCTGGCTACACTAACTCAGAAGCTGTATTATCTGCTAATCTCTGCAGTGGGCTATAAGTGCTATACATGCTTCATTAGTGTTATTCAAAGGTTTCCTACGCTTCATTCTTGAGGCCTGGAACAAAATAAATGGTTTAAATCTACTGGGTAAACTGCAGTTCATACCCTGCAGTGCTCCTTTTCAAGTCTGGAGTACTCAAATACTCAAACTGTGTGTACCTGAACAACTTCCTTATTCGTTGTTTTTACTTGTGTTTCTGCTCTAACGACACTGCTAGCTTAACTTTTCTACTGTGATTTTAAATCTGTTTTAGCACTGCTGCTTTATAAATACCACCTTTATACTTTTACCTGCATTTCATGTTTCACTCTTAGCTTACTTCTACTACATATACATTCTCTAGGCTACCCATATATAGTCAGTTTATACAGATTTTACAAACCAACTTCCCATACTGTTGTATAAATTCATAATTTGTTTAACTTAACCTATCTCTTCCATTACAGCCTGTTGTGCGTTGCTCAAAACACCCAGGTGTTCTCAAGTCTGCTAAGGAATTTCGCCAGGTTTCCTGCCTCTGAAAGAACCTCTAAGGGACACTTTCAAGTTGCTTGCTGGTACTACTAGAGCACCCAAGTCCTGTCTGAAACATGTATGTACTCTATAGTGCTGCATATCACTAAATGTGCATTTATTGTTTTTTTTCCCCTGAGTGCTTGCTAGCAGCCTACCCTACTCTAAATACCTGTATCCCTGTAACTCAAGCCCTGATATTTCTCACTTGAGCCACTAGGTGGCAGTACATCACCTTCTTTTTCCTTCCAGGCTCTTGCTACTGTTACGTAACCCTATCTCTGCATCTATTTTCCCTCCTAATTAAATAACCCCCCCGCTATAGTTTTCTTTACAAGTTTTAAACCTGCCCTATACCCATAGTACCTCTTCACTTCTGAGCTTACTCCCTGCTTCATTGATAGTTTTTTTCGCTGGCTTCTGCTCTGTTACTTTCTCCTTTGGCTCTTCCCCACTCTATTTGCCCTACGGGCTCACTCTGCTCCCCTACCCTACCCCCAATTCCCACCCACCTGCAGTGTTCCTTCAGTTATTCTTGCCTCACTCCACCCACCCAACTTAATTACCCAATAGGAACTCTTCCCTCATCACCACACCTATGTACAATCATCCCACTTAAACACATCATTCTCTCTACCTCACTATCAACCAAAGCTCACCTAACCTTCTCTTATCTTTCCCTAAACCTTATTCCTCCTTACAGCTATCATTCTCTCCTCTTAATTTATACCTAGCTTTGTCCCTTGGCATAGTCATGCTCTCCTTACTTATCCACACCCACCAGGCTCCTTGTTTCCTCCTTCTGTTCCTAGTTCCATTCTGCTATGCCAGCTCATACTCTTCCAATTCCTGTCCTATATTTGCTCCAACAATAACTAGCACACTTACCCAACCTCACCCACAACCTTACTCACACTTCCACTCTATCTCCTCCTCTCTCATTCAGCCTAACCCCCTGCTCTTTTTCCACCCAAAAATCTTATCCACCTCAGCTAAGTTACTGACACCAAAACTAAGCCTAGATCTACCTTACCTCTTACTCAGCAAACCTAAATGGCCAAATGTTACTACCTGCAATAACCTTATCTTAGCCAGATGCATCCATCCTAACCCTGGTCCTAGTCCCCTAGTTAAGAATTCCTTCCCCTTATCTCCCTCCTCCCCTCACAATACTCTTAAAATGTTTACTATCAATGCCCAGAGCCTTAACAATAAACTACACAAATTTCACGCTTGGCTGAGCCATAACCAAGCAGACATCTTAGCCATCTCCGAAACATGGCTCAAACCCTATATCCCCGACTCCAAAATTCTACCCCCAGGATTTCACACCCTTAGAAATAACTGACTAAACAGAAAAGGTGGAGGCACTGCCTTAATTTAATCCAATCTTCTAACTGCAATCCCCCTCCAAATTCCAATTCCACAATTCAAAAACACTGAACTTACAGTTGGACTTCTAAAACTAAAACACAAGAATATCTGCATCATTGCCCTATATATTTCCCCTGGTAACAATATTCCTGTCCTCGAGGATATTCTCCTATGGGCTTCTACTAAAATTAACTACGAAACTTATATTCTTGGGGATGTTAATATAGACTGGAACAAATTCAATACTCCCTCTCTTTCCATAAACCTCTATAACTTTACTCAGACTATCCTATCCATCACCAGACCCAACAAAATAAATCCCCCTGGATCCACTGTTGATTGTATCCTAGTCTCCTACCCAAACAAAATAACCAACTGTGGCACTATTCCTGACACCATTAGTGACCACCTCCCAGCTTTCCTCCATCGTTCCACCAGCTCCACACCGCACCAACACCAATACATCCTTACTCGCAATCGTAGTCACTTTAACCCCACAGCCTTCTCAAATATTCTCAAACAAATGAACTGGCAAAAACTATACACCCTTCCTCTTGACAATGCTATAGCCGACTTCAACTCGATTTTCTTAGACACTCTAAACTCCCTAGCCCCTCTAAGAAACAAAAGGATAAGAACTGACACAGCTCCATGGCTATCCAAAGATACAAAACAAATCATGCTCCAAAGAGACAAATTATGGAAGCTTTACCAGAACAATAAATTGCCCAGTACCTTCCTCCAATACAAACAGCTCCACAACCTTGTTAAACAGCTAATCACTGAGGACAAAAAATCCTATTATATTAGCCTGCAATCAAACAACAACAAAAACCCAAAACAGTTTCAGAAACCTATAAGCACTCTTCTCAATCCAGGCTCCAGAGATAACCCTTGTCCAGACCCAAGCAAATCCAACCTTGAACTAGCATCATAATTCAACACATTCTTCACAGAAACTATTTCTCACTTGACCAAAACCTTCCCCAGCAATAGCTGCCCAATATCTCATTTCTCTCCATCTAACTCCCCCAACAACCCTCCCCTTATGTTCGAGCTCAAACCTGTCTCCACAAACTTTACAAAATGACTTCTGTCCAAACTCAAACCCTGCACCAACGCTCCAGACAATATTCCCTCTTCCTTCCTAAAATGTGCAGCTGATGGCATTGCTCTTCCATCCTATTGCTCTCCTCTCACCAATTTCCAAAATCCTAGAAAAATGCATCCACTCCCAACTGTTGCCCTTCCTGACCCACAACCATCTCCTGACACCCACCCAGCATAGCTTCCACCCAGGACATAGAACTATAACTTCACTACTCTCTTTTCTTGATACTGTTAACCAAGCCTGTGATTCTGGACACCTAGTTTCTACTGTTTTACTTGATCTTTCTAAAGCCTACGATACTGTTTCTCATAATCACCTTCACCATCATCTCTCAAGCCTTCATCTCACTCCAAATACTATATCTTGGTTCTCTAGCTATCTGTCAGAAAGATCACAGGCAGTTAAATGGAAGAACTCCATCTCTACCTTCCTGCCTACCTCTTCTGGAGTACCACAGGGATCTATACTAAGTAGGACCTCATCTGGTCACTCCCATTAGTTTACTGCCAATTGCCTATTGGAGGAAGGGAGTTGCAAAATATACTGCATACAATTTTTAAAAAATAATTTTATGTCTACAAAAAGATGTGGGAATTTTTCTGCAGTTCTAAAAATCATGGCTATGCCCATGGTAGAAGGAAGAAAAGAATGTCCCCTGCTTGATGGAGCCCACCAGACCTGAAAACCAGTCTCATCCTCAGAATAAGGTGCCCTGGAACTGGGAAGAATAAAATCCATTCTCTGGAGACAGTGACCTGCAAGACAGGCAAGGGGTACCCTAGAAAGGGAGCTCCAAGAAGCACATGTATCCATGTTTCTGCATCCTGGGCCCCTCCTACATATCCAGATGAAATACCTAGAGGAGGTGAACCCTACATGGTGGAAGAAGAATCCAGCATGGAGCGGCCAATGCCTAGAAATTGAATACCCTCCAGGCACAAAGCTCAGAAAGGTTCTTCAGCTAGAGAAACACTCCTCACAAGAACAGCTTCCACAGAACTCAGATGGGTCCATAAGTTAATGCAAGGCAACAGTGTTCCAATACCTCAGAAACAAGATATCCAGTAGTTCCATTCTAACTATGCTATGTCAGTGGTGAATCATTGGATAGCATTAAGGCTGAGGTTCAGTAACACTTCTCTTTCTCAAACTGGTTGGAAGGCAGCCTATCCACAGCATACAGGGAAGGAATCACTTTAAAGGGGAAGCAGTGTTCCAGGTGATCCATTTTCCCTCCTAAAACAGGGGTAGCATTATTAGCCAAGTGGACCACAGCCTCAGTCTAAGGCCAAAGAAAGACAACACATGTACTCCTCAACTCCATGATCAGGTAGAGCATCCCTTGGCAGCAGGTGTGGGAGACTGTCTCTGTTCTTTGCATATCATGTTAAATTGCATGGAACAGCAAAAAAAAAAAAAAAAAAAAACACAAAGTGCTACTTAAGCAGGTGCTCTCATAGGAAGCAATCCAGAAACAGCCTCTTGGAGGAACCTTGGAATGCTTTCCTCCAGTCCCTGATACTCCACACAACCCTGTTATTTAGAATCTGGTCAGAGGCCTTTGAGAGGAAAACTGCCACACACACAGTAGGGACAAGTGGGGAAATCTAAACCCTGCATCCTGAACACGAGACTTTTTATTCTTTCTGGAAGAGAGAGAAGTCAGTCGGCAGAAGAACAGACTGGCTGCAAGGAAGTTGCCTGCTTGATACAAAAAAGGCATTAATCAGGATTAAAGTCCCTTCACAAACAGCCTACTTATGTTAAACTGAGACACCAGAAAAATGCTGTGCAAGTCATCCTCTTAGGGTGATGGAGTTGGGGAAATGAAAGCAACTAAGTCAACTTTTGTTTTCTTTTTTTGCAGCATTTTTGTCTCCTCACAGCTGTCCATGAGCTACTCCCAGAGCCTCTCTTTGTCCACTGGGTCTACCAAACCTGACTAGACTCTCCCAGACTAACTCTTACCAATGTTCAGGGCCACTGAGAAAATGAAGGTTTCCCTGGGCAGCATCATAATGTTGCAGAGGATTCTTTTTTCTCCTAAAGATCCATGCCTTATAGATGCCTGCCCTATGCCAGGAAAAGGCAGGCAATGGGCTACATTGGCATATTATCCTTTCCTCACATGTGACTCAGCCATAATTCTGCCTGCCTGTGGACAACAGCCCTCATAACCCTGGATTCCACTGCAGATCACTTATGAAAGTGAATTTGAGCACATGCCCACCCCACCTAGGATGTTCCCACCAAAACTCTGAGCCTACACTGTGAAGCACCTGAGCTGGTAATCAAACTCAGGTTGCCTCAGCCATAGTCAGAGTTTTATCCCTCTATATCACCAATGCAGGCTGAAAGCAATTAAGCCAATGGATGTGGTAAGGCAGGATTGTGCCAACATGGTAGTGGTAGTTTTTGAGGTGAAGGTATGACCTTCCTTGATCCCAGAGTTAGGGAAGATCTCCATATCAGTTAACAACCTCTCCATCAGGGCAAGTAACATGAATCTGAGGGCAGCAAGCCTTGTCTCCCATTTAGAACACCCAGTCTAGCAGCTAGACAGGAGTGTATTTGAGGCTTGGTTAACACAGTGCACCTACTGGGACCATGGAGATATCCGCCTTAAGGTCCTGAGACAACTCACTTCAGTCAACTAAAAGATGACATACAGCACCAGTCCTCTTGAGAGCAAAAGCAGCACAGTGAGGGTGCCTGCAGACTCTGAAGACAATTACAACAAAGGTTGGATCAAGAAGAGGAACACCAACACATGTAGACAATCAGTTAGCCAATGCCTGCCCAGACATAGGAACAAACAAACTCTCATGCTTCATATAACCTCCATAAAGGAGACCACATCCTATAATAAGCAAGCAGAACTCAGGGACTTTGAAGCTTCAGCTGTCTCAGAAATGAAGACCCCCCCACTCCTGGATCCCCCAAAGGAAGCCCCCAATTCCAGGATCTAGCTCTCACCAGGACTTGTGACAATGTGAATATGGATGTGAGACACAGATTTACAGGTAGTCTAGCCAGACAATGGCCATCTGTGATCCTGACTACTAAATTTGCTCATAAGGAGGACAGGTCTTCACCAGATTAGAAGCTAGCATTCAGAAGAGGTCTTTGTGGGCTTACAGGTAAAGTACTGCAACTATTACAGAAGATCCCATAAACAACCAAACAAGTGTATGACCTCTTGTGCCTGGTGCATTAAACCTAGACAGGGCATACCATGTGACCACACCTCTATCTGGACCAAACAGTCCAGACAGGATGAGGAGGAGGCCCAAGGAGAACTGCACAGTCTCTGCAGTCAGATGATTCTGGGGGCAGAACCTCATGATTATGATGGGTAGACAGAGGACCAAGATAGTCAGGTAGAGAAGGGGACACAAACATCCTACAAAGCAGCCGCCAGACCTTAAGTTCTTTACAGAAATATTAACCTAATCAGAATTGAACCCCTGTTAGCCAGGGATGATAACCAACCCATAGACGAGAGACCTTAGAAAACACAAGCCTTATAAGAGGCAAAACCCCCAACAAATCCTCTAAGCAGAATCTCAGACAAAACTCTGATCTTTATGCCAGACATTGACATGGACCCTCCCACTGGACTCCCAGTGAACCTACTTCATCTATTCATTTCAAATTTAAAAATGCAACAGAAAAGAAAATGGAGTGTGTAAATGCAACAATGTTTTGCTTGTAACAAGAAGTGACAGGTGCTTGGGATAAGCACATTTATGTAGCTCACACATTATGTCATGTTATGTGCACCATCCTGCATGTGTCCACCCCGAACATGGGAACTTCAGGAAGAAATACATGAAAGTTGAATGGTACAGAGGACTACCACAGGGCCCATCAATAGAGTATTTGGTGTTAGATCATGATTTTTCTGTGCAACAAATGGCAGAGAACATCAAGCTTAGTACAAATGGGCACATTAAAGTGGCAGTCGGGTATATGATTATGTGCAGAAACCTCCATGCTCTGCTTTAGAAGATCACAAGACTCACCGTCTCACTTTTACTTGTTGGACGTAAGTAAACCTCTTCACTTCTCCAGTCTCTTTCTGGCTGTCTTGTGGCCTTTCCTCTCTCCTGCAATGAATTATAAGAAATAAACACTGTACACTTTCAACTCTATTTTAAGAACATCCTAAATATACATGGCATGATGTACAGAAATGTCAGTAAGCAAAATACTTTACATCCTAGTATTCACCATTTACTTAAAAACACAATAGTGCCATGTGGTACTACACTTTACATTTACAGAAGAATAGCCTGTAATCCTGCAGAGAATATTGAAAATGCAGTTATATTCAGCTACTGCAACCTAACACAGAGGTCCTGTGACTTACTCAGGCATTGGAAGTGAAACTTAGCTGGCCTGTGAGAACCATCATTATACTATAACATGTTTATGCATCAGATCAGCTATCTAGCCACTCCTGTAAAAGTACCACGTATGGAATGTGCCCAGACTCAGAAAAGAAATCTTTTTTAAATAATGAAACTAATACTTTTTTAAGAGTTTTATAAATGTTTTGATACCTGAGAAGGAATGATAGTATTCAACAATCCTTAATCTGTACAACAACAAGGTTTCAAAATGCATCTACCTCATGTAAAACAATGTTCTTCGCTGTTCTACCACATGCACATACACACACACACACGAGTGCGCGTGTGCTCATGCATGAGCATGTGTGTGTGTGTGTGTGTGTGTGTGTGTGTGTGTGTGTGTCTGTCTGCGTGCATAAAACAACAGATATTGAACATCACCTTTCTCCTTTAAGTTAGCCCCCTTTCCCAAACTTATTTATACCAACTCAGAAGAGACTGCCTTAAATTAGAGAAAAGGGAATAAATCTTGGACTTAGTTTATGTAAGTCCTGATTTCCGGTCATTCAGTCTCTACATTCTGGTATGTCTGTATAAGTGTGTGCATTCTTGTGTATGGGTGGGGTGGGTGTGCACTTGTGAGTGGGTGCGGGTTACAGCAAACAGTGAGTGAGTGTGTGAGTGTGGGTGCATGGTGTGTGTTAAAGCAAACAGACAACCCAATTTCTCTCTCTCAGGTTCTTTCAGCACAGAACATAACATTTCTACAGATAGGCGAAGATTTCTGGCAGCATTGAGCTTACTGTTCACTTTTTTAATATATTCTGCTTTCAACAAGCGTTGATCAGTGCAGGAATTAACTGTGACATTTAGCTCACAGTATGGATAAATCTATGAGGTTCAAAGAAACTTTTACATGTACTCACAACATATTAAATACTACACTCTGCATCCTCTAACACAATCTAAACAAAAAAATCTGAAAGACAGACAAGGAGTTATGGAAACATCAGTATACACAGAAAAATTTAGGACTCACACTGCCATATTTTAAAATCCAACAACAAACTTTCAATTTGTTTAATTTTTAAGTCCACAACAGACAAGTGCTACTTTTTAGACATTGGTTGTGGGCAACAATTAAATGATTTGATCATAACATGTAGAGCCTGCAAGTAGAGATTTAGGGAATCATGTCTCAGACTAGAAGATAGTTTGTTACTACAACCTCATAGCCTTAATCCTCCATGTTGCATTACCAGACTACTCCTATACTTTTTGGTGTTGGGACAAACCCTCTGCACTTGAAAACATGCAGTCAAGCTGATGTCTTTAGATGTGCATTTTGAAAAGATTGACCAAACTAGTTAAGCTTTCAAGACACTTGGAGATTATTCTTCTGAACATCTAAACTGCAGAAACACAACTGAAAGCCACAGACTGATTACAGTCTAAACTGCAGCATGCAAAAGCATTGAAAGAAAGCTAACAATGTCACAAAATTGTCACAAAACAAGTGGAAATCATTTTGTTGCAGACATTTCCCAGCAAAGGAAGCAATTGCATACTTAATAATCTGCCCTCTCCCATTATGTAAAAGGAAAAAAAAAAGCATTGTTTAACATTTTCTATGGGGACTCCATAGTGAATATAAAATGATCTACCACCAGAGAGTAGATGCCTCCCTCTTAGTAAGGCTGCTTTGCTGCTTTTTTTGTAGTTGATCACAGGATACTGTGCCTTCTCTAAGTTGAATAAATTATTTTATTCCACTGATTTCATGAAAAGTCTTTTTTGTGTCACGGTTTGCAGAATTAACTGTTTCAATCAAGGAATCTGTGACTCAGATTACCTGAAGGGTGTCACACACTGGGTCACCAAGTGTAAGTTCAGAAAAGGGCATAGTAAGAAAGAGTGCATTGACATGGCTATATGACATGGCAAGAGTTTCTTGTGAAGGTACTGTCTACCTCTCTTCTAATTCTTATTGACTACAAACAAAACAATGAGAACATTCTTGTTCTCCCTTCAAAACAATCAAATGTCCCTCCTCAGGTGCCAACATCAGGCTGGGTTTTATGTTAAGCATGAAAACTGAAGACAACTAACTGCAGAAATTCTCCTCCTGATTAAACTGAGGACCTATCTGTCTGCGTTAATGGTATGTGCTGTGAGATTTTTTACATTCATCTGTGCTATCAAAAGGATTAGGGGTAAGTTACCCAATTCCCTGGCCAAATTCACCTAGTAGTATAAATATCACCAAGGGTGTCCCCTGAAAAGATGCTACTAACCTACTGGCACTAATCTCATCAACAAAGGATATTTAAATTAAAAGTTGTAAATTAAATCCATATCTCTGCCTTCATTTCAAATGTAAAGAAGAAAACAGCATACATGGTGACAGTTTTGAGCCGTGTTTATGGTAAATGGGGGAGAGAGACAAGTAATGGGACACCAGAATGGCTGGGGGGTCATGGTCCATTCCACTGCTAGGGCCCCACCTGACCATGATGCAGCTCTGCCTCAAAGAACATGGCTCATATGAAGAGTTATTTGCTAATATCCTGGGACAACCCACAGCATGCAAGTGTCCTTCTTCAGGGGCAGCCTAGCAGCACTGTCTGATTAAGTGACATGGTTAGAGTCATCTAGTAGACCAAAAAGGCTATGGGAATCAAACCTTGGACTATGTGAAGCAATTCACTAACAGTTCATAGCCTTACCATCTTCATTAAGTACTAGACAAACTATTGTAGCCCAACATCCACTTGCTTGCAAAAACAAGCTAAATTATAGTTAAAATATTAAAATTAAACATAGAGTTCACATTGTCACAACTAAATAATAAAACACACTGTCAACGCACAAGGAGATCAAGTATTGTATCCAAAAGAATGTGGCTCATATGATGATGCTCAAGTTTACCACCACCGATTCATTCCTTTACACTGTAACTACTCTGGTATGCAGGAACCAAGCATTTAAACACACACACACACACACACACACACACACACACACACACACACACACACACACACACACACACACACACACACACACACAGACACACACAGACACACACACACACACACACACACACACACGCACACACACACACACACACACACACACACACACACACACACACACACACACACACACACACACACACACACACACACACACACACACACACACACACACATGCTCACATAGACACATGCACACACAGACACACCTTGAATGCTGGATTTCAACAGTGGCTTAATGGCAATCAGCAGTTGCTTATCTTGCTTAGTAAGGGCAGCAAACAGCAAAGTAATGAAGCCCACAAAGAACAAATAATGGAATGGCAGCAACAGTAAAGTTGTTCCCTCAATGGCAGCAGCAATAATGGCAACAATAAGTTAATTCCCAAAATGGCAGCATTGGTGGAAAAAGTACTGTTATTCATTTACAGCCGTAACAACAGCGATAATACCTGCACAGAGGAGCCTACCAGCAGAAGCAACAATAATCTATATGGATGATTCTACAAACAGCAGCAGTAATTCCTGCATGCAATCATGAAATCTGCTTTATACAAACCCCAACACCATCAGCTAATCGCAGAATCTTCATTCAACCGCATTTACACACTTACAATGCTAGTAAGGGCAGCTGATCACCCACAAACTTTGGCTTTACTGTTAAACATACCATACTAAAAGTTTCTCTCTTTGTCTCTCTTTTTCATTGTTTCAATTGAGTGAGCCAGTGAAACAGAGACTTCATGGAAATAGATAGAGGAAATTGGGATGAAAGAGGTGGGTATGGGTACAGCAGCTGAATGGAAATCGGGATGAGGATGTGGGTGACACAGATTTTTTTTTGTAACATTTATGCCCCCCCCAGAGACAGCACTGGGCTCTAGGCAGCTGCCTTGGTCACCTAGTGCTGGATGTGACCCTGCCTCTATGGGACCTGATAATATACCTGGCTATTTAATAAACAGTACTAAACACACCCTAGTAGAGCCACTTATTAAACGTTTTAATCTGAGTTTAGCCACTTGCTTTTTCCCTGAAGTTTGGCACACAGCAGTTGCGATGCCACTTGACAAGGGTGGCCCCAACACTGACTTTGGGAATTATAGAGCCATCAGATTTCCGTTTACTTCTTCGACGTTCTGCAGTTTTGCCATTCTCATGCCGACAATGTCAGATTCGACACTGTCGGCTTTCGAGAATTCAGTATAGATACTATATATATATATATATATATATATATATATATATACTCATATATATTAAGTATTTATCAGGCCAATCACTGAATACAATGCTCCCTATGGAATGAACCTCAGTAGACACATCAAACAACTAGAAAGACCCCAGAGGTTCCTAACTAGAATATCACTGGTTTAAAACTATAAGTTAATAACCAGCAAATGCACTGTATGAGGAAAACTAAACACCGGACAGCGAGCGTAAATAAAATCAACTGTTTATTATTAACAAATACAAACGTTTGTATTTGTTAATAATAAACAGTTGATTTTATTTACGCTCGCTGTCCGGTGTTTAGTTTTCCTCATACAGTGCGTTTGCTGGTTATTGGTTTGTGTTCGCATTGGTCCTCAGTTTTTGGATTAAAACTATAAGTTGTCAGAAAAGATTGGAATTCACTATCTTATAGACTCCTTAGGGAAGATTTATGGCTTGCTTCCTCAGCCATTAGAGAGCCAGTGGGGCTGGATCTTCTGTAGCTCCACAAATCAAATAACCCAAAAATATACCAGAACCAGGCATCTGAATGTTTACCAGTAGATAAATAAAACAAGGTGGAGTGATACATCTATTACAAACTGCCTTCTCTACCACTGGTACAAACTCCACTTACAAATTAAGCAGTGTGATCAAATGGGAACATGATGAATGGATGGGTACTCACAAATTCCCCCCTGGCTTAACTGGTTTGACTCTCTTCAACAGTGGAAGTTCAGACTGAGGGTGGGTACTGGCAAGAAGTAAATGGTCCTAAGACGCAGGTGCCTTGTGTTTCCTATTATCCTTCCTGAGAGTGATGCCTTTCACTCTTTGTTATACTGTGATGTATCTACACAACTATAAACATACTTCCTTTGTTTCGACAACTGTCCCAAACATCTTGTCACAGGAAGGGAAGAGAGCTACATATCATGGCAGATAACCATAACTTGCAAAACATAAACTTATGTTCTACGAACTAATTTTTCATTGTTTTTGAAAAAAATATATGGCTAAAAGGTAATAAAGAGATTCTGTTTTTGATGCATATGTGGTGTATCTTTTGGAAGTTCTTTTCTTCACAATTCTTTAAACCCACGAGGCACAAGATGTTTTTGGTGCTATTCCTTTTGGAGTTTCTTTGAGGAGGCACTCCCACCCAGTGGGAGATGTATTTTTGGCTAGCTTTATTAACTTTTTCAAAAATATCATTATCTTTCTGACTGTATTTCATCCTTTTCAGATGCTATGTCTTCAGCCAAGAGAACATCATGTTCCATAAGGGAGTCACAGAGCCTGTGTATGATTAGTTCCTGGTTCAGTGTGCTCATTATCTTCAACATGTGACATATCAGTAGACCCTTCTCTGCCTGCAAAAGTCCATGGATGCAAACATTTCTAGTTATACTAATGCTATGCATTCATTTTTGTCAGCTCAGCAACCACAGTCCAAATTATAAGCTAATTTTTCCAGGTTTCATGGTGCTTATTTTCATCAAATGCATGTGAGATTCTATAGTTGGAAACCATCCTCTTCTAGCAGTGAAACGATGGAACAAACTGGTTAAGATTTAAAACAGCCGGAAAGTAAATGTTTGAATATCCAAGCTGCTCTTCTGAATATCCAGGCTGCACAGACACCACTGAGATTCACACACACACACACACACACACACACACACACACACACACACACACACAGATCACAGTTTAAACTGCAGCAAAAATAAATAAATAAATAAAAAGGCATCGCCAAAAAATGAAAATGTTGCAAAACTGTCACAGGGTAAATGGAAAAATGTACAGCAATAACAGTTCCTTAATTTCATGGTTTTGGTGCACTTTGGTTTTGAGATCTTCAACTCATATATACTGCATCATGCCAAACACAGACTTCCTGTCGGCTATATATCCATCAGATCTAAACTTGAAGATACTTACTGGAACAGAACAGAAGAGATACTGTGGCAACAGTTCCAAAGAAAGGAAGTAACTACAGTTAACACTTTCTCCACACTCTTGCCAGCTTTTTCCCTCCCATGCAAGAATAGAGTATTAGTGCCAATGATGATTTCAATCTGGTTGGAACAGGGGAAAGTTGCCCCTTACAAAGTTGGAAAATGAAAGTGATACGACTTAATCAGAAAGGGAGGCTGTAGTACTTACTACTCAGGGCAGAAAATCATTTTGAAATCCTTATCAGTATATTCACACTTTTAGCATAAGAAATCTGGACAAAATCTCAAATTATGGAGGGACAAAGACCCCAAAATAGGGACATATTTTAAATATTGCTATTATAAACTTATAAAGCTGCTATAATAACAGATTTTGTGCTAGCATGCATTTTCATGAAGGATGTGAAGTCTGAAACTCAATGTATGTCATTAATTAGTGACTTCAGTTATCAGTGATTTGTCAGAAAACCACAAGTTTTATGAGGTAGGACCAAAAATATGAGTTAAAAATCTGGACAGTCTGCAAACATCTGGACAGTGGAGAGGTATGCAGCATAGTTTAATGGGCACTGTGTAATTTAGTAATATTTTTTATATGACAGGATATGATTGTGCCTTCTCACAAATGCTATGTGTGAGAAGATTTAAGTAACATTTATTTATTCATTTGTTTGAATGTTTGTTAATTTATTTAGTTAGTTCATTAGTTAGTTTACTAAACTTTAAGATAAACAAAACAATAGTGCTTTAAAAAGAGTATGGTTGGAATTATCTACTGGGAAGAATTATGCCAGTTTTATTCACAACTACGTGAAAAGTTGCATCAAATATCATTAAGTACCATTTAACTCAGACAAGAGATGAAAACCTGTAAATACATACGTTTGTACTTCATAAAAATGAAGTTAAGGTATTTGCATGGATTACACTCATAACGCTGAATGGCCGAAATGCCATGCTGCATTAAAACAAACATAAAGCCAAAGGTGAAAATGTTGAGGAGACTACAATACAATGAGAACTGGTGTTTTCTCCTTTACTCACTGTAGTGCAATCTCTGACTTGATATACATAATAAGTATGGGGTGCAGGGAGTGCAGAGAGACTGAAGTATGTTTCAATATTTTGTGCTTATTGTAATGCCATTCAGCATTTCGGCTGTTCAGCATTATGAATGTATACCATTTTCATTGTAGGCATTGTAAATATAAAAGTAATACAAACTTATGTAAAATACATTAAATTAAATACTCAGTATCATTAAACTAAAGTGATAAACTGAATTAAATAAAATCGAATGAAGTGTCTGTAAAATCAGAGAAAACAGGTTTAAGCAAGTGTCTGGGGATATCATTTTTAAAAGAAGCACATCAGCAAGAGTGAAGCTTGTGTTACATTTGCTTTTGTCATTAAACATATTCCTTTCAAACAGCTGGGATATGGGGTGGTGCTATATCTTAAAGATTCTTAACATGCATAATACCTTAAGCAGTTACAGACTGATACTATCCTACAAATGTTTAAATTGTCATTTGTAATAAGTGCACTCTTTAAATTCAGTGCTGAACACATTTTAAGGCTGGCATCGTATCCCTAACATATGTTGGTGCTGCACTTTTATTGAAAATATATTTGTAATTTTTTGCCTTAAAGCACACTTTGCATTGATGATGACAAAATAAATCACATGCCATGTGTAGCCATTTATATATTTACATGAAGCATCCCAACTTGAATATTTGTGTACTTGTAGATGGGGTTCTGATTACCATCTAGACGCAACTGGCAGAACTATTTGCTAACAAGTTTTCACCCTTATTAAATAATTGGTCCATTTGTCTACATTTAATTTAAATGATGATAGAGACAACTGTCCTATTTTAACACAAGGTATAGATGAAAAATAATTACGCAACATTAAGCAATATTATCTGGCTGAGCCTGATTGCCTTAATGGGTACTCTATGACAAAAAATATCAATGTCTTTATATTACACTGTACACACTGGTTATTTCAGCATGGACTAGTTCCACATATATGGAAAACAAACGTTGTTATTCCCTTATATAAAGGTGGCAACAATTTATACAATGCAGAGTTGCTGTCCAATTAATCTCACATGTGTTATAGATACGTGTTTTGAAAGAGTGGTTTGTTCCTTAATAACAGAGAACATATTTTCCACACTGGACATCTTTCAGCATGTTTTTTTTCTCATGTTAGATCACATTTGACTAACTTATTAAGTTTCTGTCAAAATGTATGGGAGTCAGTGGATGTAAGCCTATCAATAGATGTAATCTATATGGATATATCCAAGGCATTTGACTCCATGCCACGTGGAGAATTTTTATCTACTCTTTACAAACTGGGTATAAATCAATATGTAATTAGGTGTATTGGAATTGGTTGATTACGACTTCCTTCAAGTTATTTCTGATGATAGGAATGTCATAGCTCGAGTTCCTCAGGTTCAGTGAAAAAGTAATATGTTTTTTATCAGATCAAATGTAATTACATGCACAGTAATGGTAAACTCAAGAAACTACTTTCTTTTAATAGACTGCTAGCTTATTAAACAAAATTAACAGAGTTTAAAGAGTGTGCTTTCTAAAATAAATACATTTCTTAGACTTTAATAAAAATAATGGTGATGTTTCTGATGTAATCTTATTGGATTCGGTCAAATGTTTTTATAAGGCAAAGTCTAACCTTAGTATTGTAACAAGAGAAAGCAGTGGGATAAAGACTTGCTGGAATTGTGAGAAAAGTTAAAAATAAATCTAAAAGTGATGCTCCATATCTGTAATTCTAGCTCCTCATGCACTACCTGCTCTAAAGGCCTGAACCTAATATGTGATATTAACAAAACCTGCTGGAAAGACAGGTTTGTCTCCCAGAGGCTGCTCCGTCTCTGGAATTGACTTCCCATACACATCAAACAGCATGTCACTGACCCTCTTCAAGCATAGCCTTGATGAGTGGATGGGAAACCACAAATTCATCCCAGGGGTTCCACCTGTGTCCCCTCATTGACAGGGGCAACAGGTGCTGACTGAGGTTTCTTTTTGGGGATAAACTCTTGGCTAGGCTTGTAAGGGCCCCAGGGCCATTAGCCTAGTAACCTCCTATGATCCTATGATCAAAATACTAAAATGAGAAAAAGGCTTACTATCAGGGAAAAAATGAATGCTGAGTTTCAGAAGATGCTATAGCTTAAGGTTTTTATTACATCTTATTCTCTTACTGCAAAATGCTTACATATATTAGCTCTTAGAAACAAAATGACAGCAAGAATTACTCACATGAACAGTGCATCTATCCCTGGTAATAATAGGAAATATATGAAAGTGGACGAAATTCTGGACTGTAAAAAAACACTATTAGAAAATGAATACAGAAAATACTATTGTGTATGAATGCACAAAATACTATTGTGTATGAATGCACAAAATAGTATTGTGTATGAATGCACAAAATACTATTGTGTATGAATGCACAAAATACTACTGTGTATGAATGCACAAAATACTATTGTATATGAATGCACAAAATAGTATTGTGTATGAATGCACAAAATAGTATTGTGTATGAATGCACAAAATAGTATTGTGTATGAATGCACAAAATAGCATTGTGTATGAATGCACAAAATAGTATTGTATATGAATGCACAAAATACTATTGTTAATGAATGTACAAAATACTATTGTGTATGAATGCACAAAATAGTATTGTGTATGAATGCACAAAATAGTATTGTGTATGAATGCACAAAATACTATTGTATATGAATGCACAAAATACTATTGTGTATGAATGCACAAAATAGTATTGTGTATGAATGCACAAAATACTATTGTGTATGAATGCACAAAATACTACTGTGTATGAATGCACAAAATACTATTGTATATGAATGCACAAAATAGTATTGTGTATGAATGCACAAAATAGTATTGTGTATGAATGCACAAAATAGTATTGTGTATGAATGCACAAAATAGCATTGTGTATGAATGCACAAAATAGTATTGTATATGAATGCACAAAATACTATTGTTAATGAATGTACAAAATACTATTGTGTATGAATGCACAAAATAGTATTGTGTATGAATGCACAAAATAGTATTGTGTATGAATGCACAAAATACTATTGTATATGAATGCACAAAATACTATTGTGTATGAATGCACAAAATACTATTGTGTATGAATGCACAAAATACTATTGTGTATGAATGCACAAAATACTACTATGTATGAATGGAAAAAGTAAACGAACAAAAATATTTTGGAGCAAATAAGTAAAAGAGATAAAACTGTTTGTGTAACAGAGATAAAGGATCACAACAAATCAGTGAAATAAAGCTCCAGGCAATGACGGCATAATAATTTCTCCTTTACTAAAGCAGTATAAAGTCCTGTTTCAATGTGCTACTTACAGACTCATCCATCCACAACCTTTTTTCCATTTTGTGCACATAAGGTCAGGTTGTCACTTCAGCAGTAAAAATCATCTTAGAGCCACTTTTCATATCGTTGGGTGGCTAGCCCTATGTCATTACTGAATGTTGATTACATTTTCATGTCAATCCTTGCCAATCTACCAAAAATATGTTACCTACATTAACAGTAGAAGATCAAACTGCCTTTATATTAAACAGAAAAAACAGGATAACATAAAAAATAATTACTTTAATTAACTATGCTAATAACTTAGAATTATCAAGACAAAGCCTCCAATTCAGTAAATTGGTCTTATTTAACCAAAGAATTATAAATATACATATATATTTCTAAGTATTTTTATAGCTCTTGCTTTATCAGAATTCATTCTTACATGAAATACTCTTGTTTATTTTATTTGCTCTTGTTCAACCTGTAAAGTCTGAAGTACACTGCCCATTTTCAGTGGAGGCCCACGGAGAAAAGCTCCAAGAAATAATACATGTATAAAACTACAAAGTTTAAACAAGCTCTAAAAAGAGATATACAATACTTAATGGAATTCATTAAAATGGAATCGACATGAAATATCACAAAAAGATACGTTCTGGAAAGTGACATTGGTACACATTAAAGAACATCACAGAGCAAGGAAATTATCAATATAGATAAAACAGTGTCACTAAGCAGTACATAACTCAAACACATGGGAGCTAAAGTAATGTGATATGCCTCTAAATTCATGCTGATATGTAAGATGATAAGAGAACAATAAAGCATACATGTCTCATGGAAGAACTGCAATAAACTCACTTCAGTAAGACATACAAAGCCAATTTAGAAGACATGGTTTATTAAGAAGAGGAAATCTTCTAGTGTTCGGGCATTTTTATCCTGGAGAGTCAGACCATTTGCAGATTCTAGTATGACTTAGATGTAGTTTGAGACAGCTCTAAAATGTGAAGGGGATGTTTATTTGTCTGATGGTGAGTAGAATTCTGTGCCATAGTTTAGCTATGCTTACTGAATATAAGGCATATCCATAGGAGATACCAGATTTTTGCAGTTCTGCTAGGTATTAGTCCTCTGATCAAATGTTCCTTTTGGATTTGTATCATTTCATTGCATTATTAATGGCTGGGGTGTTTGAAGGGTGATGTAATATTTCATCTGCCGTTATTAGCTGTGTATATAATTATAGTGTGGCAGTTCAAGCCAGTCCATGTTCTACAGGAGAATGCAGTGATGAGTTTAGTCTGGGAGATTAGATACAAATTTACTTGTTTTATTATAACATTGTTCAGTCTTGTTCATTAGTACACTCTGAAGATTAGTCAAAACTGTAGATGCTCACAGCAGGCTTGGAAAGAAGAGGGAAGTTGCAGTTACCTTCCTGCTGTGGCCCATAAGATATGGCATGGCTTTGTAAAGTAGCCATAATTTTCTGTGTTTTTTTGTTTGGATAGCAACACTGAAGTTTGATCAAATCTAAGATTGTCATCTAGGATGACACTTGTTAACTTGATATAGGTCACTTGTTCTATTTTAGTGTTAATAGATGAGACTACATTTAATAGAGCGGCAGCTGGTAGAAGATTACGAGAGGTAAATGTGATTCATTTTATTTTTCTGTGATGAAAGAATCATTGGGATTCTTCTAGCTAGGTCTTAACAGAGGTAGAGGGCTTTTGGACAATTATTTGGAACTGGAATAGTGTTGCGGCTGAGAAAACAATAGTTAGAATTCAGTACATAGTATGGATAGTACATGTTTGGCTGCCTTGTACTGACACTTTTAAAGCAATTATATCCACATGGCTTCATAAATTAATAGACATAGAAATAAGAAAAAATATACATCTCATACATACCCAAAAATGAACAACCTACAAGTATTCATTAAGCCCTGGTTTAGACATAGTATTGAAATTAAACATCCATCTGCCTAATGAAAAAATTATTATGGAAGAGCAGCTATTTGATTATATTAGTTATGTGTAAATGTTGCTACTAAGCGTTTAGTGTTCTAAATATTATTATGAGTACTTTTCCGTTATCGGGGCAAAACTTCTAATGCACTCATTATTTGATTAACAGGTGAAACCTGAAAGCAGGTTATTCGCTCTGCAATACATTACCTTTATGGTCATTTCACGTGTATGTGTTAACCTATTGTGTGGAAATCATGTTTAGTGTCCAGCACATTTGATGCATTACGACACATGCACCCTTTTCTGACTGTTTCATGACATTAACTGATGGGAAAGATTATGTACAAGAAAGCACGGCTTGTCTACAGAGTCTTCCTCATTATTTGATGAACGGCTAAAACCTGAAAGCAGATTAGTCCCTCTGCAATACACTACCTTTATTTGGATTTAGGCCTACAGTTTAAACATCAGAGCATAACTTTTGAAGTGTACTCTACTAGGAGTTTTAAATAGTGTACGTTGTTCACAGTTCCATACTACAACGGATGCAAAACATTCATTTCTACATTTTTTAACTGGTATTTACGCTAAATAATACTGAATTGTTTTAATTGTTTAAATAACTGTTTATAAGCACAAAGCAAGGCATTTAATCATTCTTTAAGCTGGCTGAAGTTGCTAATAAGCTGTCAGTAATCGTTCGACACTTTCGGCATTTGTTCCACATTAGAAAAGGTAATGAAGATGGAAGGTTGAGAGTAATGCAGCACAGAGTACTTTTACAAAATGAACAACTGTTTGCTGAAATGAAATGTCCCCCAACTGATACTTTAAAGTGCCAGTGTAGTGCATAAAGTTGTCCTATTGCTGTAATACAGCATGATTTCTGGATTTCAGATTTATGACATACTTCAGGAGTGACACTTGAGCAAAAGGCATTTTCCCCCAGAGTTCATAGACGGCATCCAGTGTCGGTGAAGCAGTTCAAGGCACCCCACCTCTGAAACCCTATCATTAAGATATACAGCTTCAGGGCTAACAGCTGTGCGATCATTGCATGGGCATGTTAGAAGCGTTGACCTGATAACGGAAAATACCTTATTATGTATTAGTCATTACTGTTGCTTTAAATGCTGGAATATTTATTCGGAGCTGTAGAATTGACCTGTATACATTGATGATGCCAGTAGGTGAAACCGTGCTGTTCTTTTAGTTGTTTTCCTGTGACAGAGTGCAGTATTGTGAGCAGTTATTTAACTGAAGATTGAAGTAACCAATAAATATTTGGTTTGGGTTCTTTGAGTGTGGAGTGCTGGATTTTCCTGAAGTTTGGTGGATTTATCAGTTCCATGCACCAAAGTGTACCTTTTAATGCTGGATGCCTATATTTGCTTAGAGTGCTAAACTGTTAAGACATATTAATGGTTTGAGTATATAAACAGTGGATTTGGCAGACGGAAATGATTTACATTCATTTTTACATAACTTAAATGATAAAGACAAATTTACTTGCTTTACAGGCATCACTGTTAATCCAGCAACAACAGGTATAAATACATTTACGATATATGGAGAAAGGGTTTAAAGAACTTACTGAGAACACTAAAAAATTAAGAACTACAATTTGGCATATTAAACTTTTGATGTGGATATAGCACCATGAGGTCTCCCATTCATATGTTGAACCTGGAGTTGGAGTGGAAAACAAATTTTTTCTCCAGAAATGGTGGAAGGTGCAACGGACTGCTTCACAAATGTTTTTAGAGCTCTTAACTTACCACTATAAACAACTGGTTGTACCCATTAACAAAATGTTAGACCAAAAGTTTGAAGGTTTACAGCCGTTTGTTTCAAAAAATGGATATGAAGACATCTGAATGAAATATTTGAAGGAGGTGAATGATTTTGAAGATGAACTGAAGGGCCATAAATTAAAGAAGTACAATAAGAATTTGAAAGATTATCAGAATAATATTACTTATATGTGGAAAGCTGCTAAACATGCCGTTCAGTTTGCTAAGGGGAATAAAAGAAGCGTGAGATAAAAATGTAAAAGGGGGCATTCCATCCTGAAGAATTAATCAAAATTTAGTACTACAGAATCCACTGCTTGGTATTTTTTCATCAAATCAGTTGAATACTGATACAGAGATGGACATTGCTGAAACAACAGATGTGAGTTCCCTATTGATTAAGCGATCTAGAACCAGAAGGGGCCCTTTAGAAGAGCAGGGAGGAAAAATCAAGGAAGGAATAGAAAAAAAATATTCCAGACATTGTTATAAATGATACTGATGAGACTGATGATTTGATTGTTAGTTTATCTTCATGAAATTTATCTAAGAATGAGATTGAACCACTTAATAAAGGTTTGGGGTATGTTCCCTCTTTTTTTTTGTCTCGCAATTTTCTATTGTATCTGATATGAAATGTTTCTGTCATACTTTGAATTTAAAGTATTTTTATAGTCAAAGGCAACATGCAATGAATGTTTCTGAAATTCCCTTTAAGTTTAAAAAGTTTATTTTTCAATCACTATACAACCCAGTGGTCAAGATGTTTGAGCAATGTGTAATGCCTCAATTGCATATGAACCAAAATGATAGTTTTATAAATTATGGTTCATAGGTTCATAGGTGTTTACTAGACTAATGACCCCAAGGGCCTTTTTAAGTCTAGCCATGCATCCCAAATCTCTGACAAGTTCTAATACTCTTGATAAGTGTAAGCATAGGCCTGGGAGATGAACAATTTACAGGTTACCTGTTTGCATTTTAGACATAGGTGCCAAGCCAGGGATTAATTTCCGGTTCCCCATCCAATTGTCCAAGTTGCACTTGAATTGGGTTAGGGAGGAACTCTGCTTCACATGGATGGGGAGCCTGTTCCATAGACAGGGTAGATTCTGGGATATATACCTGTCTCTCCAGCAGGTCCTATTTATATCACCGGCAAGGTTTAAGAATGGGTATTTCTGATACTGTTTGTTTTGTGGATATGCAGGAGGTCCATCAGAGTGGGGTCTGACAATGTCCTGTATATCAGGCATAGATTACCCCTCAAAAGCTTGTAGGAGACAGAATACAGGGATAGGGCCTTGAGACGGTCTGCATAGGACATATTACTCACACCTTGTATTCTTTTAGTGAGGAATATCTGTGGATGTTCCAATTGTTGAAAGTAATTGTTGGTAGTAATTTAGATAAAACAGAAGATAGCTTTAAACTGCTTAGCCAAAAATGAACAAGTGGTGACAGCAAAAGCAGGCAAGGGTGGTGTGATAGTCATTTGGGACTCAGTGGATTATGAAAAAGAAGTTAGGAGGCAATTAAATGATAGTATTTTTTTACTACAGGTCACCCATTACTCCAACAGTTGAGCTGAAATGTTATACTGACAATTTTTTGACAGAGGTTAAAAAAGTGAGGTTATTTCTGAGGATATTTGTCAACAATTAGTAGTGGATAATCAAAGTCACAAAAATTCTACATTTTGCCCAAAATACATAAATCTATTAAAAATTCACCTGGTAGGCCTGTTCTCTCTGGACATGGTTCTTTAACTGAACCTTTACCAGTGTATTTGGAAAGCCAAATGACACCCGTATTGCAATTTGTTAGAGAGCTTATTAAGGATATGACTACTTTTTTGAGGTTGATGAATGATGTACAGGTTTCTAACAATTCACGTTTATATACGGTGGATAAACAGTCCCTATACACTAGTATCCCTCATGAAGGTGGAGTATAAGCAGTTAAATATTGGCTTACCTATTCGGGATTATATTCTGATATACATAATGATTGTTTATTAAGGTTATTGGATTTGGTTTCAGAATACAATGTTTTCTTATGTAAAGATGAATGCTATTTACAAATTAATGAATGGCAATGGGGACAACTTTTGCTCCTATGTGGATCTGTTTAAGGGCTATTTGGAGGTGTGGTCTAATTTATCCAGATGGGAACCCCCTATAAGGAATAGCTAGGGATGTGGTGTCAATATTTGAATGACTGTTGGTGTATTTGGCTGGGTTCCCTGGACCTATGGAAAGATTTTGTGAGTTATTTGAACTCTAATTCTTTTGGCTTAATTTTTGTGGCTAATATAGATTTTTTGGATGTCAATGTTACCAAGCTTATTGATGGTACTATTTCCACAAGTTGATAAAGGAAATATTTTACTAAAAACTCATTGTTAGAGGTGACCAGTTGTCATTCACATCATATTGTAAAAAAATATTCCCAAAACACAGTTTTTCCAGACTTAGATGTATACGTAGTTCAGTGGAAGAATTTGAAGTTGAGGCCATAAAAATGGAGGAAGGTTTATTAAAAGGAAATATGATAATGCTGATGTTAGGTGTGCACAACAATGGGCTTTTGGGGTCTCAGGAGATAAGCTGTTGCAATCGAATTGAGGAAATATAGAGAATGTTAGTTGTCAGTCTGAGTTAAGACTGATCATTACATATGGTACCAATAATTTTAAAATTCATGAGGTGGTCAATAAATATTGGTACCTTTTGAAAACAGATGTATTCTATGATAAATTGACAATTTCTGTCATTCTGGGTTTCGATGGGGAAAAATATTGGAGAACATCTTTCATTGTTTAAAAAAGGTAAATACAACAAATAAGAGATTTAATATATGGCAAGATTTATTGTGGCAATTGTGTTCACTGTAAAGTACTGTCGAAAACCAAGTCATTTATATCTATCATTACATCCAAAGTATTCTCTATTAGACATTTGATTACATATTTCACTGAATGCGTCATTTATGGCCATTTGTCAGTCTGGAGCATTTTATACTGGACAGACCTCAAGGCCGATGAAACAGAGGATTGTGGTCCATTTGAGGTATTTATTTATTTATTTATTGATTGATTGATTGATTGATTTGACATTTGTTGACTGGGTTAGTCTGACTGAGCAGATACCCTTTTTCAGCAGAGACCTGGGGAGAAAAGCTTCAAAAGAAACATACATGATACTATATGACAAGACTAGGTAAGCAAAAAAAGAAGAAATACAGTAAATAATAGATACTAAAATTACACTTACTAAATATAGTAAAAGAATTATCAGGTAAAATCAAACAGTTACAATAATATATTCACAAAGAATTAGGTTCACAAAAGTGTTGTAAGTTTTAGGGTAACATACAATTTCCATTTTGGGTAAGATGTGATGAAATACAGCCTACATTTTAGACACTGGTAACAGAGTTAAAGTCAGGAAAAAAGTGTTGAGGCAAAGAAGAAGAAGAAGATGAAGAAGGGGACAGGAGGATTAAGTAGTATCAGAGCAAGAGCATGTCTAGCAATTTAACAGCTGTTCTTTTAGAGTTTTCTTGAAGCAATTTGGGTTAGAAATAGATCTTACGCTTAGGAGCAGTGAGTGATTGTAGAGGAGTTCGCTGATGTTTTTTGTGATTGTAGATTTCCAGGAGGTGTTGTTCAGAGTTACGGAGTATGTGATTTGGAGTATAGAGGGATATGAGATCAGATAGTACAGGACAGAAGTTGGGTTGTTATAAGTAGGAGTGGGTCAGATATAGTTGAGGAAGAAGGAGTTGATGGTGAAATTCTAGTCACTGTAGGTTTTTTAGAGATATACAGTGGTGACAGTGATAGGGCTGATTTGCTGTGAATCTGGCAATTTTATTTTAAGTGAGTTCAAGTTTGGACAAGAGATTGGCTTGGAGATTAGTAAAGATTGGGGCAGCATATAGTAAGGCTGGGAGTAGATAGGCTTGAGCAAGAGAGAGTTTAGCTTTATTTGAGAGAAATTTTGTATTTCTATATAGCAGACCAAGTTTTTGATGAATCTTTCTGATACAGTTTTGGATATGTAGATCAAATTTTAATTGGTCATATATTATGATGCCTAGTAGTTTTGTGCGTGATTCTACATTAACAGATGTACTGTTTAGGGAGGAGACGGTGAAGGTAGATTTGTGGTGTTGGGAGAGGTTTTGGGAGGAAAAGCAGTATTTTTTTTTTTTTAGGGTTAAGTTGGAGTTGGTTAGATGTAAGCCATTTTTTGACTGAGTAGAGTGAATCTTGGGTAAGGGAGAGGAGGTGGGGGAGATTGCCAGAGGGGGAAATTATAGTTGAGTCATTGGCATATTATATTAAAGAAGAGTGTGAGCATGAGGTGTGAAGATTTTTAATGAATATGTTAAATAGAAGAGGTCCAAGAATGGAGCTTTGGGGAACCCCTGTTTGGGAAGGAAAGAAGGGGGAAAGAGCAGAGAGCCACTTTACAGACTGGAATCTGTTGGAGAGATAGCTAGAGAACCAGGAGACAGCAAAGTTAGAGAGATTAAGGATGGATAGTTTAGACAGAAGTAGGTTCCAGGAGATAGTGTCAAAGGCTTTTGAGATGTCAAGTTATAGACAAGAGACCAATCTGTTGATATCACAAGATCTAGAAATAGTCTGCATATAAGATATTAATAGCGGAGGTACTATGGTTAGGGTGAAAGCCATGTTGAGTGGGTGTAAGGAGATTTCCTTGAAGAAGGTGATCTAGTAGCTGCTTGTGGATGCACTTTTCAAGGATCCTAGACAATGGAGACAAAATGGCTATCAGCATGAAATTAGCGGTGTCAGTAGAGTTATCTCCTTTGTGTAGGGGTATAACACAGAATTTCTTACAGATATCAGAAACTAAGGACTCTTGTATTGATATATTACTTAGTATGGAGATGGGATAAGTGATAGAATTTGCAGCCAGCTTAAGGAAAAGAGGAGGCAGGTTATCAACTGAAGGGGAGCAAGTTTTAAGATGCTGAGAAGTGATCTGATGTAAGCTGCAGGAATGGGCTTAAGAGAGAAGGATGTTGAGTGCATGGTGGGTGAGGGGAAATGGAAGGGTGGCTACTTGTTCCTTTTTGGGGTTTTTCTTGGCTTTAAATTGTAAATATGTTAGAAGTGCTCTTTAAAAAGATCACCTGGAGCATACTTCTGCACATTTTATTTTTGTGGGTATTGGTGTTGTACTAGGTGATGGGCTTCCCACTTTATCTAAACACAGGATTTTGGATCAAAAAGAAAATTTATGGATAGTTAATTTGAGTGCTATGTTTAAACCAAGGTTTAATGAATACTTGTAGATTATTAATTTTTGGGTTTGTATGAGATATATATTTTGTTTTTCTATGTCTATGAATTTGTGACGCCATCTGAATATAAGTGCTTTAAAAGTGTTTATCTAATAAAAAAATTATTATGGAACGGCAGCTATTTGATTATATTAGCTACATGTAAATGTTGTTACTAAGCATTTAGTGTTCTAAATATTATTATATATTAGTGGTTACTCTTGCTTTAAATGCTGGAATATTTATTTAGAACTGTTGAACTGACCTGTATACACTGATGACATCAGTAGGCTAGGCAAAACCAGTCTGTTATTTTAGTTGTTTCAGTGAGGCAGACTGCTGTATTGTGAAGACTAACCTAACATAATTAGGAAAAAACCAAGTTCAAAAAGAGTCAGTCCCTCAGCTCAGGAGGGAGGAAACAACCAGGAACTCTCCACATCCGATCAGGCCAGGGTCCAGGGAAGGGGAGGAGGAAGGGAAAGCAGGCGAAGAAAGCATTATGGGCGAAACATTATGGTAGGTACATAACTAAGTCAATCTCGCCCATTCTGCCGATGGGACCGCTACCTTGTGCACCTGCTGCCCCATGGCTCAATGGAACAGGGGCACGAGAACTGTGGACTCAAAACTGCCCTGTCTCTTGAGGGCTAGAACTATGACTGAATCTGTGGAAAGAGCAAAGGAGTCTAATTGCTAATGAGGCCAATGGCGGTGAGGCACAAGTCTATCCCAAAGGCTGCAGCCTGAGACTCCGGTTGAGTGTGCCCAAAGGCTGCTTAGTTACCGGTTTCAGAGGAGTACACTCTGAGAGAGTACACATAGACTATCCTGGATAAGGTCAATGAAACATAAGATTCTATCCTTGACAAAGGCATAGAGACAATAATTGGTCCGATTTCCGGGACCATCCTGCCCTGATAATGCCCCCCAACCTGATCAGAGAGGCATCCGTAGAAAACTGTAAACGAGGAGGAGGAGGAGGGTCGCCCTACAAGAAGAGGAAAGATTCCAAGAATTCAAGCGCTGAGTTCTAACGACAGTAATGAGTTTCGCACTGCCCATGACTACTAATAATGCCCACTGAGTAGTAAATATCCCACACAGAAGACGATGGAAGCGAAGCCAGTGGTAGAAGAAGAAAGGCTGTTAGCAGACCTAGAACCTCAGTCGAACAATGGCTTTGAACCTTGCTGCTTGCAATAGAATCAAATGTAATTTTTGACAGTCCAGAATTCTTTTGATCTGTTAGTCTGGCTCATATTTTTTGACGGGTAACACCCTGGCGCCATAAAGGTGATAGAGATTGGCAAGGCCGAGAAGAGATTTCAAAGGATACTGAAATTCCCAACCCTGCAAAGCTGCAGAGTGTAGTCTCTGGTCTGAAGAAGCTGGAGAGTGTGGCAGAGAGAGGAGCCAGTCGTCCAAATAAGGAAACTGGAGAACCTTGACGCCTCAGATGAGCTTTACCACTGCCATGCATTTTGTAAACACTCTGGGGCTGAACCCCACTGCCAGGGCAGGGCTCTGAATCTGGGGCTGAACTGGTCCTCAGCCAAAGTGAGAAACCTTCTGAGCGCCCAGAATCTTTATGTGATAGTATGCGTCCTGAAGGTCTATAGAGTACACCAGTTGTCCTTGCTCAGAAAGCGGGCAGAATGGACTGAAGTGGTGACTCACATCCCGAGTCTTTGCTCTCTGACTGTTCTGCTTAGAGAATTCAGGTCTAACACTCAATTCTCTCCCATCCTTTGTTCTCCAATCTCATCTCGGTAGACGCTGGATGGTACTGCGGAACAGTCTGGACAGTTATTTAACCACAGATTGAAATAACCCAATAAATACTTGGTTAGGGTTCTTTGAGTGTGGAATGGGGGATTTTTCTGAGATTTGGTGGATTTATGAGTCTGTGCACATTTTAATAATGTTGGATATGTGTATATATATATATATATATATATATATATATATATATATATGGGTCTACTTTTCTTTATCAGATTTACAGTTCTCTGAATGTCAGTTAACCGATACCAGTTTTCTGAAAAAATCACTACTCCAAAAGCTCACACTGCCGAACTGCAAAATGCCCAAATAACAGCTAATTAAAAACACAAACACAACAACACATATTCTTTAACACTGTTGTATGGGGGCAAGCCCCCTTGCACCCCCCACACCTCCTGCAAATTATATATACCAACTCTGAGATCACACTACAGTGCAACAAGGGTAGATTTCCCAAGCCTTACTGTAGTGCTGATCTTTACTTAAAAGCTAAGAGCGCTGTCAAAATACTTCTCCATATGCTGAATATTGGTAAATCTACCTGTGTATCCACCATGCCGCAGAACTGCAATGTTGGACGAGAAGGTACAAAATCACTGTGCACTTAAACTTCTTGTATCGCCAGCATTACGTTAACTATTTCACTAAAATGACCTTCAACACACACACACACACATATAGATATATATATATATATATATATATATATACATACACATATATATTTATTATTTATTTATTTATTTATTTATTTAAATATTGATAAAATTTAGCAAAAACATGAACAGAAACAGAACAAGTTTAAAGCTGAAATGGGTATTATTATTATTACTCAAATGGACAAAGGTGGTAGGATAGGTGGTTATATGAAGGCCAAGATGCACAACAATTGATAGACAGGCCCATCTATTGTAAGTTACCTTATGACCCTAAACAGCAAAAGGATGATGTTTTGGAGTTATCGATCACATAGTTACTTACTTCTCACACTTTGAGAGATAAAGTGACAGTAAATGACCCACTCTCTCGGTATCTTTATGTTTTGCCAAAAGTACACAAATATAGACAACAACCACTAGGAAAACTTATTGCATCAGGTACAGACTATTACTGAACTTTTGCCCTAACTTTCAGAAATTTGTTTTAGAATATTATTAGATTTAATAAGGACAAGAATCAGAGATACATCCAAGTTCCTACAGATTATGCCTGATAGAAATTTTGAATGGAAATGGTATATGTGCACTCTGGAACACAAGTCTTTATAAAGAAGGAATGAAAGAACTGAAATGGCTGAGGCTATCTATATAGTATCAAATTTAGTGATTATTTGATTGCATTGACTGAAATAATTTTGAGCAAAAATGATTTACTTGTAAAATAAAGGGATAGCAGTCAGGACAGCTTTCACTCCCTTATATGTAAATCCACTTATGGGACTTTTTGAAGAGTTTTAGATTTCTGATCAAGGTAGGAATGTTTTTCTTTCTAAAATGAACACATGCTTATAAAGAGAAGGGATATTATGGATCTAACTAAATTTATATTTAGTAAAATAACAATGAATTTAAACTTATATTTAGTAAAATAATAATGAATTTAATGTAGAATTCTCCTTGAAGGATGAACATTTTACAACTACATTTCTAGATGTAATAGTTATAAACACAATAGATGGGACTGTGGATACCAACACACACACACACACACACACACACACACACACACACACACACACACACACACACACACACACACACACACACACACACACACACACACATACTGTATATATACCACCCTTTTCAAAAATACTTTTTTAGTATCTGACAGCTGTCATCCAAAACATTACATGATATATTTTTATTTATGTATTTATTTACTTATGTTTTCTGTTTTTGTGCATAGGTTCATAGGTAGGTACTAGGCTATTGGCCCTAAGGCCTATATAAGCCTAGCCAAAAAGGTACCCTGTCTTTCGCCACCCAAGAAAATTATTTAACTGTGCCCCTGTTGAGCAGAGCCACAGAAGTGATCCCTGGGGTGAATTTCCTATTTCCCATCCAATCATCAAATTTTTCTTGAAGAGTGCTAATGAGGAGCTTTGTTTGATATAGATAAGTAGTTTGTTCCTGAGTATGGGAAGTCTCTGCAACAGGAATCTATCCCTCCAGCATGTTCTGTTTATTGGGGTGAGAAGGTTTAGGTCCCTAGAGCATGTAGCTTGGCGAGATTGGGATTTCTTTAAGTGGAGCATGTCCAACTGCTCTGGGTTTGACAGAGCTTTGTATGTTAGGCAGAGATCGCCTCTGAGTAGGCGATATGTGATGGAGTAAAGCTGGAGTTTTTTGAGACTGTCTGTGTAGGGCATCTGTTTGAGGCAAGTAATCCTCTGTGACGTATTTCTGCGGCCTTTCCAGTTGTTGTACATGTCTTGTGAGGAACATACCAAAACGGGCATTGTACTCTATAATGGGTCTAATGAGTGATGCTTAGAGGGGAACAATTACCTTTTTTTTTGGATGAGAAAGCTTTTGTGATGATATGTGCCATGCAGAAGGATTCCCTGACTACTGTGGTGATGTGATTATCAAAGGAGAGACTACTGTCCACCTGTTTCCCTAGGTCTCTTATCACACTTTCGGTGTTAAGTAGACTACCACCTATGCGGTAGTTCATGTCTACAGAGTTTTTACCAAAAGAGATGACAATGCACTTTTTGGCATTGAGCTTGAGGCCATGGCTTTGACACCAGGCACCTGTCTCAGTGAGGCCCTTTTGTAGGATGTCCACATCGTTAGGAGTTTCGATTATGGCTCTTATTTGCAGTCATCTGTGAACTTCATTAGCCAAAGAACTTCTGTGTTAGCCCTGTACTTCAGAGAAGTAGATACCAACCAGGAGAGGACCCAGGACTGAACCCTGTGTACTCCACTTGACACTGGTCTGAAGTCAGATTTGGAGTCTGCTACTTTCACAGTGTGGGGTCTGTCTGTAAGCTAGTTGGCAACCCATCTTGTGACATAGGGATTTATACTTAGTTTAGTGAGTTTATCTATAATTCCAGAGTAGGGGATGGTGTCAAAAGCCTTGGCGAGATCTATGTGTGAACCACCTTACCCTCATCTATGGCTTTGGTGACTGCTTCAAATAAGTCTATCAGGTTTAGGAGACATGATCTGCCTTTTACAAACCGAAATGGGTGGGGTCCAGAGTTTGGAGATTAACAATGGCTTTGTTTATAAGTTCCATGATGATACGTTCCATGGCCTTGCAGACCAGGATCATCAGGCTAATGGGGTGGTAGTTCCCGGGGTCCATGGTGGATCCCCCTTTGTGGAGTGGGATAACTGTCGCTGTCCACCATTCAGTGGGCACAAAGCCTGAGGTGAGGCTATTATTGAACATGGTACTTAGGTGGGGTGCCAGTTCATTCTGTAGTTCATTGTAGAACACAGCCTGGGATGTTGTCAAGTCCCATGGATGCTGTGTTCTTGCCTTTGGTGAGTGTGTTTTTTTACCTGTGTAGCCATGATTACAGGAACTTTGCATTCTTCCGATATAGAGATGGGCCCTTTAGGGGGTGAGAGGGGGGGTAAAGTTAGCACTGAACCTATTTGCCAGGATGTTGGCAATATCAGTTGGTTCTGTATATTTAGTGCCATTGTGCTGTAACTCAGAGCAGATCTGAGTGTTGCCATTTAGATTCTTGACATAGCTATAGAATGCTTTGTGGTTGTCTTTAGAAACAGTGGCGATTTTGTTTTCATAACTAGCTTTGGAGGATTTTATGAGGGATCTCAACTTCTTACTGAGGCTGACCAGGGAGTTCCTCCAATCATGGGATTTTACTCTTTTTTGCAACAGTTTCTTTCTTCTGTTGTAGAGTTTGTTTATGGCGGTGCACCACCAGATTGGCTTCCTTTTTTTGGAGGATAGAATCTTGGTTCTGTTAGGGATAGCATGATCCATGCAATCGTGTAAGTGCTTATAAAGTGCATTTGTGTAGGATTAAGCAGTCATAATTGTCCATCTGCATGGGTGTCATGACGTTTTCCACTTCTGTCTTAAGAAGTGTGAAGTTGGCTTTGGAGACATTTTTTACAGTGGTTTCCCTAATGGGGGGTGGGGTGGGATGTGGATGTCTAGTGTGATTAGCTTGTGGTCGGATATAACCAATGAGGAATCGACCTTTGGTGTGGAACACTGATCGCCCATGTTGGTAATGATCAGGTCTAGGATATTGCTGCCCCTGGTGGGGGTGTGGATAGGTTTATCCAAGGCATTGGAATTTATGAATTCCAGAAAACAGTGAGCAAAAGAGTTGGTACATGAGTAGTTTTTCCAGTTGATGGTGGGGTAGTTGAAATCACCCATTATTAGGGTGTTGGATTGTACCCAGATATTTTCCAGTGTATCAAGAACTGAGGAGTGGGAATCCTGGGGCATAGTGGGGGATCTGTAGCAAGCTATAATTTGGATTGCAGTCTTGCCCAGAGTTAGTTGCACTTTGATAATCTTAGATACATTATGCTGAGAGCTAGCCTGGAGGTGTGGATATCCTTAATGAATATGGACTCGTCTCCACCTTTAGTGTTTCGGTCCAGGTTAGGTGGCCGAAAGGTGTGGTATGAATTATAGCCTGGTAATGCAGGGGTGCTCTCTGGAGCCTTGAACCAGGTCTCTGCCACTGCACAGATGTCGATGTTCTCCATTTTAAGGAGTGCCTCGAGTGAGTGCATTTTGAGGTTTAAACTTCTAGCATTGAGTAGCATTACCCTCAGATTTTGCTTACTTGTACCTGTTATGGTGGTGAATTTGCCATTTGAACCTTGCCTAAAAAGGCACTATAGGGGTGGCATGAGCCTTAGCCAGTATCCGGAATCGCAAGGACGACAGGTGTAAGCCATCTCTGGCAAAGCATTGTGGTCTGTCAATCATGTCATCCCAGGCAGACAGATACTGGATCCCCTTAGAATGACACCAGAAGCTTAGCCAATTGTTGAAGTCAATCATTTTGTCCTTGTACTGCGGTATCACTCTGGGTAATAGCAGGATGCTACTCAGGGCTAGGGTCATACCTGTCTGGGCTACAAAATCGGAGAGCAACTCCATGTCTCTTTTCATGTAGTCCTGGGAGGTACATCTCAAGTCATTCACACTAACATGGACAATGACAGAGTCATATTTGTACTTGTTGTACTTGTTGTGGAGTGACCTGAGTGCATGCATTATGTTGCAGATCCTGGCACCCGACAGGCAGCTGACAGTAACTTACTCCTTGTTTAGCCTGGTGAGTGGAACATCAGTGTGCCTGAGCATAGAGTCTCCTATGACTAGAGTGTTGGGTACATTGTTATCTCTTATGGGCTGTGGTTAGGTGGCACACTGAGTTTGGGGGCTGTGTGTCATTTGGGTTGCGTTGGGGGGGTGGAGGTTGCTTGCATTTCTGTTTTGGAGATCTCTGTTGCTTGGGCGGATTTTTATTGAGAGCCTCCATGAATCTAGGTGTGTGTTTTGTGTTTCTATGTATGTGTTTTGGTGGTATAGGTTTTGAGGGACTATGTGATGAGTGTGGTGTGGTGCAAGTATTTACCCTCTCCTCTTAACTGTCTAGTCCAGTCTTGGGTGAAAAGAGCTTTGCTTCTAGTTTGGCTAGATAAGTGCATCTCCCACAGTTGTAGTGTTGGGTATTAGGAGGACAGGGTTGTCTGTGTACATAAGGCAATTGCTGCATTGCCCCAAGATGCTCAGATTCATCAGGTAGACAGGAGAAAACATTGGGAGCTGACCCATAGACATGCTTGGATAGGTGCTTATTTATTAAGTACTAAAAACTGTTTTCCTCTAGACAAGTGAAGAAAGTTGAGTGCTGTAGTAATTTGTAGCATGTTTATTGCTTACAATGTGTTCTGAACAAGTGCTGAGCTCAAAGAAACAGATTTGAGTGCTAAAACTAAAAAAAACTGCCTAGCTCTAAGGGAAAATTTGAAGAGCAGACTTTATGGTGCCGGAAATATTTTAACCCTAGCTAAATGGCGATGCATAAAGTGTATTTTTTTTAATATAACAGTAGCAAATGAGCAAAATGATTTAAACAAATGAACAAATAAAAAGCTAAAAACTGAGCCCCGTTCCAGCAGTCTTCTATCAGACAAGTTCTAACTGCACACTTCTGCCACTAGGGTGCAGGGGAACCTTCTCCAGAAAAAGATGGCCTGGATTAGTGCTCAGGTTATACAAACAAAGCTAGATTCAGCAGGTCTGAATCTAGTCTTGTGCTACAGCAAACAAGGCGTACCAAACAAAACAGTTCAAATAAGCAGGCACAATAAGCCTCTAACCAGAAACTCCCAGCTCAGAAGGACAGAACCTACCCTCTCCTCTCACAAGAGTGCAGACCACACCTTCTTAATGTAAAATAACTGGACCTAAGCCCAAGTGCTTAAATCAGAACTAATACACTTTTAGAATAACAGACACTAAGCCTTCAATCAGCAACTCCCAAATTAGAAGGATGTAAGCTACATGTTCTGCCACAACAGCGAAGACCACAAACCTTCTTAATGTAAAACAACTGGTCTGAAGCCCAAGTGTTTACACCAAAGGCTTAGAATAACAGTTACAATTTAATCAGGCTACAAACAAGCAGTAATAAATGCAGCAGAATAAATGCAAGTAAGTACTTTTAAGAACAGGCAGCAAAAGCAAAACAAAAGTAATAAAGTAGGAAGAAACACAAATAGAGTAAAAGCAGATGAATAAAGTGCATTTTTTAGTAAAGTGCAAGGAGAGAGGAAGTGGGTTGGCCTTCTCAAATGTTCTCTCTGTATTAAGTACAGTGAACACAATAGACTGGGACGGCTGTGCCAGATCAAATTTACAGTAGGGGCAGGCAACTGCCAAGCCACCAACTGTAACAACACCACAAGAATAGGGTGAGGGGGAAACCAGTTTCAGGACAAATGAGAGCAGAAAGCAATGCCAGAAAATATATAAAATAATTCAGTCAGGCAAAAAGAATATTTCAGTCAGGCAAAATTAAGTTAAGCAATTAAATAGACAGAAAAAAGGCAAAATTAAGTTAAACAGTTAAATAGAAAATGAACTATCTTTAAAACTGCAAGTTTGTACTTAACTTCAGCTTCTAATACAGTTGATTGTAGCCAGCCAAACCAGATATTTAGCAGAAAATAAATTCCCAGCTATGTGTCTAACACTTAAAGCAGAGAGAAACCATCTAGGCTAAGAGTTAAATATCGAATAACAAAGAGGTGAGAACAGCAATAACCCCCTCTAACTGCAGAGGGACAGACAGACCACAATATTCAGTGAAACAAATAGACAGAAAAAACAATTTCTGGAAAGATGAGCACAGAAAGCAATGCTAAAAAATATATAAAATTATTCAGTCAGGCAAAAAAAAATATTTCAGTCAGGCAAAATTAAGTTAAACAATAGACACTGACTGGGAAAGTCCAATTGGGCAATACCCACTTTCAGTGGAGGCTTGGGGAGAAAAGCTCTACAAAATTACATGAATACATAATTAGTAAAATGTTTGCTGAAGAGTTTAAAATAGGTTCAGTGACAACATTCAGTTAAAACAATTATACAATTCAATAACATGATGTAACAATAAGTTTACAAGGCTGAAAATTGTTATGTCGACAAATTCTGGGAGTTATAATTAATATTAAGGTTTGGAGGTAGATGATGTCAGAAAAGAGACAGAGGATGAACAGACATAGCAGAGAACAGGAAAGACAGTGGGTATTGTTTTAGTTGAAGGAGAAAGAGTTGTATCTAGGAGATGGGTGTTTAAAAGTATAAGGATGCACATAATGCATATATAAGAGGAGGCAGAAAGTGAATATAGGATGGACAGGAGGTTTAAGTTTCTGCAAAGAAAAGGACTGGGGGAAGACTAGCCCAGTCAGCAGGATGGGAAAAACCAGGATTGGTTTACATGCTATTTGAGCAAGGTTTTGAAGCTGTTTCCCTGTCTATGCATTTAATGTGGTTATGAATGTTGTTCCATAGTTCTGATACAATAAGTATGAGTTTTTATGATTTACTAATAGCTGGTATGAGTTAACTGCTAGAATAATGGCATTTAGTAGGCGAGTAGTACACGTAAGTATTTTCTAATACTGGGCATTTCTGAGGATAATATAACAGATTGTCAGTAGTGAATAGTTGTAAATAAGTACGCTGGTTTGTGAGTTTGAGCTAGTTTAGTTTTTTCAATGATGGGCAATCATTTGTTTTGTAAGAAAGCATGGTTGTGAATTTAGCAACTTTACTGTAGCATACAACCAGTTTAGATTTATAAGTAGTTCATGTTAGACTAGGGAAAATAAACAGTAATGCTGGAATAAGGTAGGTTGATGGTAAGGTAGTCCTTGCAGTGTCTATCCAATACTGCTTGGTCCTGTAGAGAAAGCCCAAGTTTTTGATGAGTTATATTATTTCTTTGTAGTATATGATGGTTGAACTTATGACTGTCATAAAACATGACTCCCAGTAGTTTGGCATGACTTACTGTTTTGATTATTATGTTGTTGCACAAGATAATGTAAAATTTCTTCTGGTTAAAGAATTATTTTGGGGTGAACAGCAAAAGATTGGCTTTATTGGGGTTGAGGAGTAATTGAGAATTTTTAAGCCAAGATTCAGTGTCAGTGAAGGAGTCTTGGGTTATCTCTTGAAGCTTATTTAGAGAAGGGAAGATCAAATAAGCAATGTATTATCAGCATATAACATGCAAGTAGCAAGTGTGGTAGTGGTATTAAGTTTACTTGTGAAAATCTTAACTAGAAGGAGCCAAGACAGAGCCTTGGGAACACTAAAGAGACTGCAATGAAGAAAGATCTTGCTGTTTAACTGCCTGCTGGTGACTGGAAAAGTAGCTGTGGAATCAAGAAAGAGAAGATAGACTGAGGCTGAGGGAGGCGAGTTCAGACAGACGTTTTTGATGAGACAGTGTTGAAAGCTTTAGATAAGTCAAGAAAAATGAGATTAAGTTGCCTTCATTTTTATGTGAGTTAATAATGCTAGTGAAACAGTACTTGTAGTAGTGTGGTTGGGTCTGAGACAGTGTTGGGTTGTGGACAGGAGATAGTTATTAATTAGAATGCATTTCTCTAGTATTTTAGAAAGAGGTAATAGCACTACAGTGGATCTATAGTTAGTAAATTTACTTCCAAATGAAGAGGACACAGTTATCAGTTACTTACTGGTTGATCAGAATGGAGACAGGTAAGGCTAATACATCTGCAGTGATTCTTAGAAAACTGGTGGGGAGTTTGTTAGTAGCTAGAGCTGCTGGTTTTATTTTGCTTAGTAACTTTCTTATAGTAGTGGTTGGAAGAGGGGGAAGATTAAAACTATGTAAATGCATGTACAGTATGGTGGGAAATGGCAGGATGGAACTGGGGTGGTTACTGATCAGTGGTAGGACTTCCTGGATGAAGTGGGAGTTGGCATGAGTGGCAATGAAGTCCTTATGATTAGAGGTAGAATGGGAGGGTGTGGCAGTACTGCCTGTGTGCAACAGTTATTTTAGGAATAGCTAGAAATTTTTAATTTTGTTGGAGGTTGATGTAATTATTTTTCTTGAGTGTTTTGAGATGTGCATTGGTGAGGTCTCTGGGATATCTAAACTTGTGATATGTTTTTCTATCGTTCTTTCCAGGCTTTCTTTCTTTATAACATGAGCTGTTTGGTCTCCTTTTACAGCCATGAGCTGTGTTAGATTTTACCCTTTTTGTTCTTACAGAAGATAGTTTACTTAGAATTTTCAGACAACTGTCACTGAAATGAGAGGCTGCTTTGTCCAGGGACATAATTTTTAATACATTCTAACTGCAGTGGGACAGAGTTGAGATAATTTGTCTTTGTCACACTTGGGTATGTTACATATTTGGCTGTAAATTACTTATTTAGGTGGGCTATTTTTCACCCTCATGGTACAGGTTGGGAAGTGGTCACTAACAATGCCCGGCAAGCAACTTTAAGACTTTGACTTTGCTGTGATAGTTAATTAATTATTTTGTTAGAATCCGATCTAGGATGGATTCATCGTTAGTACTTTTGTTGAGCTTGGTGATAAAATTAGTAAGCTGGGTGAATCTGTGAACCTGTAAAAGCTTATTTAATCTTTAGGGCTGTCCTTATTAAGGACTTGCCAGTCAATATTAAGATCCTCTAAACTGAATGTTTCATGATAGATGTTATTATACATCCAGTAGAGGATATTTTCATGGTGGTAATATTATTACGTGGCAGGATATATAGGACTGAGATACGTATGTATTTTCCTTGGTTAACTTTGAGGTGGGATAGTACTAGTTCAGTGTTATGGAATTTTGTGACATTTAGGTGGACTGTGGTGAGTTCTGAGGTGTTTTTACAAATGGTGGCTACTCCATCTGTCCTTTTATGTCTCTTATCCATTCTTAGTATGTTGAAGCCAAGGGGAATAATTTAATTGACGGTTATTTCTTGTTTTAACCAAGTCTCAGTTACAACTAGTATACCTGAGAAGTAAAACACTACAGATATGCATGGATATCCTGAATTTTGTTACAGACATACATGTTAAACAGGATTAAGTTTGAATCTCATGAAGACGGTGTAAATGAGTTGGCAGTGCTGGATGGTGCAAAGGTAGCTGCAATAGAAACTTAATGTGTGGGTGCAGGGTTTGGGTGATTATCCCCACAAAGTTTCAGTATAGAAGTTGTGAGTGAGAAGGTATAAAGCCATTTACATTTGTCTTTCAGTTTTATTGTTGGCTTTTGTGTATTAACCTTAGATTTACTCTATCTATAAATTAGTGGTCAGAACATGTTGAGTGGCAGAGACTAGGACATACAGTGAAAGAGAAGGGAAGGGAGCTGTGTTGTAATGTGTGAGGGTTTGTGATGAGGAGAGATCTAGTGTAAGAGTGGTATGACAAGAAGTGAACCAAGTGAATGAAGTGAGCATGGGGAGCAGTAGTATTTGGGGTTACTAACTTTGTGATATGAGCTGAAGGATGGAGGATGTAAGTCATATAATTTGGAAAAGTAGATGGAGGACATTATACAGAGTACAAGTTTCTAATCTTGTCAGTGGTTTAGAGGGGGAGTGGCATGAATTATTAGTTGACGGTAGGGATTTTTAAGAGTACATGGAGTGGCTAAGGTGGGGAGAGTGAGTAGATAGAGGGGTCTGACTGCAGTAATTGTTAAGAGTACTGTATGCACAGGGCAGGGAGGAAGCAGGGCATTGTTTTGGTGGTCTGTGGAAACTATGTCTACATTATAGAGGGGGGAGGAGGAGATGGAGGGGATTTGGTGTTAGGTGGAGTGGTAAGTGTGGGGCTAAAATGGGAAGAGGTTGGTTGATAGAATTCTGATAGCATTGCAAAGGATTTGATAGGATAAAAGGGGTAGTAATGTTAGGGTAACTGACTGGTTGATCTGAGAGGAAGGATAGGGACTGATAGCAAGGGTGAGGTTAGGCATACTCAGTGAACTCAAAAAGAGTACAATCTTCCTGAGCATCTCTTGAAAGGTTTATCACTCAGTGAGCATAGAATGTTTATGACTGTCTAAACTGTTTACAGTAAAGAGATATATGAAACATGCTTATGTGATAGGACTGCATCTAAGAATAGTCATTTTATAGTTAAAAATAGCAACAGCTGAAAAAAGTGTGCACCTTTCCTGTTTGTATGGAGCAACATTTTTGCGACTGACTACCTTTTTAAAATGACAGGTGGGCAGTGAGGGCAACAGCATTACGCTTATGTAAAAAATATAAATTTCTGACTATACCGCTGGCTGATACTGTGCACATTTAGAGTAAGAGGGGGTGGGTGGCAACTGTGAGCATGAGGTAGAGGAAGTGAAGTGATCCCAAGCATAGCAAGGGTGAATGGGGTGGGCACACCCATCCATGGTAGTGGCTTTTGTTTCAGAGACAGTTAATTGGTGCTAACTTCAACAGAAACAGGCAAGTGTATTTTACAAAGTGTTAGAACAGGACATATATGAGATGGAAAAATGTGAGGAAATATTTATATGAGAGAGTAGGTATGTAGTTGTAGAACTAATTACATGTACAGTAATGAAAAAAGATGATAAAAATCATGAGGGGGCTAAGTAATGGGTTTAAGAAGTGAAACTGTGAGAATCTGAAAGGGTGCTAACGTCGACCTATTTGGTAGGATATATTAGGGGCAGAGAAAAAGTGTGTGTTAGATTACAACACCTGACTAGGAATGCAGTGAGCAAAAGGTAATAGAATGGAAGAGGCCAAGAATTTATTTGGACTGCAGGTTAGAGATTGCCTCCCTATCAAGGATTGACATCAGAGTATAGGCAAAGAGAAAGAAATAAGGGGCTCCTGAATAAAAGACCAGCAGTGATAGAGTTTTTAATAGAATCGAGAATAGAAGCTGCCATTAGAAAATGAATAATTAGTAAAGCATATAAAATATTGCATGACAAATATAAGAATCAATCAGGGGAGCTTTGAAAGGATTAGGAAGAGATGCTGGATAAGCAATTCACAAAGAGACAATGGGAGAATATATGCACATCTCCCAAATATGCAACAAAGCCTACAAGATTTAAGATCTTTGCCTGGAAGTGTTTACATAGGTATTTTTATTCCCCATGTAGATTCCAAAGAATTTTTCCTCAGGTGGATAGAAAACGTTGGAGGTGTTATACGCAAGAAAGAACTGTCTGTGAACATATTTTTTGGGAGCGTAATGAGCTGGTAGACTTTAAGTATTCCCTGCAGACTGCTCTGTTGGAGATGCTATGATATAGAATTGGAATTGCCTAGATATAGTAAAGCCTTGCTGAGTTTACTTACGGTGGCTGCCAGAAAATCAATTATTAGAAAATGGAAATCAAAGTCTAGATCAACTTTACTAGAAGTAGTGAATATAGTAACACAGATAAAACAACTGGAACTGGGATCTTTAGAAAAGGGAAGGAGCAAACTACATAGGAAAAAAATGGGAATTGTGGGAACAGCATATGCAGAGAAGGAACAAGGTTTAAGATGCAGGATTTGAATAAGCCATATAACGCGTAACTGACAATGACTGGATAGATTATAAGTGATGTATAATGTTTGCCACTACTGTTGTTTCAATGGTGTCTATGATGTATAATGTTTGCGACTACTGTTGTTTCAATGGTGTCTATGATGTATAATGTTTGCGACTAAAGTGGTGCCATTTTCTTTGTTTTTCATTTATATAAATATAAGATTGCCAAATTTAATAACGATGTTTGTTGAAAAAAAAGAATGCAGTGAGCTAGCTATTGACTTTGCTGGGGTACCTAACACTAAAATTAAGAGGGTCATTTACCTGTGTATGTTCCTTTCCAAAGGTTCATAGGTAGTTACTAGACATGCAGTCGAGCAGACAATTAATGAGTTTAGCCCAAAATTCCCAATTGCCAGAAAGCACTGTCTGTAATAAACAATGATGTCCATGAATCTATGAAAAAAAGCAATATAGGAAAAAAATAATAAACTTTATTCCATCATACTCCTGGTACAGTGATCAAAGTATTCCAGGGGAGTAAAAAAACACACAATACCACCATCACGTAAATACATCATAAAACAATTATCCAAGTACATCATTAATTATTCAATCAATTTACAACATACCTCCATTCTAACTCTTGATTCAAACCCCCAGTGTTAAAGTACCAAATTTCAAACTATAATTTTCTTTTGTTATATTGTACCTGTTCTAAAACTGTACATTTAAAACAACTTATATTTCCCATATGTACACTATTAAAATGTCGTCCCAATGGAATTTCAGTTTTATTGTGTGTACTATTACTCAAATGTTCCTGCATTCTTAATTTAAAGCATCTAATAGATTGTAGAACAGGTACAATATAAAGAAAGGAAGGTGAAGACTTTAGATGATATATTAAGACAAAATGAAAGCATCTAATAGATTGTAGAACACGTACAATATGAAGAAAGGAAGGTGAAGACTTTAGATGATATATTAAGACAAAATGAAAGCATCTAATAGATTGTAGAACACGTACAATATGAAGAAAGGAAGGTGAAGACTTTAGATGATATAGTAAGACAAAATGAAAGCATCTAATAGATTGTAGAACAGGTACAATATGAAGAAAGGAAGGTGAAGACTTTAGATGATATATTAAGACAAAATGAAAGCATCTAATAGATTGTAGAACACGTACAATATGAAGAAAGGAAGGTGAAGACTTTAGATGATATAGTAAGACAAAATGAAGCTAAGTACATTTCAAAAATTTTGTACTTTAAAAACCGTGTGTTTTATGATGTATTTAAGTGATGATGATATTGTGTGTTTCTTGTATTATCCCTTGAAGACCATTTGGTCGAGGAGCCAAGAATGACATGGAATACAGTTTATTATTATTTTTTTATACATTGTCTTTTTTTTCAGAAAAACACTTTTTGGTTTACTGGCTTGCTCAAGGTCACACAGTATGCAAATGAAGGCTGAGGGAATTAAACCCTATACTGAAGGAAGTTGCTCATTAAAATTTACAGCCTTAATCCTCCGCCAACTTCCAGCTAATTTTAAATTTTATAATTTTATAAATAGCAATATTTAAATGTTATAATGTTTCCCAAAAACAGCAGTTAAGTTTGAAGCCGGCCATTTCTCTTCCACCCCTTCTTTCTACTTGGTGGGTAGTTGGTGCAGGAAAGTTGCCTCATCCCTCTTCTAACTCAGTAGGCTATGTGTGGGTGATGTCTTTCAAAAAGTTCTGCATAAAGGATGCACCAAAAGGGAAGATAAAAGACAACAGTTAGAAACTTCAGGTCAGAAGAAAGAAGGGATAAACAATGTACAGGAAAGACCAGTCTCTACAGTGTGTGTGTGCACTGACTCTTGCAGACCCACAACTATGTCTGACACATTTTGAAATAAAGAACGATCTTGCTAAGGCAATTTTCAGTGGTACTGGGTAGGTGGAAAGTGGTAACTTTGGTTTATTATGTCCTCTATCTACATGTCTTATACATGTGAGATGTTCTTCATTATTCAACCAATACCTAGTCTTAACAGTAAGCAAAAGCGGGTATGTGCATTAAACATGACATTGTATAACAAATAGGAGTATTTTCACTGACCACTATGCCTAGGCATGTAAGAGGTTAGAAATTACATTTTTTTCCTGTGTAATACAAATATAAATAAATTACTCCAAATCATTATAAGCACTTAACAGGACACCATTTGAAACCAATTTAAGCATGAGGCATTATCACATACTCTAAACAGCAGAACTTGTGCAAAATGTAATCATATTCAGCTTTTCTCATTAACAAATTATTAAATTAATACAACTTTCACACCATAATATTTGGATGTTACTGACTGTATTAATCACTTTATGAAATAAGCATACCTGACATGCAGTTTTTTAGGTAATACTTTGAAGGAAACTTACATAAAATTGAAAATTAAGTGTCACACTGGCTACTATAAGAAACCTCAACATAGCTAGTGTGACATTAGCTACTTTCAAAAACCTATGAGCCTATGTTCTGGGCAATTACTGCTGAAGCTGGTCATTTCTACTTTTCCATTTCCTCCTATTTGGTGAGTAAGTGGTGTAGAGAAAGTTGCCTCACCCTTCTTTTAGATCAGGGTGTGGAAGATGTGTATCACAGGGATCTGCATAAACAATAACAACAGCTAATTTTGAAATTGGTCATTGTTATTCTGCCATTCCCTTCTACTTGTATTTAGCTGGTGTAGGGGAAATTTGCCTCATCCTACTTCTAGCTCAGTAGTCAGTTTGAGAGAGATGTTTACCAGACAGCTCTGCATAAAGGATGTAGAGGAAGTGTACACAAGTAGAAAACAATCATGCAAATCTCCTACACTAGGGAATTGTTTAAAATGGTGCTCATACACAAATCTATCACAGTGGTACAGGTATTTATTACACTAAGATGTATATGTAGTCCTAAATGAAATTATGAAATGGATGCAATTTGAACTCATTCATAGATTTAGACATAGAGGTTATCCAACTATTTCATTATACCTTCTTAAGGAAGAGGCAGGAGCTATACAAATCAATACGCTTTACAATATCAGGACAAAAATTAGGTGTCTGCTAAGGATTCTACAATATGGTTCACTACAACTTTTGGTAGTAATTCATATAGAAAGTCATCTTTAAATCCTGTCCCACATGCTTTTAAAGTCCAATACTGTCTTTAGAGTATAAATTACATTTGCTGCCGTCCCAATATTTCAGCTAATACAAATATGAAAAACCTTTTTTACTAAACAGCAAACAAGGAACTAAATGTTGTAGGATTTGTGATAGCTGCACATTTTGTAAGTATATACTCTAAACCACATATTTTAAAATGCTGAACATTATTTGTAATATGCAAGGGGTCACTTATTTGGTCCAGTGTACCTGTGGGACATTTTATGCCAAGGCAAGTCAAAGGATAGGTGAACACTTGGCTAACATCAGATGCAAAAAGCACATTAATGCACTTTAGAGACATACCTTAACATAATAAAGTCAGGTTTCTGTTTATCGGTATTGACATGTACCGATGGGGTTCCACCTAATACAGTACTGGTGCTCTTTTTTAGACTGAGGTTAAATTCTAATGACATTTATTTTATTTATTAAATATGTTTTAGTCTTTCCTTGAATCTGTTTATAAATTTTGTTTCAATTTATTTATTGATTTTTAATCAAGAAGAGTATAGCAATAATCAATGGTGTATAACAAACCTCAAACTGTATAGCTAGAATATATGTTTTCAATTTCAGAGTATATTTCAACAAGCAAACAAGTTACAATTTATGAAATAAGATAAACTGCTCAACCAAAGCGCCCTTGAGTTAAGTTATAAATACTGTAATATGTAAATCAAGGCTGTGTTGTTGATAAGTCAAACAAGACATTGATGATTGATGAAATATGTCTATCACCTTTTCCTTATTTTCGATAAGCTTCATAGTCAAATATTAGCTAGCTCAATCCAAAAACAAATAAGCGATAAAAGTTATAGGTTAAAAAGTAAATAATTCTTCCTTTGATTTAAAAATAAAAATTGGGAGTTGCTAAACAAAACAACTTTTTTCAAACCAACAACTACAGCTTTCAGAACCAATTTTATTCAAGGTAATATTATATTGTTATTAATTTTTATTAGCTATTGCTATGGGAGAAGCTAAGGTAAAGGGTATTTCATCAATGTCTCGTAGACGATTTCATCAATGTCAATGCATTTTTATTCTTGACTAACTGTTGACCAATATCGTGATGACTTTTTTATGCTGTTTGGAGTCATTATATTATTTATTATTGTTATACATAATACTGTTGAAAAACACATACACTACTCACTACTGGCGCTGAATAAAAAAATAAACAACAAAGTTAAATTTTTTAACTTTTATTTTGCAGAACGGTAGCACTTTCGCTTATATCAAAACATTAAACAATTAAGCAGTGCAAGAAGAGATATATAGATTATTAATCCTTGGTTAAGTATCTCTTAAACAACGAATATAAAATGGTGAACCTGTCTGTCAAAAAAAAAAAAAAAAAAAAAAAAAAAAATCAATTATGAATGTATTAATAATAATAATAACAAAATGTTATAGCATAAAAAACACCATATTACTGTGTAAAACTTGAAATAAAATATGAAACATTAAATATATATCTCCATATAAAAGAAACAGCAATGTATTTCTAATAAAATCCTAATATGAATATTAAGTTATAAAGCTTATTTTTATATATCTAAATATAAATATAAATAATAAGGTGGTTGGCTTGACTATATAAAGTTGAGAGATTTTATGTTGTGATATGGTCTGAGGAAGGAGGAGATTTGATATAATGCAAAGCGCTACTTTTGCTACGTGTCTTATTAACAAAAGTTTAAAAGATTTAACTTTGTTTTATTCTGACGCCAGTTCCGTGGTGAGTCCTATGTTTGTTGTTTTCAAGTTACAATTTATATTTGTTACTATAGCTATCTATCTATACAGATAGATATAGATATAAAATATCATTCAATTAATTAGATCAAGTTATTAAGTAGGTGTCAATATGGCTCCTATTTATCAAGAAAACCAATCTCCCTTCCTTTTCTTTTAGCAATCGTTAATTTGACCAGATAAATTTGATCAAGATGCAACACAACTCCACAATCTGGGAAGGATGAGGGATTTCCAAAAATAAGGTTTTATAAAGGTGATCTAGATTTAACTCTTGTGACAAATGCAATAGTTTTAAACCACTGCTTAAACAACATCTTAACCACTGCCGGTCCTGCACATGCTCATCTGAAGGCTGAGATTTTGTGTTCACCATACAATTCTCTCCAAATACACTCCTTAAACAGAATACACTCAACCTCTCACTTAAATGACAAAACAATTTTATACATGACTGCTGCCTGTACAATCCACTAAGTTGCACGTGGACTTTCTCTTTAGTAACTTCCACCTCTGTAAAATTTTAAAATATATAAATGCAACTACTGTTTGTTTATAAATGTAAATAGAAATATAATTACTCTGCATTTAACTGGAACTTAGTATAATGCAATGTAAGCAAATGAAGCTTTTCTCCCCTGGCCTCTTCTGAAAATGGGTATTACCCAGTCAGACTTTCCAAGTAAACAAAGACAAATAAATAAATAAAATATATATTCTATTGACAAAATGTCTTTTGATGAATATGACATAAGTGGCAGCCTTTAATCATGCTTATAACATTTTGTATTTTATTTTTTTTTATATTTTTTTCCATGCATGTGGTATGGTTTATTTAAAATAAACATGCATGTGATTGAGGTAATGGGTTTAAATATTGGGCAATATGTCACAACAGATTCACAGTGAAGAAGCTCTTCAAAAGAGTGAAAATGGTGTGTGGTGTTTGGTGCTCAATAAATAAGTCATGTTGTGATTTGCTGCTAGAGTTCTTGTTTTGCCTACTGAGGTGTCTATGCACACACTGAAGTGCTTGGGACTACATATGTATAGTCTATTTTTTGCTTGAGCTGCTTGGATTGAGTCAGGAATGTCCCTTGGGTATGAATATGACAAAAGCTTCCAACCTTTCTGGTGGAACAGATCAGTTAAACAAATTATAAAAATACTACAGCTAGGCTGTTTTCTTTTCTTTCTTTTTTTTCCAAAAAAAAAAAATCAGCATTTACTGTATTTTCCAGTAACAGGGAAAAATCAATCACTATATAAATAAATATGCAATACAAAATCAAAATCAAACACAAGAGGGCATAATACAAATATAATAAATAAGCAAATTATGATTCAATTATAAACCTGCATTGCATTGATAAACAAATGAAACATATACTCTGCTATAACTGAATATATAGTTTCTTAAGGAATTTGGAAAAATTATTTAACCACTTCAAAATGTTTAAGAATTTTTTTCCTGGCAAAATATTTACAATTCTTCTAAGAAACAGGTTTTCTAACTAGTTTTACTAATAAAAATAACAATAACCGTAATTAAAAACAGCAAAGCAACTTTCTGACATTTACAAAATTAAAATTTAAGATAAACAAAGGACAAAAAGATTATCCTTTATAATCTTGTATTTTCTTAGAGTGTATTGAAATTTTCAACCATAATGCTACTATTACAATCCTCACTTTAGCTTATTGGTGACGTCATTTATTTTTTGTATTCCATCACAATGTTCTGTATCACAGAGCACAGAATGACACAAAACAGTGGTATGAACAAGATGACTGATTTTTATTGCAAATCTTTTGCAAAATCATGGAGTAACATGATAACAGTATCACCAAGATATGGTGATAGTGGACTCTCCAGTTTTTGTGTGATGTCTAGTACTTCACCTGTACCTGTAAATATTTTGCAAATACTTGACAACAGCACAGAGTAATACAACAAACAAAATGATCTGCAGTCAAATATTGACAAAGCAAGAAATTGTGTCATGGAAACTTCCATTTTTTGTGATTTCCATACAGCAACTGTAAAATTAGTTTCACATTGTTGACAGTAAAAGAGAGCAATACAACATAATGTAGACTGTGGTGGAATCTTGAACTTAACAATTTTGACTACCAGTGTAACAATGGACTTGTAGATCTTTTGCAAAACTTCTCAACAACATGGCTAAATGTAACAAAATATGGTACCTAGTGGAGTCTACAAATTTTATGTGAATTTCTGCTATCTGTACAGTAGTGTACTTGTAAACCTTTTTGAAGTCTATGGCAATAGCATGGAGCACTGTAACACAACAAAGCATGTTGGACTTCTTCTAAATTATTGCTGATTTCTGACAGCAGTATGAGGATAGCTATTGGTGATCCAGTTTCTGGTAGTGAGCTTAAAAAAGAAGATTTTAAATCAGCAAGAAACTGCTTGGCAATAAAGCATTTTGAATTATATGAAAGATCATGTGACATCATTCACACTACTGGAGAAGAGGAGTCAGCTTAAATAAATCAAAGATAGTGCTATAAAATTTAAAGAATTTTTTTTTTTTTTTTTTTGCTGAAACGTATAAATGCTAGCTAGTTCTTGAGATTCAGGCCAAAAGAAAATGAAGAAATGAAGTGGCTTCTAAGTGTTCAATTGAGGAACAAATAAAGACTTGATCAGGGAAAGCTTTTTTAAGAGAAAGCCTTAGCAATACATAACTATCACAAGCAAAAACCTGAAAAATCCTGCAAAGGTGCCTTGTTTTAGTGATAGCAGTAGGTGATTTAATGATTTTAAAGACCACTAGTTTTTTTATAACTCAAAGCTATTTGGCGAAACAGTGTGTGCAAATCAACAACCTGCAAATTCCTTTTTATAATAAAATAACAATGTAATATTATTATTATTATTATTATTATTATTAAATAAATTAATCATAATTAATTGAGAAAATAAGAATACACCTTAGGTCAGATTTTTAACATAGATGAAACTGGTTAGTACTGGAAATAAACACCTTTAAGCACCTACTTATCTCAGGATGGTGCTTTAGCTCCAGGTTTTGAGGCTGTAGTGGATCAAATGACCATGCTACTGGATGACAATTTCAGTAAAGTTTTAAGACTAAAACTTATAATCATAAAAATAAAAATGATTACTATTATTATTATTCAATACATTAATCACAATTAATTGAGAAAAAAGATTACACCTTAGTTCAAAATGTTGACATAGACGAAACTGGTTAGTACTGGAAATAAACACTGTTAAGTATTTACTTATTTCAGGATGAAGCTTTAGCTCTAGGTTTTGAGGCGGCAGTGGAACAAATAACCATGCTACTAGATGCTAATGTCAGGAAAGATTTAAGACTAAAACTTATAATAATAATAATAATTATTATTACTATTCAATAAATTAATCATAATTAATTGAGAAAAAAAGATTACACCTTAGGTCAAATTTTTAATATAGATTAAATTGGTTATTACTGGAAATAAATACCATTAAGCACCTACTAATCTCAGGATAAAGCTTTAGCTCTAGGTTTTGAGGCTGCAGTGGAACAAATGACCATGCTACTAGATGCCAATGTCAGTGAAGATTTAAAACTAAAACTTATAATGATGATGATAATAATAATAATAATAATAATAATAATAATAATAATAATAATTATTATTATTATTATTATTCAATAAATTAATCATAATTAATTGAGAAAAAAAGATTACAGCTTAGGTCTAATTTTTAACATAGATAAAACTGGTTACTACTGAAAATAAACACCATTAAGCACCTACTTATCTCAGGATAAAGCTTTAGCTCCAGGTTTTGAGGCTGTAGTGGATCAAATGACCATGCTACTGGATGACAATGTCAGTGAAGATTTAAGACTAAAACTTTTGGTGCTTATTGTTTTGCCAATCTACAAGCCTTAAAGAGTACTTAAGTTTACCCTTGGTATCTACTGTAGATTAAGCAAGAGAAACTGGTCAATCGGGCAGAAATGTAAATTTTCCACACTAATGGTATACATTTTTGAAGATGTTTTAATAAATTATTGCAAGACAAATTGGATGTTAAGGTTTGTCATATTCTGGATTACTTCCACCATTACTGCATTTTCACAAAGCAACAAAATCCTGTTTTTAAATTTAAGTACAACCTATCTACTTCATAGCCTTGTGCAAGATGTGACTACAAGTTGTAAACCTTATTATATAATTTGCATACTTAAGATGTGATGGCAATTACTGGGGGTAATGAAAAAAAAATCTTCTTAAATTCTGGGAGTAATTTTTTATCAAGAATCCAACTACCATCATTGAAGGTCTGGGGTAATACCACTAAATCCTGTTTAGATGGTGTCTGTTGGAATCATCTCCTGCATTTCATTAATAATTTTGAGGGCCTTAAACCTTAAGAGGAATGCTCCAAAAACAAAGTAAATTGTGTTGCTACTGCAAATCAAATTGATTTGAAAAAGTAGAAAGTGAGCATACTGAGGGCTAGTTTGAGTCCAATTCAAGGGACGTCTTCACAGCTGAACTGCAGCAGCTTTTTGCTGATTGTGGAAGGTGGAGATAAAGATGTACTTCAGGAGGAAGCACCACAAGAACTTAATTTCCATTTTTGCTTTGCCTTCATTCTTAAGTGAAACTAAGAAACAGATGCAGCCCTAAGAAGATAATGATTGCAAAAACAGAATGCAGCATGAACGCAAATCTTTGCATAAAACCTTAATGGAACTACATAAACACCTTATTTGTGAAAGAAGAAAAAATTCTAAGAAGCAAAACTTAGGACAGTTTTAAGCCAGAACAAAAAAAAAAGTTATAAAACAACGAACCGCAGGTATCAGCTTTTTTATTGCTACTATGTCTTCATCAGCTTCTCCACTCAAGACTTTTGATGATGATGACGATGATGATGACCATCTCAAGTGTTCATAACTCAGCATCCTTAAGATCTTCTTGCCTTTCAAGCTCTCTGCATTGTTTTTAAGGCACAGTCCTCAATATACTTTAGTGCATATTTATTTATTATTAATTGCATATTGATTAAAACATTTCAAGTGTTCCTACTGGGACAATTATCAGATCTGGCAAAGCTTTTATTAGGAATCTAGTTGGGTCTTGCATACTCTCCACATCCCTATTTTTCCCTATATGTTATACTATTACTGTTTCTAGATTTCATGTAACACTAGGTTTACAGGAAGGTATCACTTTTGTTACAGTAGAAACTTCTGTAGTACCTTTGATATTATCAAAATGTACTAAGTCTAGAGTCAGACTGATCAGCCTTTGTTACTGGTCTGTACATAGACAGCTCCCACATTAATTTCTAAATATAAGCAACAAGGCATGTATCTTTATATAACATATGCCAAAATAACTTCCTTTTATTTGTTGTTTCTATTCCATTCACATTCTGTGTTAATAATTTTAAATCTACAGCAAATTAACCACTATGTGGAATAGAGAGGCTATTTTGTTAAAATAAACAAACAACTACATGAAAGAGAACACTGGTCAACATCTCAAAATCATGTATGTGACCATAACCACACATATGTCCAATGTGTGCACAACAAATACATAGAATACTGTGTTTGCATGTTAACTAAAAACAAATAACTCATCCATGCAAAAATGGTATAAACTTATGACAGGCTACCTTGTAAAGTTAAAGGTAATACTACATGTAGCCTTATCATTCCATAAACCAACACACAAATAAAAAAAAAAAATCAATTAATAAATTAACTAGGTAAATCAGCTTCCTAATGACACTCAAAACTCTCATTATTATTTACAAAAACCTACTCAGCCATGACAATGTCTATTGATATTGACGGGATGCAACTACAATTATGTGCACTCAAAGAGAACAGACTGTAGAATTAAACAAACTGCAGGTGCAACAGAGAGTAGTAACAGTTTGGGTAAATGGCATCCAAAAAGGAAATATTATCATTATTATGATCATTATCCCCACTCAAATAATAAGTCCATTAATTACCATCAGTGGGGTGAGGGTCAACCAGGACAGGTCACTGTTCAGACAACCATCAGAGATGCTCTGATGTTTTTTATTGCTTTTTCTCCTTGGACTTACTGGCATGCATCTGGTGATGAGTTGGAGGAAATTTGCAATGGCTGATGGCAGAGGATGTCTCCTCACTTTCACAAGAGGCATTCTCTAGATGCATCCCTGTTTCTCTCTTTGAGGCAAAACTGGTAAATTCTCCACACTTCACCAGGGAAATAACATCACCCAGTGCCTCCTGAGTGTGTGCAACCTCATCCTCCTCCATCAGAAGAGGTGAGCGGTCCATGCTCCTTCACTCATGCCCCTCCCTGCATGGCAGCTTCTCCAGTACCATGGCTGTTAATCAATGCCCAGTTGCCTGGGTCACAGTCAGGGCTCTCTCCCTCTACATCACATAACCAAGCAGCTTGTGACTACCTTTAGTGCTCAGAATGTGTATAAAATACTCTACAGTTAATAAAATTAATAAATACATTTAAAAGCTATTATAATTTTGCAAAATATGTTGGTTATGCAAAGCAAAATGTGATAAATTCTGAATGGCCAATAATTCTTGATATACAGTCAATAACCACCTCAAAACCAGCTGTAAATTAAGTTTACTCAGATATTCTCTACTTAAAAAAGGGAAAGAGATTACAGGAATATTCTTAGAGCTTAAAGACTTGGACAAAAGGCATATCCATAATGGCGACCATGCACCATAACCAGGCAATGTAGCTGACAATCTAGCTAATATATGAGACACATAAACAACTTTAGAGATTAAACAATATATAAAAAAGTCAGGAATGTTAAGTTCTCAGTTTCTTTTTGACAGATTTTAAGCTTTTTTTGGTTAGCATGTTTTTGAAGATGATACACATTGGCTAGATCAAAGAAAATATGTTAAACTATAGGATGTGAAAGTGTAAAAACTGATGATTGTGCATTATTTGATTTATTTTCCTTCTCTGACAAATGACAGAATTTCCAAAGCCAATTTCCTGCTCCTCTTTTCTGTTAGAATTCACTTTAGGCAGTACATTCAACTTGCATTTAAAGTAAACAGGTGCATACATAACCTCAAAATCTCACCTTGTCAGATTTGCTTAATTGATGCAGATACGAATCCCGATTTCTCCAGTCATTCTCTAGTTGTTTTGTAAAACTTTTGTCATCCTAGAATCATATCAGATGCAGTAAAAAAAGAATATTAGAATACTTCTGACAGCAGTGCTCATGGAGACTTTAGTAGCAGAAATCACAAGAAATGTGTACGCGCTATGAAATGTCATTGAGTACTAAAACCATACATAACTCTCAAACCATATTTTCAAGGTGAAGAAATAAGGAAACAAAACTTTTGAAAATTACCACAATTAAGTAAAAGCAAAAATAATAACAATAGTAATAATAATAACAATAATAATAATAATAATAAGAAGAAACATTGATGCATCTTTTAATAAAATAACAGTAACCACTTCCATAAAAACAGTGCAGTACTCACAACTTCACTAGACTGTCATGACATCACTGTTATTTTATTAAAATAAGGAAACATCATAAGTGATGAATATTAATATTTTTACATTCTTAGACAAGGAACTACCAAGGAAGAATTTTATCTATAAAGAGATGATACTTCTGTACTTGCCCTGTTTGCATACCTCTCCATAGTAGTTCAGAAATGAATGTACTAGTAAATCTTTCCACTCAGCAACCAGTAAGTGTAGAAACAGAAGTACTCCTGCTGCTCCTCCATTTAAGGGGTCTACACTACCTTCCCCAATACAAGATCATCAGCCCCCTCTCTTGTTGTGTTAATCGGTCTTACTGACAGAGACTTGATAAAATGTAAAGTCCACCAAACGCTGCCTTACTTTGTCAAGATTCCACCACAGACCAACTTGTTTTGTTGCATTGATCTGTGCTATTGCCAGCGATTAGAAAAACATTTAAAGGTTCACTTACAGCAGTAGAAATCATACAACAATTAAAGATTTCACCACAGATCACATAATTACTTTGTGTCAATCTATGCTATTGCTGATGTTTTACAAGCAGAATCACTATTCCTCATCAGACTACCACAACTTGTTGCACTGCTCCTGTATTCCATGATGCAAAACACTACAAGGAACTATAAAATATAAATAAAACTATATATAAGTCAATATGGGATTTGCATTATGTAGACCTCATACCCCTATTTACCCATCACGAAAAAGAGAATTTTCATTCTGCAAATTTATTCAATAGCAGAAATCACTGCATCCATTCACAGTGCTTCACAGTGTCTTCAAGGATTGAAAGTACTCTCATCAGCTAAACAGCTATCCTCCCCAAAAACTCATTAAAAAACAGGCTACACTGTTTAGACATCCCCATATGATAGCAGAGCTGGCTTTCAGTGCAGTGATCTCTTCCTTCCCTGTTAACACTCCTGCATTTAGGTCACTTGCCAAACTCAGGTTGCTGACAGCATTTATGCATACTGCACTCATACAGTGGTGGGCTACATAACTCTCCCATTTCTTAACCTTTTCAACTTGTCAGCATCTGTCTGGCTGAAGAGCATGGCATATAATACAGCACCCTCTAAGCAAGAGGACCCTAATTCTAGTGCACTCCCTTTCTACCTATTCATATAATCTCTACTACTTTCAACTAGTTTCGGATAACATCAGACTGCTCTTATAAAATGCCACAGAATCACCCTGCTCGTTAATCTTCCGATTTAACGATCGGCATGCTCATCCTTAGTTATCAAGCTTAATCTAACTACATCTTCTCTGGTTCACCTTTGAGTTTAACTTTTCCTCAACCTATTTTCTGCTTCCTCTTCAACTCATAACTCTTATGACTAACTGCCCTACTCTATTACTTTCTTTCCCTATGTAAATATATATATATATTATGTTTATTTTTGAATTGTTGTTGACTTTCAATATTCTTGAACTGTTTGTGAATGTTTTACATATAATATAGAGGGTTATGATTAAGTCTCTGATCGTAACCATGTTATTAAGTGATCGAGGCATGGATGTCAAGAAATTCACCTTCAGAGCAAAGCTTGAAAAATGAATCTTGGCATGCATGTCAAGAACACATAATACTGGGTTTTGATTGGAAAGACCTGATTATAACTCTTTGTAGTACATGGAGTCTTATCTGCTCCATCTACTATCAATTATGGAAAAAAAAGAACATGATCTGTTTTACCAGACTTGAGCGCCAGTAAAGCACTTAGCGACTGCTGATGCACAGAAAACAAGTAAGGAAAATTCAGGGATGTTTTTTAGATACTGCCCTAATTTAAATAAGTTACTTACAGACTGACTGATACTGCAGTGGTGGTGCTGCGGTAGCGTTGTCGCCTCACAGTTAGAAGTTGCCCATTCGATTCTCAGTTAGAGCGTCTTCTGTGTGGCGACATGGGTGAATGGATGTTCCTTTGTTGAAGGTTGTGCATTAGGCCTGGCAAGCCAGCACATAAAACTCTACTGCCAATCATTAGCTGACCGGAGTTCCGCTGTGGCGACCCCTAACCGGGAAAAGCCGAAAGACACAAACAAGCAAACAAACTTACAGACTGACTGATGTCTGTAAATTTCAGGGCACGTAGAAGGAAAGATATTCAGGGACTGAAGGAATGTCTTTTCTGATAAAACATGACCAAAGATTCTAAATTTTTTACCAAAGATTTTGAGATTGTTCTACATCCAAGAAAGCACTAAGAATATACATTTGCATTTCAGGGCCAACTACTTCCTATGAAAACATATACATCCCTGAAGAGCGTTTTCATAATTCTTTTGATTGATAATTAGTTATGCACAATTAACACTTTTTTTTCCAGAAAGCACACAAAACAACAGAGTTGCTTTAAATTACAACTGACCAGATGTGACTTCACTGTTTCTGCCTAATTCTTTACTGCCATATTCATAATATTATCACATATAAATTTTTATCTTACTATCCTGATTATCCTGAATAATCTGAATTTAGGTAGTTAATATTCTTTGTTCTACAGAAACTGGAAACATAAGATGAAACAGATTAAACCTTCAGTAAAAATAAGGTACTTCAGAAAAAGCCTCAGTCTGTATGCAGTTTAATCACTTACCTGTTTCACATTTGTAAAAGCATTTGAGAATGTCTTTGTAGCCCACAAAACAGATGATTAGTTTATGGGTTTAGAAATCAGGGAAACACAATTCATCATTTTAAATATGATTAAACCAAATGCACATAACATAAAGTGATTACAGCTGACATTAACTTTACATGTGCCTTGCAATGAATACCATTTCAAGTTATCCAAAATGTGCTTCACATTTATGAAGCAAACTGAATAAAATGTTTAAGGTGACAAGGCAATGCATATAATACTGACTAATTGGATAGCTGCTTTAGAACTGGACTTAATTGTTTCAGAATGGGCCAGATGGCATCATAATTTCAAAATGAAGGTACACACACCAATTGCTCATCCTGGCTTATTGCGTTGCAGTTTCCCGTTTAACACAAAGTGAAAACACTGAAAAAATGGTGAGCTTTGTTCTTGAGGTTCCTGAGTAAAGTAATCCTAAGACTTGTACATGCGGACTCATTGGTAATGCATCACATAAACAGATCGAGTTAACATTTTACAAGGTAACATAGCAGGAAAATACTGATACAGACTGAAGACTCTTAACACCTGTCCCAACTGGTAATGGTTCATAGGTTCATAGGTTGGTACTAGGCTATCGGCCCTAGGTCCTATACAAGCCTAGCCATAACAATTCCCTGGCTATTTCTTCCCACAATATTTACTTCCCTGGACCCCTGTCTAGCAGGGCAACTGACGTGATCCTCGGGGTGAATTTCCTATCTCCCATTCAATCGTCAAGGTTCCTTTTGAAGAGGGCCAAGGAGGTGCTCTGCTTGACATGTATGGGTAGTCTATTCCAGAGTCTGGGGAGTCTCTGGGTCAGCAACCTATCCCTCCAGCATATTTTGTTCATTGTGATGACAAGGTTTAGATCAATGGACCGTATGGCTCTGAGGGATTGGGATTTCTTTAAGTGTAGCATGTCCAACAGCTCTGGGTTTGACATGGCCTTGTATGTTAAGCAGAGATCGCCTCTGAGTAGACGATATGCGACAGAGTACAGCTGGAGTTTTTTAGACAGTCAGCACAGGGCATCTGCTTTAGGCCTGTGATTCTTTTAGTGAGGAATTTCTGCAGGCTTTCCAGTGGTTTAAGATATCTTGAGAGGTAAATACCAAATGGGGCATTGTATTCTATAATGGGTCTAATGAGTGATGAGTACAGTGGGACAATGACTTCCTTTTTTCAGGATGAAAAGCCTTTAGCAATGAGGTGTGCCACATAGAAGGATTTCCTGACTGTTGTGGCAGGGTGGTTATCAAAGGTGAGACCACTGTCCACCTGTGTCCCTAAGTCTCATCACACTTTCGGTGTTTAGTGTACTGCCACCTATGTGGTAATTCATGGGTACATGTTTTTCTCCAAAGGGGATGACTATACATTTCTTGGCATTGAGCTTGAGCCCATGGCTCTGGCACCAAGCATCTGTTTCTGTAAGGCCCTTTTGTAGAATATCCACATCATTTGGGGATTCAATAATGGCTACCAGTTTGCAGTCATCTGCGAACTTTGTTAGCCAGAGTCCCTTAGTGTTGGCATATACATCAGAGAAGTAGATACCAAACAAGAGCGGTCCCAGGACTGAACATTGAGGTACTCCAATTGTCACTTGTCTGGAGCTGGATTTGCAAATGTAACGTGTAATACAATGAATACAGTCACATATACTCTCATCAAATTAGACAAATGACAACTGACTGTGACCAAGTCCTTCTAGGCCAAAATTAGAGATCTGTCAAGGGCAGTAAAATAGTTGCAAGGATACCAGGAATGATTTATGTCTTGACATACTCCATGCAAGAGGGATACAAGTGGCAGAGATAAGGCTCCTTTAAGGGCTGCTGAGCTCATTTTAAACCTTCCTTACTTGCTGTGTTAAACATAACTTTTGCTATAAAAACAATAAAGTATCCCCAGTACATTGGTCTTCCAGTCTTCTGAAGAGGCAAAAGACTTTAAAATGCTGCACATGATACTTATTTAGAGAAATAAAACCACATTTTCTGTGCAAGCAATTATTTAAAGTGATCTCATAACTTAATTATTTAAAGTGACCTCATAACTTGAACCATTTAATAGATATTATTTTATCAAAATATTCCGGTTTTAGTTCATTCCGTAAGTTTGACAGATCCTGTATATTAGGATATAACTTGATTTCTTGTATAAAAGATTTTCTTTTTTTCTTTTATGTCTACACCATTTTTATCAGTGATTATCTGATCAATAACCATGAAATTAAAAACTATTTCTAGCCTGTGCTGGTGACATAAAGGCATAAGCCCTTGACTATGGTCCAGGTGACCTCACTGACAGTTCAGGTAAGGAGTACAGTATGTGCTTATTTTGGGGGGGGGGTTGTATACTGTATGATGCTCTCACTAAGCCATAGTGGATGCCAGAGCTCTGGCAAAGGAAATTATAGGGGCTGGCCATGTCAGAGAACCGAGTATGCAGGCTGCTGTAAGGACCTGGCATGAGCAGGCCCTCAGGCAACACTTCATCAACCACCCAGCTTAATGCCACTCTGGGAGAGGTTACAGCAAGCAAAAAGCCTCATCACACAGCCACAGTATGATAGTTCCCACTGTTCCTTACCATGCTGCGGTGCCTGGTGCTGCATTTCCCTTAAGCTGTCTAAGACTACAGGCCTCCACAAGCAGGTGCTCCCATATGTAATGCCAACAAGTCACCAAAGCACTGGGAGCTGCAGGGTTAGAGATTACTGGGAAGAGACACTGGAAAGCTAGAAGTCAGTGTCAGTAGTGGGAGACCAAAAATAATCAAAACATTTGCTCCTGTGTGTAAGCACTCTATAATGTGTAATCTTATAAAACTGTGAATACTATTATTTCTGACATCTATAAGAAACTCAAATTTTCTAATATTAGCTTGTTGCTTTGTCTCACCAATACAGAAGAAGGACATGTACACTGTATGAACTCTATAAATCCATTTCACTAACAAGCCACCTTTTGTCTCACTTAAATTTTTGTTCACCAATGCAATGATCATTTTCTGCTTCTATGCAATTACATACCACATATTTATTGCATGGTGTATTACCTCACTGTGTCTCACTTACACACAATTATGAACTGTGCAATGACTTTGAACTGGAAGAGCTTGAATAATTGAGGCTCATTTCTAGGTCAAGCTAGGTTTAGTTGGAAATAGAACCAGTAACTCATTATCAGTAGAAATTATATCTCAGCACTTGAACCTACGCATAAATACACTCATAGGAGGTTCAACATATTCTTCAGCCAGCTCTGCCAATTCTGTAGAGGAGGTTGGTTCTACTATGCCACCATTCCAATTACGACTCTTACTTATTCTCATTTGCTTTTTTATTACCAGGCACAGTTGCTCACCAATAACTTAGGTAAATAAGTGTTTACTAGGCTAACAACCACAAGGGCCATTTTAAGCCTAGCCATCAATCTCCCCCACCCCAAAATAAAAAAAAAAGAAAAAAAAAAGAAACAGCTGCTGCTTTAATCATTTGTTTTTAAGTTCATAGGCAGGTACTAGGCCACCGGTCAAGGAGACACAGTTTCCCCTAGCACCCAAAGTAGGGACTGTATCTCATTAATCAACTGCAGCCTAAGGCCTCTACTCTAAATGCCAGAATCACACAATAAGCCTTGTATCTGGGTGGGCTTGAACCACCAAGATTTAGGTTACCAGCTGACCACTGTAACCAGTTCCATCACAGATAAATTACCTAAAATTCCTTAACTAAAACACTTTTACATAAAATTCTAAAATCGTCCTCAATATCCCATTGCTGGAATACAGCCTATTAAACCTTATTAACACTAGTTTTTTAAGTATGATCAGTTGTACCAGACAAAAATGTTGAGATGTTGTTTCTTTCCTATGAATGCTCTATAAAACACAAAACACCAAGTGATTCAAGAAATCTACTGTCATGTGAATACTCCTAAAGCCGTAGAGCTTGTTCCATGCAACTTTGAAAAATAAATGCTAAATAAGCATCATTACCTTCACCATTAGTAAATCACCGATATAAAGAAAACGACTAAAAACTTAGGATAAAAAGCATAAATATAATCCTTTTCTACCAGTACTATAAAAAGACTGACATTTTGCCACCATGGTGGATCCCCTTATGCTGTATGACATGCTGTCTTTTGAAAATAAAATAGTTAAGAGCCAATGCAAAATTTTAATAACTCAAAAATGTAAGATTTCAGGCATTCACCATAACAGAATGTATTGTTTCAAGGCTATCTGTGCATCACATACAGCCATATAAATTAATCACAATACATTCTAGCTCAAAATAATTATGTTGCTAATCAATTTCTTTCAATTTGGAAATCTCATTTTGACTGTCAATGATAAAAGAAGGTAACTGCATCATATAACGATTTGAGTATTTTATGCAGACTATAAGGCAGCTATTGAAGAAAGCTCTGAATTCCTGAAACTGTGATGATTGGATGCTTTGTAACATTGCTTTAGATATCAGGTGTTGTAAAGTACACAATTTCTACAATTTTGTAACTATTCATTTCTTGACTGTTTCGCTTGCTAAGATGTGTAATCTAGTTATCTTATTCAGCAGCTATTTGCACGCTTCCTGATACATCTCTAAATGATCTTTTTCTAAAACCAAATATTCCTTCTTTCTGTTTAAACATATCACAGCAGGTGTCCAAATACTGCCTTTCATTTAAAGAAAATACAGTACTCCCTTTATTTGCTATACAGAAGCACAATTCACAGCCTAAATTGGTACAGGCATCTTCAGCACTCCGGGTGTGGACGATTCATAAACTCTGGCAACAAGGCAGTGCAGTGGAAAAATACAGTAGTATACAATGCATGCAGCTGATGACATAATTATACGTGTATGAGGTATCTCATGCAAATGAGGTACACAGAGTATGCAAATGAAACAGGAGTTCAGAAACGTGCAAAGCAGAGCACTGCTCCATGTTATAAACCTATTCTGAACACTGAGAAATACTGGTGAATTGAATGAATATGCGAGAAGAAGCTGTTGCTACAGCTGAACATATGTTATTGGCCACTGTGAGAGAAAAACTTACTGGCAGCATGGTAAATACTAATGGACCAGCAGACAGTGGACAGATACTGTGCTGACATAGACACCATACAAGAGCTAGTCAATCAGTGAACCCACAAGTATTTTCAAGGGGGATGCATGGAATGTCTGGTTGGGTGGACAGGTATAGCTATATGGACCTTTCAGTGGACAATTAGGGACATTCAGAAGTGGAATGTCCTGTACTGATGATGTTGTTATTTTAGCCCATATCTCTAAAGTGGCCTATGATGTTGGCAATGTATATATGAACATTTTAAAACTATTGTCATTTTCCCATTTTCAAGTTTATGATCATTGTTATTGGCACACAGTTTCATGTCTTCTGTGGCTTCAGGACCAGGTAGTGCTTGTACAGTCCGGATTAATAAATAAATAAATAAATAAAGCTGTGGGAGCCCCTTCCATGGTGCAGCTATAGACACAGATACTGTGTCATACTGTGTCATCAGACTGTGCCATGTGCAGATTGTCATCATCATCATCATCACCATCATCAGCAGCAGCAGCCATAGGATACCAGCTAGGCATATGGCATGTATTGTTTCATTATGCTGGAGACTCCATCAGTAAAATGTGTAAAAGCATGAACACATTATATCTTTGGAAGCACTCAGACATATGCCTATATCCCCATCACACTGTGCCATGCATTGTGATAGAAAACTCTACACTTGTATAGTATATGGAGACTTTGAAATATGTGCTGTTACACTTGTTATCCTTGCATCCCAAAGATACCTGAAAGGGAATGAAAGATAAGCAGAAGGTCCTTGATGAATAGGTCCACTCAGACATGCACTACACTGTACCATACAGATGTGTACTGGCCTGTACTAACTTAGTGTACTCTTTACTAATATTTAGCTTGTCACTGTTAGGCCAGATTCCACATCCAGGGCACCCCCTCTGGGTATGAGGATCTGCTCCCCTTCCCCACACACGGAAACAGGAGCCCCTATACATGTGAGCAGTTTCTGCGCTTGTGGTCCAAGTCATGTTATGTCTGTGTCCTTGGTAATGACCTGTGCCTTGCCTTTTGCATGAAGTATCATACTGTTACACTTCACTGTACCTGCCAATAGCATTCATGTCCTGCACTACTCCCTGCTACACCTAGTCCTAATACAGCTTGAGAATGGCAACTTTGCCTATAAAGTGCTTGCCATGCATGCAGAGGGCCTCAGGTAACACCACCATCTCCTGGTTTGTGAACTTTTTCAGCTGTTGTCCATCTTTGTGGTTCCTAACAAGTCCTATACACTTGTGAGTTATACATGTCAATGAATGGGTGTGATAAGTAGCCTGTGAAAGTCATCCACCTATGACCTCTGGCTTTCTTCCCCACATTACATAGTAGGTTAGCAGGCCCCTGCACATCAGTGCAGACCCCCCCCCACCCCAAATTTTTCTGTTAGGCACATGGCCTAACTACATGCCTTCTTTGCATTTGTAGCCTGACCCCATGAAGTGGTATGCACACTCGTTAACCCATCTGACTAACAATACTTTTCCATGCCTACTATGTACAGATGCCATCAAGTCCCTTGTATCCTGTCCTTCCATATATGCCCAGTAACCAAGACTTGCATCCCCACCATAGCTGGACATGACCTGCCATTATACTGTGTTTAATCTCACAGTTACCACAGGTGTTGAATATACTACTGAGATACATTATCAGGTGGGGTGTCTGCCTTCAGTATTTGTATATCAACTTCCAAAGACTTATTACACATAGTTCTGTATTCCACTGAGTTTTATTTGTAAGTGTGCTCATACAAAATGACGCCTATGCTTCATAACACAGCAATAAGATCCTTGTAGTATGTCATTTATATGAATAAATTGGTTTAGTGTCACTGTATCTGAACCGCATGCAATATGTTGCACAGCCCAGCCAGTACTAGCAATGGTTTGTATTGCTCTACAGAAACATGTGGCTAGCATGCTGATAAGCACAGCCTGTGTGAATCTATAGTCCTACAGCTCTGTGATACAAAGGTTTGGTAGCTCCCCACTGCTGCACTATGATACATCTCATGTAATGTCCAAATGCCCATTTGGGTGCAGGGGATAATGCTTTGCTTCTTGGGTGAACATCTGTAGAAATCATGGCTTCCTCAGGGCAATATGAACTACAGGGATCCTGCTTGGTATGCCATGGAGATCAAAACTTTTTACGTATTCCTTCACAAGGACTTTTCCACATGCCTGCTGGACAGGAACAATGGTTCTTGTAAAGTAAATACGTGGCACCAGCATTCCAGGATGATGAGCAATACCACTGGCATCACTGATTCTGAAGAGAAGTGTCAGGACAGTGCTGCCACCCACACTTGTTTCAGCAGTAGGAGGTAGAGTTTATGGAAAAAGTACCCAGCACGTATTGTAAGTATTTTTTCTTACTATTAGTTTATTACCTGTTGTACCTGTTTACCAATGTACATATATTTTACATTACATACTTTATTTTACAGTGATTGAGGAGCATGAATTGAACATGGCAAGTGAGGGAAGTGACTCTCCCTGTAGCATGGTGTGTGAGCTGTGTATGGTGCCTCAACATGTAACAACAATTGTATGTGTGCCATATGCTTGTACTAGTGTGTTCTCCTTTTGTCATCATTTTGCATGTCTGACTGTGGTGCTGGGTCACTAGTAGATGCCAGGTCTGCCTCACAGCAGGGGGACATAGGTCACCCTGCTGAATGTGACCTGTAGAGATTGCAGGTGTCCTCCATGGACACTTTGTAGAAGGTGGATAGAGGCTCCTTTGCTGGCAGTGACCTGGAGAGGTTCACCATGGTCTCTCAGTATCTTCTTATAGGTTCATAGGTATTTACTAGGCTAATGCCCACAAGGGCCTTTTTAAGCCTAGTTATACATCCCAAATCTCTGACAAGTTCTGATACACCTTGATAAATGTAAGCATGGGCCTGGGAGATGAACCATTTACAGGTTACCTGTTTGCATCAGAGACATAGGTGCCAATCCAGGGATGAATTTCCAGTTTCCCATCCAATTGTTCAAGTTGCACTTGAATTGGATTAGGGAGGAACTCTGCTTCACATGGATGGAGAGCCTGTTCTATAGATGGGGTAGTCTCTGGATACATACCTATCTCTCCAGCAGGTCCTATTTATATCACAGGAAATATTTAAGTCTTTAGAACTGGTAATTCTGGTACTGTTTGTTTTGTGGATATGCAGGAGGCCCATCAGAGTGTGGTCTGACTATGCTCTGTATGCCAGCAAAGATCTCCCCTCAAAAGCCTGCAGGAGACAGAGTACAGGGATAGGGCCTTGAGATGGTCTGCACAGGATATATTACTTACACCCTGTATTCTTTTAGTTAGGAGCTTCTGTGGACATTCCAATTGTTGGACATATCTGGTTAGGTACATACCAAAGGGGGCACTGTACTCAGTGATAGGTCTGATGAATGCCGAATACAGTGGAACAATGACTTCCATGGACTCAGATGCCATACCTTTGTTTATAAGCTGCGCAACATAGAATTATTTTCTCACCATTGTAGACAAGTGATGATCAGAGGATAGATTACTATCTATGTGTGTCCCTAAGTCTCTGACTACTGGGTCAAATCTAAGGGTTGTGTTGTCAATATGATAGTTACCAGGGATGGAAGACTTCCCAAAGGATACTATTATGCATTTCTTGGCATTTAGTTTTAGTCCATGACTCTGACACCAGTTGTTTGTCTGTATCAGCCCCTCCTGGAGAACATTTGTGTGAGTGTGAGATTCAATGACAGCTCCTAATTTGCAATCATCTGCAAATTTAGTCAGCCAGAGACCAGTGACATTGGCCTTGACTTCTTTATTTATTTTATTTTTATTTATTTAACATTTGTTGACTGGGAAAGTCTGACTAGGACAGAGCCTATTTTCAGCTGAGGCCCAGGGAGAAATGCTCCAGAGCATGCCTTTGGATTGCGGGAGGAAACTGGAGTAACCGGAGGAAACCCACGCAAATGCAGGGAGAACATACAAACTCTGCACAGAAGGCACCCCAGCCAAGAATCGAACCTCTTGCTATGAGGCGACAATGTTAACCGCTGCACCACTGTGCCACCCAAATACCCATTGGTTAACCATGTAGGCTCACTCGACACACAGTCCTTTTATCAGGGGTGACTCAAGAGCAATGTCTGCTTAAGTGACTTGCTCAAGGTCATACAGCAGGCAAATGAGGGCTGAGAGAATCAATCCTTGTACCACAGGAACAACAGATCAGTCTTAACCCTCTGTGCCAAATATGATGGAGAGTATAAGAGTGTAACTATCTTGGAGTCTTACACATAAGTAAAGATATATGGGAATGAGATATTAACAAATCGATGGGGGTGCAGTGGTAGCTGTTTGGCAAAAATCACACTAAATTGTGGTGAAGAAGTGAAACATGAGTCATAATTTATAAGTCAGTATATATATCATCATCCTCATCTTCCTCCTCCTGTTCCATCCTCATTCTTTGGACAGGGACTAAAAGGATGAGACAATCCACCTGGCAGAAATAAATTTTTTGCAGGATTGTTGAGCACAATTTCCATTATACACTGATGAGCTTGGTAGTCCAGCATGAGTAAAGCTGCCACTCCTCTGAGTCAGACGTGATACGGCCACCAACTGATGATGCCCTCTAGATGTTTCCCATGGAATGTGTATTAGGCAAGGTCCACAAGGAGGAAGCTCAGGGCAAACTCAGGACATGTTGGTGAGATGATATCTCTCAGCTTGCCTGGGAATGCCTGTGGATCCAATAGAATGAGCTTGGAAACTATTGCTAAGGACAGTGAAGGTTGGTCTGTTCCAGACAGCTTGCTATTAATGTGATCGCACCAAAACAAGCAGATTAGAACAGGGATAGCTGGATATCCTCTGTGCTGGTCTAATAGATCCAGCCACAAATTTCACATGTAATAGTGGCTTTGACAGCCACCAATTTCACATGTAATAGTGGCTTTGACAGCCACCAATTTCACATGTAATAGATGCTCTGACTTATTACTTATTCCATCTCAGTGGAACATGAGAAGGAAGAGTAACGAGATGAGATAGTGAGGTTAGAATACAGGTCTCTTGTCTCTAAGGAAGCATCATATTATAGCTTAAAGACACAAACAAAGGGGTGAGAATGACACATTCTATACGTCTTGGGAGAGTGATTCTATGATCATTTCACAAATAGGATAAATGAAGGACAATAAGCCTACTATACTAACAGAGAAAACATTTCTGAATGAGAGAGAGAATAAGTGTTACTACTACAGTTTCACTGTCAGGGACAGTTTATAATGCAGTGAAATGATGACAGGGTTGATGCCTTTATCTTGAGCTCCTCACATGGCATTACTGTCATTTACAGGAACAGATACATACTGCCAGGTAGTAATTTGTAAATGTCAAATAACACTGCATCAGTCATCTGTCAGTGCTTCTCAAACCTGACAAATACAGCAGTGTGCATTCTGTAGCTGCAGCTGTATATATGTATGTGGAGTAACTTGACAACATCAGTAGATATGAATTATAGGACCACAACCCAGTTGTAAAGTATCGTCCTACAACAATAAAAGACCAAACTCAAGAAAGACTGGCCTCAGGCTGGCTCTATGGCATACAGGGATTACCTTAATTATAACCCTGGCAACATAAGATCACTTTCTAGTCTGGGTGATGGAGGAGCCAACAAGGGATGGTAGGAGTGAGAGATCACTCCCGGCTTGCCCATCCTGGTCATAAAAAGGAGGTCCAGTCAACTCCAGTGCTGATACTTACAGGAGGACTTAGTGTGCTGTCTGCAGCACTTTGGAAAGAGGTATCTGACCTCCAGGGGATGGAGTTAGGATTAATAGAAAGTCCCTTGCAATTCAAAGTGACCACCTGGTTCCAGGGCTGTGTTGTAGTTCCCCAGCCTAGGGAAAATTAGTGTCCATCCTTAAGCATGGACAGCCCTGAACTGGGAGCTGAAGTGAGTCATCAATCCATCAGGATGAGGGCAGCCCTTGTGAAACAGAATGACAGGATGCAGGGCTACACCACCCCTTCATGGCTGCCTGTATGTAGCCATCAGCAAGGATGCTTTTGCCTCTGAAATCCATCTATACAACAGTGAGTTAGTATGTGGTTAATCCTAAAAATCAAAGGAGGATTCCAGTGGATGATGTGGGTGCAGATGAGTATGGTAGTCTGCAAAGGAACAAATGGATGAAAAGTTAACCAAAGCTTGATGGTTGGCAGGATAAGAAGTAAAAAGCACTTAGAAAAAAGGGGTTTAGACCTCATGGCCTGGATATCTTCTAATGACCAAAACTAACAACATGTGATCCAGAAATGGTGAAGAAGAGTGCAGCGAGCACCTCAATTCAAGTGCTGAGATCAATGCACACCTACGCCCCTATGGGGCATCAGATGGAACCTGTTGTCTGTGTATGTATTTATGCATGTATTTATGCATGATTTATTGTCTCAGCCTTGCTAACATCATACATCTAAATTTCATTTTGCTAAACTGTTTATTAGGTAGGTTCATTAGCTAAAGTGCCCCTTTAAAAATAATCTGGAAGCACTGTGTGGGTAAATGACTCAGAATTCTACAGTTTTGCAAATGGAGCATGAAACAACCAACCAAACCCAGTATCATAAGATGAAGCTTGTTATCAGTTTATAGTCCTATCGCACTATGCTAACCTGTCAGGTAGATACAATCTTCTGCAAATGTCCCTATCCCATTCACTCTTCAAACTCTAATGTTGAGAGGCAGAAGGGCTAAAAGCCATCACACAGCAGGGTCTACTTTTTTTCCATTCTCATCACACATAGACATACTCGGACACAAAAAGCTGTGGTAATACAAGCTTCTGCATGCTTCAGATGGTGTGATTTGGCCTGTTGCATTACATTCAGCACATTGGTCCTTTAGTGGTCATTCCAAAAGTGAACAACCCTATCCTCCCTCTCCTATAAGGAGAAACAAGCCTGTTTCTAGCTATATGCTTTCCTACTGGTTGGCCCTTCAGCACTGGGGCCACTAACTGAACTGAGACCACTAGTGGCAACAGCAGTCACACGGCCCCATACCATGACATCTCAGGGAAAACATGCATTTCTGTAGTTTTCAAGGATAACAATGCATTGCATAGTTTGGGAAGGAATATTTTCTTCCTACCTTCCAATAGATCACAGTGACCCAAACACATATGTGTTGAACTGCTAGACCCAGGTCAGAGGTTAATCAGGAACACTAACTTGGGGGAATTATAAAGTGAGGATAAGACAAAAAGTAATGGAAGAGGGTTAAAAAGGCCCAAAAGGAGATTTTGTAAGAAAGAAATACAAACATGCACTCATTGGTGCTATAAAAACTGTTTATCTTTAACACAGTAGCAGTTATCTCACCTATTAGCTCTGCTATTCTTACATTAAGCAGTAGTACCTCTGTTCTAGAAGTGGAATGAACTACAAAGAAATTAGTATCCCTTTACCTGTTTCCTGTTTCTGTACACTGATTGAATATTTAAATCAATCTGCAAAAAGTTATGCAGTAAACAAAGCATCAGAAATTTTCTTACCCTTTCATATGTGCTGGATGTGCGCAGATAGGTATTTCTTCTCTCAGTGTCTGACTGGCTTACACTTTTTGCATTACCCTAAAATAATTGAAAGAAATGCTATATTATTAGGCAGTACATCTAGCAAAATAGGCAACCAGAGGCATATTAATATTAACACCATCAAGTCCCAGCTTGGTTGACAAAACATTATAAAGTTCTGACTTTGACCTAAATGACGAGTTTGATTAGCAGCTTGGGGACCTACTGGAGTTGACAGGAAGGGAAGAAAGAAGTGATGAGGCTTTGAATAGTTATTCTTCTTCAGTGTGAGGACCAGGGCTGATGCAAGAATGGAGGTGATCTGTCTGCTGGAGTCACAGTGAAGGCCGGGCTTAAAGTTGCAGTTGCGCTAAGCATGCAGACAGGCTTGAAATTGACTGTCCTTGAGTCCAGGCAGGGGACACTTCAGGAAACCATGCCTCAGTGTAGGAACATAGCCTCGGTTAACTGATGTTGTTGTGTAAAGGAAAGGCTGTAACAGCCAAGCCAACCTCTGTGTGCAACAATGGTAGCTCCTAAGATCGCATTTCTCCTAAGAACTTATGACTGAAAGAAGAAGTCTGCCTGGCATCCTGGCATGGAAGGGTTAATCAAGCAGGACGACCCAGAAAACTAACAAGATTTAGCCAGAAATGTTGCTTAGGAGTGAGCCATGCTGTAGCAGTGATTATCCCAAAGTAGGAGGGACAGGTAGCAACCACCTTTAGTACAGCACTGTTGAGAAAGAGTTATGTTGATACAATTGTACTCCTTTCCCTCACTGTTAGTCTATGTATTATTTTTTATTTAGAAAAATGAAACAATGTCGCAAAATAAGTACTGCAAATAAACACTAGAATTCACCTTATACCTGCAGAGTACCAATGTCATCTGTCTGCTGGGAATCAATGCATCCATAACTGTCAACCTCTCAGCACAAGAAATCTGGATAGAGCCAAAAAATGGATGGGCAAAGGCCCAAAAATAGGGGTCAGATTTTAAATATTGCTCTTATACATGTAGAAAGTTCACAGAATAACCAGTTTGCTTTAACATGCATTTTCTGAAGGATGTGAAGTCTGAAACTCAAATGTCTGTTATTATTTATTGGCTTCAGTCCTCGATTTGCCAGAAGACCATAATTTTTATGAGGAACAGACCAAAAATATGAGGCAAAAATCTGGACAGCTGAGAGTTATGAATGAATCAGTCAATAGAGTAATATAGTTCTGATTACTGCTCCCGTAGAAACAGTTATGAAGGTATAGCAGCAAAAGGCTGATGCAGAATGCAGTTATCTACTCAAAGATAAGATATGGTCAGCAATATGGGTTTGACTAGTGAGCCTAGTACTTGAGGAAATGACTTGAGAGGGGAGGGACAGGTGAGGGAAGGCAGCAGTATTTTACTGGCTTCCATATCCCTAGGACAATGAAGGGATCATAAGCAGAGATAGCACCCTGATGGCGATTCCAAGGTATGCAGCCTATGTTTACAAAATATTAGATGCATTCACTGACAGACATTCTTGGCCATAATAGTGTTACACCATTGCAATTTGGGAATTGAAGTGGGGAAATGGGTATGACATATAAATAAAAAGTCTTTTCAAACAAAGAGAAGGTTCAGGTCTGTGGAGATGGGTGTCAGGAATGACTCCAGGCATCTGAAGTCCCAGTTGCAGATGATGGTATGCTTTATAGAGGCAAAACAATTTTAAAATAAAAAAGTACATCTTCTTGAGCTCAGTTCTTCTAAACAAGTCAGAGTCCATGGCCAAGATCCAGAAATATGTTGAGGAATGGGAACATCTCCCTTTGTTTCTTCTGGGCATTATAGCAATTTATAATTCATAAAATGAATGCAAACAAGGCAGAGCAAAGGGATTTCTCAAAACAAAAGAAAACCAAATAGAGCTGCACCTTCCTAGCTGCTATAAAATATTAAAATGCTAATAAGCATCATGTTACACTTTACACCTGCTGCTGCCTATGATTCAGTAGAATAAGGGCTATGATGTGCTGGGGCATGTCAGTAAGGACTATGATGTGCTGGGGCATGTCAGTAAAGACTATGATGTGCTGGGGCATGTCAGTAAGGACTATATGTGCTAGGGCATGTCAGTAAGGACTATGATGTGCTGGGGCATGTTTGTAAGGACTATATGTGCTGGGGCATGTCAGTAAGGACTATGATGTGCTGGAGAATGTCAGTAAGGACTATTTGTGCTAGGGCATGTCAGTAAGGACTATGATGTGCTGGGGCATGTTTGTAAGGACTATATGTGCTGGGGAATGTCAGTAAGGACTATGATGTGCTGGGGAATGTTAGTAAGGACTACATGTGCTGCAGCATGGCAGTAAGGACTATGATGTGCTGCGGCATGTCAGTAAGGACTAGACATGCTGCAGCATGTCAGTAAGGACTATGATGTGTTGGGACATGTCAGTAAGGACTATATGTGCTGGGGCATGTCAGTAAAGGACTATGATGTGCTGGGGCATGTCAGTAAAGACTATGATGTGCTGGGGCATGTCAGTAAGGACTACGATATGCTGGGGCATGTTGCATACCTAGTATTAAGACATACTGTTTCTCACTCGGACCATAGTAGCATGCTCCTAGACGCTTGTAATATGGGTGACCCAATACTCCACCAAGAGCTTTTGCTCTTTGGCCACCACTCCCTCACATTACTTTAAATGCAACTTTGTGTCTAAAAATAAAGTATTTAGATATATTTACTCAGCTTTTCTTGCCATGTACATACATAATGCCAACCAGGCAGCATTAAAGTTGGCTGCATAATTAGCTATGGGTATGAAACACAACCATCTTGTGAGTTTATGCCCTGTACATCCTAGCAATCTTTCAATGCAGTTTCACAAAGAATACATGATGCAATGCCTCCATGGCTACAATGCACTGCTCCATAAGGGGTATACAACAGCAGGGCTAAACTGGAGCCATCAGGTGCCATTCTGAATGAAAGTACTTATAACAGTATTCAACAGTTTTTTAATATCATTTTTGGGAGGACAACCCACCACATCCTCAAGCAGGTGACTATGCCCCAGCCCCACTGGGTCTATATTACAAGCTCGAACGTTTAAAAGACTGAAAGCTCTTTTATCGAGCTTTAAACATCAAAACCACTACATAGCGAAGACACGGAACAGCAATTTTACTTCCAGGAAAAAAAATTACTGAGCCGTTTTCGGGACTTTGTCATTTCCTTCACTGTTGTGCGATCTCGGAGTTGGGAGATGTGCGGGGCAAAGCTCCTTATTTATTTTGTGTTTGCATTTTTTTTTTTTTGCAGAACAGCGATTTTTTTCCCTAGGAAAAAAAATTGCTGTTCCATGTCTTCGCTATTTTGTGGTTTTGATGTTTAAAGCTCGATAAAAGAGCGTTCACTCTTTTAAGCTTTCGACCTTATAATATAGACCTGCCCCACCACAACTCCAAGGTGGCTGGACCTTAAGGAAAGGAGATTCCCCCACTGTACTGATCACTCACACCGGATTCTGTTTCAAGCACACTTGGTCCTCCATCAACTGGCTGACTGTCCTGCATAACCAAGGAGGAGATTTAGTTTTAATGCAATTAGATGATGCTGCATACGTTACAGCTCATAGCAGTTATCTGCTTTGCAAAGTGCGATACTTCATGATTCCTATCTCATGCTTGTTACTTATAAATGATGCTTATATGGTAGTCAGGTCACATAATTATGAAACCAAAGAGTATATACCTTATTGTCTAGCTTCTATACTTGAAATAGGACAGTCTATTTTAGGAGACTCAATGCTTTAAGAATATAAAATTTGTTGATAAGGAAGGTATAAAGAAAATGTCATAAAGTTACAAGGAAAACAGGGCTTAACTTCAAAATACAAGTTTCATATTCTGCTGAAGGATAAGGGGGAAGGAGATTATTCTTTATTTATCTATCACAGGAAAATAGATTGACTGCTAACAGTAATAATAAGAGTTTACCAGGTTGTGTTGTTGCCTCACAGTAAGACACTGTCCGGTTCGATTCACAGATAGAGCATCTTCTGTGTGGAGACATGCATGAATGGGCGTACCTTCGTTGAAGGTTGTGGATCAGGGCTGGTAACTCGGCAAGTAAAAATCAACTACCAATCATTAGCGGACTGGAGTTCCGCTGTGGCAACCCCTAACCGGGAAAAACCGAAAGACACAAACAAACAAGTATGTAAAGCACAGAAGTCAATGTATCTGAATCCTACAAGACCTCTCATGCTACAGCATATAAAAAACAAACAAAGATTCAATTTATTTAATGTGGGTGGGAAGTTTGCATAATGGTCAGGGTGCTTACCTAAAAAAAGACATAAGGTGTGGGGTTTGATACTCACATAGAGTAATTGGCTAGGCTTAAAATGTCTCACAAGGGCAGTTAGCCTAGTACTAATCTATGACCCTATTATTCTATGAATCTATGTACCTTTGCAGAAAGGTATAGGTTATAAGGCTTTAGATAAGGGTATGAGTGGGACCACAGAAGTTGGCAAGATGTGTCTCACTCCTCAAATTACCTACATAACCAGACAAAATCAAGACCGCATAAAGGTACTGCTGCTCAATTCTAGAAGCCTTAACAGGAAGTCGCATTCCTTAGAGACATTCCATACTCTTGAAAATTTAGATATTTATAGAGATACTGAAAAATAGTTTCAGAATAGTGATACCAACCAAAGTTCAGGGTTTCAATGTCTACTACACTTTCAGACCCAGTGCCACAAACAATGGAGCTCTGGTGGGGGTGGTGGAAATCTACCTTGCTAAGAAGTCAATTCACCTCCTGATTCTAAAGGCAGGGCAACAACCTTGAACTTCTCCATATCTTTCTTATAGTACATAAAGCTCCATATCATATCATGGCAAACTACCAAACGATGTCCATATCACCTGCGCCCCAAGATGCATGCACAAATAAAATGGAATCTCTCTGTATCAAACCCAACACTATGCTCCTAGGTGACTTCAACTATCAGTTCAGTAACTGTGAAACCTATCCCACCAATATGTATGCATAAGGATTTCTGGACTTCATTAATGCCAGCTCCTTGGACCAACTAGTTTTAGTCCCAACTAGAAGTACTAAAATATTGGATCTAGTTCTCAATAATATAGTCCCATATGCTTAACATTTTCAGTTACTACATCACAGGTCAAATCAGACCATTTTTAAGTAACATTCACTATTAGGGTAAAAATGGATCTGCCACAAAATCTTTCTGTCTTTAGAGACCACTTTAAAGCAAACTTATCCCAGTTAACTGATGACCTGATGAAATTTCAGATCCTTCCTCATCTCGATGACCCAATCACACATGATGCTCCAGGTGCATATCATTTTTTATATCCACCTCAAAGCATAAATTGAGGCTTCAGTCCACATATAAACATATAATACCAAGTTCAGGAATAAAGCCCAATGGGGGAACTTTATCAGAAACAAACTATACAAAAATAGGAAGAAACCGTGTTACTATCCAGTTATCTACAGGAGAACTCAGAAAGATCACAAAAGAACTAAGAAGCAAAATCAAATCCACCAAAAGTAAGTATGAACTGAAAACTGCCATTCTTGCTAAGGACAACCACAAAGCCTTCTTCAGCTGAGTCAGAAACATTAGAACTAATGCCCAGCACTGCATGGAGCTAATACACAACACCTGCTCATCACATAGGGACACAGCCAACACTTTGCCTGCCAAATGTGGCTCAAACTTTACTCTTCCATTCACCTTGAACTTTCTACAGCAAATTAACATGACCATGTCATGCTTCCTGATCATTTCTAAGCATATCATCTATGCTCTCTCCAAGGCCAACAATACTAGCCTCATGTGTCTGGATAATGTCTCAGGTTGCCCTTTTGTATACATCAGACACTTGAAGACTCATTATTAAACCAATTTAATCTCATCTTCTCCAATGGATTCATACCAGAGGTATGCAGAAAAACTGTAGTCATCCTATTTTATAAGGGGGGATCTACTACTGACCTTGGGAACTATAAACCTATAATGCTCACCAGCCTATCTGTAAAGCAATGGAACACATCATTATGCAACTAATTAACAAGAACGTAGGCTGCCTGCAAACAGTGGACCCAAGCCAGTTTGGGTTTGTTAAAGGCAGTTCTTGCCTCCTTATCTTGACTCCTTGAACAGGTCACTGAGGTATTACATGCAAACTCATCAGTTTACACTGCCTAGATGGTGTTGGCAAATGCCTTTAATAGCATTCCACATTCTGGCATTACTGATAAGCTAATCAAACAAAATATATATCCCTGTGTTACCTGTGGGATATCAAACTGGCTTACTGACAGAATCAAATATTTTAGTGTTGGTGGCACACTCTTATTGAAAAGAGTAGTTAACAGTAACATCCCAAGAAGCTTGATCCTAGGACCACAATATTTTGACATTTATTTCTCTGATGTTAAAGCTGATACTAATAGCCTGCGGCTGACTAAATTTGTGGATGACTGCAAATTGGAGCAGTCATTAACTCATCATTTGACTTCCAGATTCTCCAGGAAGTTCTAACACACATCAAGAAATGATATCTAGACTACTGCCTTAAGCTAAAAGCCAAGAAATGCAGTATTGTGTCCTTTGGCAAGCAAGGGCACCCATTCATCTAGCACATAGGCAACACCCTTTGAAAGTTGACTCCATCATCAGGGACCTGGACACTTTCATTGATAACGACCTATCCATTCATTCTAAGGGGATCCAGTATCTGTCTGTCTGGGACGCCATGGTTGACAGACCACGATGCTTTGCCAGAGATGTCCTGCACCTGTCACCCCAGGGATTCATGATACTGGCTAAGGGTCTTGCCGCCCCTATTGTGCCTTTTTTAGGCAAGGTACAAATGACAAATTCACCACTGTAACAGGAACAGGCAAGCAAAAACAGGGTAATGCTACTCAATGCTAGAAGTCTAAATCTCAAAATGCACTCACTCGAGGCACTCCTTAAAATGGAGAACATCGATATCTGTGCAGTGACCGAGACCTGGTTCAAGGCTCTAGAGAGCACACCTGCATTACCAGGCTATAATTCATACCACACTTATCAGCCATCTAACCTGGACCTGAACACCAAAGGTGGAGGTGTGTACCTATTCATTAAGGATATCCACACCTCCAGGCTAGTTGCACAGCATAATGCATCCAAGGTTATCCAAGTGCAACTAACTCTGGACAAAACTACAATTCAAATTGTAGCTTGCTAAAGATCCCCCACCATGCCCCAGGATTCCCAGTCCTCTTTTCTTGATACACTGGAAAATATTAGGGTTCAACCAAACACCCTAATAATGGGTGCTTTCAACTACCCCACCATTAACTGGGAAAACTACTCATGTACCAACTCCTTCGCTCAACGCTTTCTGAAATTCATAAATTCTAATGCCCTGGATCAACTTATCCACACCCCCACCAGGGGCAACAATATCCTAGACCTAATCATTACCAACATGAGTGACCGGTGTCCCACACCTGAAGTCAACTCTTCGTTGGTCAGATCCAACCATAAGCTATTCACCCTAGATATCCACATCCCGCCCCCAGCCACCATTAAGGAAACCACTGTAAAAAACTTCTCCAAAGCCAACTTCATGCTTCTTAAGACAGAAGTGGCGAACTTCATGACACCCATGCAGATGGACAATACAGTTACGACTGCTGAATCCTACGCAAATGTACTCTATAAGCACTTACACGAGTGCATGGATCGTGCTATCCCAAACAGAACCAAGGCGCTATCCTCCAAAAAAAGGAAGCCAATCTGGTGGTCCCCTGCCATAAACAAACTCTACAACAGAAGGAAGAAACTGTTGCAAAAAAGAGTAAAATCCCATGAGTGGAGGAGCTCCCTGGTCAGCCTCAGTAAGAAGTTGAGATCCCTTATAAGATCCTTCAAAGCTAGCTATGAAAACAAAATTGCCACTGATTCTAAGGGCAACCACAAAGCATTCTATAGCTATGTCAAGAATCTCAATGGCAACACCCAGATCTGCTCTGAGTTAAAGCACAACGGCATGAAAATTACAAAACCAACTGATATTGCCAACATCCTGGCAGATAGGTTCAGTGCTAACTTTACCCCCCCTCTCACCCCCTAAAGGGCCCATATCTATACAGGAAGAATGCAGAGTCCCTGTAATCACATCCATGCAGGTAAATGCTGCACTCTTTAAAACCAAAAACACAGCATCTATGGGACCAGACAACATCCCAGGCTGCGTTTTACATGAACTTCAGAACAAACTGACTCCCCACCTAAGCACCATGTTCAATCTTAGTCTCATGTCAGGCTTTGTGCCCACTGAATGGCACACAGCAACAGTTATCCCACTCCACAAAGGGGGAGCCACCACTGATCCTGGCAACTATCGCCCTATTAGCCTAACAAGCCTGGTCTGCAAGGCCATGGAATGTATTATCATGGAACTCATAAACAAAGTAACTGGCAATCTCCAAACTCTGGAACCCACCCAGTTCAGGTTTGTGAAAGGCAGATCATGTCTTCTGAACCCGATCAACTTTTTTGAGGCAGTCATCAAAGCCGCAGACGAAGGTAAGATGGTTCACACAGCCTATCTTGATCTCGCCAAAGCTTTTGACACCATCCCCCATTCTGGAATTACAGCTAAACTCACTAAAATAGGTATAAATCCCTATGTCACAAGATGGGTTGCCAACTGGCTTACTGACAGAACCCACACTGTAAAGGTTGCAGACTCCAAATCTGACTTCAAACCAGTGACAAGTGGAGTACCATGGGGTTCAGTCCTGGGACCGCTCCTGTTTGGTATCTACTTCTCTGAAGTACAGGTTAACAGAGAAGGCCTCTGGCTAATAAAGTTTGAAGATTACTTCAAACTAGGAGTCATAGTCGAGTCTCCAAATGATGTGGACATCCTAAAGAAGCACCTCACTGAGACAGATGCCTGGTGTCAGAGGTATAGCCTCAAGCTCAATGCCAAAAAGTGCATTGTCATCCCCTTTGGTAAAAACTCTGTACCCATGAACTACCACATAAACAGCAGTCTACATAATGCCGAATGTGTGATAAGAGACCTTGGGACCCAGGTAGACACTAGTCTCTCCTTTGAAAATCACATCTCCACAGTAGTCAGGAAATCCTTCTATGTGGCACACCTCATCACAAAAGGGTTCTCATCCAGGAAAAAAAAGAGGTAATTGTTCCCCTCTACTCGGCACTCATGAGACCCATTATGGAGTACAACGCCCCTTTTGGAATGTACCTCACAAGACATCTGCAGCAGCTGGAAAGGCCACATAAGTACCTTACAAAGAAGATTACTGGCCTCAAACAGATGCCCTACACTGACCGTCTCAAAAAACTCCAGCTTTACTCTGTAGCATATTGCTTACTCTGAGGAGATCTCTGCCTAACATATAAAGCTATGTTAAACCCAGAGCTACTGGACATGCTACACCTAAAGAAATCCCAGTCCCTCTGTGCTACACTCTCTGGGGACCTAAACCTTGTCACCACAATAAACAGGACATGCTGGTGAGATAGATTTGTGTCCCAGAGACTTCCTATACTCTGGAACAAGCTACCCATCTATGTCAAGCAAAGTTCCTCATTAGCACTCCAAGAAAAATCTTGATGAGTGGGTGGGAAATAGGAAATACACCCCGGGAATGACTTCTGTGGCTCTGGTCGACAGGGGCACAGGAAGTTAACTTTCTTGGGTGACGTAAGCCAGTAAACCTTGTTGGCTAGGCTTACTTAGGCCCTTGGACTGATAGCCTAGTACCTACCTATGAACCTACCTATGAGCCTATGAACTATGTATCCAATGTCATTCAGAAAACCTTTTATGTGACCATAGCTTCGAGGGCCAAGAAAGTTATTGTCCGTCCCTACTCCTCCCTCATCAGACCCATAATAGAGTACAATACCACCTTTGGTATGTACTTGTCTAAGTGTATGACTCTGCTTGTGACACTGTAGAGTTTCCTTACCAAGACAATCAAGGCCACGTCTTCCTTTAGCTTCACTGATCATTTCAAAAAGCTGTCTCTTTTCTGTTTCTTACATTATCTTGAGATGAGATCTCTGTTTGGCCTAAAGAGTCTCAAAAGATCCAGTCCTATGTAACCCTCTGCATTTTCACAAAGCAAATAACACCTTAAACACCCACTCAAGATATATAAATTTCCACTGAAATATAAAAAGCACCTGCTGGTGAGATCCCTTTCTTTCCCAGAGAATATCTCATTTATGGAACAGACTTCCTTTGTATGTAAAACAACGTAACTTCCTGACCCTCTTAAAGTGTAACCAGGATGAGTGGATGGGCAGTAATAAACACAACCTTGGTTTGGATACTTAAGCCCTTAATGAAAGGGGCTGACATTAGGTGTCAAATACATCCTAGGTCTGTGAGCTTTAACTGGGTATTAATTATTTATGTCTGTAGGAATTATCAATTTGGGATTTTGGGGCTACGATGCAAATGTTCCCCTGGATCAATATCCTAGTTGTAACCTATGAATATGTGATATCAGCAAGAGGAATGACACATCTGAATGAAAAGTCTTCATCTTAGCAAGTTTTGCCAGCTATCTAGAATATGCTCACCAATAGGGGATAATGCTTTGACTAACGAATTGTTAGAAAGTGGTGAAAAGGATCAAAATGTTTGTCTACCCAGATGTATGCAATGTTTGCTAATTCAAAAAGAATTCTAGGCTGGGTAGAAACTCTACTTCTGGGATACACATACATCAGTCAGTGGATCTCAAGATGGAAGGTTGGTTGCTTAAACTATTTTTAAAAAAGAAAACATATATGTATATTTCATGAGAAGAAACAAAGACAGTGTTATTATTTGCTTTCTTTTTTTTTCTCTTACTGTATATCTGCCTATGCCACTTTAAAAAAAATGTCATGTCTTGGTTAATAATGTGTATTTAGTTACTTAAATTTGTATACTATGTGGGTGGGTTGAACAAGAATTATTTTCAACTACAAGCTGGTCATCAAGGTAGAAGTGATAAAAAATAACAGATTCTTGCTAGCATGTTGAGTTGCATTTTAGATGAATGAAATTGGAGCTGGGATACAATGGTAAGTCCCCATTTCTTTGACTGCTGTATGTTTTTTAATTAATTCAGTTTTGCAAAATGGGGAAGGTGGTAAGTGGGTGTTTAGGGGCTTAACTTCTTTAATGGTATGGTTTTAGGGTGCTATCGATGTTTTTCTGTGATTGCTGGTATCTGCAATTGCAATTGTAATACAGTGTTTGCATGGGTTCCTTCCGGGTGCTTCACTTTCCTCCCATAATCAAAAGACATGCAATCAGTAGACTGGACACTCTAAAGCGACCATAGGTTTGAGTGTGCATGTGAGTGTTTTGTGTGGAAGAACTACCGTGGTAGGGCTAGCCATCCAATGGTGTAAACCTTGGCTCTGGATGATTGTCATTGTTGAAGTGACACATTGACCCCATGTGCAAAAATGTGAAAAAGGGTTGTGGGTGGTTGGATGAATATGCATGATTTATTTTATTATTGCCTGTGTCTGTGCCAATATGTACACTGGTAATTTTGAACATATTTAGCATTAGCCTGTTGCTAACATATATTGAAAGTTATGTTATTCACAAAATATCCTAGACAATGTAAAAAGTCTGACCTGAAGTCTAAAAGTAGGTTCGTCTTATTTACTGGGAACTTTCTGGCCAAGGATAAAGCTATGATGCATATGCTGTCTTCAACAGCTAAGATTTATCAACTACTAGACTTCTGTAAAAGAAAAGAAAGACACAAGAGCTGAGGTATTCAATGGGGCTTGATTGAATAGATGGAATCATATCCATATGGATTAAGTTTCTAATTAGCTGTAACTCTTATGTTTGGCATTTTGGATAAAAAGCTTTCATCTTCTCCCTCCTAGGACAAAAATTATAAGACATGCTTAATACTTGACAATTTTGCAAGCAGGTAGGCTTGTCAGTTGTTGTCTTACTGTAGCAAATGTACACTTAAATGATTCCTACTTAACTAATAGATCATTTCATCAAAAGCTATTTAGCTGGCCTAAACTTGGGCAACACTGAAGCAGGTTATATTAAGTAAATGAGTGCAGGGGCAAAAGCCTCATGACATGGGAGATGTGGGGGATTTTCCACATACTTCACCCAAGGCCTTTGAAACCTTGCTTAAATTAAACAAGATGTTGATAAACTCATCTTCAGTTAAGTATAATGTGATGCTTGTGCACTGGCCCAGCAATCAAGGAGCCTCAATCCTCACCACTAACACCAGTGAAGGGCTTCCATATAGGGAAAGGATAATAAACACACACACAGTAATGTACAATTTCCCTTAAGAGCATACAGAGATCATAGTCAGTCTGGGGCTGGTTTCTCCCTTTCTCTCCAGGTCCCCAGGAAGACTCCCCACTGTCACAGCTATAGGGTCCAGATCTCAGCCTAGTGGGCAAGCTAAATCCTCCAGCAGCCTCTCTGTCCAACCAGTGCTTTGTGTCCCTGCCCAAGTAGCTGACACACACACTTTGAGATATGAGTTATATACAACCACAGAGACATTCCTGGGGAAGGCTGGCACAGGTTCTCCAACTGTGCCCCTTTTCTGCCCAGTCTAAAAGGTAGTACCAGCTACCACCACCCACTAATATCAGCTACTCAAAGGCCCTTCTGAAAGGGTGTCCAATTATTACTGTGCAATATTATTATCCAAATAGTAAGTGTGACTGAACAGTCAAGACTTATTAGAGTGACTTGTTACAGTATCACTATATACATGCAATGTACTCTAGAGCTTAAATTAACTCTACATACAACAGCCACAGATGAAAGGTTTAAAATATTTAATAATAAATAATAAAAACACAAGACAATACTTCTTACTACACAGTACTAGTCAAGAGTTCAGAGAAATACTTAAAATAATACCGTAGAAAAGTTCTGACATCAACACAGAAAAATACTTAGTCTAATCTTCCTATTTCTTAGCTATTTCTAAGAGAAAACACTAAAGACTAAGATCCTACTTACATATAGCTACAGGAAGTGCTGAGTTGGATGTTCTTAAGACAAAATGCTCTGAGCTCTCTGATTCTCTCTCTTTAAATTGATAACACAGAGCTGCTTCACATGACATCATTTTTCACAATTCTCTGGTGTTCCCAGGCTAACAGAAACTACATTTACATTCTATACACCTGGATGGAAACCAGAGCAATAAAGGACATTTATAAATGCAAGTTCTAGCCATTAACACTGGTCTTAAAACAATAGGCAGGATGCCTCTAGACATATCAACTCCGAATTTTTACATCAAAGACAGTCCTGTCATGACTTAGCTTTCTTACAGCAGAGTGCACTATGGTTACATGTTTGCAGTTCAATATTCAATGTAGTCTTTTCACATTTAAGAGAAGAAGACTGTGGCTTACATTAATATTTACAAATTACAGACTTCTCTACAGAATTCTATCTGGCTATTCTGGCAGCCTTCACCTATCTTCACACATCTCCCCCCCTGGAGAACTCAAGCTAGTTTTTTTCAAGTGACCCTTGAGAAACGATGCTTGAGACGGTTAGGTCTATCTGAGTATACCTTACCCCATTCCCTGCCTTGATAGCCCATCTGTGTTGGCATTGCTAAACCCAATGCAGTGCTGCACTAATACATCATATGCTTGCAACCCTAGGCTTCATCTTAGCAACTTGGCATTATGCTGGCTGGCTCTGTGTAACCATGTTAGGGGGCTGTGATCTGTCACTACAGTGAATTTTCTTCCTTACAGATAAGGCTGAAGTTCTGCAGTGCCCACACTATGGCTAGACATTCCTTTTCTACAGCTGCATAGCATTCCTCCCTGGGTTGGAGCCTACAGCTGAAATACACTACTGGGTGCTCTTCTCCCTCTGAAGAAATCTGGCTAAGTACAACCCCCACCCGATGGTTTGAGGCATCCACCTGCACAACAAATTATTTGCTGTAATCTGGACTGGCTAACACAGGGGGCCCTCTCAAAGCTTCCTTAATCTTCTGGAATGCCTGCTCACATGCTGGGGCCCACACTACTTTATCTGGCCTGTTCTTCCATGTCAGGTCTGTGAGGGGAGCAGCTATGGTACTATAACTGGGGACAAACTTTCTGTAGTACCCTGCTGTCCCTAAGAATGCCCTTACCTGGTTTTTAGTAACAGGTGCAGGCCATGCCTGAATGGCTTCTATTTTGACAGGTTCTGACCTGATCTTACCACTCCCCACTCTATGTCCCAGATAGGAGACCTCTGCCATACCCACCTGACATTTGCTGGGCTTAATGGTCAACCCTGCCCTCTGCAGTTTGCCAAGCATCTCCCTGATATGTTGAAGGTGCTCTTGCCAGGAATGGCTGCAGATGGCAATATCATCTAGGTAAGCAAGGACAAACTCTCCTGCTCCTGCTAGGATATGATCTACCAGCCTCTGGAAAGTCACTGGGGCCTTTTTCATTCCAAAGGGCATTTTTGTGAACTCATACAAGCCAAAAGGAGTCACAAAGGCTGACTTCTCTTTAGCACTGGGAGTCAAAAACACCTGCCAGTAACCCTTGGTAAGATCAATAGTTGTAAGATACTTAGCCCCACCCAGCTGCTCTAGGGCCTCATCTGTCTTAGGCACGGGGTAAGCATCTGACTCTGTGTGAGTATTTATTTTCCTGTAGTCCACACAGAACCTGGTGCTGCCTTACATCTTTGGCACTAGCACCACTGGAGAGACCAAGAGACTGTTGGACTCTTGAATTACCCCTAGTTCCAACATCTCCTGTATCTCCTCCCTCAGAGTCTGTTTGACTCTCTCAGGCACCCTATGAAGGACCTGCCTAATAGACCTTTGGGGTCCTGTATCCACCTGGTGTTGCACCACGTGGGTGCACCCTGGTTTCCCAGTGAACATAGCCCCAAACTCCTGTAACACTGCTCAGACTTCTCGATCCTAAGTAGGAGATAGCTGCTGGGACATTGCTTTCCCTTCAATGAGGTGTCAGTTCGAGTCTCACTGAGGAGATCAGTCACCAGATCTCCCTATGACTCCTCCTGCAATCCACAGCAAATGCTCAGCACAAGGGCTTCCCTATCATGGTAAGGTTTCATCATGTTAACATGGTACAATCTGTGCTGCTGCCTTCTGCCTAGCAGTGCCTAGCAGCTCCACCATGTAGTTAACATAACTTACCTTTCATACCACCTTGTAGGGTTCCTCCCAAGCTGCTTGCAGCTTGCTGTGTCTGACAGGAATAAGAACCATTGCCTGCTGCCCCACAGCATACTCTCTAGCTCAAGCATTCCTGTCGTACCACACCTTTTTCTGTTGTCGGGCTTCTGACAGGTTCTCCTGGGCCAAGCCCATAAGTTCCCTGAGCCTTGTCCTGAGGTTTAGGACATAAGGCACAACAGACTCCTTTTGAGGTTAACACTCACCTGACCACTCATCTCAAATGAAATCTAGAGGTCCCCTCACCCTATGCCCATACAACAACTCTAAGGGTGAAAAACCTGTGGATTCCTAGGGAACCTCTCTGTAAGCAAACAACAGATGCGGCAAATATTTGTCCCACTCCCTCTTGAACTGGTCTGCAAATGCCCGTAGCATGGACTTGATTGTAGAGTTTAACCTCTCAACAAGACCATTAGTCTGGGGATGGTAGGGGGTGGTCTTCAGGTGCTACACCCCACAGGACTTCCACAGGCAAACCAGCAGGTCTGATATGAAATTGGTACCTCTGTCAGTCAGTATTTCTTTTGGGAAACCTACCCTGCTGAAAATCTCTAACAAACCATTTGCCACCTTTACTGCCTCAATGGAGGTCAGAGACACTGCCTCAGGGCATCGTGTAGCATAATCCACTACCACTAGGATATACTTTTTCCCTGTGGAACTTGGGGTACTCAGAGGCTCCACAATATCTGTAGCTACACTCTGAAATGGCTCCTCAATCAAAGGCAAAGGCATCAAAGGAGCTCTCACCTTGTCTTCTGCCTTGCCTACCTTTTGGCACTGCTCACAGGTCCTGCAGTACCCCGTTACATCTCTGGAAATTCCAGGCCAATAGAAGTTCTGCATAATATGTCTCTTTGTATGTTTTATGCCCATATGACCTGCAAAGGGAATATCATGGGTTATGACTAGAAGCGTTAGACGGTAGGCTCTAGGCACTACCAACTGCTGTACCCTCTCACCTTCTAGCCCTCCCTCAGGGGTCCACTCTCTATACAGTAACCTTATGACCCATTATACAGATTCCCCCTTCCGTTGAGAACCGTGACTCCCTAGCTACCTGCCTCAGGCCTTGCAATGTAGGGTCTGAGAGCTGAGCCTGTCTCAACTCCCTCTTTGTAACCCTCCCCAGCTCCCCTTCCATGGGAAGTCTGGCATCCTCTGACAGTGCTGTCTCACTGTCAGCCTGGGTACTACTAGTCACCTCTACCTTTGCAGTCACTCTGTCCAAGGGAACATCAATACCCACAAGCAGCTGTGGCTCACATTCAGTCTCACTGCTACAGAGTAGCTCCCTCCCTGAAGTAATCACCTCACCAGTCCTGGTTGCAAGTATGCAGTCTTTCTGGGTCTCCCCCCGGCTACCAGACCCACATGCTTGACTTCTAGCCTGACTGCGTGTAACTGCATAAGCCCATGGTACTGCCTCATCCAAATCTTTCACTATCAGGACATCTGCAGGATTGTAGTTCGGTACCCCTGTTGTCTTAAGACAACCTACTATTGGCATTTTGTCTTCCCCACCTACTGGCTGTCTCACCTTTTGTTCCCCACCTTGACTCTGTGGACATCTGTATGCCACATGGCCCCAATGGTTGCATTCAAAACATTTAGCCCTAGGTCCTGGACGTACTAGCGGCTTCCCCTGCTACTGGTAGATTCTGTTGGGGCAGTTTGTGCTTCCCACCATAGGTTCCTTTAGACCCATGAGCAGTACTGGGGGTCCCTTTCCTGTGCAGGGATGCCCTGCTTGCTAGGTATAGCTCCTTTCCCCATTACATCCATGACTCTGGCAAAGAGTCAGCATCTCCTTCTTATGCTGCCTCTTTTCCTCAGCTTCCAGGCATAGCAGTTTCTCATTCTCCTCACTCTCTAGATGCCTCAGTCTTTCAGCTACTTCTATTTCCACACACCTGGTCTCCAACTCAAGTCTCTTTAGCTCCAGATGGATTTGTAAGTCCTCTGCAGAAAGGTTGAGCTGTCCATTCTTGGAGTGTGGTACATTACCACTTCCAGTCTGATCGGCCTCCTGGTTGCTGTTTTCTGATGCAGTTGTGACCATAGCTGCAATCATCTCTGCCTTAATCAGGTTTCCATGCACCAGTACCCTAGCCTGGCACATCTCAGCCAGGTGGCTACTTGTCAGCGTTCCATACTCCTCTGCTGACATGCTGCCTGCTCTCCCTGACTAACTAAGCTAACAAAAGAAATAAAACAATTGTGATCTGAACTCTGAGTAATCACTGCAGGATTGATTTAGAGTACAAAACACCTTCAGTGATCACTGTACACAAGCTACAGGAATTCACTCTACCCATACCACTACAAGCCAATTAGTATTTGCCAACCAATTAATATGTGGTGTGGATATCCCACCACTACCAAACAATTAATATGTGACACCCATGCACTGGCCCAGCAACCAAGGAACCTCAATCCTCACTACTAACACCAGTGAGGGGCGTCCATATAGGGAAAGGATAATAAATACACACACAGTACAGTACAATTTCCCTTAACAGCACACAGAGATCACAGTCAGTCTGGGGCTGGTTTCTCCCTTCTCTCCAGGTCTCCAATAAGACTCCCCACTAGCAAAGCTACAGGGTCCAGATCGCAGCCTAGTGGGCAAGCTAAAAGCTCCAGCACCCTCTCTGTCCAACCAGTGCTTTGTTTCCCTGCCCAAGTAGCTGACACACACACACACACACACACACACACACACACACACACACACACACACACACACACACACACACACACACACACACACACACACACACACACTTTGCGATAAGAGTTATACACAACCACACAGACACTCCTGGGGAAGGCTGGCACAGGTTCTCCAGCTGTGCCCCTTTTCTGCCCAGTCTAAAAGGTAGTACCAGCTGCCACCATGCACTAATATCAGCTACTCAAAGATCCTTCTGAAAGGGTGTCCAATTATTGTTGTTGTATCTTTCGGCTTTTCCCGGTTAGGGGTCGCCACAGCGGAACTCCGGTCCGTTAATGATTGGCAGTAGATTTTTAAGTACCGAGTTGCCAGCTCTGACCCACAACATTCAACGAAGGTACAGCCATTCACACATGTCTCCACGCAGAAAACGCTTTAGCTGAGAATCGAACAGGACAACGTCGTACTGTGAGGTGAGAACACTACCGCAGCACCACTATTATTATCCAAATGGTAAGTGTGGCCGAACACTCAAGGCTTATTAGTGTGACTTGGTACAGTATCACTATATACATGCAATGTACTCTAGAGCTTAAATTAACTTTACATAAAACAGCCACAGTTGAAAGGTTTAAAATATTTAATAATAAATAATAAAAACACAAGACAATACTTCTTACTACACAGTGCTAGTCAAGAGTTCACATATCACAGAGAAATACTTAAAATAATACCGTAGAAAAGCTCTGACATCAACACAGAAAATCACTTAGTCTAATCTTCCTATTTCCTAGCTATTTCTAAGAGAAAACACTAAAGACTAAGATCCTACTTACATATAGCTACAGGCAGTGCTGAGTTGGATGTTCTCAAGACAAAATGCTTTGAGCTCTCTGATTCTCTCTCTTTAAATTGATAACACAGAGCTGCTCCACATGACATCATTCTTCACACTTCTCTGGTGTTCCCAGGTAACAGAAAATACATTTACATTCTACACACCTGGTCAGAAACCAGAGCAATAAAGGACATTTATACATACAAATTCTAGCCATTAATGCTGATCTTAAAACAATAGGCAGGATGCCTCCCTCTAGACATATCGGCTCCGAAGTTTGACATCAAAGACAGTCGTGAAATGCTTGTTAGCTTTCCTACAGCAGAGTGCACTGTTGTTACATCTTTGCAGTTAAATATCCAATGCAGTCTTTTCACATTTAAAAGAACATGCCTGTGGCTTACATTAATATTTACAAATGACAGAATTATTTACAAATGACAGAATTATTTACATAATTCTATCTGGCTAGGCTGGCAGCCTTCGCCTATCTTCACCTATACCATAACCACTAATAAATTAAGTTTAATTAATACAGGATTGCCTGTTTTGCTGACATACATTTTGTCTGTGATGCTTTCGCTGATATAGTAAGGAATACATATCCAAATTTAGGGTTTGAAAATTTATACTGCTTTTTATGTTACTATCCTGAAAATCTGGTGGAATTTTTCTCAGGGGCTATCACACATACAGCGTTTTTAGCCTTCAATTTGTAATTAATAGATGTCTTGTCTTTTGTTTTCATGTATAGTGGCTTCAATTGTGATTTCTGTTACATGACAGACATCTGTAAATGAAATCTGCTAGAATGAACAAGTGTCACCATGGCTCTCCACTGTTAATTTTCAAATTAATGCATAGGCCTTTGAAGCAGCACACTTTGTTTAACATTCTAAAACTAGAAACAAAATCCTGCATCTGTCCCTTGACCCTGAGTCTGTAATGTGCAGGTGTAGAACCTCCTGATGTTCATTGATTAAGATTCAGTGAAACTGGATATGAATATGGGTAGACTGCAGTTTAGCTCATAAGGGTAACACTGGTGCTAACAAGCTTTCACTTTAACCATGTGCTAGAGCCCTTTATATATGCTAGTAAACTCCTGCAGTATCACTCCATAAAAAATAGTGCTTATGCAAGTGGGCTTACAGAGTTAACAAATTAATAAAAATGACTAAGAAAAAAACTGCAAACATACTAATCTGTTAAGGTTATTATCTTTATAGAAATCAGTTTTGTATGGATGTGATAGCTACTTTTATTGAGAAGTGCCCAGATATATTTGGAAATAAAGTAGAGCTGGTATGTCCCTTATTTTTTTATTCCAAAAACTAAGTCTAGATGTGTGGACATGGTTCAAGAGACACTTTTTTTCTGGTGGCCATTGGAAGTCTAAATAATCACAGACAAAAACATTTACTTGTCAGTTGTAGCTTAACTTAGGACTAAAATGCCGTTTTCAGAGAATCCAAGGAGGCATACATTCTAGTTAGGACTACTGCAAAACAGTGCAGTGCATTTACTACAATAAGACAGTGAAGCACAGGATACCTGCTAAATGGAGAAGTGCAGTACTTATCTAACATTATTAACTGACCTCTGCTGTTCTGCTTCCACAGTGAGCACAGGTTATCAATCCAGCTTGCAGGCAAAGATGCCTATAAACATTAAATATCTAAACATTTTAGAGAGAGAGGGTAGACAGAAACAGGGCTGTCATGCAGTTAACATGTTTTTTCATCCCTAAATATGATTTAATCAATTCTTCCAGATGAACTTTATTTATTTTAGTTATCAGTTGTTAATGCATAAGGACCATTTTAGCCACGGCTTGGTAAGGGTAAATGCAACATAAATATTGTATACAGTCAAATGGCATCTTTTGGGAAGGAAGCTAGAGTACTCAGAGAAAACCCACACAGAAATGGATTGAACAAACAACGACTGAATCCCAAACTCTACAGCTGTGAAGCAGATATCTTATCATTGAGACTGCATAATTATCCAGGACTGCAAAAGCTACAAAAATAAAATAAAAAAAAAAAAAAAAAAAAAAAAAGAGGCGGACCATATTTAGAAAAAGTCTGTTGATTGAGATGCAATTCTCCAGAGGAGAACATCACTGTCAGAACTAAACAACTGACATGCTTAGTTACAGTAGTGTAGCTAGAGCTAGAGCAGGGCGAATGGTGTAGTTGCCCCAGGTGCCTAATTGTCCAGGGTGCAACTCGCCACTGAAAAATAAAAAAAATAAAAACATTTACTCAAAAAGTTTTATTTTTTATTTCCATTTAAGGGAAACAGCAATGCATACATAAAACGTCTGGATTTCTTACATCATCTTGCTTTGGCACCACCCCTAAAAGACCTGTGATTGGCTGTGCAGTTGGAGGGGGCTGTGCTGCAGTGAAAGAAAGAGAGTGTATTGGGCTGTATCATTGCTGTTTACAGCGAGCTGGGGAATGTAATATTTTCCCAACTGAAATCACTCACTGTAGGCACATTTGATACTTGGCAAGAGAAACTAGGGAAGAAAAAAACAACTAGTTTTTGAACTAAGTTGGGTTGCTTACTAGTTCATTTTGGTGCTTGTTCATACTTGGATGACTAATGAAGGGGCTGTTGGGAGAAATATTTCATTTCGGTGCTTGTGCATACTTGGACAGACCGCTGAAGGGGGTCCTGGGGGAAATTATTTATTCTGGTGCTTGTGCACACTTGGACAAACTGCTGAAGGGGTCTTTGGGGGAACATGTTTCACTCTGGTGCTTGTCCATACTTGGACAAACTGATAAAGGGGTCTTTGGGGGGAAATGTTTCATGTTGGTGCTTGTGTATACTTGGAGAAACTGCTAAAAGAGTTCCTGGGGGAAAATGTTTCACTGTCATTTTTGTGCATACTTGGACAAACTGCTGAAGGGATCATGGGGGAAAATGATTCATTTTAGTGCTTGCATACACATGGACAGACTGCTAAAGGAGTTGTTGGGGGAAATGTTTCATTTTTGTTCTCATGCATACATTGACAAACTGCTAAAGGGATAGTGGGGGGAAATTTTAATTTTGATGTCGGTGAAATGCTACATGAACAAACTACTGAAGGGAACACCACGATATTTAGAAAAACAATGCAAATAATGAAGCTTCACTGCTTGATAGGCAGCAATGCAGCAAAGCCAAGCATACGTTTAACGTACATTCTTCTTGATTTTAAAACAAGAATATAATAAATCCTTCCAGTATGACTCACAGAAGATTAAACCCCTGATGAGCAGACTCACAGAAACGTGAGTGTTTTTTCAGTGGGCTGGCTCCCCTGCATCCCCAATGTGGAGGCGAGCCACCTACACTCTTCAAATTTATATTACTAGTCTCTTCTTGGTCATTGAAAAAAAAAGGAACACGTATTTCTGTCTCTCATGAAAGAAGTGTCGGGAGACATACCTCTTAGCAAAAAAAAATCTGGACAAAGCCTAAAACAATGGGGTCAAAGGCCCAAAAATAGGGACAGGTTTTAAATATTGCTATTACAAAGTGTATACTTTGAAAGCAGTTAGAACAAGTGTTTGCATTGGTACATATTTTCTGAAAGAAATGAAGTCTGAATACACAAATGCATGTCACTATTGAAAGAGTTCAGCCCTCACTGATATGCCAAAACCCCACAAATTTTATGTGGTGAAAATCCGAACATTCTGCAAAAAGCTGGACATTTGAGAGGTATGGCCAAGGGCCAGGTCTAAATATGCAGCATGTGTTGCTTAACACTCTGAAGTCTGTTTTGTTACCTGGTGAACTAAAGAGGAAAACCTATCAAAATGGCTTTGTTCAATCAAACATGAGGCCTCACTGTACTCTGTATTCTTAATACTCTTTTTGGGGTCTTCATTAGCGTACCTTGAAATAACCACAATTACTGAAGATTTACGGAATAACAAATTATGCTGCCCAAAGTATTACACTGTATGCCTGAGCCAGATATTGGTGTGGGGCTTTGGACACCTTTCTTTTCCTTTGGTATTTAAATGGCTGAAGAATATCATAAAATAGGATAGGTATATGTAATGCTATTGTATTTCATATTTAGGATTATCACTGGGCATTTACAAAATGTATGTTACAATTAAAATGAAGCTAAGTTTAACTCAGACACTTCCTTTATTGATGACTATCATGAGAATTGGATAAATCCCTATCTTGATTAGTTTTGTGCAGAAAAATGAATTGTGTGTGTGCATCTACCCTTGTGGGTCATTTTTAATCAAGCCAAATTTCCCATCTGAAAGGTAACAATCAAACCCCGTAGCTGGTGTTTATGAGATAAACCCAGTATGACTCATACTGTCATTTAATCCAAGGGACTATTTTCTTCTTTTTCCATAATTTTTATTTCTTCTGTCTAGTTGCTTACACTTTATATTTATCTTCATTTGTTATGCGTGGCGGTTATTTTATAATTAAAATAGGGCATCTCAGAGGTACAGCCTATATTGTATAGTAGAGCACACCACACTCAGTGTAAGTGTCTAGTATCTTATTATGGCACTGGGGCATGCTGTTAGCAGACAACAGACCACACATCACTGTGTAGATATACAGTGTTCACTTAGCTAGGACTGACTATTAGAATTTATTACAAGGAGCTGTCAATATGATGTAAACTTCAGGTACAAATTGTGTCGCAATGCACACTAAACTTTTTTGTGCAGTATACACAAGGGTCCTCGTTAGCATAGTGGTGAGTATCCCCCCTGTCCCACAGGAGAATGTGGTATGGTTCCCTGAAGGGGAGCAAGTAGCATTTAGAGGCGACACAGTGGCACAGCAGATAGTGTTGTTACTGCACAGCAAGAGATCCCCCTGTTCGACTCTCAGCTACGGTGCCTTCTGTGTGGAGTCTCTGTGTCCTACCTGTGTTTATGTAGGTTTCCACTAGGTGCACTGGTTTCCTCCCACATTCCAAAGGCATGCAGTAAGTGGACTGGACACTATAACTTGGCCAAAGGAGTGTGGTGTGTGTGGTGTGGAAGAACTACTGTGACAGGGCTAGCCACCCTGTGGTGTAAACTTTGGCTCTAGATGATTGTCACCGTGGAAGTGATACCCCAACCCCCATGTGTAAAAATGTGAAAAGGGGTTGTGGATGGAGGGATACAAGGGTCAGGATATATTTTTTCTCTGTATGTCACAGCAACAGTTAGTTCATGTTTTTTGTGTTGCAGTTCATATTTAATAAGCTATTAATAGTATAATTTGTTACATTGCTGTTGGCATTTAGACTGTCCCTACAAAGAGATGTGGATTGTACTGTATTCTGCTTTATTTTTAATATTTGTGTGTTTTCTTTAAATTGCTAAAGCTATGTTGTGTTTGTTTATGCATCACCTGACAGTTAAATGATTAACTCTGAAAATACATTAAACTTTCAATAAAACTTCCTGTTTGGACATGCTTTTGAGTCTGTTTGTCTATGTTTTTGTAAAAAAGTTGTTTTCAAGGCATTTTTCCACACCTGCTCAAAAAAATGTTTTTTTTTTTTTTTTTTTTTTTTTTTGCTCTATAAGCTGTGAGTCATCAAATGAGGGTCTCAGCCTGGGTTCCAAATGGCACAGCTACTCCTCTGCTTAGTTATGCCCAGTGTTTTCAGTGACAAAAAAATCCATGATTTCCAGTTAGTTAAGCAATATGAGAGGTTCCTTTTGACCGAAGACTTGTTTCTTTTAGTACAGAGTTACAGTCTGGCTTCAACAGCTGACACCATTGGAAGTGCTGATTCACACCTTTGCTAGAGGATGTAAGAGATCATGGAAAATGCAAAATGCACTAAGCATAATCAAAGTCAATCAGAAGAAACATACAGAATAATAAACAAACAGAATGGCTCTGAAAAATAAATTATTTTAAATCTGTGTCTGGAATTTGGTACTCGCCAAGTGCTGTGCATAAAAGTGTCTCTGTGTGGGAAGGGGTGAAACAACAATAAAAACAAATAAAACTAAAAAAAAATTGAAGACATAAAATGTAGGAAAGTGGGGGAGAAGGATGGGTGGCACAAAGTATTAGAATTAAACAATTTGCCAGGTATCAAATAAATTGTGTAAACGTCTTATTGAGAATCTGCAGCTTCTAAAATGCTCAACCATCTACTCATTGAACTTGTTTGGATAAAGAGTAATGGCTTGTGTCTTCTTTTCCACCTGCTATGGGTAAAACACAGAAGGAGAAAAGATGTGAGCATGTGTAATATAGCATTACTTGCAGTGATGTAAAAAACAGTTTGAAAAATGAATTTGATCTACTGAAGGGATATTCTGGAGGTCCCCAAACATACCACCGTAGCACGGTTTATGAACTACAAAAAAAAAAAAAAAAACAGGTAAAAATCTATGCAGTCTGTGTGTGTGCGTGTCCATATGTGCATATATGTCAATTACCTTGATTGCTAGAGAACGGCTGAAAAACATTTTATGCTTCTAAATGCTACTTGTCAATGTGGAATAATTTGTCAGCTCTGTGTAGTGCAAACTGTTTCCCAGAGGTCAGACGACTGATATACCTTATAAAGTGTGACATGGAAGAACTGTGGTACTCAGTGGGACTGGGTAACAACAGACTAAAGAAAGCAATGTGTGTTAGCTATTACAGCATTGCTTGTAGTGATCAGCAAAAAGTACCGTTGTGTACACATCATAAATGTAGATGTTCGAGTGTATTCACTGTTGCAGTCATCACAAATAAAACTAAAAAAATTAAAGACATGAAATGGCTTATCTGCCTGCAGGGAGCCCTCAGCTGGCCTGAATACCAGAGTCTTCGGATTTCTGCTTCGGATGATGTCGCCTCTTCCATGATGTCAGGGGTATAAAACATGCAGCCGACGCCATTACATCGTTTTTTTTTTTTCTTACTCCAGATGTCAGGTGCCCCCCCCCCAATAGGAAGCAATTATATGGTATGATGCACCCCCAGCAAAAAGCAAATACACATGATATAATATATACCAAACAAGAAGGAAAGGTAGAGCCAAGAGAAGTCAGGGGGCTCGAACATCTACATTTATGGTAAGTGTACACAACTGTACTATGTTCTTTGTGTTTCACTGTTGCAGCCATCACATTTGGGTTGATTCCCAAAACAAAGGAAGGGTGGAAGTAGTTAAAGAGCATTAGGGTCAGCAATCAGGCCCTGTAAGACTACTGTGGCAAATCCAGCTCTGGATTTAGAAAAGATAGGCAGCTGGTAATGCTTGGTGAAAGAATGTACAGAGCTCCAGGTAGCAGCTTCCAGGATGTCCCTGGTAGGGACTCCTCTGAGAAATGCTGTAGAGGTAGATGCACCCCTGGTGGAATGAGATCTTATCCCCTGTGGGGTAGGTTTTCCATGGTGCTTGTAGCAGAAATTAATGCAATGAGCTATACATTTTGAAATGGTTTGCTTTGAAATGGCCTTCCCCTCTGCCCCTGCAGCAAAGCTAACTAGCAGCTGGTCAGATTTTCTGAGAAGCTTAGTCCTGTCCAAATAGAATCTAAGCTGTCTGTGCACGTCCAGAGAATGCAGTATCCTTTCCCCTTTATTTTGTGGATTAGGGAAAAAAGTAGGCAAATGAATGGACTGGTTTAGGTCCACACTAGACACCACCTTGGGCATAAAGGATGGATTAGTCCTGTGGGAAACCCTGTCTGCTTGGAAGATAATGAAGGGCTCCACAGCCATGAGGGCCTGCAGTTCAGACAGTCTTTTTGCTGAAGTGATGGCTAGAATTAAGGCTGTTTTCCAAGAAAGGAATTTCAACTCTGCTGTAGCAGCTGGTTCAAAGGGGGGAACGTGAGTTTTTCCAGTACAAAGTTAAGATCCTAGGCTGGAGTGGGAGCTCTCCTGGGGGGGTCTTAAATTTTTGGCCCCTTTAAGGAATTGTTTTAGCAGAGGATGAGAGAAGAGGGGTGGTCCAGTGTTATCATGTGCTGAAATGGCAGAGGCATGAATCTTAATAGACGAGAAAGATAGGCCCTTGTGGAGCATTTCTGTTAAAGTAATCAAGAATATGAGGTAAGCTGGGCACCGTTGGGCTATCCCCTAACAGCCTGGCTTCAAGAACAGTATCTTTTCCACTTTTCTGAATAGGATTTTCTAGTACTAGGCCTCCTTGCCTCAAGAATGACATCCAGAACCTGTTTACTGAAGGTTGCTAGAGGAGAGCTCAGGGGATTAGCCAGGCTGCAAGGTTCAGGGTTTGAAGCTGAGGGTGCAGAATCTGGCCCGCCTGCTGGAACAGCAGGGAAGGGGTCCGAGGCAGGTGCCATGGTTGTTGCACAGTCAGACTGCGCAAAAGGGGGTACCAGTGCTGGCGTGGCCAGTCTGGTGCAATCAGTATTGCCCTTGTAGTAAGAATGAAAATCTTTATGAGGTATTTGCTTTCCACAGGAAAGACAATTGTTAATTTTTTCTGACATCGGTTAGAGCAAGAAAAAAGGATCCCTGACAGAGTACTTATCTTTTTTGAAGACTTCGGGTCTGAAACTCAAAAATTAAAATTTCAGGAGTCGGCCGACCGGCAACTGCGAACTGCTTCTTCTTCGGGCACCGCACAGCAAGAAAGACTGATGTAATGGCGTCAGCTGCATGTTTTATACCCCTGACGATCTCACGTCATGGAAGAGGTGACAGCATCCGACGCAGAAATCCGAAGACTCTGGTATTCAGGCTGGCTGAGGGCTACCTGCAGGCAGATAACCCAAACGTGATGACTGCAACAGTGAAACACGAAGAACATCAAAAATTTAACTGAAGCAGTGAATGTAGTCAGACATATTCTCTCACAGCTGTAGTGAATGACAACATAATTAAAACAGACCACTTGAAATGTGTGTGTGTGTGTGTGTGTGTGTGTGTGTGTGTGTGTGTGTGTGTGTGTGTGTGTAAGCATGTGAGGGTGGGGAGAAAAGACAGAGACAGACACAGAGACACAGAAAGAAAGAGAGAGAGAGAGAGAGAGACAGGGAGGGAGGTAAAAAGTGAGTGTATGCAACGTACAGACTACTGTTTTGCTTGTGGTGATCTGCAAAACATTCCTGAGAAGTTCAAGTAAACATGCATTTTACTTGTAGTTAATACACGATTATTTATACAGTAAAGGATCATTACTATTCAAAAATAAGCATACTCATTGGAGGGCCCAACTGTGTGCCTGCTGTAAACTGAGCATTTACCAAAAGAAAAAAGTCTGGCCTCTGACTGCTGAAGTACCACTGAGTAGCCAGACTTTCTACTGGCATATGTTCAACAACAGCTGGGGACAGAGCAAAAAAATGAGAAACATCAAGTACGTTCTCTAAAACTAAAGAAATAGAAACATAGCTGATTTGCCTTGTATTTTTGATCTGCCTTTTGAACATTTTTTAAATGTTCCATAAAAAAAAAAAAAAAATGGGGAGATGTTCTATTCTCTATCACTTGTCTTGTGCTGCACTGATATACTGTGCAAGTGTGGAAAATGAATTCCCATAGCATACGTAGTACATCAGGAAAAGATACACAACATGGAAGAAGGCTAAGGTAATGGTATACAAAGACATTATTTAAAAAAGGCAAACAATTTCTTTCTTAAATGATGTCACTGTATAATAGCAATAATCCACTCCTTGATGTGGGTATCACAGTATTTACCCACTGTGTGCTTTGTTTAATCACACTGGCTTCGCCTTTGTGATCAAACCACAGCAACCATGGGTAAGTCTTGTGATGCCCATGTCCTGTCGTGGCTCACTGCTAAATTAGAATATTTACCTTTGCTTATTAACACGTTTATATTAAATGATTAATGTATCAACTAAAGTAGGATTATACAAAATTCTGAACTTATGCCTGTTTTTTTCTCAAATATGTTTTGTCAGTTTACATACATTTTCTTACTAATTTCTGAGTGTACATACGAGTTACTGTTGGAAAAGTTAGAAACAGGATGAGTGTCAAAATAAAAACAAAGTTCTGCATTTACAAGGATTTTTTTTTAAACAGGCAACATCTCTGTTAAATTAGAAGTCTTACATTTATATAAATGAAAATAAACCATAGCAACACAATCTTAGTTGCAAACATTATACATTACAAACTGTGCGACACAAATGCAGCTGCAAACATTATACATCACTTATAATACATCCAGTCATTGTCAGTCAAACATTACATAGCTCATTCAAATCCTGCCTTCTTTTAAACCTCATACCTCCTCTGCATGTATTGATCCCACACTTCTCATTTTTCCTAAGTAATTTGCCCCTACCCTTTTCTAAAGATCCCAATTCCGGTTGTTTTATCTTTGTTACTATCTTCACTTCTTCTAGTAAAGTTCTCCAAAAAATTCCAGCCTCCTCTTTCCTATTGTCTGTATCCCTAATTGCAGTCATCACTATTGCCAGAATCTAATTTCTCTATTCCCATGTTTGCTTAGTTCTTAGAATATTTTCTGTTGCTACTTAATGAATATAATATTCTATAAGATTATTGTTATTCTCCTTAAAGGTCTGCTTCCAAAATCCCAGTTTCCCCTTGTTTCTTGAGCTACCCCTGTTTCATCATCATCTGTTTCCACTTTGAATTATAGTTTTCTGCTTGAGCTATATATAGAAGCCTTAACTGTGCTGCTCTAAAATACACCTTCAAATTGGCCCTGTTCTACTGGAGGAATAAGCTTATCCCAATTGACTCTTGTCATCTTCCCCTCCCAGATAAAATCCTTCAGCTCTTTATTAGTTGCTATCCACAACTTCTCCTCTGGTTAATAAAAATATGCCTGACCTGTGTATAAGACTAAAGGGACTAAAAACATTTTAACTGCCTGTATCTTACCAACAATATTCATATAACAGAGCTTCCATTTTCTCAGTTCTTTGTATTATCTTTTCTTTAGTCTTTTCCCACAGATCCTTAGCTGCCACACTGGAATCCTTTTTAATCCATACTCCTAAATACTTAATGTTATCATGTCCCCATAAGTATGGATATTGCTGTACCAATTTATGTATGGGTGCAAAATTTACCGCTACTGCTTTTGTTTCAGCTTCATCGATTTTGTATTCCAAAAAATTTTGAAACTGTCTTAATATGTTTCACAGCACTGTAATGTCCTTTTCTGGCTTTGCCAGGTATAAAATAATGTCATCTCCAAATAGATCCAGCTTTTCTTGACTATCATACAAATTATATCCTTGAATTTCTGAGTCCCTTATTTTTTTTCCAATAATTCTAAATACAATTCAAGTAACAAACCGGAGAGAGGACACCCCTGCCTGGCTCCTCTGCTCAAGCAAAGATTATCAGAGACGGACGAATCTGCTTTAATATTTGCCTCTGATCCCTCATATATCCTATATGAAGCTGGATCAGATGGATCTTTACTCTCTATGGGTATTACAGCTACCATCACTTTCTTCCAGGATGTTGGTACTTCTCCTCCTCTTAAAATGATATTAAACAAAATCTTTCAGATTTTTAGCAGTTTTTTTCCCTCCTAGCTTCCAAACTTCCATAGGAATACCATCTATTCCTGGGAACTTTCCTGTAGCTTGTTTATACATCACCATTTTTATCTCATCTCCTCCTATACTGTTAGTAATTGAGCCTCCTCTACCTCTAACCTTGGCATATTTAATTCTTCCATGAACATTTCCATTTGTACCTTTTCTTGATTTCCATATGTCTCTGTTTTATACAGACTTTCAAAGAATTTCAAAAATATTTTAATACTTCTACAGGATCCCTTGTTATCTTCCTTGTAATAGGCTCACTAAGGTTGGTGACAGCCCTTTCTACTTTCTGTTACCTGAGGCATTGTGCTAAAAGTTTTTGTGCTCTAGATTTATTATCACAAAACAGTTGCTTAACATCAGTCTTTCTAAACTCATGCATATTATCAAGATAATCCCTTATTTTCTGTTTAGGATTCTGCAGTTGTTCCTCTTCTTGTTCTGTGACATTTCCCCTATTTTGCAATAATTTAATATTTACCAGTCCCTCTAAATAATTCTTGTTATTTCTTAACCATATCTCCCTTTCTTTTATTTGCACCCTATTTTTAAACTCTAATTTAATTTTATCATAGTCCCTAGCTATATTTTCAGAAGAAACTTCTCTCTTCTCTAATAGGTCCTGAATAATTTCCACTATCCATTCCTTAAATTCCTCTCTTTTCAACAGATAGATGGGAAAGAACCAGTGTCTCATTTTTATTTCATTATCCTGTATTTTTATTTTAGTTATTATTGGTACATGCGGTGGTGGTGCTGCGGTAGCGTTGTCGCCTCACAGTTAGACGTTGCCCGTTCGATTCTCAGTTAGAGTGCCTTCTGTGTGGTGACATGCATGAATGGGCATTCCTTCGTTGAAGGTTGTGCGTTAGGCCCGGCAAGCCAGCACGTAAAACTCTACTGCAAATCATTAGCAGACCGGAATTCTGCTGTGGCGGCCCCTAACCGGGAAAAGCCGAAAGACACAAACAAACATTGGTACATGAGCTGAAATAGTTATTGGGTGCATATCAAGACCTTCAAGTAAATGCACATGTTCCTGTGAAATGTAAATCCTGTCTAGCCCTGCCCAGTTTTTGTATCTTGGGGAATAATATGCAAATTCACTCTGAACTCCTAGTACTGAGTTCACATCTTCCATGCCAAATATTTTCACAAATTTCTTTAAACATCTACCCTCCTTTGTTATATTTTCTTCTATATTCACTATTGCAAATCAAATTCCAATCCCCACCTATAAGTAATATTCCTTGCTGGAAGCTGATTATTTTTCTCAGACTTCTCTTGAGCTCCATTATAGCAGTTTCAGTAGAATATAAATAAATGCCAGTGTAATCCTTCTCGTTTGCCAGTAGCTGCTTAATACTACAAATCTACCATTATAGTCTTTTTATCCTCTTCTATTACTATTGGGTCTCCTCTTGCAACTAATATAAGTATTTTTCTTTTCCTTTGCCCCATGTATTCCAATAAATAACAATCATGGAAAAATTTCTTTATCAAATTCACATGTTCAGTTCTTTCCAAGTGTGTCTCCTGTAGCATAGCTTTTTGCACTCTACATTTTTTTAATATAGTTCACTATTCTTTCTTTTTGTATTTATCCGTGAGACCATTAATGTTTAAAGATAGTACAGAATGCTTAATATTCTTGAGAAAGTATTATCCCCACCTTTTATGTATAACAGCTTTTTTGTTAAATGTATACTTTCAGCTTTTGTGTTACACGCATGTACTGCTTGCAGGATAATCTTTTATACATCTTACAGAGCTTTTTGTTTTATTTAAAACCCTCTAACAAACACACACACACACACACACACACACACACACACACACACACACACACACACACACACACACACACCCAAAGACCCCATAAAAACTATTAACTTAATAATAACACACAAACTATATACATATTCAAATATTGAAGTTTTACCCTCCTAATAGAAACAAATGTTCCAAACTGACAGCCACATGTACAGACTCGAGCTAACCTAAAAGAAAGGTTATTCATGCTATGATACATGGTATAGCATGTGGTTCTATTAAGTGCTGTCTGGTTTTGTCTTATCCTTGTAGCTCTCTCAGCTGGGAAAACACTTGAATGCTTTCAGAAAACATTTTCTCCTAGCCGTTTCTCTTTTACCAGATTGTATGCTAGAGACATGAAAACCAGACACAGAACTGTTTACTGGAAAAAAAGCCTTATAATATTCAGTATTCTTTGTTATTTACTTGCTTTCCCTTAAAACGTGTTACTAGATTAAGCTAATGACCTTAACCCAATCATTCCCCTATGCAAGAATAAGAAAAAGCACACAAATTTTTCTTTTATCATACTCTTTTAACCAGGTCTTTTTTTTTACATTGCAGTGCCTACATTTCTTAAAACTGAACAAGGAAAAAGAGAGAAGAAAGGAGAAAGAAAAAAAAAAAAAAACAGCAACATCATTTTACATTAGCATCCCCATTGCACTGAAAAATAATGGAAACAAATTTTACTTTATGACATACATAGAAAATCATGTACCATTTAAATAGTACTATTAAGAAAACATTTTATTTACTTACAATTGATGTTCTTCCTCCTCTTCCCCTCTCCTCAGTATTTTTCCAAACATTAATGACATGAAGTAGAGCATATGCTTTAAAGTCATGTACAAATTTAACAAAGTCCAAACAAGTCCACTATTTCCAGATTTTTTTGTTCTGTCACATTTCATAAGTATAATTACTGCTTTGTAATCCCACATTTGCCAGTTTCCAAGTTACTGATTTTATTCACAAGACGGTAATGACATGAAGTAGTACATATGCTTCAGAGTCCCTACAAGTTTAACAAAGTCCAGGAATGTCCAATATTTCCAGATTTTCTTGTTCTATCCCTGCTCATCTCCTTCTCCCAAATTCTGTCTCTGCTTCGTTTGCTTCGTACTCTCAATTCTTCTAGTCAACTATTGTGCTGTTTTTCCCTCTCTCAAGCATTTTCCATTGAAACACTGTAAAAGGGTTCATTGGCACAGCCTCTCTGTGGTCTTTGTTGCCAGAAGAACAAGAAGTAGCATCTCCTTCTATTTCACAGTTCATTTTTTGTTGGACAAACTTTTATATTTCTTTCTTAGCATGTACGTCATCAAAAATGACTTTGTTCCTCCAGGGGAAAATTATTTTGAAGATAGCTGGGTACAGCAGTTTGAATCTCACACCTATTTCTCAACATTTCCTGAATAATGGGATCAATTTACTCCTTTTCTGCCTGGTGTACAATGAGTAGTCATTCTCCACAAACACTCTGCTGTCCTCCACGTTTAGTATTTTGTCCTTCTGCCACAGTTTTGTCAGAATCAACTCCTTCTGCTGGTAAGATTGCATTTTGAAGGCAGCCAGCCTAGACAGACAGAATTTTGCAGATAATTCTGTCATTTGTAAATATGAATGTAAACTACAGGCTTGTTGTCTTAAATGTAAAGAAAGAGTGTTACATGTGGAACTGGGAGAAAATGTGACAACAGTGCACTCTACTGACCAAAGTAAAGCAGGTGGCGACCCTTTGATGTAGCAGTGGTGCCGAAGGGTCTAGATGAAGAAATTCTTTCTATTGTTTTAACCAAGAGTTAAATTGCTAGATTTAAACATGCAAATGTATTTATATTGCTCTGCTTCCTGATCAGCTGCAAGATAACAAAAGAAGATGTTAAGAATGTAAATGCAGTTTCTGTTAGCCAGGGGAGTATAAAGAATGATGTAATGTGTAGCCCGAGAACCCCATGAAAGTGTGAAGAATGATGCAATGTGAATCAGAACTGCAATTACAATTTAAACAGAGAGAACCAGAGATCATTAAGCATTTTGTCTTGACCATCCAACTCATCAGCACTCTGCCTGTTTTCTTATGTAATTTTATCTTAGACTTGTGTTTTCTTTTAGAAATAGCTAGGAACTAGAAAGATTAGACTAAGTGTTTTTCTATGATGTTAAAACTGTACTACTGAATTATTTTAAGTATTTCTCTGTGATTTCTGAACTCTTGATTAGCACTGTGTAGTAAGAAGTATTGTCTTTTGTTTTTATTACTTATTATTAAATATTTTAAAACCTTTCAACTGTGGTTGCTTTGTGTAGAGATAATCTAAGCTCTAGAGCACATTGCATATTTATAGTGATTATTGTACCAAGTCACTCTAGTAAGCCTTGACTGTTTAGTTATACTACCAATTGGATAATAATATTGCACAGTAATAATTGGACACCCTTTTAAGGGCTTTTGAGTAGCTGATAAATATTAACTGGTTGGTGGCAGGCTGTACTACCATATAGTCTGGGTAATAGATGCACAGCTGAAGAACCTGTGCCAGCCTTTCCCAGGAGTGTCTGTGTAGTTGTATAAACTCTTAACTCTTAAGTGTTTGTATGTCAGCTATTTGGGCAGGGACACGAAGCACTGGTTGGACAGAGAGGGTGCTGGAGGTTTTAGCTTGCCCATTAGGCTGAGATATGGACCCTGTAGCTCTGCCAGTGGAAAGTCTTACTGGGGACCTGGAGAGGAAGGGAGCGACCAGCCTCGGACTGACTGTGATCTCTGTGTGCTCTTAAGGGAAATTGCAGTTTACTGTGTGTATTTGTTATCCTTTCCTCCATATATGAGATGCCCCCTCTGGTGTTAGTGGTGAGGACTGAGTCTCCTTGATTGCTAGGCCAGGGCACAGGCGTCACATATTCATTGTTTGGCAGAGGTGGGATAGCCACACCACATATTAATTGGTTGGCAAATACTAATTGGCTTGTAGTGGTGTGGGTAGAGTGAATCCCTGTAGCTTTTGTACAGTGAGCTTTGAAGGTGTTTTGTACACTAAATCAGCCATGCAGTGAATACTCAGAGTTCAGATCACAATTGTTTTATTTCTTCTGTTAGCTTAGTTAGTCAGGGTGAGCAGGCAGCATGTCAGCAGAGCAGTATGGAAAGCTGACAAGGAGCTAGCTGGTGGAGATATGCCAGGCTAGGGGACTGGTGCATGGAAAGCTAACTAAGGCAGACCTGACTGCAGCCTTGATATAGCTGCATCATAAAACAGCAACCAGGAGGACAAACAAACTGGCAGTGGAGATATAATACCCTCAGAGAATGGACAGCTCAACTTTTCTGCAGATGACTTAAAAATCCATCTGGAGCTAAAGAGACTTGAGTTGGAGGCCAGGCATTTGGAGATAGAAGCCGAGGAAAAGGAATGGCAGAGGAAGCATGAGAGAGAAATCTTGACTCTTTGCCAGAGTCATAGAGGTAATGGGGAAGGGAGTAACTGGACCCTAGAAGCACAACGAGGGGGATAATTTTGATAGTTTCATTCATATGTTTGAGAGGGTATGCCAACAGTATAGTGTTGACCAAAGGCTTGGGGAACAGTTCCTGACCCCCTTACTCCATGGTAAAGATGTAACTGTATTTTCTAAAATTTCAGATGTTGCATGTTTTCATTATACTGCTGCAAAAATTGACTATTAGAGAGTTTTTTTAAGTTAACACCCGAAACGTATAGGAAAAAGTTTTGTGAGCATAGATGCAAGGCAGATGAAAGTGTGTGTGAATATGTTGCTGAACTGAGCACTTATTTCCATAGGTGGGTGAGTGGATGACAGGTCACCACTTCTGAAGGGCTGGCAGACCTTTTGGTGAGGGAACAAACCCTTAGCACTTTGCCTGAGGACATGAGGGCCTGGTTAGCTGATAGACAGTGTGCTACTTCAGATGAGTTGGGGAAGAAGGGAGACCTATACCTGGCAAGCAGGGCAGCCCTGTACAGGAAGGGGACCCCCATACTGCTCATGGGTCTAAAGGAACCCATGGTGGGCAGCACAGACTGCCCCAACAGAATCTGCCAGTAGCAGGGGAATCCACTAGTCCAGGTACATGTCCAGGAGCTAGGGTTAAATATTTTGAATGCAACCAGTGGGGCCATGTGGCATACAGGTGTCCATTGAGCCAAGGTGGGGAACAAAAGGTGAAGGGGCCATTAAGTGGGAAAGACAAAATGCCAATAGTAGGTTGTCTTGAGACAACAGGGGTACTGAACTACCATCCAGCAGGTGTCCTGATAGGGAAGGGTTTGGATTAGGCAGTACCATGGACTTATGCAGTTACACACAGTCAGGCTAGGAGACAAGCATGTGGGTCTGGTAGCCTGGGGGAGACACACACAGACTGCACACTTGCAGCCAGGATTGGTGAGGTGGTTACTTCAGGGAAAGAACTACTCTGTAGCAGTGAGACTGAATGTGAGCCACAACTACTTGTGGGTACTGATGTTCCCTTGGACAGAGTGACTGCAAAGGTAGAGGTGAGTAGTAGTACCCAGGCTGACAGTGAGGCACCTTTGTCAGAGGATACCAGACTTCCTGTGGAAGGGAAGCTGGGAAGGGTTACAAGGAGAGAGTTGAGACAGGCTCAGCTCTCAGACCCTACATTGCAATTCTTGAGGCAGGTAGCTAGGGAGGCACCTGATTCTCAAAGAAAGGGGGAATCTGTATACTAGGACAAAGGGTTTCTATACAGAGAGTGGACCCCTGACAGAGGGCTAGAAGTGAGAGAGTACAGCAGTTGATAGTGCCTAGAGCCTACAGTCTGGCGCTTCTAGCCATAGCCCATGATATTCCTTTTGCAGGTCATATGGGCATAAAACACATGAAGAGACATATTATGCAGAACTTCTATTGGCCTGGAATTTCCAGAGATGTAACAGGGTACTGCAGAACCTGTGAGCAGTGCCAAAAGGTAGGCAAGGCAGGAGACAAGGTGAGAGCTCCTTTGATGACTTTGCATGTGATTGAGGAGCCATTTCAGAGGGTAGCTATGGATATTGTGGGTCCTCTGAGTACCCCAGGTTCCACAGGGAAAAAGTATACCCTAGTGGTAGTGGATTATGCTACACAATACCCTGAGGCAGTGGCTTTGTCCTCCACTGAGGCAGAGAAGGTGGTGAATGCTTTGTTAGAGATTTTCAGCAGGGTAGGTTTCCCAAAAGAAATACTGACTGACAGAGGTGCTAATTTCATGTCAGACCCCGCTGGCTTGTCTGTGGAAGTCCTGTGAGTTGAAGCACAGGAAGACCACCCCCTACCATCCCCAGACTAATGGTCTTGTTGAGAGGTTAAACTCTACAATCAAGTCCATGCTACGGGCATTTGCAGATCAGTTTAACAGGGAGTGGGACAAATATTTGCCCCATATGTTTGCTTACAGATCGGTTCCCCAGGAATCCACAGGTTTTTCACCCTTTGAGTTGCTGTATGGGCATAGGGTGAGGGGACTTCTAGATCTAGTTTGAGATAAGTGGGAAGGTGAGTGCGAGTCTCACAAAAAGTCTGTTGTGGCATACGTCCTAAACCTCAGGACAAGGCTCAAGGAACTCACAGGCTTGGCCCAGAAGAACCTGGCAGAAGCCCAACAACAGAAAATGGGGTGGCATGACAGGAATACTCAAGCTAGAGAGTATGCTGTGGGGCAGCAGGTAATGGTTCTCATTCCCGTCAGACACAACAAGCTGCAACCAGCTTGGGAGGGACCCTACAAGGTGGTAAGAAATGTAAGTGATGTTAACTACATGGTGGAACTGCTAGGCAGAAGGCAGGGGCACAAACTGTACCATGTTAACATGATGAAACCTTACCATGATAGGGAGGCCCTTGTGCTGAGTATTTGCAGTGGATTGCAGGAGGAGTCAGAGGGAGATCTGGGGACTGATCTCCTCAGTGAAGCTCAGGCTGACACCTCAGTGGAAGGGGTAGCAATTTCCCAGCAGCTATCTCCTACCCAGGTTTGAGAAATCTGAGCAGTGCTGCAGGAATTTGGGGACATGTTCACTGGGAAACCAGCGTGCACCCACCTGGGGCAGCACCATGTGGATGCAAGACCCCAAAGGCCTATCAGGCAGGCCCCTTATAGAGTGCTTCATGAGAGTCAAACAGATTCTGAGGGAGGAGGTACAGGAGATGTTGGAAGTAGGGGTGATTCAAGAGTCCAACAGTCCCTGGGCCTCCCCAGTGGTGCTGGTACCAAAGAAGGATGGCAGCACCAGGTTCTGTGTGGACTACAGGAAATTAAATAGTCACACATAGTCAGATGCTTACCCCATGCCTAGGACAGATGAAGCACTAGAGCAGCTAGCTGGGTTGGGCTAAGTATCTTACAACCATTGATCTTACCAACAGTTACTGGCAAGTGCCCTTGACTCCCAGTGCCAGACAGAAGTCAGCCTTTGTGACTCCTTTTGGCTTCTATGAGTTCACAAAGATGCCATCTGGGATGAAGAATGCCCCAGCGACTTTCCAGAGGCTGGTAGATAATATCCTAGCAGAAGCAGGAGGCTTTGCCCTTGCTTACCTAGATGATATTGCCATCTACAGTCATTCCTGGCCAGACCACCATCAGCATGTCAGGGAGGGCAGACTACAGAGGGCAGGGTTGACCATTAAGCCGAGCAAATGTCAGGTGGGTATGGCAGAGGTCTCCTACCTAGGACATAGAGTGTGGAGTGCTAAGATAAGGCCAGAACCTGCCAAAGTAGAAGACATTCAGGCATGGCCTGCACCTGTTACCAAAAAGCAGGTGAGGGCATTTTTATGGACAGCAAGGTACTACAGAAGGTTCGTCCCCAGTTATAGTACCATAGCTGCTCCCCTCACAGACTTGACAATGAAGAACTGGCCAGATAAGGTAGTGTGCAGCCCAGCATGTCAGCAGGCATTCCAGAAGCTTAAAGAAGCTTTGGGAGGACCCCCTGTGTTAGCCAGTCCAGATTACAGCAAAGAATTTGTTGTGCAGGTGGATGCTTCGAACCATGGGGTGGGGGCTGTACTTAGCCATATTTCTTCAGAGGGAGAAGAGCACCCAGTGGTTTATCTCAGTCGTAGGCTCCAACCCAGGGAGGAATGCTATGCAGCTGTAGAAAAGGAATGTCTAGCCATAGTGTGGGCACTGCAAAAACTTCAGCCTTATCTGTATGGAAGGAAATTCATTGTTAGGGCAAACCACAACCCCCTAACATGGTTAAACAGAGCCAGCCAGCAAAATGCCAAGTTGCTAAGATGGAGCCTGGGGTTGCAAGCATATATGTCAGTGCAGCAGTGCAGTGGGGTTAGCAATGCCAAAGCAGATGGGCTCTCAAGACAGGGAATGGGGTAGGTATGCTCAGATAGACCTGACTCTCTCAAGCAGCGTTTCTCAAGGGTCACTTGAAAAAACTAGCTTGAGTTCTCCGGGGGGGGGGGGGGTGTAAAGGCTGCCAGCCTAGCCAGATAGAATTTTGCAGATAATTCTGTCATTTGTAAATATGAATGTAAACTACAGGCTTGTTGTCTTAATTGTAAAAAAATAGTGTTACATGTGGAACTGGGAGAAAATGTGACAACAGTGCACTTTACTGACCCAAGTAAAGCATGTGATGACCCTTTGATGTAGACAGTGGTACCGAAGGGTCTAGATGAAGGCATTCTTTTTACTGTTTTAACCAAAAGTTAAATTGCTGGATGTAAACATGCAAATGTATTTTTATTGCTCTGCTTCCTGACCAGCTGTAAGATAACAAAATGAGATGTTAAGAATGTAAATGCAGTTTCCATTAGCCTGGGAACCCAGGAAAGTGTGAAGAATGATGTAATGTGAATCAGAACTGCAATTTCAATTTAAACAGAGAGAACCAGAGATTATTAAGCATTTTTGTCTTGACCATCCAACTCATCAGCACTCTGCCTGTTTTCTTATGTAAGTTTATCTTAGACTTGTGTTTTCTTTTTGAAATAGCTAGGAACTAGAAATATTAGACTAAGTGTTTTTCTGTGATGTCAGAACTGTACTACTGAATTATTTTAAGTATTTCTCTGTGATCACTGAATTCTTGACTAGCACTGTATAGTAAGAAGTATTGTCTTGTGCTTTTATTATTTATTATTAAATATTTTAAAACTTTTCAACTGTGGCTGTTTTGTGTAGAGATAATTTAAGCTCTAGAGCACATTGCATATTTACAGTGATTACTGTACCAAGTCACTCTAATAAGCCTTGACTGTTTAGTTATACTACCAATTGGATAATAATATTGCACAGTAATAATTGGATACCCTTTTAAGGGCCTTTGAGTAGCTGATAAATATTAGCTGGGTGGTGGCAGATGGTACTAACTTATAGTCTGGGTAATAGGGGCACAGCTGGAGAACCTGTACCAGCCTTTCCCAGGAGTGTCTGTGTGGTTGTATAAACTCTTATCTCAAAGTGTGTGTGTGTGTCAGCTACTTGGACAGGGACACGAAGCACTGGTTGGACGGAGAGGGTGCTGAAGGTTTTAGCTTGCCCAGCTAGGCTGAGATCTGGACCCTGTAGCTATGCCAGTGGGGAGTCTTATTGGGGATTTGGAGAGCAAGGGAGCAATCAGCCCCAGACTGACTGTGATCTCTGTGTGCTCTTAAGGGAAATTGTACTTTACTATGTGTATTTGTTATCTTTCCTTCATATATGAGACGCCCTCTCTGGAGTTAGTGATGAGGACTGAGGCTCCTTGATTGCTAGGGCAGGGCATGGGCATCACATGCATCTTAACTATCAAAGGTCTAGGTTGTTTTCTCATAGCCAGGTTTGGAGGATACACACAATATGACCTTTCAATTAACAATTTATATTGTAGAATACCAGTCCATTTGTTTATTTGTGCTTTATAAAATTAATACAGTCTGTTCCTTCCAGTTGCTTTGGTACAGCAGAACATTTCAGGTTTTCTCTAAGTGCTCTCTCCTCTAATTAATTTATTTTTTGAAAGATCTCTTCTTGTGCAGTCTCATATTCAGCCAGCCTTTTCTTCATTTCATCTTCTGAGTTTTGCAGCTTTATCACTTTATCTGAATATCTGTTAAAGCTTCTTCCATTTTTTCCAGCCTTTTACAGTTTGAGTTGATATACTCCATCAATGTTTCATTTATTTTAGTTAGGTCTGTTTTCAGTTGCCTTATACTTTCCTCTAGGTTACTGGAAGTCATGTCTGGAGCTTGCACTGCTTTTTGCTGAATAGCTGCAGTACTTTTCACAGTCAGTTTTTTTTTTTTGCCTTTTGTAGCTGATTTTCCTTCAGGTCCTCTCTATTTCTTTTTTCCTGGCATCCAGGCAGTGCACTTAATAGGCACTTACTGAAATTTACCCAGAAATCTAGGTCTACTGGATTTCTCTGCTAAGTTTCTGTGTTCACACTGGGAGAGCTAGAATTAAACTGTTAGTCAATGTGCAGCCATCTTGGAAGTCAGGTTTACATGGAATTTGTATTCTTATTTTGTGGAAGAATAAAAATGAAGACAAAAGAATGGTATACAAAATAAAAGTCAAATTAAAATATATTTTTCCTTTAGATTTGTTCTTTTCTCGAAAGGATCACTCAAATATGTCATCTGCATGGGTGTATAGGCAGCTGATGAGACCTCAACTATATGAAATAAATGCCTGTGTATTTAACCCAGTTTCAGCTACTGACCATAATTGTCTCTTCAAGGATTTGACATTTAACTAAAGCAGCATGCCTGAAAAAAAAGTATCTTCCATCCATAACCCAGCTCTCTGAATTCATGAAAGTCCCCGTCATTATCATAGCAGTAACCGTAACCTTAACAATAAACCTGAGGACCTCAGTTTGTATTCTGACTAGAGATATGCCTGAAATAAACCTGGATTTTTCTCTCATGCTGTCTCTCTTAAGGCTAGCTAAACCTTCATAAATTATTATAATCTAAAGCTCCAGCTATAACCTCAACTCTTGCTATATGTTTGTGGGCTATCGTTAATCTGCTGAGTTGAAGTATACATGCAATAAAGCTGCTGCATTTTCACTTACTTTATCTCCATAAGACTAACCCAAACATCAGAATTCAGAACTGTAATAGTGACTCTCACCTTAACTGCAACTTGGTTTATGGTTAGGCTAGCCATTGATTAGGGATATGCTAGTACTAATCTTGCATCTTAACTTACACCACCTCTTAAGACTAAGCCAGCCTCAGAGTCCATGACAACTTTTATTTCTATCTTCTACCCTAACCCTATGACTTTGAAGGCTATAATTAGGCCTAGTGATCAGGTATATGTCTAAATTAAGCCTGAAGCCTCACTGACAGCCCTCAGACACCAAGAAAGCCTTACCACATAAGTGCAGCCTTAGTCCCAGGCATTGCAAATGCAATTCTATTTACAGTTAGGGATACTCTTTGGATTATAGATATATTTAGGTGAAGTCACTTCTTCCTACTTGAGTAATCTAGTTGCTGTGTAACTTTGGAAGAGGATAGTCACCTGTACAAAGGAGTTCTCTTGAATCTTGAGATGCGTACTCTCCTTAACAAATGTATGCAATCTTGCTATATTAAATACAGACTTATAGCTCACATAGTAAAATATAACCATAGCATAGTATGTGAGCTAAACATACAGTAAAATGATATATGGTTACATTAGAAAAAAATGTTAAAAAAACATTTTAACAGACCCCCCCCCCCCCCCCATCAAAGGAGCAGCTAGCTATTCTGGTGCCTGGGACCATTCCCAGAACTGGCATTTCCCTCTTAAAAGCTCTTCTGACTTTAAGAACAAAAGAAGTATTTTAAACTGTAGAAAAAAAAGTAGTTATGCACTCACCATAATGTTCCATTTATGTTGTCCATGTTTATAACTTCTTTATCTGATGTTGTCAATTTTCGTTCTATCCTCAACCTGTGGGACAGAGTCCCCAGCTACTTTACATCCTGGGTGGATTTAAGGAAGAATGTTCCTAAGCACCATTCAGCCGAATGATGCTCTACCCCTGGAGACCAGATCCAGTTTGTAATGAGTAATAAAGGTTTGGGGAGTATCCCAAGTTGCTGCTGCACAGATATCATCCATGGAAGATCTAGACCGGAACACAGCTGATATTGTTATGGCCCTGGTTGAATGGGCTTGAAAGGGTTTTGACAAACTGAGCTTTTCTGTGCATTTTTGATAATTGTTTACAGTTAAAAGCATTCTCAAGTCTACTCCTTGATCTGTTTAAAACTTTCATTTAGTGGCTACAGCTAGGAACTGTAATAGCATGCATTACTATAATTGCATTTTTTATTTAACTACTAAATTGTAAACTGCTTTTTCATACTGAGACTTGTATTTTCTCTTTGTGGGTGTTCTTTCTATGCTTTTAAAGTGAGGTTTCTGTGTTCTGCTTAGGTGGCATAATCTTGATAGAGGCCTGTTGTCTAGGCTGGTAGTTTTGTTTGAGTTTCCTGTGTTTCTGGCAGCCATTTTCTGCTGATTGTCTTCATTATTATTGAGAGTAACAAGGCCTCCTGACCTTCTGTAGTATGAGTGATTGGGTAATAGCAGGTGCTGAGTAGTAATCTGATCTTCCAACTCTTCCATTCTTACTGCTATATAAACCCTGTGTCTTATAAATGTTCTGCTTGTATTGCTCAGGCTCTGGATTGCATTGCATAAGTGGAAATTCCTTAAGATTCCAAGAGCAGGATAAGTTATTTCTTACACTTATTTCACTGAACTGCACTTCAGAAACGCTTATAATTGGGCTATACAGTTGATCTACTACATTTTGCACTGTTATAAAGCTTTTTTTATTGTTTCACTGCATTTATGTACTGTTTTATACTGCTTTAACATTACTTAACTGTAAACTGCTTTTTCATACTGAGAATTGTATTTTCTGTTTGTGAGTGCTCTATCTGAGCTTTTCTGTACATTTTTGATAATTGTTTACAGTTAAAAACTTTCTCGAGTCTGCTCCTTGATCTGTTTAAAACTTTCATTTAGTGGCTACAGCTAGGAACTGTTTCCCACCCTCCCCTCCCTAGTGTTGTGTGTTGTTATACTTGGTGGCTTTGCAGTTGCCCGCCCATACTGTATATTTGATCTGTGACACTCCTCCCAGTCTAGTGTCATTAGTTCACTCAATCTAATAGAGAATATTTGTGAAGGCCAACCCACTCAGATTCTTAACGTTGAATTAACTTCTGTTCCAGCTTTCTCCATTTCCACTTTACTGGAAAAAAAATATATAAGCTTGCTTCCCCCCTTTCCTGTGGCAGGTCTTGTCCAGATACGGATTTTCTGTGTCCAGGACCTTTTGTGAGCTCCTAAGCCCCCCCCCCACACACACTTAACTGGGGTTAAACTATTCCTGGTGCCATAAAGTCTGTTCTTCAAAATTTCCCTTGCAACTAGCCAGATTTTTAGTTTTAGCACTCATCTGTTTCTTTGAGCTCAGCACTTATTCAGAACTCAAAGTAAGCACTAAATAAATTACAAATTACTACAGCACTCAACTTTCCTCACTTGTCTAGAGGAAAACAGTTTGTAGTACTTAATAAATAAGCACTTATTCAGGCATGTCTACAGGTCAGCTCCCGGTGTTTTCTCCTGTCTACCTGAAGAATCTGGGCATCTTGAGACAATGCAGAAATTGCCTCATGTACACAGACAACCCTCTCCTCCTACCACCCAACACTACGACCTGTGAGAGAAGCACTTATATAGCCAAACTGGAAGCAAAGCTCTCTTCACCAAAGACTGGCCTAGACAGTAAAGAGGAGAAGGCAAAGACTTGCACTGCACCACACTCATCACATAGTCCCTCAAAACCTACACCACCAAAACACACACACAGAAGCACCAGACAAACACCTACATTCACGGAGGCTCTCAGTACAAATCAGCCCAAACAACAGAGACCTCCAAAGCAGAAATGCAAGCAAGCTCCACCCCCAACACAACCCAAATGACACATAGCCCACATACTCAGTGTGCCACTCAACTACAGCCCATAGGACATAACGTACCCAACACTCTAGTCATAGGTGACTCTCTAGTCAAGCACACTGATGTTCCACTCACCAGGCTAAATAAGGAAAAAGTTACTGTCAGCTGCCTGTCAGGTGCCAGGATACGCCACATAACGCATGCACTCAGGTCACTCCACAAGTACAAATATGACTCTGTCATTGTCCATGTTGGTGTGAATGACCTGAGACGTACCTCCCTGGACTACATGAAAAGAGACATGGAGGAGCTCTCTGATCTTGTATCGCAGGCAGGTATGACCCTACCCCTGAGTAGCATTCTGCCATCACCCAGAATGACACCACAGTACAAAGACAAAATGATTGACTTTAACAATTGGCTAAGCTTCTGGTGTCATTCTAAGGGAATCCAGTATCTGTCTGCCTCGGATAACATGATCAACAGACCACGCTGCTTTGCCAGAGATGGCCTGCACCTGTCGCCCTTGAGATTCCGGATACTGGCAAAGGCTCTTGCCACCCCTATAGTGCCTTTTTTAGGCAAGGTTCAAATGACAAATTCACCACCGTAACAGGTACAAGCAAGCAAAATCTGAGGGTAATGCTACTCAATGCTAGAAGTCTAAACCTCAAAATGCACTCACTCGAGGCACTCCTTAAAATGGAGAACACTGACATCTGTGCAGTGACAGAGACCTGGCTCAAAGCTCCAGAGAGCACCCCTGCATTACCAGGCTATAATTCATACCACACCTTTCAGCCACCAAACCCGGACCGAAACACTAAAGGTGGAGGCGTGTCCATATTCATTAAGGATATCCACACCTCTAAGCTAGTTGCGCAGCATAACGCATCCGAGATTATCCAAGTTCAACTAACTCTGGGCAAAACCACAATCCAGATTGTAGCTTGCTATAGACCCCCCACCATGCCCCAGGATTCCCACTCCTCTTTTCTTGATACACTGGAAAATATTAAGGTACAACCCAACACTCTAATAATGGGTGATTTCAACTACCCTACCATTAACTGGGAAAACTACTCATGTACCAACTCTTTTTCTCAACGTTTTCTGGAAATCATCAATTCCAACGCCTTGGATCAACTTATCCACACCCCCACCAGGGGCAGCAATATCCTAGACCTGGTCATCACCAACATGGGTGACCGGTGTTCCACACCAGAGGTCAGCTCCTCGTTGGTCAGATCCGACCACAAGCTAATCACCCTAGACATCCACATCCCGCTCCCACCCCCCATTAGGAAAACAACCGTAAAAAATTTCTCCAAAGTCAACTTCACGCTTCTTAAGACAGAAGTGGCAAACTTCACGACACCTATGCAGATGGACAATAGAGGTATGACTGCTGAATCCTACACAAATGCACTTTATAAGCACTTACACTAGTGCATGGATCGTGCTATCCCTAACAGAACCAAGATGCTATACTCCAAAAAAAGGAAGCCAATCTGGTGGTCTTCTGCCATAAACAAACTCTACAACAGAAGAAAGAAACTGTTGCAAAAAAGAGTAAAATCCCACGATTGGAGGAACTCCCTGGTTAGCCTCAGTAAGAAGCTGAGATCCCTCATAAAATCCTCCAAAGCTAGTTATGAAAACAAAATTGCCACTGATTCTAAAGACAACCACAAAGCATTCTATAGTTATGTCAAGAATCTCAATGTCAACATTCAGATCTGATCTGGGTTACAGCACAATGACACTAAATATACAGAACCAAATAATATTGCCAACATCCTGGCATATAGGTTCAGTGCTAACTTTACCCCCCTCTCACCCCCTAAAGGGCCCATCTCTATACCAGAAGAATGCAAAGTTCCTGTAATCACGGCTGCACAGGTAAAAACCTCACTCTCCAAAGCCAAGAACACAGCATCCATGGGACCTGACAACATCCCAGGCTGCCTTAAACATGAACTACAGAATGAACTGGCACCCCACCTAAGTACCATGTTCAATCATACCCTCACCTCAGGCTTTGTGCCCATTGAATGGCGCACTGCAACAGTTATCCCACTCCACAAAGGGGGGGCCACAACAGACCCCGGGAACTACCGCCCCATTAGCCTGACGAGCCTCGTCTGCAAGGCCATGGAACGTATCATCATGGAACTCATAAACAAAGACATTGGAGATCTCCAAACACTGGACCCCACACAGTTTGTGTTTGTAAAAGGCAGATCATGTCTCCTAAACCTGATAGACTTCTTTGAAGTAGTCACCAAAGCCATAGATGAGGGTAAGGTGGTTCACACAGCCTATCTAGATTTCGCCAAGGTGTTCAACACCATCCCCCACTCTGGAATTATAGATAAACTCACTAAACTAGGTATAAATCCCTATGTCACAAGATGGGTTGCCAAATGGCTTACTGACAGAACCCACACTGTGAAAGTAGCAGACTCCAAAGCAGACTTCAGACCAGTGACAAGTGGAGTACCACAGGGTTCAGTCCTGTGTCCTCTCCTGTTTGGTATCTACTTCTCTGAAGTACAGGCTAACACAGGAGGTCTTTGGCTAACTAAATTTGCAGATGACTGCAAACTAGGAGCCATAATCGAAACTCCTAACAATGTGGACATCCTACAAAAGGGCCTCACTGAAACAGATGCCTGGTGTCAAAGACATGGTCTAAAGCTCAATGTCAAAAAGTGCATTGTCATCCCCTTTGGTAACAACTCTGTACCCATGAACTACCACATAGGTGGTAGCCTACTTAACACCGAAAGTGTGATACGAGACCTTGGGACACAGGTGGACAGTAGTCTCTCCTTTGATAATCACACTATGGTCAGGAAATCCTTCTATGTGGCACACCTCATCACAAAAGGTTTCTCATCCAGAAAAAAAGAGGTCATTGTTCCCCTCTACTCATCACTCATTAGACCCATTATAGCGTACAACACCCCTTTTGGTATGTACCTCACAAGTCATCTACAACAATTGGAAAGGCCGCAAAAATACCTCACAAAGAGGATTACTGGCCTCAAACAGATGCCTTACGCAGGCCGTCTCAAAAAACTCCAGCTTTACTCCGTCGCATATCGCCTACTCAGAGGTGATCTCTGCCTAACGTACAAAGATATGTCAAACCCAGAGCTGTTGGACATGCTCCACTTAAAGAAATCCCAATCCCCCCGAGCTACACGCTCTAGGGACCTAAACCTTGTCACCACAATAAACAGAACATGCTGGAGGGATAGATTCCTGTCCCAGAGACTTCCCATACTCTAGAACAGACTACCTATGTCAAATAGAGCTCCTCATTAGCACTTTTCAAGAATAATCTTGATGATTGGATGGGTAATAAGAAATTCACCCCGGGGAATCACTTCTGTGGTTCTGCTTGACTGGGGCTCAGGAAAATAATTTTCTTGGGTGGCGAAAGCCAGGGTAACTTTTTGGCTAGGCTTGTATAGGCCCTAGGGCCAATAACCTAGTACCTACCTATGAACCTATGAACCTAAGAAACACCCAATTTGGTATAGATGAATGAGATACAATTTCTGAGCCATCTGGCTAAAGTTACTTTGGTCATAGGTTTTCCCAGTCCGGCATGAGAGAAGGAAACAAATAATTGGTCTAAATTCCTGAAATCTTTTGTTCTATGAAGATAGAACCTTAACTGTCTGTGAACATCTAGCGAATGCACAATATTCACTTTTGTTAGAGATGTTGGGGAAGAATGCTGGCAGGTTAATACACTGGCTGATATTAGTTTATGAAACCACCTTAGGTAAAAAAGAAGGATTGGTTCTGAGCGAGACTCTATCTTTGTGAAGAAATAGGTATGGAGGTTTAGAAGACAAAGCTTAAATCTCTGAAATCCTTCTTGTAGAAGTTACTGACACTAAGAAAATTGTTTTCCAAGTCAGGAGCTTGATATTGCACTCATTAGCCAGTTCAAAGAGAGATTGAGTGACTGCTTGCAACACCAAATTCAGGTCCCAAGCAGGAGTACGATCTTTGTAAGGAGGCTTTAAAAGAAGAGTACCCCTCAAATAACCTTTACAAAGCTTGAGAGAAGCAACCGAGAAGCCTTGAAAGCCATTGTGAAAACTGGATATAGCTGCTAACTGTGCTCTGACTGTGGAAGCTGAAGTCCCTTAATTGAAAGTGTAGCTAACAAGTGTAAAATATTGTGAATTGGAGCTGAAAAGTTCAGTGCCATTCTTGAGCACCCAATATTTAAATCTCTTCCATTTACTAGAGTAAAGCTTTTGTGTAGAAGGTTTATGAGAAAATAACAGTATGTGTTGGCCAAGGGAAGAGAGCACAGGTTGTCTGGGTACTAATGGAAATGGAGAAATCAAGCTGTCAACTTGAGATTTGGAATGTCTGGATAAACCATGCCTGTCAGTTGAGACAGGAGATCTGGAGTTGGATCTATAATCCAAGGCTTTCGAATTAGGTGAGGATAAAGGAAGGGGAACCAAATCTGTCAATGCCAATAATGTGCAATGAGGATAACTGTGCTCTTCAACCTGATTGGTTTCTGTAGGAACTTGGCAATTAATGGAATTGGTATAAAGACATATAGGAGACTGGGGGGCCAGTTGTAAAGAAGAGCATCCATCGGTAACTCCCCCTCTGGGGGGATCAAGGCAAAAAAGTTGCTGCACTTGTTTTGGGGAAATGCAAACAGATTACAGCATGGCTGACCACATCTCTGGAATATCCTTTCTGACACTTTCTGATTGAGGGACCATTCGTGAGGTAAAAGTATGCACCTGCTCAATTTGTATGCTGTCACACTGGACTTCCCCGGAATGTGCACTGCTATGAAAAAACAGTTGGATGAGCTCACCTACTGCTACACCCTGAGAGCTTCTCAACATAATGGGTAGGATCTCATTCCTTCTTGCTTGTTGATGTACCAAACTACTGACAAGTTGTCCATTTGAATAACAATTGTCCCTGAGGGAAGAGCATCTTGGAGGGCCTGCAATACTAAAAGCACTGCTCTCATCTTTAGGATGCTGATATACAAATTGGCCTCTACTGGGGACCAAATGCCTTGAACCATCTTCCCCAGACAATGACCCCCACCCTAACTGGGAAGCATCAATGGTCACTGCAGCCTTGGGCTGAGGGCAATGAGACAATGACCCTGCAAAATTTGATCTGATTGAATCCACCATGTAAAATCTTTTTTTCAAATACTGGTGATTTTAATTGGCATTGACATTGGTTGATAAAGAATGGACCATTGTGTTGCAAGCAGCCATTATAAAATTCTCATGTGAACTCTGGTCAAGGGAACAAGTGTTATCAATGTTGCCATGGACCCCAGCACCTGAAGAACTAATCTTGCTGGTACTTTGTTCCAGTTGATTATTCTCCTGACTTGAAATAGGATTGTCTCCAGTCTTTGTGGATGAAGGGAGGAAACTGCGGTCTTTGTATTTAAAGAAGCCACTGTGAAATCCAAATCTGTGTAGGTTCTAAGTGAGATTTTTCATTATTTATGGTTATGCCTGGTAAAGAGCATGTTTGGAGAACTTTATTCTCTTGCTTCTACCAGTAATGTCTGGTCGTGGTGGTGATGAGCCAGTTCTCCAAATATGGAAACACCTGGAATCCTTGCAGTTTCAAGTGAGCTGCTACTACTGCCATTCACTTGTGAACACCCTGGGGCTGTGCTGAGGCCAAAGGGTGGTACTCTAAATAGGTAGTGACTGGCTCCTAGCCAGAAACGCAAGAACCTTCTGGGTCATCTGTGCATCTTTATGTGGTATTATGCATCCTGAAGGTCTATTGAGTGCATCCAGTTGCCCTGTTTCTAAAAAGGAAGAATTCTCTGAACTGTGACCATCCAGAATTTGGTTCACCAAACTGATTTGTTTAGATTGCTGAGATCCACAATTGGTCTCCAGTCCCATGTCTTTTTTAGCACTAAAAAGAACCTTGAGTAAATCCTCGATTCTCTCTGGTCTGGTGGGATCTCCTGGATGACTTTTTTTTCTAGCAGCTTTTGTATTTGTAGTGCTGCTTGTCCCCTTTGACTGGGTGGAACATCTGTGATTTTTTTCTAAGTGGATGGAAGAAGGGAAAATGTTATAATACAACCTCTGCATATTATCCTTTGCAACCACGTATTGGAAGTTATCTGTAGCCAGGCTCTCTGATGCAGGGACCAACAACCCATGACTGTCTCCAGGGGAGGACAAGTGGGCCTCCCTTCAGGAGCATTGAAAGGGTTTACCAAAGAAAGAATCTCTGTACCCTTGGTTTTGCGGGCCCCCTCTGCCACGAGGATGGCATCCTCCATTAGAGTTCCTCCCTCTTGTCCCTGGGAGAACCACCACCATGTGTGTCCTGAGAGGACCCTTGGGATTTCATAAACCACATTTTTCCACTTCTGCATTGATTCCTTGAGAAGGATTTCTGCAGAGTGGAAAAATGTACACCCATAGCAGAAAGAGTTTTCTCATCTTTCTTACACCTGGTCAATGTGCCTTTAACTTTAGGGTCAAACAATGATGTGCCATTAGAAGGAACATTGACAAATGAAGACTTAAAGGGCTCTGCAAAATCACACAAGTGCATCCAAGAGTATCTTCTTATGGCATAGCCAGAACCCACTGCTTTGGTCATTCCTTTCGCTACATGTGAAATGAGCCTTATGGAAGAATTAGAAATTTAATTTAGGGTGGCCAACTGAGAGGACTCCCAAACCTCTTCAGAAATGGCTCCTGAGAGGGTATCTAAAAGTTATTTAATCAAATTCCTATGTAGTCTGGTGAAATGTGCCAGGTAGTTCAATGACAGTAAGTCAAAGGTCGTTCACACATAAACTCACTTCCCAAATCTATCCATTGTCTGAGACTCCATGTTGGGAGGATGGCTAGAGGAACTTTCCTCTGCTAGTTCCTTTTTTTGTGGCTGCATGGCATCCACAGACAAAACTTTTGCCCAGAATGGTTATCCCCGGGGGCAGTGATAATTTTGTCTGGTCTCCGGGGGATCTGCTCTATGGAATCAGTGGCCGTCTATGCCTGCCGAAAGATCAACTCAATGGGCTAATCAGCTGGCAGTTACCCAGGAAGTAGATGGGTGGGTACCAGAGGTCTGCAGGTATATGTATTCCTCAGATGAAGGACTGGTGGACTTCCAATTACCTCTCTGCTTAAGGATTTCTAGGATATCTCCAAATGAGACATCACCAGGAGGTGAGCTTGACGATACTTCGCCCTCACTGAAATCTGTGTCGTCTGTGAGAGATTCTTCTAGAGAATCCAAATGTTTCCACTTGCACTTCTTCTTCCTAGGAATCTCCTCAGTGGGGTATTCTGGGGAGGTATCAGAAGAAGAGGGGGCACCCTGCTGGGAAACCTGAGGCTTTAGTACTCGTTTTCCTGGTGGAAGCAATGGCTGAAATTCTGTACAAAAATGTGGTAGAGACAAATATGACTAACTGACTGATGCAGACATGGCTCTCACCATATCCTCAAAAGCAGATCCCCCCAGAGAAGGAAAGGATCCTGTATCCGAAGGGCAGACCTCGGAGCTGTGGTGCCATCCTGTCCCAAGGAGATCCCTCCTGAGGCAGAAGCAGGAGCTAAGCTGATCTGTGCCAAAGCCCCAAAGTGCAGAGACTGCTCTAAAAAAACAGGAGTTGACTCTAGCCCCTTGGAACCGACAGGATCATCAGATCTGGAGGTGACAATGTCTTCGGATCCAGCGAAGTCAGTACCAGACAGCTTAGAATCATGGTCTGTGAAGCTTTCAGTGAAGTTAGAGGAGGAGTTATCGGGGGTAGTTGAAGACTGAAGTCCCTGACCCATGGGAGTAGGAACCGAGGTGGTACCTGTCACATCGTGTGCCCAGAGAATTTTGCTCACCAATCTTTCCACATCGTCTTCATTAAGACTTCTGGAAGAATGGGTAGCATGACAGATGGAGATCTTGGTCTTTCCAATAAATAAGAAGGAAGTCTATGGGTCAGTTGTAGGTGAATATCGAGTCCTAGGTATGAAAAAGGTAGTGAAAGATGAATATTTAATTTGAGTTATTGGTTCCGATGAACTCTGCAGTGAAACATGTCTTTTTTCTTGATGTATCGGAACCAAAGACAGGGTCGGATCTGAAGACTGAGTGGTAGTACTTCTGACAAGTCTGTCAGAGCCAAAGGCTTAGACAATTTAGTTCTCGGATCTGAAGGAGAAGATGGAACTGAAACTCTTGCATTATTTGAGCTCAGAACCGAAGGAGAAGTCAGAGTCAAAGAACTTCTCTTACTAGCCTTCTCTTTGACCTTAGAGGAGGAAGAAGAGGCAGGACTAGAAACATCATATTTAACTTTTTGTTTTTCTTTAGGTAATGAAGTTCTAGATATGGCCTCCCTAAAAGAGCAGGGAAGGAGTCCTTTCGGGATCAATTTATTCTTTCTCTCTCCGAGAGCACGATGGCTGAAGGAGTGGCAAATGAAGCACTCCTCCTGAAGATGGATGGGCCCTAAACAATACAAACATAGAAAATGTGAGCTGGAGTAGGGAATTTTGTGACCATATTTCTCACAGCACTTAAAGCCTGCTGGGCCTTTTCTTTATCCACCATTGAAGAAGCAACTACACACACACAGACACGTATGTGCTATCCACAGCAGGTTTAGCATAAACAGTAAAACAGTTTTTTTGAACGAGGAGTATCAACTATGATATTTTAAGGCTACACACAAAGTGTACAGGAGACAGAAAGAGAAAGCGATATCAACAATGACATTCAAGACCTACATGAAAGTGTAGAAGAAACAGAACAATAGGTTTAGAAAGGGGATATTAGCAATAGTATCCGAGAGTACTAACTTACAAAAGGGTACGTCTTTTTTAATGAGAGAATAAGGAACATTAAGGCTTACGATAAAAGGAAAAAGAAATAAGTCACTTATCTGGCTCGAGTAAATGGCACCACGTCTAACTTGCAAAGCAGCAAACGACAGCTGAGGTAATTAGGATATGTGCATTGTGGGTAAGGAATGAGCTTGAGAGTTTTTAGTTCTCACGAGCTACTGTAACGGCCAAGTCAGTTCTGAGGATCAGAACCAAGCCCACAGGTTGAGGATAGAATGAAAACTGACAACATCAGATCAGTTTGTTACATTTGTGGGAAGCAGTTGCTACAGTTTATGTTATTCAGGGAGCAGGTAAAGTGCTTCTCCAGTTGTAAAAGAAAAAAATAGCTCTACTTTTATTTTAAACTGTACCAAGCTGTTGTTACAGTTTATGGACATGCAGCACTAAACAGCTTAAGTTAAGAAAAAAAAGTTTATATCATTTTAAACTGTAGTAAACTACTTACTACATTTATAGCAAGCCTTTGCTTCAGTTTGTGCCCATGGATTACTAAAGTGCTTAAGTTATAAAAAAGGCTTTGTTTTAAACTCTAGCAAAACCAGTTTATTGCACACATAGATTGCTAAGTGTTTCAGTTCTGACTACAAATCACAAATGCAATAGTGACATTAATTTCTGAATTCCAGTAATAGGTTCATAGGTTCGTACTAACCTAACTGCCCTTGCGAGCCATTTTAAGCCTAGCCAATTATCCCTTGTGAGAATCAAAATCTGCACCTTGTGTTTGTAAGGCGAACACCTTAACCATTAGGCCACCATCCCAGCCCCATCACAGCCCTAATGCACTGAAGACCAGTCTGGATCTGCCAGTCTTACCCATAGAACTTTGTGCCTAGGGCAGCTGCCCCTTTTGTCACACTTAGCTATGCTAATGCCCCCCCGCCCCCCCCCCACACACACACACACAGTATGCCTCTATGATTTCTGTACCAACTGGCTGTGATACCTACATATAAAATAGCTATTACTGTATTTATCCATATCCCTGGTCTACACTGAGTGAAGATTTATTTATTAAATATTTGTAGAAAAATGCAACTTTTTAATCCACTGATAGTATTCAGTAAAACTGCAATGCTGTTGTTAACCTTTCAGCTCCAATTTAAAACTGCACAGTTCAGTTACTAATCACACTTCTTCTGATCAATGTGATATATTAAATATAGCCATGCAAGAACAACACAGATGTGAACATAGGTGTCCACAATTCAGTAGTACATTTACCATTGTAATAAGCAGCCACCCTGAAGTGAACACTTTTTGTATATAGAAGAAACACTTTAGGCAAAGTACTTCCACTTGTAGAATTTACTACATGTAGTAAACAGGAGTCATGCAGATCACTGTTAGAGTCACAGACTGCTATGGCAAATTTCTTGCAGTACTGAGGATCAAAATGGATGTACTTAGGATACTACATAAGTATGCTGTGCGAGTGTTGAGAATATGCATGTGGTGTGACTGTATACTGTGTGCACTTTGTTAGTGTGTATGCATGTGCCAGGAAAACTGCTGACAAATGAAGGTACTTTGGGGGAAGGTAACTGCTAAAGAAAAAAAAACTGTCTTAGGTGTTCACTGCCACTGTCTGTCATCTGTGTGTAGAGGGAGGGGGTTGCATTTAGTTATAACATATGTATCTGACGGCAGCAAGCTGTCTCTGGCTATTAGTAAGGCATGTTTTTATTTGACAATAATCAGACATCTGATATGTTCATGATCAATACAGTCACTTTAGCTACTGGCATGTGTGTGTTATGCCTGTCTGTCTGTCTGTGCAAGGGGAGATGTAATGGACTGCATTATATGCATCTGACAACAGTGAGATGAAAATATATTACTGTGCCTATTACATATGTTTTTATCATGTAATCGTACTCAGACATGTGAGGTGTGTACAATCAAAAAATTCAATATAGTTAGTGGGCAGATCTAAGTGAGTGTGTTTGTGTAATGGGTTTCTATGTATAAGCTAACATATATTATGGTGACTATTACATTTATTTATTCATACATTTGCTCATAATCAGGCATCTGCTGTGTACCCAGTCAATACGGTAACTGCATTTGCTGTGTGTGCAATATGTGTGTGTGTGTGTGTGTGTGTGTGTGTGTGTGTGTGTGTGTGTGTGTGTGTGTGTGTGTGTGTGTGTGTGTGTGTGTGTGTGTGTGTGTGTGTGTGTGTGTTTGTGTCCACACACAGAGGGTTTGTAGTGGGTTGCACTATATGTGTCGGATAGTCCAAGCTGAAAATGTATTACTGCAGCCAATGATTATGTATTCATTCATTCATTCATTCATTCATTCATTCATTCATTTAATCACAAACATATGAGGTGTACACAGGCAATAAAATCAATCTGGCATGTGTGTGTGTGTGTGTGTGTGTGTGTGTGTGTGTGTTTCTGTGTACAGGTGTGCATTGCAATGCCCATCATTTATATATTTGGCAGTCAAACTGGCTGTACTTCATGGGTACATTTTTGTATGTGTGTATGAATGTGAGTGTGCAGGCATGTGTGCAGTGGGTTGCACTGTATGTATCTGACAGCAATATGCTGAAATATGTTACTGCGGACATTATATAGTTATTCATTCATTTGATCAAAATTAGAAATGCAAGGTGTGCATGCATGCACTTTGTGCTTGTGCATGTTTGTGTGTGTGTGTGTGTGTGTGTGTGTGTGTGTGTGTGTGTGTGCGCGCGCACATGCGCACAATGATTTCTGTGCTTTTGACAGAAACAAACTGAAATACCTTATTACAGCCATTGTTTGTGTATTTATTCATTTATTTTATCAGAGTCAGACATCTTTCTAACCAGCTTAGATTTAAAAGTCGGTCACTGCATACATTTTGTTGCTGTTTCTTGCTTTATGTCACACCAAGCATCTCAATGCTAACAGCACCTCCTTCGTCTCTATAAACTAATTTTGGGATCACTGTAACTTGAGGAAAGAAATAAAACAGATGTACAAAATTAGAAAGATCCATTGTTATTGGTGTACTTTGTACTTGCAAATGTCCCCAGCTCCCCCAGTGTGTTATATGAATACATTTTATCTTAAATATCATTAGTGTGTGTGTGTGTGTGTGTGTGTGTGTGTGTGTGTGTGTGTGTGTGTGTGTGTGTGTGTGTGTGTGTGTGTGTGTGTGTGTGTGTGTGTGTGTGTGTCTGTGGTGGTGCAGTCTTTATATTTGCTGCAAGCTACAATGTGTTACCATGGTCACTATGTTTTCCACAAGCCAGTTCACAGTTACTGTCATATCTCACTGTGGATAAACACTGTACGTCTGAGTTACTGCTGACAGCTAGTGGAAGTATGTAGCTATTAGGAACACTACTTTTCATTGATGTTAGGGGACAGTGACACCCACTGTTCTTAGCATACTACAGTGCATTACTATTTTCAGTTCTTCTTGTCATTACCCAATAATTAATGTCTTATCTACAAAAATGAGATGGGTGAGATGTACATATTTATTTAGCTTTTTTTTGTTCCTGCAGTTATGCATATTAGGAAGTTAGAGTACTTTGCTGTAAATATTTTAACCACAATCAAACATCTGAGGTGTGCACAATCATTAAAGTCACTGTAAGTGATGGAGATGGAGGCCATCAGTGGAATCCAAAGTTACTTAACCCAAAGTTGTTTGATCACAGTTAAAATAAGGAGGAAGGAAGCAGCATAAACACATTTAAATGTAAGTAGACACATGAAAAATTTACACATTGGCAACCACGAAGGGATGTGGGAAGGTGACTACACAACAGCAGGTATCAATATCATTCAATGATCTACTGATAAGGTAATTTTTTAAACAGCTATACTACTCTCTTCTTCAAGAATTTCTGCCAGTATATTTCTTACTTATGGAAAGAAAAGTAAACACAAAACTAGACTAATCCCACTAAGGGGAGAATGGCATTAATATGACAAAACTGTCAAAGCCTCCTCTAGAACTATAGCTCTGGCGTGATAATTCAGTTTGTAATGATGTGGAATTGGCGAAGCATTAACCTGAATTACCGTTGCATAAATATAGCATGCATATTTGTGTATAAGTTGATTTAATGGATAACTTTCCTCTTTTGATTCCAAAACCAGTGAAAATCTACTGACTCATGTAAGTATAAAGGTCAAAGCTAGTGACACAGTAAAGCATAACTGTGATGCCTTACTGACAGTTAACTCAGTACTGCACTGGTAGTGATCCATGTCTCATTCGTTGAACTATATCATTACATTTTAGTAAAGAATGATGACCATAAAATGCAAAGTATTTAGTGAAAACACCTTTTTATTTTTTGTTTTAATGACTGTTGTATTTTACTGACACTGCACTTAAAATTAAAATTAATTCTTTAAATGCATTTCTGTGCAGTAGCAAACTCCACCTCATCTATTAAACTGCATAGCATTAAGTGAAGTATCAGTAAGGCATGGCAGTCATTAAATGTAGAGATAATACTTTATATTTAATGTGTCATGCCTTACTGATTATCATTATTTTTATAACAATTATAATACAGTTTAAAAGACTGAGAAAGGAATTGGGTGTTGGTAAAGTATCACTACTGTTTCATGCAATTGTTTAGAGTATGATAAGGTATTTTTGTAGTATGTCAGTCATTAACTAATAAAGTATTTAGTAAAAAAAATACTTTTATTCCTATTTAAAACTTCTTATTGATTTTCACAGAAAGCAGGGTAGCAAGCATGCTAAAACATTGTGACTACTGTGAACAAAATAATATTAGAGGCTTCTGGTTTTAACATTGTTTCACAAATGAATACAATAAGTTTAATAGGAATGAAAATGACTGTAAAAGCCATCTGGAGCCATCAAGGGTGAGTGATATTGCTAAGGACCAGTCAAAAGAAGGAGTAATACAGAGTGGGACTAACATGACTCCACCAACATTGAACATTTTTTTTAAAGAAAGGGAGACATTTCTATAGTTACCTTGCACAGGAGATCACCATGTTTATCATCCACACAGACTAATCGGACGGAAGGAGAAACAGCTCAGATTCAAAGAAGGGCAAGGAATGGGAAGAATCCCAAACAAGGACAAAGTTCTTACCCTGAACAAATAGTGTGGGCTTAATGGAGACAGGAAGACAATGATCAGAACTGTGCAAGGGAATAAGTACCTGCAGAAAGTTTAGCAAGGACCCACAACTCAATCAGAAACAGCACTAACAGAACCAGCAGCAGAGTTGGTGCCCCCCACACACACACACACACAGAAAATCAGAGGTTAAACATACTTTCCACAGATAAGGTGATTCCTGTGGCTGTTAAAAATATATAACTTATCTAGCCATTTTTTTTAAACTTGAGATGTAACTGCAGTACTCCATAAGGGATTTTCCTTTGTTCCCAGCAGTAGATCAGACTGAGAGACCAATAATAAAGTATTTCATTTCATTAATAATGGTTGCTATCATTATTAATGAAATGAAATACTTTACCATCGGTCTCTCAGGAGGTCACCATAAGCATGTACCTAATAAATGAAACTGAGTTTTGTAAAGTGACTGTATTGAGTCTTGTTGGTCAGTACATATTTTAATTGTCTTTAGTAATAGGGCATTATATGCATATAAAATAATTTTAAGTTTGTTAAAGTCCAATGCGAGCTAGACTGGAAAAGAGAAAAGAGAAAAGTTTCAGAACTGAGCTCTAGAGCTTTTCTGATTCTGAAACAGCTGACTTCAAAAAGGCATCCCTCATTGAATGATAACAGTCCTATTAAGAAGGTAGTTGAGAACCAGGGCAGTACATCAATGGAAAATTCTATAGAAGGGAGCTGTGATAACTGGACAGAATGAGCAACCAGGACAAAAAAAATGGCTCCAATGTATAATTCTTTCTCCAGGTTTTCAAAAATATAATCAATAGGTTAAAGCAGTGATGTAGTGTTGAAACTAAGATGAAAGCCATGTTGGCGTCATTTACAATATTATTTAGATCTATTTCTTCTATAATTTGACTTTATATAAGTTATTCAAATATTTTTGAGCATTGTTGCCTCACAGCAAGAGGTTCTCCCTTTCGATTCTCGGCTGGAGTGCCTTCTGTGTGGAGTCTGCATGTCCTCCCCATGGTCGAGTGACGTTAAAGACATGCAGGTAGGTGCGAGCGTGAATGGGCATGCCTTCATTGAAGGTTGGGCGATGGGCTGGCAACTTGGCACCGTAAAAATCCACTTCCAATTATGAGCGGACCGGAGTTCCGCTGTGGCGACCCTTAACCAGGAAAAGCCGAAAGACTCAAATATTTTTGCAAGCACTAATAGGGTTGTAATAATGCTAAAGTGTTCTAGAAGACACAGATTGTTGATTGTGAATAAAGTGACTATTACTGCTGACTTCCATTCCTGAGATACTATCTTACTCTCTCTTTCTTACTAGATGCATCCAACTCCTAGGGTGACCCTGAGGACAGCCACTGCTACCTACAGAGTTTTCAAAGGGGAAAATGGAATTTAGATGTCAGATCATTTTTCCTTATCACACATGCACACACTCATAACAAAGGGCAATTTAGAGTCCCCAATCCACCTTACTGTACATTTTTGGAATGTGGAAGGAAGCTACAGCACCTGGAGGAAACCCATGCATACAAAGTAAGGATACGTAGACCCTGCAGAGAAAGCACCCAGCTGAGAATTGAACCTGAGAACCTTTTGCTGCGAAATAGCAATGCACCACTGTATCACCCCTGGGGTACTACAGCAGTCTATATAGACAGATTAAAGATATATGTAAACAGCTTGGAGATAAAAAAGGCCTTTTCCAGAAATGAGGGTTATAAGGAGTCTTTAAGATGTGATCCAGTAGTTCCAGTAGTATACTGCTTAATACATAGATTATTGATTGAATACAATAAAACAAATCAGAAGAAATACTGAGGGGCGAAGTCAAAGTAGTTTGGTAAAAGCACGGGTGGGTCTGTTAAAGAGGATGAGGATGAAGTGAATGGAGTAAGGACAAGTTGAAATAGCTAATGAATATTTTAACATTAGTTATTCAAAGATTCAAAAGATTCAAAGAAACTCTATTGTCATTTAGGAAACACAAGTGCTACCTAAACGAAATTTCGAGTGTCAGCTTTTTTACAGAAGAAAACAAACACAAAAAGACAGACATGATAGGTATTAAAGAATAAACAATAATTATAGTACACAAGTAAATATCTAGGTAGTTGATGCACATGCTTGTACACTATTTATATGCACTGGGCAACACTGACTACTAGATGATTAACACATGAAAAGAAAACTACACTACACAGAGGTGAGACTGCATGATACTGCACATAAGGAATTAACTGGAATGGCACTTGAATGAGAATATATTAATTTTAGTATACAATAAATAAATAGAATTACTAATGGAAAAAAAAAGAAAAAGAATATGAGTGTAGCAATCTATTATAGTTTCTAGATTTGTGACCTAGCCTGCTTTTGATTGTGGAATATTATTTTTTGTTTATTTCAACAGTGAGTGGATTTGGTTCATTTAACTGCAACTCTGATTACCATTTTAGTGCAAAGTAATGTTTATGATACGTGTTACCGATTGTGGACTTCCTTAAGAAATAGAATGCATATGTAAAACCTTTTTTCAGTGCAGTCAACTGCTTGGAGGTTACAGTACAGACTGTTTTACTAGACAGAAGGATTCAGAAGGATTCTACAGTTTATGTAAAAACTAAATTCAGAAAGAAATTATTGGGCAATTGTCACTCTGGCAATTAGGAAGGGTATTCAGAGATACTTACTACAGAGGTTAGTGAGGAGAAGTTTGACATTTTGATGAATGGGGACTTTAACTAACTGAGTTAGCCAATGCGGCATAGATAAATATATGACCTTTCTACTGTTGTGGCCTCTCCAGTTTAGATTCAAGTCACTTAGCAAAATAAAAAAAATATCTTTTGCAGTCCAAAAGGAGGCTGGTCGAGGAAAGAGTTAAAACTGGTTATACTGCAGGAAGGAGACTGGTATCTGATGCAGTATAAACTTTAAGATGGCTGCCTTTAGAAAGCAGGGCATGTAAATATTTTAGGGCTATATCTGATCTGGAGTTAGACATGGCTTCATTTGTTACTGCACGTGTTTTCTTTGATAATATTAGCATCCTACCACACATTTTATTTCCAGGCCAATTATTTCTCATTAAAGAAAATTTGGCAGAGAGAAAATGGGATAAGCTAATGCCATCTTTTTACAATGTTTTGGTTATAGTGAGCATGACTGGGTTATATTGCCTGATTTAGACATTTAATTTTGTTATTAATGCTTGAATAACTGACATTAGTGATACTTACATACTTTGAAGTGATCAATGGTAACTCCTTTAGGGGGTTAGGCAGGAGGTATAGGTTCTGTGGGTCCTGGTATGATTTAATTTTCTCCAGATCTAAAGAAGACAAAGGAATGATCTAAAGAAATGACATTGTGCAGCACAATGTACATGACCAAGATTACTGTCATTTGTCATGAGCAGTATATGTAAGGTCATCTGTCCTTGTATGTTACTGCTATGTTCCTGTATGCATAGGTTCATATGGGTGTACTAGTATATGTCCCTGTATGCACAGGCTCATAGATGTGTGCTAGGATATGTTCCTATATGCATAGGTTCATAAGGGTGTGCTAGGATATGAAGATGCAAAAACCAAACGGCTGCAGGTACACTGAGGTGCCCAAAACACACAACAACAGCAAAAGTAAATTAAGGCACCAAAGTTACACACTGGAAATCAGTCACTGTACTTTATTGCAGAAGACAAACGGTAAGCGCTTTCACAACTTAATGTTGCTTCATCAGACCACATCATTACAACTGATGCTTGGTTAAATACTAGGACAATTAGTATGACATCACAATTTAAAGAGACATTACTCCACTAACATAAGAACATATATCAATATCCATAGAAAAATGCATAAAATATATAGAAAGGTGTGTATTTACACACAATAATATTTAAAAACAATAATATTTAAAAACAATAATATTTAAAAAATATTAATATTTAAAAAAAGGGGGGGGGGTGTCATCCCTGATGGTTATTAAAAAATATATATATATATATATATATATATATATATATATATATATATATATACATATACACACACATATAACCATAATAGTACAATGAAAAAAATATATATATAAAAAAACTCATGTTTTAATGTTTAAGGCGCCTGGCCTTAAGGTAAGGAACTAATGAGGTGCAGCCATTCAAACCAGGATATCTATCTGCTTGTAATTTAGTGATCCATTGTTGTTCTAAGTCTTCAGTGTGGTTTTCTATGTCACCACCTCTGTTTGTCCTTACTATTTGTTGTAAGATTAAAAATTTAAAACAATGGCAACTGTCTGTATTCAGGACATGATTAGCTAGAGCATTTGATTGCTTCTGGTTCCGTATGTCCCTTATATGTTCTAACATTCTTTCTTTAAAGCTCCTATTTGTTTTGCCTACATAATAGGCATGGCATGCTTGGCAAAAACAAAAATAAACAACATTGACACTTTTACAATCATAATAATTCTTTGTATAAAGTTTAAAACATTTCACAGGATGAATGTACTCATTTTTAGTGTAGACATGCTGACAAGCAGCAGAATTCCTGCACGGGAAGGTGCCCTGTCTGTTTGAGAGATTTTTTCTAAAAGACTGATGTTCTCTATTACAGAGCTGCTGCTTTAAAGACACATTATTTCTAAAACTGAAGTTTGGGGTGTCACCAACTGTGGAAACCAGACCTGGTATTTCATGTAATAAGTGCCAATTCTTTTTAATAATTTCCGTATACTTATTGATGTCACTTGCAAATCTAAAGACTATTCTAAACTTATTTCTATCAATACTTGTATCATAAGATATACTTGTATCAGCACTATAAGAGCTCATGTATGGTTTACATCTTGTAGATCTCAATTTCCATGCATCTGCTATCACTCTAGTGATTTCTGAGCTAGAATAGCCTCTTGTTTGAAATTCATCTTGTAACTTATTTAAAGCAACTACTGCCTCTTCATCATTATTATGTAGGCATAGGGTTCTATAGACTTGTCCTTTGAGGACATTTCTAGGTATGTGTCTCGGGTGCATGCTTGACCTGTGCAGACAGGCATTGGTTCTTGTAGGTTTGTGATAAATACTGGTTCTTATCTGCTTTAAATCAGTAAGGGTGACACTCACATCCAAGAAATCAACACATGTATCAGAAAAAGTAAAAGTAAACTTCAAAAAGTCTGTAGTACTATGCAGGTAATCAATATAATAATAAGAGAATTCCTCGATATGAATAAGAAGCTGACTACTAATAAGATTATGCTAGTCTGTGCACTATTGGAGATTATACTTGAAAATAACATTGTAGCTTTTCAGGATCAATTTTTTTCTACAGAAGATTGGCGTGGCTATGGGCACTTCGTGTGCAAATAGCTACGCCAATCTATAACTAGTACAATGGGAAGAACAATATGTTTTGTCAGATGTTAACCCATTTTTTGGCTACATTCTCTGGTACGTCCGTTTCGTGGATGATGTTTTTGTCTTGTGGAAAGAGCATGGTGAACATATCAGTAATTTCATTGATTACCTGCATAGTACTACAGACTTTTTGAAGTTTACTTTTACTTTTTCTGATACATGTGTTGATTTCTTGGATGTGAGTGTCACCCTTACTGATTTAAAGCAGATAAGAACCAGTATTTATCACAAACCTACAAGAACCAATGCCTGTCTGCACAGGTCAAGCATGCACCCGAGACACATACCTAGAAATGTCCTCAAAGGACAAGTCTATAGAACCCTATGCCTACATAATAATGATGAAGAGGCAGTAGTTGCTTTAAATAAGTTACAAGACGAATTTCAAACAAGAGGCTATTCTAGCTCAGAAATCACTAGAGTGATAGCAGATGCATGGAAATTGAGATCTACAAGATGTAAACCATACATGAGCTCTTATAGTGCTGATACAAGTATACCTTATGATACAAGTATTGATAGAAATAAGTTTAGAATAGTCTTTAGATTTGCAAGTGACATCAATAAGTATGGAAATTATTAAAAAGAATTGGCACTTATTACATGAAATACCAGGTCTGGTTTCCACAGTTGGTGACACCCCAAACTTCAGTTTTAGAAATAATGTGTCTTTAAAGCAGCAGCTTTGTAATAGAGAACATCAGTCTTTTAGAAAAAATCTCTCAAACAGACAGGGCACCTTCCCGTGCAGGAATTGTGCTGCTTGTCAGCATGTCTACACTAAAAATGAGTACATTCATCCTGTGAAATGTTTTAAACTTTATACGAAGAATTATTATGATTGTAAAAGTGTCAATGTTGTTTATTTTTGTTTTTGCCAAGCATGCCATGCCTATTACGTAGGCAAAACAAATAGGAGCTTTAAAGAAAGAATGTTAGAACATATAAGGGACATACGGAACCAGAAGCAATCAAATGCTCTAGCTAATCATGTCCTGAATACAGACAGTAGCCATTGTTTTACATTTTTAATCTTACAACAAATAGTAAGGACAAACAGAGGTGGTGACATAGAAAACCACACTGAAGACTTAGAACAACAATGGATCACTAAATTACAAGCAGATGGATATCCTGGTTTGAATGGCTGCACCTCATTAGTTCCTTACCTTAAGGCCAGGTGCCTTAAACATTAAAACATGAGTTTTTTTATATATATAGGCAAGGATTCACGAAGCCTCCGTGTAAGAGTTATAACTCTTACACGGAGGCTGCAGTTAAATGGAGTGATGTCAGCATGCTTTGCATATTCATGAGAGCATGCTGAATCACACCTAAGGCTAACACGGTCCGTGTAAGACAGGAGGGGGCGTGTCCGTAGGCCAAGCCCTGCAAGCGGACACGCCCCCAGAAGAGTAAAAGTGCCCAAAGTAAACACCCACGACAGAGTCCACGGAAATGTGAATAAACACAACACAACACATGCCCCCACAGACTATGAACATAAAATATATAAATTAACATGTTATATATTTTTTTTAAATTGTAAAGATGTTTGCCCGTGAGTGCGCTCGTTTGCGTGGGCGTGCCCGTAGCGCAGCTACAGTTAGCAGTCAGTGGGAAAGCATATAAGAACCAAATATGCAAAGTAAGCCAAGAAGCAATAGCGTAGCAGTAGAGACGTCAGCTGAAAAGCAGGCATTCATGGTTCGAGCCCCCACAACACCAACTTTTATTTTTAGCAAAATAAGCACGAAACAATTTACTGACAAACATGTACACATATAAAATCACATTTTATGTAAAATGTAATGAACTAGTCCATTTATTTTGAAGAAATGTGAGGTAACAAAACAATAAAAAAATGCCAGATGTGCCTATAGCTGAGCTACAGTTTAACAAGGTGAGTGCATCTGCCCGTAGGTGAGCAGTGGTTTGACAGGTGCAAAATGAGTGCCCGTAGGTGAGCAGTGGTTTCACATGCTGAAACTGTGTGCCCCTAGCTGAGCTGAGCGTACTATGCGTGCTGACACCCAAATGAGGCATAAACCAGTGCGCCCCATTTGCGCGGAGCTGCGCACCGCGCCAACAAGCTAACCGACGGGCAACGTTGAGCAAGCTGTAACAAAACTGCCTTTACACAGACACACCCCCTAGCCTGTCTAGACAGTCATAAAATATAAAAAGCAGTAGCCAGGTTTGAACCCAGGATACCATGCACCATAGGCAAGGTACTGAGCCACTAAGCTACGACAGCTGTACTCAGCAATGCAGTAATAGCAAATATATAGGAATGAATAGAAATTGGAGCATGACAAAGCAGGTTTTGTGAAGTGGATACAATTCCAAAATGGCCAATCACAGATAAGTGCGGGAAAAATGGCATGTATAAGCCCCATAGGCGGGAATACACAGCATAAACGATTGTAGAACTGACTTGCAGCCAGAATGTCAGGTGTAGGTGAGGGCAGTTGCTTTCAAGCACAGAGGTGGGGCATTGAGGAATCCAGATACATGGTCTGGCTCCTAGTCCACAATCATGAGGCCCAACTCATGCAGGGCCAGGTCCTGTGGGGAGCATATAGGGCTGAGGCATGGGACCGGTTGGCTCATGATCTTACCAGTGCCACAGGGATTCCAAGGACTGGTGAGCAGGTCCGTCACCATCATGCGGACCTGAAGAGACGCAAGCAGGACCAATTGAACCTTTGGATCCAGGAGGCCCGGCAAATGCCCAACGCCCCACTACTGAGTAAGTTACATTTAATTATGTATGTAAGAAATTAAATTAGCTGATATTATGGAGATGTGTATTCCAATATTACTTCATTTATATTACAGCTGCAGGTGTCCGTTTTGCGAACCGCAGAGCCTATGGCGATAGGCTGGTACGGTTGCGCCACCAGGCAGGTCAGTAATCCACTCCCAGTAACTGTAAAGAAATATAAAAGTATGACAGTTAGCAAAAGAGTGCAGTGTAGTCACTAAGTAATAAAATGTGCAAGTAACAGTGTAAAAGTGTTTGCAAGTATTGCTTGATTACAAAAGTGTGTTGCAGTCTGAAATCCAAACAGAAAAATGAAAATGTCTGAAATAAAGTCTGAAATAAAGATGCCCCACCTATAATATCATAGTGCACAACCTGCAGCAGGCTGAAAAGTACAGCTGCAGAAGATGAGCAACTCACATGTGTGAAATATATCCCTGTTGAAATACTGAAACATGTAAAATGAGACTGCTGGAAAGGATTGTAATAACTACAGGTAAAACATGTCAATAAAGCCTAGAAGTAAGTACCATCCTGACTAGTAAAATGAAAACAAGTGAGAGAGTGTGAGAAAGAGTTATGAATCCACCAATAAAGTAGTAATAACCCCTGAATAAAGTATACTGCAGTCAGTACAGAATGAAATGAATGTGACAAATAGAACCAAACTGCGAAATGTGTCCAAAGTGTTGCTGCAGCTGGAATGTGTATCCCAAAATCTGGATATGTTGCTCTCAGTCTGCAATATACAGATAGTATGATTGTCTGAAATATCAAACATCCACAGTTGTCTATAGCTATATAAAGCAAATGTAGCAGGATGATGTAGCTGAACAAAGCCAGATATGAACGTGTATGAATAACAATAAAATGTATATTGATGTAGCAGTAACAGTCCTATCACCAAATTTAAGTAGTTATCGTATAGGAAACTGTAGTTAGAACAGTAGCGTGTATATATCTGTAGCTATTAGAAATGTACAGCATATGTATTGGTATTCGAAGGTGTTAATAATATTTTCTTCACCCCACCCTATAACCACATATAATCCATTCCACGTGAAAATGGTATGTGCAATCACAATTAACACCCCTGGACATTTGTCCTGATGGGTCATAAATATTTGCATGTCCGTTGATGCATCTGCCCTGTTCATACATCCAAACATGATGGCCTGTTGCCATCAATCAACCCTACATGTTGTTGGACTGTGTATTGCTGTTCAAATTATGCATGTGTTATGCTTGCTGTTCAATGGTGTGAATATCTGGGTGTTTGGTTAATGGGAATACTAATGCATGCTGTTACAACTAATTGCGAATGGTATTGTATGTTACTAACCCAAACTGTCATGACATAATGCAAAACATAGGACGACAGGGAAGGCGGGTTCCAGCGGACCCACCTCTCCCACCTCAGCTGGCGAGTGCACCTGGCACTAGTGCCCAGTCTGGACCCTCCTCCGGTGGCCCTGTGCCACCTGCGGGTGGAAGCGCTGCAGGGGATGGGGCTCGTCCCCCTCTGCAAGTGTGGCTGGAGGAGAAGCACCACTCACCCTCCGTAGCGTCCGGACTGTGATGCATAGGGAGATCCGGGACTCTGTTCTTGGGCCCCTACGCCAGCTTGAGGCACAGGTGGCACAACTTACGGGCATGCCTGTTGCCCGGCCTACACAGCCCCCAGCACAGCCCCGTCCTGGGCAGTGAAGGAACAGTGGCAACTGCCCATGGGTGGGAATATCAGTTCCACTGTTGCCATCTGTGGGCTCATGGGCTCTGGATATCCAAACATCCGTCCCCGTCAATTGTGTAACCCCCCCCACACGTGTCATACACCACCCCTGTATGCGTCTTGTTTGTCTTGTCTGTTGACCTACCCAACCTACCTCCCCAGCTATACCGACTTCCTTCACCTGACATACCACTCTCACCTGAAAAAAAAAAAAAAAGGGCACTCTGTACCCACAAAAAAATTATGCCCCATACATAGCTGCCCTTTCCGCACATATGTCTACCAGACATGGAAACTATCAATTACAATTGGCTGTACAACAAGTATTATTGTTGTCCCTACACCTCTCTCAGGGGTGGAAGGTATCAAATGTCACACCAAATTACAAACATATGCACAGCTGTTGCTGATGAAGAAATGGGCAGCTATGGGCCTTACCTACATCCCTCCTACAAAACCCAAGCTTGTTTCCCTACTGTCTTACCCTCTTTATGACCCCTTTTTCACCACTTTCCTGTCTCCCCATTTTCATTTCTTTCAAAGAAAATAGCGCGGGTATGCGCAAGAGTAAGCACTTTTAAGCGGTTGTAAGCAGGTGTGCGCGTGTGTGCGCGGAGCTAAACGCCAGTGCGCATGCGTGAGCTCCATGCAAACCAGCGCTAACCCGGTTAAAACTGCTTAAAAGTGCCTTAATCATTCTGACTGACAGGTCCTGTAGTCAGTTCAAAAGCAAAATAAAATCCCACTGTCAGTCCTGAACCCAGGACCTTGGAAACAGTAGTCTGCATGACTTACCACTAAGTCATGACTCTTATACAAGAACATTGTGCTAAAATAAATATATCATGTAATAGTCGGAATGAATGTAAAGGGAATATAGGATGTGTGGTACACAAAGCATGTCATTTAGAATTACTGTCAAAACTAGTGGATTTCCATAATAGTAGTGTGTGAACAGAAACAGCCATGCTAGTTGGTAGCTAGTAGGTAATAATGTCACTGTAGCACCTTGCAAGCCACACACATACTCACAGCAGGATAATCACTGCCCATACCCCACAACCTCTTACAGGAACACATCCGGGCCAAGTAATAAAATATGTGGAGCAAAGGCCCAAAACCAGGGACACATTACAAATAATGTTACAACAAACGCAGACAGTTCAGAGAGTGACAGGGTCTGCATTTTGTGGGATGTTTGGAAGGGTATGAAGTCTGAAACCTGAATGTTTGTCACTATATTCTGACTTGAGCCCAGAGTGATTTGCCAGAAAAAGCTGTGCATGAGATATTGACCAAAATATGAGGCAGAAATGTGGACAACCTGCAAATATATGTACACATGACAGGTCTGACACCACCATATTTGAATAGTTAAGAGCCTAGACATAGCAACAGTGAATGACTTACAGGGATGCCCCACAGACTCCATGTGAAATGTACAAACAGTAGGCAGAAAGGTGTAACAACACATGCAATGGTAACTATGGAGTCCTGAAAGTATTCACCACTTGCATGGCAGAATAAGTGTAGTAATACATATGCTCATGCTAACCCACAGTCACAACTGCAGCATACCAGACAATTTAATGGGTGTACCCCACTGATATGTACCATTCCATGAGGCAGATAACAGATGAACCTGAGAGTCTCTGGGGCCTGCTCAGCAGCATACTCAAATACCCTAATAGATGTCAAGGCCCACACCATGGCCAGACCACACTGCATGCTGTAACACCCTAGCAGATATAGCAAGCATTCCAATGTGTGAATATACATGGAAAATAGGAAAGCTACAGCAGCACACTACAGTCAGGACACCTAGCAGGCATACAAGTAGTGACTGTAAAGGGCAAATATTGAAGCCTTAGCAACAAAGTGCAAGCAAAAGTGAAAGGAAAGCACACACACACACACACACACACATTAACAGTAGTAGTAGTTGTAGGTGTCAGTGTACATACACAGTTAGTACAGGAAACTGGAGAAATGAATGTAGGAATGTTAATCTACAACACAGCTGGAAATATGACAGAGATACCAACCTTTACACTCACAGAACATTGTCCACAGCATACCAGCATGGTCCCTGCCCTTAAAATCTGAAAGGGCTACGCCTATCTCACATACCTTTTTATAGCACTGTTCTGAAATCACAGTGAGAACTGCAATCAGTACACAACTGGCTGCATGCAATTAGCAAATGCTGGCTAACAATTGGTGCAGAGGCCATCACATGGACATATGCAGATACCTACAAAAGTATGCTGTACTCCCAGTCCACACATGCAATACTTTCATTGCACCCTGAGGAGGACGTGAGAGACAGACAGACAGAGAGAGAGAGACAGAGACAGAGAAAATTGAAATTAAGCAGACACAAACAAAACTGTTCAGCAACAGCCACCTGAAAGCTGACAACTGGGAAGTGGAGCAGCAGGACAGAAAACCAGATGGCAACACAAGCAGCTGTGACAAACACAGGTAATGTAAAGTAATACTATAAAGGTCTACATACTGTGAACCCTCCATATGCGTCATTGGTCTGTATCCATATGTATATGAAGATGTGTAAAGGGCAGGGAACATACAGCAACTATCAGTGAAGGCTGTACATACATTTGCATGTGAGAGCATCTATGTGCACATATCAATGTACGTTGACTGTAGGTTGTAGTGCAATGTACAAAGTAGGTTTCACAGTTATGTATGTTTAGCAGTATGTTAGTGTGTGTATACAGCATGGTAGACAAACATGTTGATATACCTGTCTATCATATGGATACGTATGTATGTCAAAATATGTATGTATGTATGTATATACATAAATATATATATATATATATATATATATATATATATATATATGCATATATGTATACATAGAGAGAGATGTAGGAATACATAGACAGATGTAGATAGATAGAATATGTACAAACATATATGTGTAATGCACACATACAGATATAGATATATGTAGAGACATATACATAGACAGACTGATCTGACTATCTACAGGTATGACTGTATATGACGACATCAACACCCCCTGTCCCACCCCCTCTGTCACTCTCACCCCCTCTGTGTGTGTCCCCCTCCATATCTATAGCAATATATGTACATCAATAGATATATATGTGTATATGTATACAGACACATATATATATATATATATATATATATATATATATATATATATATATATACACATACAGATATATCTATATACATATATATATACATATATAGAGAGAGAGAGAGAGATGTATATATATTCTGAGTGAGGCACATGTGTACAGATGTATTGCAACAGGTGCCTGGTGACAAAGGCATGGAGTGAACACCAGTGTCAAAACCAGAGTACCATACCCCATTTCAAATCACCTACACAAGTAACCACCAGATATGTGATTGGCTGCCCACCACTGCATGTGTCAGGGGTGAACAGGGTCATAAATGTGTACAACAGTGCCCCCAATGATATTCACAGTGGCACACTATTCCTGGAAAACCTGCACATGGTATGTGTCAGCAGACATGGTGTGTCAGCTATGGACATGTAGGTCAGTGTACCCCTCCACACCACATAATGGATGCCATGGCATGGACGTCACATGACAGCTACAGATATGGAGAAGGACACAGTGACATGTACAACACTGTGACAATGCACTCAAACACATTACCAATGCACAGTGACTGACAACACCACAGAGTACACACATACTACCCACACAGAGGTTACCACTCCCGGATTAACATACGTAAGTCACACCCATGACAGATGTCCAACAACCATAGTAACACCTCACACCATCCACAACCTAAATGACTGCTGTGTGTCGTCCGTGCCACTGCAATAGAGAGCACATGTGTAGGTAAAAGTTCCTACCCACAGATAAGACATACCCTGCAATAAACCACACAGTGTTAAGAAGCAAGACTCCCCATGAGTACATGTCACACATACCCCTGCTGAATGTTAGTCAGATAGGTAATATGCCATATGAGTCACCCTGTGTAACTGTGTGACAGCAGCAGGTACCATCACACCACATGTGTCACAATGGTCAGGGTAGCAGAACAGTATGCTGCTGTAGTCCCAGGGGCAATAGCATATTGTATAGTATTGTATTGTAATATAATGTATTGTGTTGTATTGTATTGGTATGTTGAGGTGCCTCCTTCGTGGAGTGGAACCACTGCTGCTGTGCACCAGTGTACAGGTACATATCCTGTAGTCAGGCTAGTGTTACATAGCACTTCTATACGTGTGTTTAGCTCCTGTCAGAGTTTATGTAGCATGCAACTGGGGATACCATCAGGTCCCAGTCATGTTGTGTATTCTACTTTCATGAGGGCGGCTCTCACCTGGACATCTGTGATGACAGGGAGGTTACAGTCAGCTGGGATAACTATGTCTTATTTTGGGGGAGAGGGCGGGTGACACCTGCACTGAACCTGTCTGCCACAATGTTGTCAATATCTGTGGTTTCAGTGAAATATTTGTTGTTGTGTACTAACTATGGGCATAGAGGATGGATTCTGACCAGGTTGCTAACATAACTGAAGAAGGCCTTCTGGTTATCTGTAGTGTCCCTCTTGATTTCCCTCTCAAAGTTGCCCATGGATGTTTGTATGATGGAAAATAGATCCTTACTAGTGCTGCTCAGACATGCCTTCCCTTTATGGAATTATGCTCTGTCTTGCAGTAGCTTCCATCTTTTGTAATACAATCTGTCTATCTGGGGTCCACCAGACAGGATGCTGTCCCTTTGTGGAGAGTGTCTTGGTCATATATGGGATTGCATGATCCATGCATTCTCGGAGATGTCTGTAGAAAGCATTTGTGTAGGGGTCAGCATTGTGGGTTGTATCTGCCACTGGCCCAGTGGGCTGAAAGGATACCATGTCACTGTTACAAAGTGTAAAGTTTGCATCTGCAATGTTATTCACTATAGTCGTTTGTGCTGGTGGTGGAGGTGGGATATGTATATCCAGGGCAATTAGTGTGTGGACAGCTCACAGTAGTTGATGATGTAGGCCATACAGTACCTAGATACAAACCCCCAGAGTAAGGAGGTGCTCTGGACCTGAATCAGTGTTCTGACTGCTGGGGTTTGGTAGTATGTAGTATGGAGTGTGCCAGGTACTGTTGCACAGTTGCTGGCTGAGCACTGATACCTGGCCATTTACGTGTGTATCCTCCAATAGACAGACAGATGCTATATATGTGAGATATGTTGTATCATAACAGTCGAGTAGCATGTGTAGTATGTGTGGCAAATTCTGCTGACATATATTGCTGATATCAGGTTATTTTCTTTTTCAGGTACATGGCTCACCCGCGGAATCCCGCTTACTCCACAGCTGAGGATGAGGAGATACGCCAGAGACTGGTGCGGGATTATGCAATACTCTTTTCCCGCACCATCCAGAATCAGCAGGAGAGGGCTGCACTGTGGCAAGACCTGGTCCATCGGGTAAATGACATAGGCACGCATAATAGGACATATGAGCAGGTACGACATCACTGCAGTGATTTAATCAGAAATGTCCGTCAGCGTGCGTCGGATATCCACAGGCAACAGGTCGCCACAGGTGGTGGGGTGGCTACACATCCCCCACTCACCAGACTGGAGGGGCTACTCATGAGTGTAGTGGCTCCAGTCCGCCAGCAACAACAGCAGCAGACATGCATTATGATTGAGGCTGGAGCCACGCAGCAGCAAGACAGTGAGCGTGCAGGTAATATGCCATATGTATAGTTGACTGTTGTGTACACTGGTAGTTAATGCATGTGTGAGGTGTGTCCTTGGTTTGTAGCTGTCACCATAGTATTTAATGTGCAAGTGTGATATCCTCAATATTAGCAGCTGACCTGTGAAAGGCGACTGATGTACTACTGACCTGTATCATACTCAGTAACAATGGCACAGTTGTGCCCACTGACATTAGTTTCTTCATGTCTGCAGGTCCCCCGGTGTAACAGCAATGCAGCCTATCCATGCTGGTGAGTGTGTATTAACAATACCTGTAATAGTCTTGATAGTAATATTAATATTAGGCTCACTTAGTAGTGCTCTTTGTATGCATGTAGGTGTGTCTGTGTCTGTGTGTTGATATCACACATACTGAGTACTGTACAATTGTGTGAAACTGTGTGCATGTGTATGTGTGCATGTGTGCACCTGTGCATGTGTGCATGTGTGCACCTATGCATGTGTGCATGTGCACATGTGTGCATCTGTGCACCTGTGCATGCACGTGCGCACGTGTGCATGTGCGCACGTGTGCATGTGCGCATGTGTGCAACTGTGCATGTGCGCATCTGCGCATGTGTGCACCTGTGCATGTGCATGCACGTGCGCATGTGTGCATGTGCGCATGTGTGCACCTGTGCACCTGTACATGTGTGCATGTGTGCACCTGTGCATGTGTGCATGTGCGCATGTGTGCACCTGTGCATGTGTGCACGTGTGCAGGTGTGCATGTGTGCATGTCTGGACCTGTGCATGTGTGGATGTGTGCATCACTGGTAATGTGTAGACATTGTAAACTGTGTTTCCTGTTTCCCTCCCACAGGTTCTGGTGCTGCTCTGGTGTCATGCACCAGGGAACCTGAATCAGGTGTCATGGGTACTGAAAATGATGACATCTGTGTAATGGCACAGGAAGGCATGCCAGGGTCTGTCATTGGTAAGCCGATTGACAGTACACAGCTGTCAACCCCATCAATGCGCACAGTTATCCTGCCAATACACCCTTTGTCACCAATGTCCCTAGGTGATGGACAGCATACAGTAGGCATTGACCAGGGTAATGTGGTATCTGTGGCACATGCCTCCCCACACAGCAGCCATGGGCATGGCCCAGAGATGGTACCACACAGACAGATGTCCAGGGGTTCTCGTGGGAGCATCCGTGGGCGTACTGCCCCTGTCAGACGTGCCCACAGAGGACTTACAACCTCAGCTATGTTTCGGGCTGTCATGCAGGCACAGTCACGTATGGAACGGTACAGTAGACAGGGTCTGAGGGAGCTGACAGCATGATGCACAGCCATGACTGACAGTATGCGTGACATTGCGGCTGCCATCCGTAATTTCACCGATGTCATAGACAGATGTTGTGGGGACATATTAGACCGGTTCCACAACCACATGTCCATGAGCCAGGGCGATGGTGGACAGTTGAGGCATTGACGTGTGCGTATGCCAGCAACAGCAGCAGCTGGCAGTCGTCGCGGACGACAACAGGGCCGCGGCCGCCACCATAGTGCCAGCAGCAGCCCCAGCAATGCTGGGTCTGTGCTGTCATCAGACCGCCCCAGGAGACCACGTGCTCGTGGCTCTGGCCAGGCCCGACAGGGATCTGTGTCCAGTCAACGAACACCTGCTTCTGATGATAGTACCCAGTCTGGGTTGGTACCGGATACGGTCTGTAGCACCCCTGCAAGGCACAGGTACCGTGTCCGTGGCCAGAGACACTGATCTGTATGACCTGGCAGGTACAGCCTGTGGCTGTCTACAAACACCAGTATATGGCAGCCATGAGGTGGAACTGTGTGCATCCATACACACATGCAAATTGACAACACCTAGGGCTACCGCATACACGCACACACTGCATCAACATTGCCCCACCTTGTACTGCTGTCCCTCACCAACACACATACACATACATGTCAATCGGTGGTATCGGTGGCTGACTCAGGCATACCAAGTTCACACCCTTTGCATATGATGAAACTGTGCCACCTCCTACAATCTGTAACATCAGTGCAGGTACAGGTTAACATGTTGCTGATGCACAGGGTGACTACATAGACGTGTAGTAATAGTATCATGTTGTTAACAGTAATGTGTGCTGAAATAATTGTGGGTATATCACAGCATGCCTGATGCAGTAAGGGTGTGATTGTCATGTGCTGTTATCTACACCCATGGTAAGTACCATAGTGTATCATCTGCACATGTTGGCATACTGGTGGTAAGGATGTCAACAGAAGGCTACATACATAAGTAGCACAGGGGATAAGGTAATGAATGTATTAATACGCATTGATGGACATGTAAACTGCAAGTGGCATGTTGCCCACACTGGACTCTGCAATGCGGATGTCTGAGGATGTTGATATGTGTGCAGTACTACACGACTGGTACAGGACACACAGGAGCACCCTAGCACTGCAAGCTCACATCTCATACCATGCTAGACAGCCCCAACACACAAAACTAACTGTCACAGGAGGGAGAGTCCCCATACATGTCAGGGATACTGTGGTGGCAGGCCAGGTAGCATACATCCTACTAAGTATGGAACCACTGAGTGAAGGCTCAGTGTCTGTTATTTGACATGTGTATTACTGCAGGTATGAGCACATGGGTTTCCATCCAGTTATTGTACATCCTGACAGTACATGGTCTGTACACTTGTGTGCGCAGAGACTGGACCCTAGCCATCTGACCTGTGTATTTCCATGTACATGTGCATAGTGCCTGCATATTTGCAGTGTTACCTACTGGAAGTGGTACAGCTTGTTTGTTGTACAATGGACTACATGGAGCCCTGCTTACTGTAGCTGTGTTTGCATGCATGTTTGCTTGCAATTACCCTGGAATACTGATCCCACCTGCAATGCATAGTTACAGAGCTTCTGTGGACTCCTAGTGACATCTGCATAGCTTACTATATGTATGTCCATGTCTCACTTGACAGAATGTCACTGTTTGTCCTGTTCACATGTACGTTGCCTGTGACACATTGCATATGACTTACCTGGCATTTGTCCACGTGAGCAGTCATATATGCTACTGCTAACTAATCACAGGTACTACACCCTCACATATTCATCTTCTGTTGAACCACCTGCTTTGCTAGGGACGGCTTGCACCTGTCACCCCTGGGCTTTCAGATATTGGCAAAGGCTCTTGCTACCGACATAGTGCCTATGTTAGGCAAGGCTCAAATGAAAACCCACCTTCATAGGTATCACAAGGGATAAGAAACTAAGAGTAATGCTACCCAACGCCAGAAGTCTAAACCTCAAGATGCATGCACCCAAAACTCTCCTTGGCATGGAGAACATCGATATCTGTGCAGTAACAGATGCCTGGTTCAGGGCTACTGAGAGCACCCCAGCACTACCAGGTTATACCTCATACCATGCTTTTCAGCCCCAAAACTTGGAACGAACCACAAATGGAGGGGGGGGGTATTGATATTCATCAAAGATACCCACACCTCCAGGTTGGTGGCAAAGCACCAAGCATCAGAGACTATCCATGTGCAACTAACAATGGGTGAAACTGCCTTCCAGGTTGTAGCCTGCTACAGACCATCCTCCCAAACCCAAGAACTGCACTTGGCCGTCCTGTGAACAGTGGACATATGAAGGTCTCTCCAAACACCATTGCAAATTGACAACACCTAGGGCTACCGCATACACGCACACACTGCATCAACATTGCCCCACCTTGTACTGCTGTCCCTCACCAACACACATACACATACATGTCAATCGGTGGCATCGGTGGCTGACTCAGGCATACCAAGTTCACACCCTTTGCATATGATGAAACTGTGCCACCTCCTGCAATCTGTAACATCAGTGCAGGTACAGGTTAACATGTTGCTGATGCACAGGGTGACTACATAGACGTGTAGTAATAGTATCATGTTGTTAACAGTAATGTGTGCTGAAATAATTGTGGGTATATCACAGCATGCCTGATGCAGTAAGGGTGTGATTGTCATGTACTGTTGTCTACACCCATGGTAAGTACCATAGTGTATCATCTGCACATGTTGTCAACTACCCAAACATAGACTGGGAGCATGACTCTAGCTCCAACACCCTAGGCCAAAGATTCCTAGAATATATGAGCTCAAATGCTATGGAACAGCTTGTTACCACTCCCACAAGAAGGGGAAACATACTGGACCTGATCATCACCAACATGGGGACTCTATGCTCCAGACCAGAAGTGTATCCCTCACTGGTAAGATCAGACCATAAACTAATCTCACTGGATATTCACATCCCGACCCCACCCCCTGCCCAGAACACCACAGTGAACAACTTCTCTAAAGCAAATTCACACTCCTCAAAACTGAGGTGGAAACCTTCAAAGCCCCCAGGCCTGTGGAAAGTACAGACCAGACAGCAGATTCCTCTATAAACGCATTCTATGGACACCTTCAGGAATGCATGGATCATGTGATCCCGAATAAAACCAAGACCCAATCCTCCAAAGGCAGACGTCCTGTCTGGTGGACCCCAGCCATTAACAAACTACACAATAGAAGGAGGAAGCTACTAAATGATACAGCAGAATCCCAAAAAGGGAAGGCATCACTGATCAGTATTAGCAAATAACTACAGGCACTCATAAGATTGTCTAAGGCCAGCTGTGAGAGAAATTGCACAGGACACTAAGGATAATCACAAGGCTTTCTTTAGTTATGTTAGGAACCTGGGTGGTAATTCCCAGATATGCTCAGAGGTAGTCCAAAATGTCAATAGAAACACCAAACCCACAGACATTGCCAACAGTCAAGCTGACAGGTTCAGCGCAAACACCCCCCCCCTTCCACACCGAAAGTGCAAATATGTATCCCAGCAGAGTGCTGGCCCCCTGACATCTCAGATGCTCAGGTAAGAGCCGCCCTCTCCAAAGCAATACACACTACATCAATGGGACCAGACAGTGTCCCGGGCTGTGTCCTACATGAACTCCAAGACGTGCTACAACCAAACATAAAACTACTGTTCAATCCCAGCCTTACTACAGGATATGTGTCCAAAGAGTGGCGTACAGCAACAGTAGTCCCTCTACAGAAAGGTGGTGCCTCAACGGATCCTGAACACTATTGCCCCATAAGCCACACTAGCTTGGTCTGCAGAGCTATGGAAAGGATCATCATGGACCACATAAATATAGATATTGGGGACCTACAGACACTGGTTCATACCCAGTTTGGTTTTGTTAAGGGCAGATCCTGCCTCTCAAACCTGGTTGATTTCTTTGATACAGTCACCAAGGCCATTGACGAGGGGAAGGTGGTCCACACAGCCTACCTGGACCTCGCAAAAGCCTTCGATACAATACCCCACTCGGGCATTCTAGAGAAGCTCACCAGCTTAAACATAAGCCCCTATGTCACTAGATGGATTGCACACTGGCTCAAGGACAGAACCCACATGGTTAGAATTGCTGGAGCCATGCCAGACTCCAAACCAGTTACAAGTGGTGTCCCACAAGGCTCAGTCCTGGGACCTCTCTTGTTTGGTATATATATTTATCGGAGGTACAGGCCAACACGGAAGGACTGCGGCTGACCAAATATGCAGATGACTGCAAACTGGCCGCCATAATCGACTCTCCAGCAGACACAAGCATCTTCCAAAAGGGCCTCATAGAAACAGACTACTTGTGCCAGAGCCATGGCCTCCAGCTGAATGCAAACAAGTGTATGGTCACCCCCTTTGGCAAAAACAAAGTGCCCACAAAGTACCACATAGGTGGTACTCCATTACGTACAGAAGAAGTAATTAGGAACCTGGGGACCCAAGTTGATAGCAATCTCTCATTTGACGACCACGTGGCCAAAGTGGTTAGAAAGACATTTTATATAGCCCACCCCATCATGAAGGGATTCACATCTACATCAGGGGAGGGCATCGTGCCTCTTTACTCATCCCTCATCAGGCCCATAATTGAGTACAATCCCCCTGTTGGGATGTACCTTACCAGGCACCTGCAGCAACTGGAAAGACCCCAAAAGTACCTCCCCAAGAGGATCAAAGGGATCAAACAGATGCCATATGCTGACCGGTTAAAGAAACCCCAGCTCTACTCAGTGGCATACCGCCTGTTCAGAGGCGTTCTGTGCCTAATGTATAACGCCATGTCAAACCCGGAATTAATGGGCATGCTGCACCTGAGAATATCCAAATCCCATCGGGCTACACGCTTGAGAGACCTGAACCTCAGCACTGAAATAAATAGGACATGCTGGAGGGACAGATTCATAACCCAGAGGCTCACTTCACTCTGGAATAAAATCCTAGTCCAGGTTAGGCAGAGTCCCTCATTGACTCTCTTCAAGAGGAATCTTGATGAGTGGATGGGACATTGTAGGTTTACCCCGGGTATCACTTCTGTGTCACTGTTAGACAGAAGCACAGTATACTAACCTCAGAAAAGGGCATGGCAAGATATATTTACAATGGATGGCGACAGCCAAACACATTCTGGCTAGGTTCTTAAATGCCCTAGGACAGATAGCCTAGTATGAACCTATGAACCTATGTACCTTGTTCCCCATTGGCCCTATGTGCTGTTAATCACCATGGCAATCACAATACTGTGGTAGCATGTGCAAAGGTCAGTTGTCAGTCACCTCTATGGTACAGTTGTGGAATATGTGGGTCATGTGGCAATGTCACAGCTGCCACATGTACACAGTCAACACTCTCCCCTCCACATGGACGTACAACACATGTATGAGATGGAACCACATAGCCAAACTGGGGACTAAGCACTCTGAACCCAGTACTGGTATAACCTGTCAGGTGGCATGCAATACTACAGTGACTACAATACCAGTCTGATGTAGACCTACACTGACAACAATACAAGCATGTGAACACACTGGGCCATTTGTGGAGCCTTAGAATAGCATCCTGCCTGAGCGGCACACACCTCTGCAGCTGGCACACAGGCATATGTTATGCCTGAACACATCACGCATAACACACAGCACACAAATCCTGTGTGCCAAACAGTCACAGCCTGTACGGCTAGACAACACACCTGCCACAGTTGTGTTAGCTACCTTTATTGTCCGGTACAGTGTGGTCACGCTCACCAGGCTGGAAAAGGTGAAGGTCACAGTGATATGCCCGTGGGGCACTATGGTCCACCACATAACACAAGCATACAGGCCAGTCAGAGGCATGGACACATATGACTCAAGTCATTGTCCATGCCACATACCTTCTCCTGCTGTACTTGTAGGGTGCTGACATCATCAGTGTTTAGAAAGGGGAATGTGCATCCTGTAGTCTGTTCTCCTAGTTGCCAAAAGGGACATTTCCCTCACACAAAATTGCACACACACTAACCCCCCTCATTCAAACACACACACTTGCCAGATTCAAACCCCTACCTGACTATGTTATGACACTTGAGATGGACACATTAGCAGAGTGCGCTATTTGCATTACTGGGAGGTTTCCCTTCTCCTGCTGTACTTATAGGGTTCTGACATCATCAGTGTTTAGAAAGGGGAATGTGCATCCTGTAGTCTGTTCTCCTAGTTGCCAAAAGGGACATTTCCCTCACACAAAATTGCACACACACTAACCCCCCTCATCCAAACACACACACTTGCAGGATTCAAACCCCTACCTGACTATGTTATGATACTTGAGACAGATGCATTAGCAGAGAACGCTATTCACATTACTAGGAGGTTTCCCTTCTCCTGCTGTACTTACAGGGTGCTGACATCATCAGTGTTTAGCAAGGGGAATGTGCATCTTGTAGTGTGTTTTCCCAGTTGCTAAAAGGGACATTTTTTTCACACAGACTTGCACACACACTAAATCCACTCACACTGTGCATTTGCAGGATTCAAATCCCTACCTAACTATGTTATGACACTCAAGACGGATGCATTAGCAGAGCGCGCTATTCACATTACTAGGAGGCTTCCCTTCTCCTGCTGTACTTATAGGGTGCTGACATCATCAGTGTTTAGAAAGGGGAATGTGCATCCTGTAGTGTGTTTTCCCAGTTGCCAAAAGGGACATTTCCTTCACACAGACTTGCACACACACCAAACCCACTCACACACACACTGAGCATTTTCAGGATTCAAACCCCTACCTAACTATGTTATGATACTTGAGATGAATGCATTAGCAGAGCATGCTATTCGCATTACTGGGAGATTTCACTTCTCCTGCTGTACTTATAGGGTGCTGACATCATCAGTGTTTAGAAAGGGAAATGTGCATCCTGTAGTGTGTTTTCCCAGTTGCCAAAAGGGACATTTCCCTCACACAGACTTGCACACACACCAACCCCACTCACCCACACACACACACACTAAGCATTTGCAGGATTCAAACCCCTACCTAACTATGTCATGACACTTGAGACAGACACATTAGCGGAGGGCGCTATTTGCATTACTGAGAGGTTTTCTTTCTCCTGCTGTACTTATAGGGTGCTGACATCATCAGTGTTTAGAAAGGAGAATGTGCATCCTGTGGGGAGGCAGACGCCAAGCACACTCTGGCTTAGCTGTCATTCCCTAGGGCAAACAGCCTAGTGTTGACCTCTACACCCATATGTTTAATTGTCAAATGCACATTATTTGTTGCTGATAGACTGTTTGCAGGTCTTTATTGCCATAGCATTCCCTGTTTGTATGAACAACTTGTGTATCTGTGGAAGATGTTTGCATATGGAAGGGATACACTATATCACATATGTCTCTGTAGTCATTTAACTGTGTGCACTGGGCAGATTGCTGTAATGTGGTTGGTTCCTGGAATAACACGTACAAATACCAGATATGTGTGGCCAACTGCTAAACTGAGATTTGGCCTAAGTGTGTGAGCATGCCCAGTTCAGCCTTCCCAATGGCATGTTGTCTGACATATGTCTCATTTATCAAAGTGTGTGAGCATGCCCAGTGTGAGCTTTCCATATGTTGAACTCTGCAGCCCAGCACATTTGTGGATGAGTGTGAACTTCAACAAAAATCTCCCATTTATGGTTGTGTGTTGTGTGTCATGTTGTGTAGTTACTGTCCAACTGCTTTGTGAGTGAACACAACAGGGATTATACTGTGCCTGCAGGGTTTGCATGGGATACTTTTCATACAGTTGTCAACATCCTTTCATACTAACCTAACACTGTAGCACTGTATAGTGTACTGGTTCAGTACTTTGACTGTGGTGGACAGTATCCTGGGCTTTAGTCCTATCACTGCTTTACATTTCCATAGTGAGCACAACAGCCTGGTTAGGGGCCAGTTGTGCACATCTGACCATGTTGCATTATGTTCAGATATGAACTACTTAAACCAGGCTTGTCCAACATTGGTAGTGTATTCCACAACATAGGTGTACATTTGCAAACACTAGCGATGTGCCCTAGGCCATTTCTAATGCTAGTCAGAGAGTGTGTTTGTCCTTCGACACACATTGTAAGTGGGGTTTGCCATGACATATGTCATGGTTAGTATACTGTGCCTCTGTCTACCTGTGACATAACAGTGATACCCAGGGTAAACCTACCATCTCCCATCCACTCATCAAGATTCCTCTTGAGGAGAATCGATGAGTGACTCTATGGATAGCCTGTACTGGGAGTTTACTCATGGGTGGGGGTGGCTTCTGTGTTATGGATCATGCAGTACAGCTTGTCCTATGTATGTCAGTGCTGGAGTTCAGGTCTCTCATGTGCATAGCTCACTGCCATTCAGATTGTACAAGGTGCAGCATGTTTATTGATACCAGCTTGGACATGGCTTTATACATCAGGCACAGCTTGCCTCTGGGTGGGCAGTATGGCAGTGTGTAGCTGTAGTTTGTTTAATCAGGCAACACATGGCATCTGTGCAAGCTCTTTGATACTCCTGGTGAGGTACTGTTGGGGACTTTACAGTTGATGGAGGTGTCTGCTGAGGTACATCCCACAGGGGCTATTGTAGTCAATTATAACGCTGATGAAGGATGACTGCAGAGCCACAATGACCTCCCCTTATCTAGATCTGACAACCTTCATGGTTAGGTGGGTATATGGTATGTTTCTGTAAACACTACAGCCACATGTTTGTCCAATGCAGGATATCTATCACCTTGTGTCCCCAGGTCTCTCATTACATGTTAAGTATGTAATGGGTTAACACCTATGTGGTAATTGGTGGGCACTTACTGTATATCCACGGGGGTTGACTATACACTTTTTTGCAATTAGCTTGCTGACATGGCTATGGCACCAGTTGTCTGTTACTATGTGGCCTTTTTGTGGGATGCTTGTGTCAGCTGGAGGGTCGCATATGGTGAGCAGTTTGTAGTCCTCTGCAAACATGTTCAGACACAGTCCTTCCATGTTGGCCTGTACCTATGGGACATATATACCAGACGAGGGAGGTCCCAGGACCAAGCCTTGTGGGATGCCAGTTATATCTGGTTTGTAGTCTGACATTGCTGCAGCATGTCTGACCATATCAGTTCTGTCCTTGGTCTGGTTTGCAACCCCTCTACTGACATAGGGGTTTATATTTAAGCTGGTGAGCATATCTATAATGAACACGTAGGGTATTGTATAGAAGCCTTTGCAAGGTCCAGCTACGCTGTGTGGACCACACTGCCCTCATCAATGACCTTAATGACTGTTTCATATGAGTCAAACATGTTTAAAGGCAGGATCTGCACTTAAGAAAGCCACACTGGGTAGGGTCCAGTGTCAGTAGGTCACCAATATCTTTATGTCTGCGGTACATGCTGATCCTTTCCATAGATGTGCAGACCGAGCTTCTCAGGATTCTGGGGTGGTAGTTTTCAGTATCCATTCAGGCAACACCTTTGTTGAGAAGGACCACTGTTGTTGTACACTGCTCTTTGGGTACATATCCTGTGGTAAGGCTGACATTGAGCAGTGGTGTGATTTGGCATTCCATTCTTCTTGGAGTCCATGTTGGACTCAGCCCAGGACACCATCTCATACCATTGCTGCTGTGTGTTTTGCTTTGTAGATGCTGGCTGTTACCTCAGCATCTGCAATGTCAGGGGGCCAGCAGTCTGCTGGGATAGATATTTTGCATTCGGGGGGGGGGGGGGTTGTACTGCACCTGTCAGGATGTATGTTGGCAATATGTGTGTGTGTTTGGTATGCTGTTTGTAATATTTGTGTGATTCAGAGCATATCTGTGAATTCCCAACACGGTTCCTAACATCAGTTGTGGAAGCCTTGGGATTATCCTTAGTGTCCTGTACAATTTGTATCCTCATAGGTTCATAGGTTCATACTAGGCTATCCACCCTAGGGCATTTGTAAGCCTAGCCAGAGTGTGTGTGTCTTTCGCCACCCTTTGCTATGTGAATATTATGGCCATTTATGATTAGCTTTGATGTGCCTCTGTCTGGACGTGACACAGTGAAGACCCCCAGTGTAACTCTACGATCATCCATCCACTTGGCAAGATTCCTGTTGAAGAGTGTCAGTGAGGGGCTCTGCCTAACATGGGGTGGGATTCTGTTCCAGGGTGTGGGGAGCCTCTGGGTTATGTATCTGTCCCTCCAGCACATCCTATTTCATTATGTGTTGATGTTGACATCTCTCACTCTCACAGCTCCGATGGCTTTGAGTTTTCGGGGGTGGAGCATGTCCTTTACTCCTGTGTTGGACATGGCCTTGTACAACAGGCATGCAATGCCTCTGTGTGGGCAGTATGTGACTGCATTCAGCTGGGGTGTCTACAGCCAGGCAGCATATGACATATATTTGAGACCCTTTATCCTCTTGGCGAGGTACCTTTAAGGTCTTTCTAACTGCTGCAGGTGTCAGGTAAGGTACATCCCAAATGAGGCATTGTACTAGATTATGGGTGTGATAAGAGAACAGTATAGGGGCACAATGACCTCTGTTGATGTAGATGTGAATCCTTTCATGATACGGTGTCCAATATAGACAGTCTTCCTAGCCACATTGGCAATGTGAGTGTCACATAATAGGTTACTGTCCACTTGTGTCCCTAGGTCCCTGATTACTCCTTCCATACATAATGGTTTACTACGTATGTGGTAATTTGTGAGTACCTTGTTTGGTATTTGGTGGGACATTCATACTGTCCAGTGTCTTCAGGATGGCTGGGTGGGGTTCCTGTGTGTGAGAGTGTGGTCTGTAGCATGCTACAGACTGTACAGCAGTCTTGCCTACGGTTAGTTGCACATGGGTGGACTCCAATGCCTTGTGCATTGTCAGTTACCTGGACATATGGGTGTCTGTGCTGAATATGGATACTCACCCTCCTTTTATGTTTTGTTCCAGGTTTTGGGGCCATGACACATGATATGTGGTATAACCTGGTAGTGCTGGTGTGCTGTCAGGAGGCTTGCAGCAGGTTTCTGTCACTGCACAGACATCAATGTTCTCCATACTGGGGATGGCCTCGGGAGCATGCATATTGGTGTTTACACATCTGGCATTGGTCAGCATTACCCTTATGTTTCTTTCCACTTATGTTTTGTAGGGTGGTGGGTTAGTCTTTTCAGCCTTGCCTACGAAGGCTCTATGGAGGTGGCAAAAGCCTTATCCAATATCCAGACGCCCAGGGGTAACAGGTGCAAGCCATCCCTGGAACAGCTGCGTGGCTTGTCAAGCTTGACATCCCAAGCAGACAGACATTGGATCCCCTTGGAATGACACCAGTAATTGTGCCACTTGTTATAACTGATCATTCCGTGTTTGTACTGCGGCATCATTCTTGGTGAGGGTAGGATGCTGCAAACGGTCAGTGTCATACCGGCCTGGACTACATAATCGGAGTGCTCATCTATGTCTCTTTTCATGTAGTCCGGGGAGGTACATCTCAGGTAATTCACACCAGCATGGACTATGACTGCATCATATTTCTACTTGCTTTGGGGTGACCTGCATACTTGTGTTATGTGGCGTATTGTAGCAGCCTACAGGCAGCTTACTGTACCCTTTCACTTGTTTAGTCTGGTGTGCGGGACAGCAGCATGTCTCACTATGGAGTCACCTATTACAACTGTATCAGGCATGTTGTTTCTCCTTCTGGCCTGTGACTGTTTGGCACACCAGCTTTGTGTACTATGTGTTGCATGTGCTATGTTTGGAGGTTGTTTGATTGGGTGTCTGCTTTGGAGGCCTCTGTTGGTGTGGTGTGTTTGTAATTCGGGCCTCCGGGAATGCTTTTCTATGTTTATGTCTTTGGTTTGCAGTTGTGATAGGTCTATGTGGGACTGGGTTTGTGGTGTGTGTGGTTACCTTCTCCTCCTGACTAGTTTTGGGAGTACTGAGTTGAGGGAGCTCAGCCTCCAGTTTGGATAGATGGTTGCATCTCTCACATATATTTGTATTTCTTGGGGAGTTGGGGTTGTCTGTGTACTTGGGGCAGGTGTAACATTGCCTCAAGATTCACAGATTCAACTTGTTGTGGCTGGCCTTAGTGGATTGTATGTGTGGACATATTTTATTGCCATACTACTGATCAGTGATTACTTCTTTTTTATGTTTGCTCTATCATGTAGTAGCTTCCTCATTCTCTTGCATGGTTTGGTTATGGCTGGTGTCCACCATGCCAGATGCCTGCATGTATGGCATTGTGTCTTGTTTTAATTTAGGATTGCATAATCCAAGCATTCCTGGCAGTGTTCATGGAATGGCTGTATTACAGGTTCTGAGGTGTGGCCCATATTTTGCACCTGCACAGGACCTTTAATGGATTCCACATCAGTTTGGAGGAGTGCAAATATTGCTTTACACATGTTTTTCACTGTGGTTTTCTGGCCAGGGACTGTGGTCAGGATTTGTATATCCAGTGTGATTACCCTATGGTCTGGTTTTACCAGTGAGCAATACACGTCTCGTCTTGCCATCCAGTACCCATGTTGCTGATTATCACATCCAGTATGCTTACCCCTCTTGTGGGAGTGGTACGTTGTTCCTGGGCATTTTGGTTTATGGATTCTATGAACTTTTGTCCTACAGTGTTGGAGCTAGTATAATGCTCCCAGTCTATGTCTGGGTATTTTCAGTCACCCAATATAATGTGGTTTGGAGGACTTGATATATTCATGTATTCCAGCATAGGCCAGGTGCAATTCCTGGTGTTGGGATGGTAGTCTGTAGCAGGCTATAAACTGGGGGGCAGTTTTAGCCACTATTACTTGACCATGGCTAGTCCATGCTGCTTCTTGTTGTGGTACCAACATGGGGGTGTGGTTATCCTTGACAATTATTGCTAGTCACCCTCCTTTTGTAGCTTGTTCCATGTTTTGAGGCTGTACAGCACAGTATGAGGTGTAACCTGGTAGTGTTAGGGTGCTGTTGTGAGCCTTGACCCAGTTTTCTGTTACAGCACAGATATCAACATTCTCCATACTGGGTGAGTTTAGACTGAATGCATCTTGCTGTTTAGACTTCTGGCATTGGGTAGCATTACATCTAGGTTCTTATCCCTTCTGATACCTATGGAGGTAGTTTTGTGTTTTGAGCCTTACCTATTCAGGGCACACTGTGGGTAACAACAGCCTTTGCCAGTATCCATATGGCCTGCACTGATAGGTGCACGCCAGTCCTAGCAGGTGGGGCATCATGTCATGCTCAGCATGTCATCCCAGGCTGGCACACATTGGATCCCCTTTGACTAACTGCGATACTTCAGCCAATTATTGCACTTGATCATCTCATTGTCATATTGTGGCATGATGCTTGGTGAGGGTAGGATGTTAGTCACGGTCCTCAGGTGTGCATATAGTACATGGTGTTACATTACTTAACACATGGCATTCATGCCTCAGGTAGTGCTGCAGGGCTGCCTCTGTCTGATGCACATATTACACTCCCTGTACATGTTTGTGAGCAGGTCATGTCATTTTAGGCATCCCTGTTATTATTTGAGTGAGTCAGAGGGGGTATCATTCCCAGGGTTCCTACTGAGCCAGTGTATGTGCTATGCGTTGCCTCTTTGCCAAGGCCAGGGCATACTGGGCATGCCTCCTTCGGCCTACTGGGGCAGGCTCAGGTTGTTCCTCCTCCGAGTCACGTTCTGCCTGTGATGGCCTTGGCAATGGTGGGGGGCTGTTCGGCCCAGCCCTAAGCTGGTTCTGCTGTAGCTGTTTTCGCAAGATCATATTATGTAGCATAGCACATACCATGACAATTTGGGTACATGTAGTTGGTGTGTACTGCAAGGCTCCACCAGATGTGTCCAGACACCGGAACCGTGACTTGAGCAGCCCAAACACACGCTCTATTACATTACGTGTTTGTGCATGTGCCTCATTATAGCGTTCCTGTTCAGGTGTGTGTGTGTTTCTGATGGGTGTCATCAGGCACGGCTCCAGTGCATAACCTGCATCCCCCACTAGGTGTCCATGTGGGATGTCCCCATTGGCAAATGACTGGTACAGCTGCGTCAAATGCCAGATGTGGGAATCATGGTAGCTCCCAGGGCAGCCAGCACACACATTCATTATTATGCCCTGGGCATCACACACGACCTGGCAGTTGATGGAGGGGAAGCCCTTGTGGTTAATGTAGGCCCTACCCCGCTCACTGGCTGGTGCTTTGATGCGTATGTGCGTGCAGTCTATTGCACCCACTACCTCAGGGTATTCCGCTATTTGCTGGAAGAGACGCATATTGCTGGCCAATACCTCACGGGCATTGGGGAAATATACATAATCACCGACATGTGCTGACATGGCATCCAGGAACTGGTGCAGTACCCTGGAGGCTGATGCCTGTGATATCCCCATCATATCGCCAGTTGGTCTCTGGAAGGTGCCTGTTGCTAGTATTCTTAGGCCAACACATACCTTGGTTTCCACTGGGATGGGTTCCCCTCTGTTGGTTCTGTGTGTGAGGCGTGGCCTGCACAGCTCCACTATTTGCTGCAGGAGGTCTCTGTCCATTCTATAGCGCTCTACTATCTCCAGCTCATGTAACCCATGGTAGGTGACCCTGGGCCTGTACACTCTTCTCCGTCTCCTCACTGTGGGTTGTCTGGCACCATCTGCATTGTCACCACCCTCAGCAAGTCGCCTATGTCTCATTATGACAGCTATGGCAGCCCCTAACATTTCTCCTCTGAGTTCAGCTTTTTCAGTTTTCACTTCTAATAGCTCACTCCTGTCTTGCAGTGTCTCCTGAGAGAAACATCCTGCACTGCTGTTTGCAGAGTTTTAAGTGCTGGGCTGGGCTACTGTTCTGCCTGTGTAATTGCCTGCTTCTAACTGTTTTCACCTGCTAGCTCCAGCAGTATTCCCTGCTAGCTTCCTACTAATTCTGTTGCTTCCTTTTTCCTGTCTGTTTCCTCAGGGGGGAGCAGTGTGCATACTAGCAGAAACACGCTCACATTGGCTTACACGTGCGCACACATGCTTACACGGTTCAGAATCTGCTTATTCAGGTTAAAACGCGCGCACACCCGCGCAAACAGTGTTAAACATCTCCCAATACGCTCCCACATGTTAAGTCTGCCTTACACGCATGCACACTGTCTTACTCGCGCTTCATGGCGCGCACGCGTGCGCATGCACGCCCAGCAAGAAACTTTGGTGTAGGCAACAGTGTACACCTTCCATTTCTTGACTTTCCCATGCTTATGTTGTGACACTCCTCTTTCCATGATATGTGTCTGACATCTGTCATGTAACTCTGACCTCCAATGAACTGCAATTCTTTCTGCCATTCCCCCCTGTGATGTCACCTATCTCCTACTCTGTTCCTCCCCTTTCTGTAACTCTTACACTACTCAGAATGTGCTCGTTTGCTATGTGACAGTGGAATTCAGTATCCTAACACTCATTTGCATCAGATTGCCTACTAATGCTTAGTTACATCTCTTAGACTCAGCTTCCCCCCTTAGCAACCACTACACGGTGGCCATGTTGTTTTTGGTCTGCTGATCCCTGCATTGTAAATCCATGTATTGCATAAAACCCACATTTGTGGGTTTATAACCTTCATTTTTATGTTTTATATAGCGCAGCCCGTTTTTATTAATTTTGCATCAGGTTACCTTGCCAATGGCCACATACTTGGCCATTGGCATGCTGCCTGACACATATGCACCCTTTATTTGGAGCTGACATGGCTCCATTGTGGTTTTTGCAGAAACGTACTCAGTTGTCAACTGAGTACATTTCTGCAGCTAAAATGGCTCTTACACGGGCTGCTTTGGGCTTCCTGGATCGCTAATCAACCTCATTTGCATGCTATTCGGCTGCAAGTGAGGTGATTAGCTTATCCACGCCCACTCCATGTAAGAAACGTTTTAGCTGGTCTCTTACACGGACTTTGGGCTGTTCCTGGATCGCGAAGGCTGCATGGAGTCTTACACTACTCTTAGACTCCGTGCAAACCTTCGTGAATCCTGCCCATATTTTTTTCATTGTACTATTATGGTTATATGTGTGTGTATATGTACATATATATATATATATATATATATATATATATATATATATATATATATATGTGTTTTTTTTTAATAACCATCAGGGATGACACCCCCCCCCCTTTTTAAATATTAATTTTTTTTAATTATTATTGTTTTTAAATATTATTGTGTGTAAATACACACCTTTCTATATATTTTATGCATTTTTCTATGGATATTGATATATGTTCTTATGTTAGTTGAGTAATATCTCTTTAAATTGTGATGTCATACTAGTTGTCCTAGTATTTAACCAAGCATCAGTTGTAGTGATGTGGTCTGATGAAGCAACATTAAGTTGTGAAAGCGCTTACCGTTTGTCTTCTGCAATAAAGTACAGTGACTGATTTCCAGTGTGTAACTTTGGTGCCTTAATTTACTTTTGTTGTGCTAGGATATGGCCTTGTATGCTAGGATATGGCCTTGTATGCATAGGGTCATAGATGTGTGCTAGGATATGTTCCTGTATGCATAAATTCATATGTTCGTGGGTGTGTACTAGGTTAGTAACCACCTGGGCCTTTTTAAGCCTAGCCTTGCATCCCAAATCTCTGACAAGTTCTGGTACCCTAGGTAAGTGTAAGAAGGGGCTTGGGAGATGAACCATTTACAGGCTGCCTGTGTTCATTACAGACATAGATGCTAAACCAGGTATGAATGTCCTATTCCCCATCCAACTGTTACACTAAACTTATTTGGTTTAGGGATGAGCATTGCTTCACAGGGATGGGGAGCCTATTCCAGAGGAGAGGGTAGACTCTGGGATACATATCTGTCTCCATCATGTCCTACTAATATCGCAGGTAAGGTTTATGTTTTTAGGATGCATAATTCTGGTGCTGCTTGTTTTGCAGCTATACAGGAGAGCCATCAGGGTGGGTTCCGACAATGCCTTGTATGCCAAGCATAGATCTCCCGTCAACAGTCTGTAGGAGATAGAATACAAGGTTAAAGCTTTGAGGTGGACTGCATAGGGTATGTTATTTATCCCATGTATTATTTTAGTGAGGAGCCACTGTAGATGCTCCAGTTGTTGGATGTGCCTGGTTGGGTACATATCAATGGGTCCTTTTACTCAGTGACAGGTCTGACAAATGCCGACAGTGCAACAATGGCCTTTTTGGACCAGGATGCCATACTTTTTTTATAAGTTGCACAACACAGAATGATTTCTTCACTACTGCAGACATGTGATTGTCAAAGGCTAGATTATTGTCTATGTATGTCCCTAAGTCCCAGACTACTGGGTTGACTCTTAGGGGTGTGTTGTCAATATGATAGTTAACAGGGTGCCTGACTTCCTGAAGGATACTGTTATATATTTCTTAGTGTTTTGTTTTAGTCCACGATACTGGCACCACTTATTTGTCTGTGTCACCCTTCCTGGAGAACATTACTGTCAGTGTGGGATTCTATGACTGCTTCTTATTTGCAGTTGTCTCCAAATCTGGTCAGTCAGGGACCCTTGACATTGGCCTTGACTTTAGAAAAGCAGATGTCAAAAAGGAGCTATCCCAGGACTGATCCCTGAGGGACTCTACTGGTGACTGGCCTTTTTGTAGAGGTGAACTCCCCAGTTTTAACTTCCTGGATCCAGTCTGTGAGCCAGCTAACTATCCACTCCCTGTCATAAGGTTAACATCTAACCTCATGAATTTGCCAAAAATGCCTAAGTTGGTTACTGTGTCAAGTGCCTTGGTTAGGTCAAGGTAGGCAATGTGAAACATTTTGCCCTCATCCATTGCTTTGGTGACCTTTTCAAAGGTGTTCACTAGGCTGAGTAGGTATGACCTGCTCTTGACGACACCAAACTGTTTTGGGTCCAATGTCTAGAGGTTTCTTATGCCATTACTGATTATTTCCATGTTAATTCTTTCCATGGCTTTGCATATGAGACTAATGAGACTTGTGAGTCTGTAGTTTCCAAGGTCTGTAGATGGCCTGCCTTTGTGCAGAGGGATAACAGTTCCAGTTCTGCATTCATGAGGCATGAAGCCATTTCGGAGGCTGTGGTTAAACAATGATTCCTGGGGCTATTAGGTCATGCCTCTTGCTATTTAGAAGGTAGAACAGACTTACTGATGCAGCGTTCTTGGACTTAGAGGGAGCATTGAGGACCTGTTCTCTAGTGGCAAGGGGTGAGAGGGGAAAAGTTAAAGCTGAATTTTTCTGCCAGTAGATTTACTATATCTTCTGGCTCAGTATGGGTGGGTCCATTAACAATGAGCTCTGTACATAATTGTGTATTGCCTTTGAGGTTATGGACATAGTTAAAGAATGCCTTGTAGATGTCCTTGCCCTCGGAAGCCAAATGTATCTAAAATTTGGCTTTAGTAGACTTTATTTGTCCTCTGAGTTACTTGTTTAGTTTGATGAGAGTGCTTGTATTCTGCTGGGTGCTACACCTCCTAATTTTTGCCATGATTTTCTTTCTTCTGTTATACAGCCTATTGATGTTACAATTCCACCAGGAGTGGCTTGTTTTTTTGAGTTAGGTCTGTACTTATTCCTGGTGGGTACAGCTGTCTCTATACAGTATTAACATGTTTGTACTGGGTTTCTGTGAACAGTTCCACATAGTCAGCAGTATTCTCATGGTTTTTGGGGGGGACTTGAAGTTTTGCCAGATTATCACTTAATAGTAAGAAGTTAGCCTTATAGTAGTTGCTGAGCATTTCAAGGTTAGCTGCGGCTCTGGGTTTTATTTTTACTTTAAAGGACACCGTTTTGTAGTCTGACTTTACCAAACAGGGCAATACACTAGGGGTTATGCAGCACTCTCCAATATTAGTGAGGACTAGATCTAAAATGCTTGCACCTCTGGTCAGTGTATTGACAGTTTGGTCCAGGAAGTTTGTGTTCTGATATACAGGAATCTCTGTAGCTGCATGTTTCATGTTGTATATGATTCCCAGTTAATAGTGGGTAAATAAACTCACCCATGAATATGGTATTGGGTTAGATGGTGGGTGCTTCCAGTAAACTTAAAAACATGTTATGGGTTTCCTAGGTCATAGAGGGGGACCTACAAGTAAGTGGTATGGGATTTTGTCTACGGTGATTTGAACAAGGAGAAACACAGGTGCATTGTCCTGCCTGACTAGCATTGAGGCATATTTATTTTTGATGTAAATTGAGACACCTTCACCTTTAGTCCCTGCCTGTGTAGTAAGAAGCAGAATTAAATCTGTAGACGTCATTACAGCCTTCCACTGCCAGGGTGCTCTCTGCGGCTTTAAACCATGTCTCACTGACTGAACAGACACCAGTGTAGGGTGAGGACAGATTGTAGGGAATGGAGTTTCTTATTTAGACTCCTAGCTTTGATCAATAACACCTTTAGATTTTCTTGGTTTGGATTTGCTACGTCGGAAGTATTTTCAGTTTGTCATGGCCTAAAGAAGGCACTATGGGGAGGTCAATGTTGTAGCTAATAACTGAAAGCTGATAAGGGAGAGGTACAGACCATCCCTGGCAAAGCAGTGTGGTCAGTTGATCATATCCTTCTGTGCAGACCAATATTACACCCCCTAAGAATGATACTAGAAACCAAGCCAATTATTAAAGTAAGCCATCTTCTGTTCATATTGTGGAATCATCCCTGATGAAGGTAGAATGTTGTTCAATGCTAGGCTCATATCCGCCTGGAACTCATATTCCGAGCTCCATGATGTCTCTTTTGATATAGTCTAGAAAAGTAAGTCTCATGTCATTTGCACCCCCATAGACTACGACCGAGGACCCATACTTGTCTGTGATTTATTTTTTTCTTGCCTTGCCATTTCAATGGGGACCAGTAGTCTCATATTTTTAGTCTGCTGTGATGCATCTCTAGAAGTAATGAATCGTGCTTTGCATTCCATAATTGTAGTACAAGCTGTTTAGGAACTCCGATAATTATGTCTTTTTTTTTAATACTGGATGTTTTCATTCCATTACTTTGTTTATTTTCCTGTTTATGCATTAGATTTTTTTATTTAACTTGTATTTCAATTTGTAGTGTTAGTTCGGTACTAAAAGTAACTTTTTTTTTTTTGAGTTACACAGCATTTTTATTTTTGAACGTTTCTTTATTTCTACATGTTGATCCACCTTTTTTACTTAGGTAATATTTGATAGTTTATCTTTATACTATTTTAGATCTGTATTTTGAATGTTTTAATGTTTTCATTATGGGGTCAAACTGTCCTATAACCGTTCAGTCATGACCAATGCAGGATTGGTTCAATGGAATCCGTCTCCTTCCATGTCCAGCAAGAGACCAGGTCAATGAGTTAATTAGCCGGGGGAGACACCCAAAACATAGATAGACCAGCACCAAAGCCTCCAAAAGTACTGGCTCCTTTGGAGAAGGATTGTTGGAGGACCAACCACCTTTTACTTTAAGGATCTCTAAAATGTCTCCAAATGAGATGTCATCAGGAGGTGATCTGGGTAATACTTCCCCTTCCTCGAAATCAGTATCTTCAGTGAGAGATTCTAAAGGGGCATCTATGTGTTTCCTCTTGCATGTTCTCTTCTGGTGGACCTCCTCAGGGTGATGTTGTGAGGAGGTGTCAGAAGAGAGGAGAGGAGAGGTTCTTCCATGGGAACTGACTGGAATGTAGCTGGAAGTGGCTGTCCCTGTGGAATAGGTCTGACAGAATCAGAGCTGAGAAGCAAAGAGAGAACAGGGGTAGGAACAAGGCAGGATGAGAGACTGGATCTCTAGAAAGAGAAAAGACTCTTTCCACAATCTTGAAGGCAGATGGACCCAGAGAAGCCGTGGCCACTTGCACCAGAGCTGAATGTTCCAATATGGTTAGATCATGACTCTGTCCTGATCCATGCACTGAGGAAGGAACTGGGCCTGAGCTATCAAGCGCCAAGGCTCCAAGGCACACAGATAGATCCAATGCCATCAGAGTAGACCCTTTCACACAAATCCAATTGTTTGGCTACTGGACTCATCCCAATCTGAAGACATAGGAACAGAACTGGTCAAGGATGCTGTCGGAGTCAAAGAAGTAATTTTGTTTGGCTCCGACTCTGGAACTATTGCAGCAGTTGGATCATAGATTTCTGAAACCCAGGGATGGATCAGAGAAGAAGATAAGCTGTGTGAGTAGTGGCATGAAGACTCAAGGATCCAATAGCAGATGGAGCCAAGATAACCCCATCTATATCTGAGCTCTGAGGAATTTCACATCATCCTATCCATATCCATATCAGAAAGACTCCTGGGGGACCTGATGGACTAAGTAGTTGATTCAGGTCTGGAGTTCCTTTTAGGTGACTGCCATAAAAGGGTAATGGAGCAGAGGTGAGATAGGATCTATCAGAAACTCAGGTGTGCAAGTCTTCAGTGTATAAAATGTGCTAGGCTTAGGATCCGAAGATTTAGGATCATACCTCTCAATCTGGAAACATCAAAAATTTGGACAAGGCCCATGAAAAATAGGTACAAATCTGTATGCTGATTAACATATAATTTGTATACCTAATTACGTAACCCCACCCACTCCAATGGAATTGTGGGATACCAACTTTCAAATGCAAACTGAAGAACAGACAACCAAAATATGGCACCAGAGTCTGCCTGCAGCCATTCCAATGTTCCATTACCTGGCTATTTCACCCCATTTACCATAAACACAGCATCTTCTGTGTAGAGACATGCGTGAATGGGCGATTTCGTTGAAGGTTGTGCGTCAGGGCTGGCAACTCGGCACGTAAAAATCTACTGCCAATCATTAGCGGACTGAAGTTCCGCTGAGGCGACCCCTAAATGGGAAAAGCCAAAAGAAACAACAACCATAAACACTCATGTGTGCCTACTGCTTTACTTCTATAATAATTATTTGGATTTTATTTTTACAGCACAATGCACAACACTAGACATCTGCTAAACAAAGCAATACTGTCTCTCAATGAAAACAGACTTGACATTAAAACTTCTCGTCCTTGAAACTCACATTCATTGAAACCCACACCACATCCAAAGAAAATGCAGCTGGCCAGTGGTGGATAAAGATTACCTTTGGGCTATTTTCAAATCAATGGCTTCTTGCACACAAAACAAGAAACATACATGCATTATTTTCTTTCATACACCTTCCTGACTTTATTAAGTTATATTCCTTGTATAATACAGCACACTTGTTACACAAAGCACATTTTAAATTTATTGTATGTACATTTTTCCAGTAGGCTGTACTGCAGGCAATGAAACAAAATGCATGAACCAATAATGACAAAACTGCCCAATTCAGACCATTTCCATCATAAAAGTCTACTTCCACACCCATACTACAAATAGAATGACAGTAGTGTAAGCCATAGGCATCTTGCACAGCTTCTAGCACTTATTTTTAATTTCAGTTTTTTTTTTTTTTTTTGGGGGGGGGGGTCAAAAACCAGGGACACATTTTAAACATTGCTTGTATAATTTTGGAAAGTTGCTAGAATAAAATGTTGTGTTATCACCATGCATTTCACAAGTCTTGAACCCAGGACCCAGGACAGTCAGAGCAACATACCACTATGACAAATAAGCAGTTTCTTGAAAGACAGGAAGAATGAAATTTAAATGGCTATCATTTAGTGAATTCAGTTCTCACTTTTCATCATAGCTCTCAATCTCTTAGCACAAAAAACCTTGACAAAGCCAATAATGGGGAATACATTCAGTTCCACTTCCCACCATAGCTCTCAACTCTTAGGACAAAAAAACTGGATAAAGCTCACAAGTGGTGGTGGCCAGGGACTTTACGCTCTTTTTACCCTGTACCCACGGTACAGGGTTTGAGCCTGAGTACCTCTAGCCACCAAGTGTATTACAAATGGGAGCATTTACACACCCACACAAACACACCTGCCTGCTGTTGAACAGCATCTAACCCTGAAGTGAAGTGTTTTCTAGCTAACTAGTCAACATCTTGCTATGGATGGTGGATTTATTCCTGCTGTACCTCAGCTTGCTTTAGGCTTATCCATTCATTTTCATCTATTGTTATCATAGCCTTTTAACCATATCTAAGATTCTTATGGGAAGCATACTTATGGTAGAGCAAGTGTAGTACTGCAGGTGAATAAGAGGCACTTGAACTCATAATGCCATAGGAAATATTTCTATACTATTCTAACTTGACTGTGCTTGAATGCAGATGTTAAGACTAATGTATGCTGCATTCCTCTAAGCAGAACCTTCCCAATGAGTGCCTTCTTCCAAGGTTGGGCTTGCTACTCCTCCTGAGTGTTTGACAAAAGTTCCAAATCCTGCCTGTAAGACAGTAGAATGGGCTGCTCAACATTTCCTCCTTTTGACATTCCTGCAGTGTTTGAATTGTTACTTGAATTTTGGAATACAAGTGGTGTAGGCTGGACACCCGTTTCGTGTGCCAGTGTGTTGTAATCTGACTGACAGAGTTGTCAGCTTCCACTAAGATGCCTTCCTTCTATGATCATAAAGTGAAACACAGTATTTAATACTGCCAGTAATAAAATACCTCAATACATACCTAAATCATTCCCTCATATTTGCACTAACAAAAGCAAAATGTAAGATTCTTTTCTTCTGGGGCTGGAACGTGTTCATGTTCATCCCTCCAGACAGCACAAATGCCAATGGGAAGAGGACTTCTCTAATTCAACTAGAATTCAATTTTTCTTTTATTGCCTTTGCTTTCCCAAAGAATATAAACTCAGTTCTTTTGCTTCAAATGCAATATGTGGCTTTGTTATCCTTGCTTGACAGAGGGAAAAATACTGTTAAAACTGAGTCCTGCATCCATCCAAGCTAGCAAACTATAATTCTGCCCCAGCAACTGCAGTCTAAGATCACAGCTCACTGAAACTGTTTTACTCAGATGACCTTAAAACAAACTCCACTCAAACAGCTGCTCACAATAGTAGGACAAAACATGCAGCTGATGCTAATACACTCTTTACTTTCAGATTATAAAGAATTCTGAACCCAATTAATATAACATCTGACTGACAAGTACATAGGCTCTTGCTTCACTTATTCCTCTGTCACAATTTACTTACCACTTTGATGGCATTCAGATTTTAAGTCTTAACAAAGACTTACCAAATGTTGCATCACACACCTTTTGTAAACACTGTCATCAACAATGTAAAAAATCACTTTTAAATAGCACTGTTCAACACAAAAACGTATTATAGATTTCTGTATTGTAGGCAATTTTTATGTACTATGCAGTGCGTGCTCTTTTGGTATTTACTGCAATTATTACATAATTTGGAGTGCTTAGCACCCGGGCTGTGCCAGAAATACATTCCTTTTGATCAGTACCTAACCCTGGTTAAGAAAAATAAATGGTCAGTCAAACAGTGCTGTTCCATTCAGCACACCACTTAATTCAACACTGGTTGCCCACTGAGTACTAGCAAACACATAAGATAAACTAACACTTGAGAAATATTGTACTTCTTTCCAAAATGATCACAGATAGCAGCCAAGAAAAGGCACAAGATGTAATGAATGCTTCAGAAAAACAATCTAGGCCAAGTTATTTCAAATGATCTAAGCATTTAGACTTAACTTCTTATTTGAACAAATAAAAGAACAATAAGAAGATGGCTGACTTAGTGAAAAATGACCAGCTTCAGATCTGCATTGTGATAACCTGTGCAGTGACTCCTGATTTGTTTACTTTGCCTTATGTCCCTCCCTTCCAGTTTTGTTTTGTTTTTTTAAACACATTTCCATATAGTTCCTCGTAGTAAGTATTACTTTCCTTTCTATTTTCCTGATCAGGATTGTAGAAAAATCTGAGATGAAAGCTGCTCTTCCTTATTAAAACTTTGATGAAATAACTTATTAGTAAGCCCAGACATATCTCCCTCTGTCAATTTTTCAGACCTACATATTTTGAAACATAATTCATTCTAAATAAGTCACTGCTATTAACCATGTAATTTCAGGAACATAATAAAGATCCCTGATTGAGTTTGTCATTTCTGGTATTCCTAGGTATTTTGTGATCAGTTATCCATGCAAGCACACAAACAAATAAACACACACACACACACACACACACACACACACACACACACACACACACACACACACACACACATAAAAATAACACTACCGTTACAATACTAAATATTATTATTGCTAGGAAAATCATTTTTTGGAAGGTAATCTGTTGGGTAGAGCGTAGCGGCAGGGACAAGGTTAGGATTAGAACATATGAGTAAAGATGAACAGGAAGGCGTTGGTTCCCTGTAAACCACACACACATACACACAGACACACACACACACACACTCACACAAACACACACACACACACACACACACACACACACACACACACACACACACACACACACACACACACACACACACAAACACGTGTCCAATGAAGCCGACACTTGTTCAATGAAGCCGAGTTGCAAAGCAATTAGAAAATAACACAAGTCTGCAGCTCATGGCAGTACCAGAAACGCGAGTAGCAAAAATGTCAGCCTTGCAATACAGCAGTGTTCAATATGAGCAAAAACAGAATCTGAAGCCAAGCTTTACAATAGTACCATCAGTCCAGAAACAAAACAGCAGCAGCATTCAATATGACAAAAACAGTACCAGAGTCGTTCAGTATGACCAAAATTCAATATGACCAAAAGCAGTACCTGAGGCTGAGTCATTCACAGCAGTAGCGAGTCGGTAATCAACTTTTGCAAGTGAGGTGATTATATCCACCACTCCATGTAAGAAACGTTTTAGCTGGTCTCTTACACGGACTTTGGGCTGTTCCTGGATCGCGAAGGCTGCATGGAGTCTTACACTACTCTTAGACTCCGTGCAAACCTTCGTGAATCCTTCATATTTTTTCATTGTACTATTATGGTTATATGTGTGTATATGTATATATATATATATATATATATATATATATATATATATATATATATATATATATATATGTTTTTAATAACCATCAGGGATGACACCTTTTAAATATTAATTTTTTTAATTATTATTGTTTTAAATATTATTGTGTGTAAATACACACCTTTCTATATATTTTATGCATTTTTCTATGGATATTGATATATGTTCTTATGTTAGTTGAGTAATATCTCTTTAAATTGTGATGTCATACTAGTTGTGCTAGTATTTAACCAAGCATCAGATGTAGTGATGTGGTCTGATGAAGCAACATTAAGTTGTGAAAGCGCTTACCGTTTGTCTGCTGCAAAAAAGTACAGTGACTGATTTCCAGTGTGTAACTTTGGTGCCTTAATTTACTTTGTTGTGCTAGGATATGGCCTTGTATGCTAGGATATGGCCTTGTATGCATAGGGTCATAGATGTGTGCTAGGATATGTTCCTGTATGCATAAATTCATATGTTCAGTGGGTGTGTACTAGGTTAGTAACCACCTGGGCCTTTTTAAGCCTAGCCTTGCATCCAAATCTCCTGACAAGTTCTGGTACCCTAGGTAAGTGTAAGAAGGGCTTGGGAGATGAACCATTTACAGGCTGCCTGTGTTCATTACAGACATAGATGCTAAACCAGGTATGAATGTCCTATTCCCCATCCAACTGTTACACTAAACTTATTTGGTTTAGGGATGAGCATTGCTTCACAGGGATGGGGAGCCTATTCCAGAGGAGAGGGTAGACTCTGGGATACATATCTGTCTCCATCATGTCCTACTAATATCGCAGGTAAGGTTTATGTTTTAGGATGCATAATTCTGGTGCTGCTTGTTTTGCAGCTATACAGGAGAAACCATCAGGGTGAGTTCGACAATGCCTTGTATGCCAAGCATAGATCTCCCGTCAACAGTCTGTAGGAGATAGAATACAGGTTAAAGCTTTGAGGTGGACTGCATAGGGTATGTTATTTATCCCATGTATTATTTTAGTGAGGAGCCACTGTAGATGCTCCAGTTGTTGGATGTGCCTGGTTGGGTACATATCAATGGGTCCTTTTACTCAGTGACAGGTCTGACGAATGCCGACAGTGCAACAATGGCCTTTTTGGACCAGGATGCCATACTTTTTTTATAAGTTGCACAACACAGAATGATTTCTTCACTACTGCAGACATGTGATTGTCAAAGGCTAGATTATTGTCTATGTATGTCCCTAAGTCCCAGACTACTGGGTTGACTCTTAGGGGTGTGTTGTCAATATGATAGTTAACAGGGTGCCTGACTTCCTGAAGGATACTGTTATATATTTCTTAGTGTTTTGTTTTAGTCCACGATACTGGCACCACTTATTTGTCTGTGTCACCCTTCCTGGAGAACATTACTGTCAGTGTGGGATTCTATGACTGCTTCTTATTTGCAGTTGTCTCCAAATCTGGTCAGTCAGGGACCCTTGACATTGGCCTTGACTTTAGAAAAGCAGATGTCAAAAAGGAGCTATCCCAGGACTGATCCCTGAGGGACTCTACTGGTGACTGGCCTTTTTGTAGAGGTGAACTCCCCAGTTTTAACTTCCTGGATCCAGTCTGTGAGCCAGCTAACTATCCACTCCCTGTCATAAGGTTAACATCTAACCTCATGAATTTGCCAAAAATGCCTAAGTTGGTTACTGTGTCAAGTGCCTTGGTTAGGTCAAGGTAGGCAATGTGAAACATTTTGCCCTCATCCATTGCTTTGGTGACCTTTTCAAAGGTGTTCACTAGGCTGAGTAGGTATGACCTGCTCTTGACGACACCAAACTGTTTTGGGTCCAATGTCTAGAGGTTTCTTATGCCATTACTGATTATTTCCATGTTAATTCTTTCCATGGCTTTGCATATGAGACTAATGAGACTTGTGAGTCTGTAGTTTCCAAGGTCTGTAGATGGCCTGCCTTTGTGCAGAGGGATAACAGTTCCAGTTCTGCATTCATGAGGCATGAAGCCATTTCGGAGGCTGTGGTTAAACAATGATTCCTGGGGGGCTATTAGGTCATGCCTCTTGCTATTTAGAAGGTAGAACAGACTTACTGATGCAGCGTTCTTGGACTTAGAGGGAGCATTGAGGACCTGTTCTCTAGTGGCAAGGGGTGAGAGGGGAAAAGTTAAAGCTGAATTTTTCTGCCAGTAGATTTACTATATCTTCTGGCTCAGTATGGGTGGGTCCATTAACAATGAGCTCTGTACATAATTGTGTATTGCCTTTGAGGTTATGGACATAGTTAAAGAATGCCTTGTAGATGTCCTTGCCCTCGGAAGCCAAATGTATCTAAAATTTGGCTTTAGTAGACTTTATTTGTCCTCTGAGTTACTTGTTTAGTTTGATGAGAGCGCTTGTATTCTGCTGGGTGCTACACCTCCTAATTTTTGCCATGATTTTCTTTCTTCTGTTATACAGCCTATTGATGTTACAATTCCACCAGGAGTGGCTTGTTTTTTTGAGTTAGGTCTGTACTTATTCCTGGTGGGTACAGCTGTCTCTATACAGTATTAACATGTTTGTACTGGGTTTCTGTGAACAGTTCCACATAGTCAGCAGTATTCTCATGGTTTTTGGGGGGGACTTGAAGTTTTGCCAGATTATCACTTAATAGTAAGAAGTTAGCCTTATAGTAGTTGCTGAGCATTTCAAGGTTAGCTGCGGCTCTGGGTTTTATTTTTACTTTAAAGGACACCGTTTTGTAGTCTGACTTTACCAAACAGGGCAATACACTAGGGGTTATGCAGCACTCTCCAATATTAGTGAGGACTAGATCTAAAATGCTTGCACCTCTGGTCAGTGTATTGACAGTTTGGTCCAGGAAGTTTGTGTTTACGATATACAGGAATCTCTGTAGCTGCATGTTTCATGTTGTATATGATTCCCAGTTAATAGTGGGTAAATAAACTCACCCATGAATATGGTATTGGGTTAGATGGTGGGTGCTTCCAGTAAACTTAAAAACATGTTATGGGTTTCCTAGGTCATAGAGGGGGACCTACAAGTAAGTGGTATGGGATTTTGTCTACGGTGATTTGAACAAGGAGAAACACAGGTGCATTGTCCTGCCTGACTAGCATTGAGGCATATTTATATTTGATGTAAATTGAGACACCTTCACCTTTAGTCCCTGCCTGTGTAGTAAGAAGCAGAATTAAATCTGTAGACGTCATTACAGCCTTCCACTGCCAGGGTGCTCTCTGCGGCTTTAAACCATGTCTCACTGACTGAACAGACACCAGTGTAGGGTGAGGACAGATTGTAGGGAATGGAGTTTCTTATTTAGACTCCTAGCTTTGATCAATAACACCTTTAGATTTTCTTGGTTTGGATTTGCTACGTCGGAAGTATTTTCAGTTTGTCATGGCCTAAAGAAGGCACTATGGGGAGGTCAATGTTGTAGCTAATAACTGAAAGCTGATAAGGGAGAGGTACAGACCATCCCTGGCAAAGCAGTGTGGTCAGTTGATCATATCCTTCTGTGCAGACCAATATTACACCCCCTAAGAATGATACTAGAAACCAAGCCAATTATTAAAGTAAGCCATCTTCTGTTCATATTGTGGAATCATCCCTGATGAAGGTAGAATGTTGTTCAATGCTAGGCTCATATCCGCCTGGAACTCATATTCCGAGAGCTCCATGATGTCTCTTTTGATATAGTCTAGAAAAGTAAGTCTCATGTCATTTGCACCCCCATAGACTACGACTGAGGACCCATACTTGTCTGTGATTTATTTTTTTCTTGCCTTGCCATTTCAATGGGGACCAGTAGTCTCATATTTTTAGTCTGCTGTGATGCATCTCTAGAAGTAATGAATCGTGCTTTGCATTCCATAATTGTAGTACAAGCTGTTTAGGAACTCCGATAATTATGTCTTTTTTTTTAATACTGGATGTTTTCATTCCATTACTTTGTTTATTTTCCTGTTTATGCATTAGATTTTTTTATTTAACTTGTATTTCAATTTGTAGTGTTAGTTCCGGTACTAAAAGTAACTTTTTTTTTTTGAGTTACACAGCATTTTTTATTTTTTGAACGTTTCTTTATTTCTACATGTTGATCCACCTTTTTTACTTAGGTAATATTTGATAGTTTATCTTTATACTATTTTAGATCTGTATTTTGAATGTTTTAATGTTTTCATTATGGGGTCAAACTGTCCTATAACCGTTCAGTCATGACCAATGCAGGATTGGTTCAATGGAATCCGTCTCCTTCCATGTCCAGCAAGAGACCAGGTCAATGAGTTAATTAGCCGGGGGAGACACCCAAAACATAGATAGACCAGCACCAAAGCCTCCAAAAGTACTGGCTCCTTTGGAGAAGGATTGTTGGAGGACCAACCACCTTACTTTAAGGATCTCTAAAATGTCTCCAAATGAGATGTCATCAGGAGGTGATCTGGGTAATACTTCCCCTTCCTCGAAATCAGTATCTTCAGTGAGAGATTCTAAAGGCATCTATGTGTTTCCTCTGCATGTTCTCTTCTGGTGGACCTCCTCAGGGTGATGTTGTGAGGAGGTGTCAGAAGAGAGGAGAGGAGAGGTTCTTCCATGGGAACTGACTGGAATGTAGCTGGAAGTGGCTGTCCCTGTGGAATAGGTCTGACAGAATCAGAGCTGAGAAGCAAAGAGGGAACAGGGGTAGGAACAAGGCAGGATGAGAGACTGGATCTCTAGAAAGAGAAAAGACTCTTTCCACAATCTTGAAGGCAGATGGACCCAGAGAAGCCGTGGCCACTTGCACCAGAGCTGAATGTTCCAATATGGTTAGATCATGACTCTGTCCTGATCCATGCACTGAGGAAGGAACTGGGCCTGAGCTATCAAACGCCAAGGCTCCAAGGCACACAGATAGATCCAATGCCATCAGAGTAGACCCTTTCACACAAATCCAATTGTTTGGCTACTGGACTCATCCCAATCTGAAGACATAGGAACAGAACTGGTCAAGGATGCTGTCGGAGTCAAAGAAGTAATTTTGTTTGGCTCCGACTCTGGAACTATTGCAGCAGTTGGATCATAGATTTCTGAAACCCAGGGATGGATCAGAGAAGAAGATAAGCTGTGTGAGTAGTGGCATGAAGACTCAAGGATCCAATAGCAGATGGAGCCAAGATAACCCCATCTATATCTGAGCTCTGAGGAATTTCACATCATCCTATCCATATCCATATCAGAAAGACTCCTGGGGGACCTGATGGACTAAGTAGTTGATTCAGGTCTGGAGTTCCTTTTAGGTGACTGCCATAAAAGGGTAATGGAGCAAAGGTGAGATAGGATCTATCAGAAACTCAGGTGTGCAAGTCTTCAGTGTATAAAATGTGCTAGGCTTAGGATCCGAAGATTTAGGATCATACCTCTCAATCTGGAAACATCAAAAATTTGGACAAGGCCCATGAAAAATAGGTACAAATCTGTATGCTGATTAACATATAATTTGTATACCTAATTACGTAACCCCACCCACTCCAATGGAATTGTGGGATACCAACTTTCAAATGCAAACTGAAGAACAGACAACCAAAATATGGCACCAGAGTCCGCCTGCAGCCATTCCAATGTTCCATTACCTGGCTATTTCACCCCATTTACCATAAACACAACATCTTCTGTGTAGAGACATGCGTGAATGGGCGTACCTTCGTTGAAGGTTGTGCGTCAGGGCTGGCAACTCGGCACGTAAAAATCTACTGCCAATCATTAGCGGACTGAAGTTCCGCTGAGGCGACCCCTAAATGGGAAAAGCCAAAAGAAACAACAACCATAAACACTCATGTGTGCCTACTGCTTTACTTCTATAATAATTATTTGGATTTTATTTTTACAGCACAATGCACAAACACTAGACATCTGCTAAACAAAGCAATACTGTCTCTCAATGAAAACAGACTTGACATTAAAACTTCTACGTCCTTGAAACTCACATTCATTGAAACCCACACCACATCCAAAGAAAATGCAGCTGGCCAGTGGTGGATAAAGATTACCTTTGGGCTATTTTCAAATCAATGGCTTCTTGCACACAAAACAAGAAACATACATGCATTATTTTCTTTCATACACCTTCCTGACTTTATTAAGTTATATTCCTTGTATAATACAGCACACTTGTTACACAAAGCACATTTTAAATTTATTGTATGTACATTTTTCCAGTAGGCTGTACTGCAGGCAATGAAACAAAATGCATGAACCAATAATGACAAAACTGCCCAATTCAGACCATTTCCATCATAAAAGTCTACTTCCACACCCATACTACAAATAGAATGACAGTAGTGTAAGCCATAGGCATCTTGACAGCTTCTAGCACTTATTTTTAATTTCAGTTTTTTTTTTTGGGGTCAAAACCAGGGACACATTTTAAACATTGCTTGTATAATTTTGGAAAGTTGCTAGAATAAAATGTTGTGTTATCACCATGCATTTCACAAGTCTTGAACCCAGGACCCAGGACAGTCAGAGCAACATACCACTATGACAAATAAGCAGTTTCTTGAAAGACAGGAAGAATGAAATTTAAATGGCTATCATTTAGTGAATTCAGTTCTCACTTTTCATCATAGCTCTCAATCTCTTAGCACAAAAAACCTTGACAAAGCCAATAATGGGGGAATACACATTCAGTTCCCACTTCCCACCATAGCTCTCAACTCTTAGGACAAAAAAACTGGATAAAGCTCACAAGTGGTGGTGGCCAGGGACTTTACGCTCTTTTTACCCTGTACCCACGGTACAGGGTTTGAGCCTGAGTACCTCTAGCCACCAAGTGTATTACAAATGGGAGCATTTACACACCCACACAAACACACCTGCCTGCTGTTGAACAGCATCTAACCCTGAAGTGAAGTGTTTTCTAGCTAACTAGTCAACATCTTGCTATGGATGGTGGATTTATTCCTGCTGTACCTCAGCTTGCTTTAGGCTTATCCATTCATTTTCATCTATTGTTATCATAGCCTTTTAACCATATCTAAGATTCTTATGGGAAGCATACTTATGGTAGAGCAAGTGTAGTACTGCAGGTGAATAAGAGGCACTTGAACTCATAATGCCATAGGAAATATTTCTATACTATTCTAACTTGACTGTGCTTGAATGCAGATGTTAAGACTAATGTATGCTGCATTCCTCTAAGCAGAACCTTCCCAATGAGTGCCTTCTTCCAAGGTTGGGCTTGCTACTCCTCCTGAGTGTTTGACAAAAGTTCCAAATCCTGCCTGTAAGACAGTAGAATGGGCTGCTCAACATTTCCTCCTTTTGACATTCCTGCAGTGTTTGAATTGTTACTTGAATTTTGGAATACAAGTGGTGTAGGCTGGACACCCGTTTCGTGTGCCAGTGTGTTGTAATCTGACTGACAGAGTTGTCAGCTTCCACTAAGATGCCTTCCTTCTATGATCATAAAGTGAAACACAGTATTTAATACTGCCAGTAATAAAATACCTCAATACATACCTAAATCATTCCCTCATATTTGCACTAACAAAAGCAAAATGTAAGATTCTTTTCTTCTGGGGCTGGAACGTGTTCATGTTCATCCCTCCAGACAGCACAAATGCCAATGGGAAGAGGACTTCTCTAATTCAACTAGAATTCAATTTTTCTTTTATTGCCTTTGCTTTCCCAAAGAATATAAACTCAGTTCCTTTTGCTTCAAATGCAATATGTGGCTTTGTTATCCTTGCTTGACAGAGGGAAAAATACTGTTAAAACTGAGTCCTGCATCCATCCAAGCTAGCAAACTATAATTCTGCCCCAGCAACTGCAGTCTAAGATCACAGCTCACTGAAACTGTTTTACTCAGATGACCTTAAAACAAACTCCACTCAAACAGCTGCTCACAATAGTAGGACAAAAAACATGCAGCTGATGCTAATACACTCTTTACTTTCAGATTATAAAGAATTCTGAACCCAATTAATATAACATCTGACTGACAAGTACATAGGCTCTTGCTTCACTTATTCCTCTGTCACAATTTACTTACCACTTTGATGGCATTCAGATTTTAAGTCTTAACAAAGACTTACCAAATGTTGCATCACACACCTTTTGTAAACACTGTCATCAACAATGTAAAAAATCACTTTTAAATAGCACTGT